>NC_088175.1:34869974-35494974 GCF_028769735.1 Zonotrichia leucophrys gambelii
CATGTTTTTATTTGCAGGGGTCTCAAAGTCTACAGTTTATCTAATTTTGTATTAATTGACTGATTAATGGGTGAGTATTCAGTTTTTCCCAAAGGTTAGCTGTTGCTCAAAGGTGGTACCAATGCCTTCTTTTGGGTCACAATGCTGGTCCTTTGCAGATTTTTAACCACAGTGAGCTTTTGTTTGTTTCTGCCTGCTAGATTTTGAGCAAAGTGGCTATGATATAGTGCAATGTTATATTCTCTGTCCTTTACTGTCTCTCACTGAACAGAAACAAACTGGAAACGATTTTTCTCTGTGTTTGAATTACAGGATTCCAGAAAAAATAAGCTGTGCTACTTTTAAAATTATTATTAGTATTAATAGTAGTAGCATCCTACTTAGTCAGTAGTTTTGTCATATAATGGTATATTTCTTTTAGCAGCTTCTCCTTTCCTCTTTATCCTGTCCTCTTATATTGCTCCTGCAGTAAAAAAAAAAAAAAAACAAAACCAGCTGGGAATGCCCAAGAGAGTCATGGCACCAATCCACCACTATGGGAGAAGAGATTTGCTGTAGGGCAAACAGACCTGTGGCAGGAATGAATCCACTCGCTCCAGTGATGATAACCAAAGTTATTTTCAGCAGAGCTGTTTCTCACATTACTTCTTTGCTATTTTGCCATCGGGGGTAGGCAGCCATTCAGAGACATGGCATCTTCTTTGGGTTGTTATGAAAACAGCAGATGCCACCACTGGTTCTGCACTGGGACTGAATGAAATGTTCAGTAAACAGAATGGTCCTACCTAAGGCAAGTTATATATCATATTGAGAGGTAAGTGCCGCTCCTTTCCTGTCTTTTATCAGTTCACACTGTATGAAATAGTAAAACTGCCAACAATTTATATAACACCTTCCATCTAGAAGCATCCCAAAGCCTTTACAGAGATCGGTTTCCCCTGATCTGTTAAAACACAAGCATCTTTAGCATCCAGTAACATTACACAAAATTCCAGGACAGGAAATGGAGCACTAAAAAAATCCCACACTCAGACTAGGCAAACATTTACTGGTTTTGGAGAAATAAACCTTCTGAACAACCCAACAGTCCCATACACATGCTTTAAAATTGCTCTTGAGAGATCTACATTTTGGAAACAAAAGCATATTCAAGCTTCATAGCCCTTGCTTACTTAGCCTGCCAGAAAACTATTTCATACTTTGTCTTTTTGATGAACCAGCCGGGAAACCATGTCAAAATAGACAGCCATTTGCTAAGAATCCATCATTCAGTCAAGAATGATATTCAGATACTTTATGTACACAAAGTAAGAAGACACTGCCCTTGCCCTGAATAAATTACAATACAAGCACAGAGATAAAGCAATGCCAGTGGAAACAGAGGAAGAATAGCCAAAATATTTAAATGCGGCAAAAATATAATGGGTACCAAACTATTCCTTAAAATTAGAGGGACTGCCACAAAATACAGACATCAAACATTTACCTGCACTAGGCTCTATTTGATCATTATTCTTGTGGATTGTTTCTATCTTATTAATATTGAAGGGTAGAAATTGAAAGGAGATGAAGATGTAAAGATTATCGATACAAACTACAAGAAGGATTAGCATTGGTGAGAAAAGAAGGGCAAAAAAAAGGAGATAAAGACATTGGAGCAAGGAAGAAATGCCTGTGCAGCATGACAGACTGAAGAAATCACTTTAGGACCACAGAGCTAGTAAAAGTAAGGGAAACAGTATTTCATATCCAGGAAGGGATACTTTTTCATGTGTTTGAACTCATCTGTTTATTCTGTTTGTGAGGCTGTGTCTTTAGAAATAGGTATTTGCCACATGAAAGGTGTTTTTTTAACAGTCACTTAAATTTTGCTATGACTAAACTGGCTATAATAGAGATATTAGTGGGCTATGCTACTCCAATTCAGCTAGGTCACATTCTTGCTCTAAACTTAAAGGATTAAAAATACTAAAGGAAAAAAACCCACCTGCAATACATGAAACAGAGTGGTAGGGAATGTCTACATTGGGAAATTGGAGTGATTCCAAAAGGCACAAAAACATCCTTATAATATTTGATAATTATAAAAACTGTTGGGTTTTTTTGTTGTTTTTTTTTTTTTTAAGGCATCAGTATCACGCTGCTGGCTACCAGCAAAACGTCTCGCTGTAATAGTCTATGGAAATGGGAGTTTTCTTTAGGGGTTGTGTCTCCGGCTGAAGTTTAAAGCTCTGCTGCCATCTGCAGGGTCTGTCCTTCCCGTCACCGCGAGCGTTCTCTGGAACCTTCCCCATCAGAGTCACGCTGCAATCAGAATGTCAGACTCCATCACGACTGCTCTTTGCTCTTCTGTTTATATGACCCCCACTTAGACCCAAGAAGGCCAAATAAATTCAAGGTTAAACCATAAAGATGCCAAAGATAAATTTGGTCTACACTTCGCAATTTATTACAAATGCCTTTTTTCTAGATCATGTCATTTCTGTAATCTTATTTCTAGCATGGCAAAACATATCATTACCAATTATGAAAATTCTGCAAACTGATCAGAAAATTAATTTATTTGAACTTCTGCTCTATAAAGAGAGCTGTGATTGCTTCTTAACATGGAACAATCCTGCTCTCAGCCAGGTGATCACCTTCAACAAGTATCAGTCCAATGTAGTCTTTAGACCTCCCTCTTGCTATTAGCATTACTTCAAAAAGCCCTTCAAATCTAACACTGACCAGTTTCAACTCTTATTGAGCTTGGGTTTTTTTATATCTTCTCCCTGTATATACAAACCACAGCTCTGAACCACATATTCCACAGATTTATTGCTGGAAAGAAAAATAAAGATTACAAATATAAAGATGAGACTGATTTTCAGACTTGATTTCTCTACATTGCAGTCCTAAGAGGAAAATAAACGAGATAGAGGGAGCACATTCTTGCATTTGCAGAGACTAGGAAAATTTCTTCCTTTCTTTTCACCTGAAAATGCTGGCTCTTGAGGTACCCTTTTACCAAAGACTACAAATAGATTTAGTGCTGATTCCATCAAAGGTCTGACTTACTTTTGTCATCTAAGAGATTGATTCGTTTCTAATTTGGAGAGTTCAGTTTCAGGTCATTTTCTGATTCATCTTAATTTTTTTTGGCAGGGTTCTCTGTACTACATTCAGCATGAGATCACTTTGATAACAGAAATAATTAAATATTTAAGATAGCCAGACAACACTATTCCTTATGTGAACTAAAGGTAAAATTAAGTAATCGTCACCTTCAAATTTGTTTTGTTTGGAAACTACTTCAATTCCAAAATGACTGATTTCATGAACAGCAGCTTGTGGCTGACAAATGTCAGTCTTGAAAGCATTTGAGGTTTACAAGAGTTAGAAAGTAGCACTGATATTTTATTTCCAGATTTGTTTTTTGTGATACAATCATTAGACACTGCAGCCTTGAACCTGCTGTCAAAAAAGAAAAAAAAGAGAGACAGGAATCATAATCACAGTAAGCCTCCTAATGTCTCCACTGTACTGGTAACATGGGCTATAGAGCTCCTGAGTGACTGACTTGAGTCTCCAAGTGTCATTGTTTGGCTATGAAGCCCTCAACCCTAAGAATGCACAAGTTTCTCTGTAAACTGTTTCCTGGTACTCTGGTTAAAAGTGAGCATGTGTTCTGAGATGTGATCACCACAACCTGCAGTTCCTTCAGGAACATGCAGCTGTTCTGCTGTGGGTCTTCCAAGCACAGCACTGACTATTCTTCATAGATCATCTCCTCTGATCTTGGTGTCCCCTGTCTTGTTCCTCACTCTTTTTGTTTCCTTCTCCTCTCTCCCTTTAATATCTTATACTCTTTCTAAAACATGTTTCCACAGAGGTGCCACCTGCTTGGCTGCTGGCTCGGCTGCACACAGACCCCACCAGGACACAGCTTTCTCCATTTGGCTGTGCCCAGTGTGGGGCAGCCCCCGACCTCTTCCCACCAGGGCCACACCTGCAGCCTCTCTCTGCCCTGCTACCAAAACCTTGCCACCCACACACAGCATAAAGTGACATTATAAATGACATAAATTTAACTTTAGCTCATGTACTTTTTTGTTCCTGGTCCCTTCTCTCTAGAGACAGGCTAAGATTATGCAGTGGAGGAATGACTGCAAGAGGGGCATTGTGTGACTCTTGTTACAGAAAATGGCAAGCAGATAGTGCTGGAAATAGGCTGAAGAAAAAGTCTCATTATTTGTGCAATTGACACAAATGAGTGGTTTAGGTTGTTCCAAGAATCACCAGTAAAGTGTCAGCAAAAGCATGCTTAATGTTAAAATGAAAGTACAACAAGGTTCATTGTGGCAAGGCCCACTCTACTACTCAGTAGGTAGTTAAAGGACACAGAGGAAAATTGGACTGAAATCTAAAAAAAAAAAACTATAAATCTAAAGTTAAAATCAACCAAAAGTTGTCTATGAGGAGTGGAAAAGGGTAAGGATAGAAATGCTGAAGGATGAAAAGGAAGGAGACCCTTCCATTGAGCCACAAGGTTCAGGATAGACTCCTTGCTAAACCTCACCCTGAACTTGACCAGTGGTTTAGGCCTAAAGGTTTTAACAGCACTCAATCAATAGCTCAATTTAAACAATTTAGCAAAATATTAATATAAAAATTTACTACAGCACAACAGTAACTCTTACAGTTACTTACAGATTAAAAGTTGTAAAGAAGCTGAGAAAGCAACATTCACAGTACATTTGCTACAGTATATTCACACCTGCACACAGGCAGAGACCAAGGTATATACCTGTGAAACTTCTCAAATTCAGCACAATACTCCCATCAGATGCCTTTGCACCTTCTCCATGGACAAAGGGTTGAGCCTCTGGGAGTGGGGGGGTTTCAGCTCAGGCTCCATCACAGGTGCTCAGTGGCAGCACTCTAAGTAGAGCAAACTTGAGAGTTTGCTGGTTCTAAGAGCTGTCCCAATGAGGAGAGGATTGCTGAGGAGAGCCCAAAGGGTCTCACTCTCAGGACCACTGCTTATAGGGTCCCATTACAAATGGCTTTAGAAACAGTAATTTTCCATCCTGACCACAACTCATGCTGGAAATATTCTTTGAAGGTTTGACAACAAAAATGTTATTCCACTTAGGTTGTTATTCAGGCAGGAAAACTACGTTCCCAAGGCTGTTTGTTAAGACCAAGCTCTGTAGCTCCAAGTTCCTGGGAGCAGGTGGTGTTACTGATAAGCACAGACGAGTTGAGCACAGGTGCTGCTCATCAAGGCTAAGGAGCATTTCTGAGCTCATGGCGTGGCCTGAGGAGAAGGGTGGGGTGTGTTACACAGCCACAGCACTAAAACTGCACTCTGGAGAAAGATTTCATCCCAATCTTTTCCATAAAACCACAAAAGAGTACTTAGCAGTTCTTTAAAACAACAATGACCAAGTTCTCTAAGGCAGAGAGATATATTTTTTGCTCCAACACTGTGACTCCAGCTAACAAATTAACTGAATGAGTACACAACAGATCTTTAGCCACAGAGGCAGACACCTAGAATAAGGCAGGTATTCTAGATGTGACAAGAGAGAATGACGAGCATGGCATAATCCTGAGAGGGCTTAAAGAGGGTGAAATCAGACAATTGCTAGCTGAGGTCCAGCTGGAGTGTTAACCACAGACTAAAAACTGCCAGGCTGGCCCCTCCACAGCTCTGCACCACACTGCATCAAAGATGACAGACTCCATACCTGAGCTGACCCTTCACAACCTCTGAACTGGTGTCTCTGCTTCCTCAGCATCATTAATTTGCAACCCAGATAAATCATCCATACATCATTAACAACTGCACATCCAAGGAGGCTCATTTTTTTTCCATATCCAGGTCTCTTTCCCCCAATTTTTCATTTTTCTATGCTCTCTCTGCTGCACAAAATATATAGACACTCTTCCCTCCATGCCCCAACTTGAGGCTACATTTTCTACTACCATATATAAGTTGGCAACTAAAAGGTAACTTTTCCATCCTCATGCACTTCTTCTCTTGGACAAGACTGAGAATTTAAAACTCAAGATTAGGTAGGTGAGATTTTCTCACTCTTACTCCAGAGAATTTGCTTAAGTTTTCCATTGTGTTCTTTAAAAGCTGTAATGCTATTAAAGCATTTTCCATTTTGCAAATCAGTAGCCAAGACATCTCCAAAATGTTAAATGATTTGTTTAAATTAAAGCACTTGTTCTATGCTTGAGTTTAATGCCTTATACCAAAATCAATATGAGCACAACGAAAATCAGGTCAAAGAACTTAAACAACTGAAGAATTTAGTTCTGCTTTTCAAGAGTTCAGACTATTTATTAATAATTTTCTTCTAAACAGTAAATAATATTTTTACTATCCATATATTCTACACTAGCAATCCAACAAAAAATACAGCACGCACCAACCCAAGGAAAAAATAGATCACTCACCAATCTCTGCAACTGGAACAAGCCCTGTCTATTGTAAGCAGGAGTACCTTGAGAACGTTAGGCAGATGTTGCTATAAGGTAGAAAAATCATAAAGAAAGGCTTCATAAAATCAAGACTGCTCTTCTGGAATCAGTGACTGGCCTTGTCAAGCTAGCACTTTGTAAGTTCCCATGTGAAAGCAATCCTAGCATGAGCAGTTGGTTAACATAACAATCTATTCCTGGGTGAAAAACAACTAGCACCTGTATAAACTGTTTTTACACTGTCAGATAGGAAAATGACAACTATCTCTCACAAAGAACTTGTCCTGCACATACACACCAGGGGTTGAGTGACCAATATAGGGTGACAACTTGCTACTAGCCAACAAAGTACTTGGCAAGAAACCTGCTAACCAATTGGAGTAACACATGAGGTCTGTAAAACCCTATAAAAAGAAGTTATGCTAATAAAGAATGGGCTTTTTCCACCCAAGAAAATGGAGTCCAGTGTGATTTATTCCCAGAGGCTGATTTCCCAAATTTTCAATTGCTGAAATAATATCACCAATTGGCTCAATAGGTAATAAAAAAGTGCAGTGTTATTTAAATTACTTTCAAACGCAAATGACAATGCCTCTTGCTGAAAATTTATTCCAAATCTGAAATCACTTACCATTTTCCAGTCAACTAAAACAAGCATGCTTTTCAGGAAACTCAGTTGCTCATTGAAATCTAGGTCTGGATTAATGATTTCAGGACAGTTTCCCATTCCCAGATACTAGCATTCAGATACTCATACATGTTGGCATTATAGTGCAAGGGTTCTATATTGCTAGTTTCCTACCTCCTTGATGTTTCTTGTAGGCAGCTCCTCTAGGCTCTGACTCTTCCTTACAGCAGCCAACTAACTCCAGTTCCCTTCAACCAACCAATCCACTCTTTTATAACACTCTTCTTCTTATTGGCTACAGGTGTGGCCTGTTAAAATCAGGCCTGCTCCTAATCCTTAATAATTGGCTCAGCTGCAGCACTTTAGAGGGTAAGATTAATTTCTATACTCCTTTTATTTACTTATGTTCTATCCCCCTTACACATACATGCTACAAGCCATAATTTTTCAGCAAGTTCAAGCCAATTCCACCAGCCACATTCACAACAAAACCCAAATGGCAGCACTTTACTAATCCCTCCCTGCTGCCTGTTTGTTCCATCAGGGTGGTCCTGCTTCACAGCTTCTTGTCACTCTATAGCTTAACTTGTGTACATGTAGGATGTCCATTATTTGTTCTACGTGCCAAGATTACTGTAAATGTGCTGCAGTAAGTCATTAAGAAATTCAATTTGTACTCCTTTTTGTGTAGCAGGTGTGGTGTCTCAGCAACCGTCATGCCTGCTTTTCCCTCTGCAGATGCTTTGCTGACTCACCTCCTGATACCGCAGATTTCTTTGGCTGTGCAGCACCAGTGCATACATAAATATAGCATTTACTTCTCCTTCTGTGGAGCACTGAGCTATGCAACTTCCAGAGGATGAAATATGATGGGTGGGTTTGCCTTTATTAAGGTACAGCAAGAAAATGCATGCCAGCTGTCAAATCAATAACCTATGAAGAAATTTTTGGTTTTGTTTCACTTCTGTCAGTTGATGTTCTATACTTTTCTCCATAAACAAGCAAAATTTCCCATGAAGATCATGCCATGCCAAGCACCAATAACCACGTAAGCTGTTATTTGAAAAAGAGTTATGGGCAGTAAAACACTGTAAAATAACCTACATGAATTTTAGTAAAAATGTATAGATTTTAAGCTGTAAATTGAGAAAATAAGAGCTATCTCAAGCTTTTAAAAATACTGCTTTTTTTGGAGTGCCTTTTTAAAGGCACATAACATCAGTCACTAAAAGAGAAATAGCTCTGCCAGACAGACCACACAAAAATGCAAGAACAGTGAAAGTTATACAATACAAATGCAAAACAGTAAGTAGAATGCATATCCTATTCTAATTTTCTTTTTTTTTTTAGGTTACTTCCACTTTTCACTGTTTGTATTGCTTCTGCTACTTCCAATCCTTCATTGCTTCTGGTAATATCAATAATTCTTATCTTGACTTAATAATCAGTTCAGTCAATAGAAAAATCAAAACAAAACAATTGATTGAATCAACTGCAGAACATTTTTCAGACTACCCTGAACTGAAACAAGAAATAGTAGATTTAAGAGGTTAAATGTAACTAAGTAAATACCTCCTTATCCTTTAGTTCTGTTCACTTGTAAATTTCACTTATTAGGTATATTGTCTTTATTCATCAGATGGCACTTACCAATTCCAATAGCATAACCATTAATATGACACATTCTAATACACTGTCAGCTTCTCTCTCTCTGACCTCAGGTTTTCTCTCAATATAAAGGGTGATGAAAATGTCTGGAATATTTTCTCATCCCCTGAAGAAATGTAAGAACTGCTCTCCCAAATGGCAAACTAAACTGCCCAGTGACATCGCTATTTGGATGGAATTGCTCTGGACAACAAGACCCAGGAAACCACATTTGAGCCGGTGCTGGAGAGCACTAACCTGGGGCCAATATTGCACCAGCTATGGTATAAAGAGGTATATCCAATGCTGGATAAATGATTAACAGATGTAGTGAATGTACTGGATTTATCTCTAGAACCAAGAGAATCAGTTCTTGTACGTCAGTCCTTCATACACTGTTGTTTCAATTTCATTATAGTACTCCTATAAAGAGCATGAGACTTAGGGATTTCAACAAATATCTGAGAAGAAGTTGTGTGTAAATGATTGTTACAGAATGGCTCGTAATTAAAATCCTAACTCCTAAAAATGGCATTAAAAAATTGAGTCATATCATTCTGTAAATACAGCTAAATAGTTTCCTAAAAGGGCTATGGAGATCATCACCAAAAAACCCCCTTCTCTCTACGAGCGCATAATTTTCTGTGGTGGCTTACCTGTTTACTATTCTGGATACGGATGGCAAACCTATGATGAATTTTGGAATTCAGTCAATATCCCAGTATTCTGCCCATTAAAGTTGGCTGTTGTGTGAAACAATTCTCAGAGTCTAGGTTTTTAGATTAGGAGAAAAAGAAAGTGCTCCCTCGAGAAAATGGGTATTGGATAGTGTCACTTTTGTTTTGCCCAACGGGAGTGTGAGATACTTGTTCTTCTTCCAAAAATTGATCCTTTTCAGACATTGTAGAATCTCTGCAGTAAGATTAGCTCTGTCTCTGGAAAAAGAAGGTGGATCTCATCAACAAAAAACCAGTATATTTCTACATGTTCAGGAGAAGAATACACAACTTCTGTACTTATAGAAAATGTTACAGAGAGAAATTGCTCCCACAGTAATGGAATAAATAATAAGCCAATTAAAATAAGTGAAATTATGTATTTGCTTGGCAACATGCCCATCTCTGCTGTATAGATGTGAGATTCATAAACAGCTCTTTCATCAAACTGACATTATCCCCCCAAATTACAAGAAGAGACAGTTAATATGTCAATTGAGATGTCACAAGAAGAGATTTTGATCAAGGATTAAAAAACCCCATTCATCTACTCTACAACAGTGCCGGTAGGACTCTCAGATGGTTTTGTTGCCAAAATTTCCAAAGTGAAGTAATCATTAACTAAATCAAGTAATCAATCTCTCCAAATCATATTATACAGAAAGAAAACTTATTTCCAGTTACTGGACACCATAGAAGTCTAGAAAATTAAGTGGAAGGAAAAGACTCTACTCAGCTGAAACTGCTGAAACTACAGGAGAAATCTAGGTCAGCAAAATTCAATTACAAGAGCTGTGTAAGGAATTGAAAAAACCACACTAATATTCATTAGAGGAAAATAGGGCTTACTTAAACTTTCAAGTACAAATTTAAATTTGAAAGCTTAAATAGTCACAAAATATATGTTTCAATGTGATTATTCACACTTTAAATTCTAAATGGGAAGTGTGTGGGTAAGCTGCACAAGTGACAATTACAATACAGAAACCATACTACTTAGGCACTGAATTAATGTTATAATTTGAATCATGAATATCCACAACAAATTGTTCATAAAATATTCACGGAAAAACGTTTACCAAATAAATTTACAAACTCAGGCAATATTGTGAGGATTTTTCCGAGCATTTTGTCAACAGAAGAAAGAAATTATTGTATTGAATAAATTATCCTCCAGAAATAGCCTCTCATTTTGTGATTACTGTGTAGATTGGCAAAAGTAACAAAAACTTTAATGAAACTGAGTATTTACATTATCGTACAATTTATTTAAATGGGAGAATTTAAGGATTTTTAAATTGCTGTAACTTGCAAGCCTATCTCATTTTACACAGTTGATTTGGGCATATTATTACTACACTGGGATAGCCTTGTCATAAATAATGTACATCCCCTAAAGAAGGGGGTGTTTTTTTCTGTTTCAAAAACTACTTGAATGCTCTTATCAATATTGCAATAGATTTTCTCACATGCCAGTTGAGGTAAGATATTGTGTGAAATCTAAATGTAGGTCACCCTATCAGAAACTGGTAGAAACAGAACCAGATAGCAGAGTTCAGACAAAAGCAGACTAATGCATTTCATTTTGCAAAGATATTTACTGTCAGCTCCATTTTATTTTGCAAAGCTTAACTTAAAAAGTTTTGGGGTAATACCAAAAGATTTGAGGGCTGAGTATAAGTAGACTGTTACTTTTCTTTCATTTACATTATTTTATAAATACTTATTCTCAAACCAAACAATGCTAGAAATCTGTTTCCCATATATCTGGTGTAACACACACATATCCAGCACATACAGATGCTAAAAATAAACATTACTAGCTGATAGACTCTGGAACACTTTAAACTGGAGTGCTGTCCATCAGCTGAGATCTTAGTATTCCTTAGGTACAAAAAACAACTCTAGACTGCTGTTAGAAATGGTATATATTTGGCGAAAAATAATGTCTTCTTGAACCAATGCAAGGAGGAGTCTGAATCCTATTGTATCAAACACACTTTGAGTTATAGCTGTAAAAATATCTTGCTAAATACCATGGAAAGAGGCAGGATCAAAACTAGAGCAGATTTAATGGACTATTTATTCTGTTTGTAAAAAGACCAGTGACTTTACTGTCTATAAAAATTACAACTAGGTTTCATTCAGAAATGAATATTTTAAGCTCTGTTGCACAGCTTCCTTCCTGTGAACAGCTGTTTTAATTCCAGGAGATTAAAAGGAGTACATTTGGGAGTTTAGGTGAACCTGCAGCATCAATTTGTTTCTCCCTTTGGGGCATTCAGCGCTGCCCTCCTGTGAGTGAGTCATGCTTCAGGCTCCAATGATAGATCTCCAGTCCAACCAGTAGCACCTTACTTGAGTCAGGTTTTGGGGTTTCATACAGCTTTTCGTGTTCCTGTAAGCAGCTTCTCTCATCTTTTACTCCTCTCATGTGATATAACCCTGAGATTTCAGTTTTATGTGGAGTTGATGGTGGGTTTCCACAAGCCAGGTCCATCAGTTACCCCTAACTCAATACTACCCTAACTTCTACTCCACAGTCCTATGTCCTCATGCCATTTCACTTCAAGTGGTAGTTTACAAATATGATAAATTACATCTAAATATATTAGGAAATCTAATTACCAACATTTATACATGGATTTGAGAGGTGGATCTATACAAGCTAGTGAAGGCAAAGTTTAAGACGATGAAGAACCATTGATGTTTAGAAGCTGAGGTCTTTCTGCCAGTTTTGGACTGCTTGCTGCTAAAAAACAAATTACTTTTGAATCTTTATGTTAAGATGATAATGCATCTTCCTAAAACCCAGAGGATTCTTAACTCCCTGTGGCTAAATCCAATAGAAATTTTTCTCCAAGTTTGCCATGGACAAGAACAACAATAAAATATATAGCAAGTGAAAGCTTAAAAGTACACCAAAAATAATTATAAACATATATCTCCTTGTGTGAATATTCTCTCTGAGTTTCTTTCAATTTAAATTGATTATGCACAGACAATACAACTGAATTCAATCATTACAATCTCATAACACTGTGAAGTAAAAGGTAATAGCTTTAGATTAAAAACATCCACAAAGATGTTCTACAAGACAACTATGTAATGGAAGTACATATCCTGCACCAAGACAAAGGACTGGAAAGAAAAGCAAAAGATTCTTCCATCAAGTGCCTTGAGATAAGTGTCAAAACAGATAAGATTGATTGGGACACAAAATGCCAGCAGGACAAGGCAGCAGCAAGATCATGGAAGAAAAAGATACAGCCTATTGACATTCACATATTAGCTCTCAATACAGGTGGAGAGTTAAAAAATAAACTCCAATCATAAAAAGTAATTCCTATCATATAGTTATTGACCAAAACCAGGGCCCACAACTCTGGCTGGTAATTCAGACTGAGAAGGATAGAAAGCATTATAATGATCAAACATTTACCTAAGCATCCTCCTAAGATTTAAGCGCTTTCATAGTGCAGATGGTTTGACAATTCCATGTTCATGAGTCTCTGTGGTACTTGCTGTCTGGTTACCTTGGTACCTACTGCAGAACCATCCTAAACCCCTGCCTACCAAAAGAACAGCAACATTCCTGACACCTTTTCATCTCCTGCTCCCCTGAGTGCCCTGAGACCTTAATTACCCTGATCAGCTTCACTAGGGAGCTCCTTCCAAGCCTTCCACTCATAGGCCCAGGAACCTCACTGCAGCTCAGGCCAACACCTTCAGTCTCTGGTGAAGCTACAGGGGAGGTGTGTCCCTCTCCAGCATTGTCACAGCTGTGCCCTCTACTTGGTCATGAACCCTATTCATCCTGGCCTGTGGACCAGTTTCACCCTTTGATCTTGGATCTCCTTTGTCACTGTGAACTTCCCCTGATGATCACTGGGCTGTATCTGCCTATTCCTTCTGATACTGGCTTTACAATTTTCCTGAAAGAGATATGAAACAGGAAAATTCAGGCAACACCTATTTTGCCCATTAATGACAAATAAAAATGCTTTCTTTTAATTTCCATTGTTTGGTCTCTCACTCTTATATCCATCACTTCGTGTAAAAGGACAAGCATTCATTGAAGATGGAGAATGATATTACTGTTTAATGAACTTCTCATTGTGCTTTGAGTTGTAACTATTTTCTTGGATTCTCCTGGTGAAGGATGATGCCAATAGCTTTGAACCTTGAATGAGATCCAGAAGAGTTGTTATGAATGAATGTATGTGCTACAATTGAAGGGGAAAAGGGAAGGTTGCGGGGTTTGATTGTTTTTTTTACAAGTCAAAGTAGTCAAAAAGTCAGACTACAAGTTACTACTTTTTTTTAAAACAAAAAAAAAATGTTATCCCTCATATAATTGCCTGAGTCTGTGCAGTGGCCTAGTGAAAAAGAATTCAGACCATGAGGGGGAGACATACTGAAAAATGCATGGGAATTAGAGCCTTCTGCCTCCTCATAGAAAAACCTCTCATGTTCAAACAACCTGTTTGTCATTGCTGAAAGGATACATCTCTTTTCCTGCTGTGGTTATGGGAAAAAGGGAAGGCACACACAGCAGCTGCAAAGTTGCTGGCACGTGAGTGTGGGATTTTCCACTGACAGGCCTTCTGTGCTGCTGCTGAATGGGGTATAGACCCTGTGGTCATGCCATAAACACTACATTCCTCCATGATCCTCCTGAGTGCTGTGTCATGGGAATTATGTCCTTTGTTATCAATACAGGCTGTTCTTGTAACCCTTGTTTGGCTGCTTCTTCCAGTGATTTCCCACACGTGCCCATTTCCATCCCTGCAGCATTCCTGGAAATCTTTGTATTTCATTCCACAAAGACTGGCCCAGCTGGATTTCTGTGTAGTTTCTGGATGTAGTTTGGGGGAAAGACAGAGTCCTAAAAGAGAGGTTCTGCTGCATCCCTGGGAGGCTTTGCATACATGAAGTTTTCCACATTCCCAAAGTGGTTTTGGTTCAGAAGTCTCAGCTTCACATCTCCTGGGTAGCACCTCAGAAGTATAAACTTGTAGAGGAGCCTCAAAGTGTGCCTAGGGCTCTGTCCTGCCACTATAGATTCCAGACCAGGACTCCCTGAGGGAGATGCCCACTTATGTCCCAGAGCAAACTGAGCACATATCTGCATATAGGTCCAGGACAATTCTGATCATGATTTGTGACGCTGCTCTCCCTGCTGAAACATTCTCTTGCTCAGCAGGTGTTTTTCTTCAGCAAGATGGTGTCTCTGAAGATGTTGGTGCTGCATTATCTGGTATTTCTTCTGGAGATAGCCAAGGATGAGGAAGAGGATGCAGGTATAACTGTATGTTTGTGTGTGTGTGACAATGAGTGTTTGGAGTGAACTGGGCCAGTTCAGTGGTAGCCTTGTGAAACCACGCCTAGGCTGACACTCAGGTGTCCTGCAGCCCTGTCTGTGGGGCTCTGCATGTCCCTAGAGCTGGAGAGAGACCCCTACTTGTATGAGGGAAATGCTACACTTTGTTATAGGGCAGTAAGTAGAGATGTGATCCTGCTGAACAGGGTGGCTTCTACCCTCGGGTTGGAATCTGGACAAGGGGCATTTATGGTCACAGCAAGGGGATGTTAAAGTCCTCAGGACAGAAATGGCTTTCAGACACAAACAGTGTCTGAAAAGTGACTGCCTGGGCTGCTCACCACACCCTGAGCTAATGGACTTTCATGAGTTGTCCTGGGACAACTGAGTGGCCACATCCTTGGGTTGAACCTCGCTCTGTCCCTGTGACCCCCTTTAGCCTTTTTCAGCCTGTACAATAAGGATCAGACCAACTTCACACAGACCTGGACTTTGCATCTTGGCAGGGAAGTCCCTCCTCTTCCAGTGGAATTAAAAGAAGAAACTGCAGGCTCTTAACATCAACTGACTCTAATATTTTCTTGACACAGATTGCCTGGTTTTCCTAAAAAAAAATACTTCTCAACTATTGTAGCAATTTCAGCAATACACAGATGATCACAACTTTATTAATTTCATTATATTCATTGCCAACAATATTTCTGAACTCTTATCAAAATCATTATTCTCCTTTCAAGGGTAAGTACCTGAATCACCCGAGCCTGCCTTTTCACCGTTGTGTGGAACACCTTAATCACAACTGAAATTCCTCTCAAAAATAATGTTAGGATGTTAGTCCTCACCCACTGGCTTTGCAGTATTATTTCCTCTATTTTGTTTTGCAGGAACTTAGGAATCAAAAATGGCAAAAAATTTTTCTAGACCTGCATTTTTAACAGCATTTTAGAAGGACTACTCCTTTAATGATGTGTTGATAGCAGCACTTGATTGCTCAGAGTAACTCAAACAACACATCAGAAGCTGAACCCATCTTACAGTGTCTGAAGAGCTGAAGAAATGCCTCTTCTAAAGCAGCTTCAGGCTTGCTGTGTTCAGAGGCATTTGCACAGCCACTGTGGGTAAGGAAACAATCTTCAATGGTGTTAAAGCTTCTCTCAAGAGCTGACTACTTCTTCATCTTACAGTAAAAACACAGACAGGCCTTTGAGCAAATTCTTTCAGATTAAGTCTTTTTGGTGCCTCCTTTAGCAAAATAAAAGAATTTTTTTAAAATTCATTTTCCATGTAAATTTCACTCTGAAATTCAAATTAATTTCCCTTTTTTTTTTCTAGAAATATATTTCTCCGAGAAGAATTTCTAGTGTTACAAAGTAAGAATAGGAAAAGTGTTTCCTTTTTTTCAGCCTTAAAAATACAAGTATTAAATACTCAGGTTAGTAATATATTTAACTATCTGTCTATACTACAAATTAAAATAGCAGTCTATTTTTTTCTCAGATCTCTTACAGGCTTGTCTTGGTCAAGAGAATATAATTTTAAAAGTGTGATTGCAGGCAAGGCTATAAAATGAACACTCCAGGAATTGTGACACTCTTGCAGATCTCTTATGAGATCAGAAGAGAAGAGCTTGGATACTTTCTTGACAAAAGATTTCTTCTCTGAACATGTGCGTGAACTCTGGCAGTATTACCTTGTCCTGTGATAGGCTTAATCATCTCTGTGGCATGGCTTGTGGCTAAACGAGCCATCAAAAATGACTTGTGGCTAAACGAGCACCCTTAGCTGTTCCCTGCCTGCCAGAACTGTACAAGGAAAACTGCAGTAGGAAGTACCAGTCCTTTCCCTGGAAGTAGATTTGTCTTGTCCACCTTTCTTGTGATTTAAGGATTTAACAGATTTGGAAGAGAGAAGTCATTTTTGGAAGCAGAAATGTTAGGCTGGTGTAGGAATCTGTCTGTCCTAAGTCTGTCCAAGACCTTTTCATGCTCAAGACTGTGAAGACCATAAAATGATTTTTTAAAGTTTGGAGCTGTTCTCTTCAGCCAACTAACTAAACCCATGATGATGTCAGCAGTATAATTAAGAGACATCCCTACGAATGAACAAAGGGGCTAAGAAGTCAGACCACGTTGATGTTGTGTTTGGCTGGAGGTGACTACTGGAAAAGAGAAGCGGAAACTTCTTTTTTAATGAAGCTTTTTATTCAATTGTTAAATAGAAAGAGGTAATAACTTAACTGTGCAGACAAAAGGAGAAGTACACCAGATGTATAGAATTTGTACATTTGTATGGCTTGGGGAATAAACGTTTTCAGGAAGATGAAAACTTTGATTCTTAATAGAATTAAATTTCATACTGATCCAAGCCAAGACAGGAACGAAGTAGGAAACACATAATTTCAATATTCACAGAATAGGTTCTTCTTCATTAAGTCAGTTGTGGATGCTAGATCTTCTTTGGGTCCTCACTGTAAAAGAAATTAGGGAATACTTAGCTTTCAGAAGTCTCTGGACAAACTGTAGCATCTCTGTAATACGTATATGCTAAATCACATATTATCTGGCAGCTAAGATTGCTTTATATTTGTGGACACAGCAAAGTGGCACATGCAGTTTCTTAATTTTTCTTTCCTTCCATAGCAACAGTGGACAGATATAGATATTACAAAGAGACAATGCAAAATTTCTGGTTTGGTTTGGCTATATGGTCAAGTTAGTGCATTTCAGTGGATTCGTGCAAACTCTGCATGCTTGTTCTTATCCCATGGCAGACACAAGGCTGCATGACACAGCTGAGCTTCCTTTCCCCCCAACACAAGTTGCACTGCTGTGCAGTTGCCATAGGCTGCAGTCACACACACAGGAATTCCTTTATTCCAGCTGGTACACGCTAACTAGAAAGCCTGTGGTCACATAATTGTTTAGTTGTGGCCTTAGTTCTTAATTAAATGGGACTGAAGAAAATGTGTTCTAGCTGGAAAGGTTCCAGGAATCCTGACCATGGAAATGCTGCCTCTCTTCTTGTCAAGGGCCTGGGTGACTTCATTCACTGTAGATCTGTCTCACCATCTGAACTGTGATTGAAAACTGCTCCTTTTCCAGGGGAATGATATATTCAAGTGCTGCATTACAATTTCTTCTCTTTCTACTCTGCTACTAACACTTGTAGTGTCATTAAATTGATTGCCCTTATTGACACATGCTTTGGAATGACACATATCTGAGAGGGAAGGGGAACAGTGCATCACCTGGCTAATACCACTTATCCTGAGTGTGGCCCCATCTGCATGAATGAATGAATGGGGTCAGTGCAGAACTAATCTCTTATGTCAAAAGCAAGGAAGGAAGTGATGACCCTCATGGAGAGCAGTTTTTCAATGTTTTTCCTGAGTGAATAGAAAGGTTGATTTAGCATGGACTATTTTCCTTGCCATTCGCCTTGTTCTCAGACTTACCAGCAGTAAAGGTGGCTTGGAAACCAGAAGCTGTCTGGGCACCATCTGTGATGAACTCTACGAGCATAAGATTACTGGAAGCAACTATACCACTAGGGATCTTTGATCCACAGGTCTTGTCCATTAGAACTGGAGAAGACTTGCTGGATCCATCATAAACTTTAACATAATCACCCTGACAGCCATTAGTTATTTGCAGCTGAAAGGCTTGAAAGTGCAGGGAAACCTGGAAGGGAAGAGAAAATCAATTTTTAATATATAAGTATACTTCTTTCATGGAATGTCCTTTAAAACAGACAGAACCTAAACTGTAGCCAAGCACAGACTCAGAGACCAGAGCTGCTTATCCAGCTTTGTCTCTCTTCCCCTGAAGTTGCAGGGTTCAGATCTAATCACTGAATGCTCCCATGCCCAAGGAGCTTTGTCCTGACTTTTCAAACCTGAAGCCTAACTCGTGGAGATTTTTCAAAATCACAACTCTGAATTGTCTTTTTTTATACCTCGCTTTAGCACATACCTCTATAGAAGTAGAAACTATTCTGAAATTTTTCTAATCTGGTAACTGTTGTACAGAGCACAAGATGCTTAACGTTGAAAGAAGCTCACCCATCTTTCCAGACCACTATTAACCTGTGTTTACCTTTCTGGATCGGGTTCGGATGAGCCAGACACAGTTGGTGTTATCTGAGTAATTCCTTGGGTAGTTGGCTGATCTCAGTGACCCAGAAGGTCCATCAAGAATAGTGCTGCAGCGACCTGAGGGAAAAATGCTTGCTTCAGGATTGCAGAAGATTTCATAGTAGTAGTTCATTCACAACTACAATCTCTTCAGAATGGACTGATCTCTGTTTTCTGGTCTATCAGCATTCATTTCAGAGCACTGGTACATCTTGATTAAAAGGAGTATTCATGTTGTCCTAATTTCACATAATGCATCAAAGAGGAAAGTAAAGTAGTGCTCTGAAAATCATTCAATTTATTGATTAGCTCTGTCATTTAGCAAGAGATCTCCTTCTGCAACTCTGTAAAGAGAGGTTTCAATTCACTGCAGATGGTGCCACTGTTTTCCATTGAGAAGGGGAAGTTGAGTCAGAAGAAGATGTCAGAAGAGTCAAGCACAAATACGATGCTTCTGTTATGCTCAAATTCTAAGCCTAGGAGGAGCACTTGGGGTGCAAGAGGTAATACTTTCATAATTTTTTTTCCTCTGATTGAATAAATTTCTGTGATTGTATATAAAAAATTCTTCTAGCAGAGGGTACACATAAAGAGTTTAAACGTACAAACTTAGAATGACAAACTTTTGAAAACTGGACAAGCTAACATGAAACTGTTCAAGTTAAAAGGAGCATAAAACTGTTTTGTTTTGGATCAGGTCTTAAATACCAGCTGCCATGAGGAGTGGCTATATCTGGCTCTTTTGGGATTTATAGTTGTCTGCTGAGCTGTAAGAAATCAAATTATTCCATTTAAGTTTAAAGTGTGGTATGCAGTTAGTCTAGTTGCACAGCAGCCACTCATGCTAATAGCAAATGTGTTTGATTTAATTTAGAGGCAGTTTCTATTTTCTCACTAATCACAATGTGCCTCCAGCTTCACCTTTGCATTCCCTCCCGGAGTAACCCTAGTGGGCACCAGGAATTCATGAGAATAGTCTCACAGTCTGATGAAAAACTGCTGTCTCTGCCACGTGCCCAGATCTGAATTGAAGATAACAGGGAGGTCTGGAGATACTTACTGCAGTTGTAAAGTTTGTTGATTTTGGCCACATCCAAGTTGCTCATCCCTTGTCTCTGTCCAATATGTACTGATCTATCAGGAATTGGTACAATAGTTGCTTTCCCAGTGGTATTGCTGAATGTGTATCTGAAAAAACCCATGAGAAACAATGCTCTCTAAGCACCATAACTTCTTTCAGGATTCAGTAGGATGCTTTGGAGGCAGAACAAGGATTGTACATAAGCTCTTGCTGTGACTAATAGTGCTGTTTAAACAGGCCTATTGAGATGTCCACCAGTAAGCAGAGTCAATGTCCAGATGGCCTCCTTTGCTCCCAAGCCCAGCAGTGGAGGGCTCCCTAATGGAAAGCCAAGGGACAGTGTATCCCAGCCATAGGGAGCAGCTGGTCTGAACTGACTCACACTGTTTTTATCAGAAGGGGCATTGGGGAAACTGATAGTTAGGAAAGAGTTATGATCGAAACTAATTCTGGTATAAGATTTGAGTTCCTGAAATAGTAATACCATGCTGCTACTTACGGGCCATAGTGCATTACTGAGGAATAGTCATACGGAAGATCCAGGTTATTGGAGTTTTCAAATTTCTTGAAGTCTGGTCTGTCAGCTGCAATATATGATATTGTACTTAGAGTGTGCTTCCTCCCTTCTCCCTTCAGGGGAAAAGGGAGAGCTGGGAGCAGTAGGATGTGTCTACACCACTTCCTACATTGAGGAGTTCAAAGTACTTACGAGGACTGATGTACTCCCACATGATCTTTACGTGTTCATCTCTGTCACTTCGAGAGTGCTCATGCAAAAAGCCCAAAGCATGCTCCAGTTCATGCTGAATTACTCCTTTCCACATGCAGCCTCCTTTCATCACAGAGACAGTCTGTCCACCTCCTACTCTCCCATAGTTGGACCAGCAGCTGAGAGAGGCATTGAACAACAATACTTATGGGATTTTTATTGGCAGGCAGGCAAAGAGGCAGAACAGAGAACCTCACTTCACACACCTCTTGTGGGAGTGGAAGGATTCCTCTCTCCACTGTGATAGTCAGAGTGCAAAAGTGACCATGGCATATAAAGGAACAAAGTGTATGATCATTGCTAAATGGAAGGCTTTTGTTAGCACAGAGGCCCCTAAATTCTGACTTCACCGTCACTTTAACTCTCCTGAAATAACAATTCTATTTTTTTTTTCAAAATACTAAAGACAGTATCAGAGCTGGAGATAAGATAGAGATAACACTTTCAAGCTAAGTGTTGAACAACTTTCTCATAAGCTCTAATTCTGAGCTTGATGATCAATAGTGTGATTCAAAGAACTGTTTATTTCATATGTTGGTTTACTTTTGTAGATAGGACCTACAGTATTCAATATACGTTGTGCTGAAGTATGCACTGTACCACACAGAAAACATGAGCTTAGACATTCTTTCCCCCTTAATGGTGCTTTTCCATGGTTTGTATTATTTCAGTGTCTGCAGTGAGTTCCTGATGTACCTGATGAGCCCTTGCCCTAGTAAGGTACCCAAGGAAGATACCTTGGCCCTGTGATAAAACACAAGCTTTTTCTGAGGTCACACTGAATCAGTGTAGGGAAGGACTGAAAAATAGAGTAGAAGTAACTTGTTAATTTATCATTCAACTCACCCATCGACAGATCTAATACTGAGGTAGTCACGTTCTGCCTTGCGCTTCACAAAATTAATACAAGTCAGTGCTTCAAATTCTGCCATGGCATCATGAATCCCTTTTACATGGCTCTCCTCTGGGGAAGAAAGGGTTAATTTAGGGGTCACAAGCACAGATTAGCAGATGCCATTAAAATCTCACATAGTCTCAAAAACAGGATAAATGAGGGACAGAAACATTAGCCGAGGTTCTTAGGTTCCTTTTTTGCTCAGTACTGAATTTTGTTTAAGATTTTAACAGCCTGCCACAAGACCCTCTTTTTCCGGATATTTGTCCAAATGTATTCAGGTGCCTCTTTTTTCAATGACTTGTTCTTAGTTATAGTGGCCATTTTGATGTATCTCATTGGACACTTGGAGACAATTAAGGGAAGCTGTTTTGCTTTTGAAAAGCATATCATTGAAGCTCTACTGTAATAGCCATGAACCTTATAAAGGAAGGCATTCTGGAAGACAACATTAGAGGGAATGGTTATTGTTGTCTCCAAGAGATCAGTTCCAAAACATGATGCAGGCAAAATGCCTCAATGAATATTTCTGGTTCAGATCCTTGTAACTTAAAATTTATCTATGCTTGCACAGCACAAGTAAATCCTTAGAACTGATTTATTCAGCTGTTTTTGCGTGCTCACTCAATGTAAGTTTCTGTCAGAAGAATACTGGACAAAACCCATGTAAAAAATCATTTCTATTCAAACCCACCGTAAGCAGGATCCAGTTCATAGGGAATACGAACAATCCCATCACTGGACTGGGGCCAGTGGCAATGGCGACAGTTGATGGCACTGCGACTCCTCCGTGGAACTATGTCACCTTCCTGCAGGAACCGGGAGCTGTCTGGGGACAGAGAAAGGGTGGAAACATTGAGCCATGAGTTGCTGGACACCTGGTACGCACACTTGAAAAAACAAGCAGTCTCAATAGTAAGAATGATGTTTTATTCTGGTACTATTTAATTATCCATCATGTGACACTGAGTGAATGGCATCAAATATCTCCCCAGGAAGGTGCTGGGCAAAATCAGAAGGTGCCAATAAGGAAACCCAAGAAGGTGGGCAAACCAAAAAGAGGAGAGTTGTCAGGAGAAAACTGTAAGAATATTTGGTGTCTCTCTCTGCCAACTATTTAAAGTCACTTGAATGACTCTTGGAGGAGAAAGTGTGAGGAAAACAAGCTGATAGATCAGGGAATGTTTGGAAGGATCAGGGAAGAGGAAGTCGGGAGCAGTGAGAATGGAACTGACTGCAGCTTATCTAGGAGACTGCACTGCAAAGCCATACGATGGCTGAGTGCCATTCTTCATTCCAAAAAAAGGCTGTTAAAAAAGCATACAAATACCCACATTTTCTCTTTATGTCCAAAGAATGACAAAGATGTTGAAAGCTAAAGCTGAAGAAACTGTCTGAAGTTTTCAGTTGCCTCCACACCTGGGAGCATCAGTACTGACTCAATAGTTTGAGATTCTATAGGGCTTCAGCAGACCACACCATAAATCCCAGTGGTATCTCTTACATGGTGGTGTGTAACATGGGAAAAACTTCTGCACAGATTGTGGTAAGACATGGTACCTCCCACATCACCCTAAAAAAGCAAAAAGGACAGCTCCCTTATAGACAGGAATTTGGTGGCATTACCTTTGTTAACATTCAGAATTTTGTTAAAAATATCTTCGTCCTCCTCATCAGTCTCTGTAGGTGAAGGAGATTCTGTGCAGAAACACAAGAGTATCACTTTCTCATTCCCAGAGGAAATATGAATCCTGATTTTTTTACCCTGATGATGCATGATTTTTCCAGTGACGCATGTAAAGCTTACAGAGTCTATTTAGGGACTGGAGGGATGTTCACTCATGTAGATGTTTGTTCACTGACAACCTTGAGAACTTCCTAGCTGTGGTTATTTTGGCATTAATCTAGTCCCAAGAGCCATTCTCCTTCAATTATTTAATTCTCTCCTTTTTTCTTTTCCTAGCCATCATATTTTTAGGTCTGAGATTGCACAGTTTTACTTCTTTATGAACAACTCACACTCAGATCCCCAACATAAGATACCAGAAACAAAAATGGATGGAGAGCAGTCCTGCTACTTCTTGCTGGACATGATGACCTCCTGAAAAACCCTCAAAATCAATGAAACTGGAACTGCATTCCTGTTCCACGGGTCGGACTGATGTACCCATCTCAGCCTAGCATTGGGGACTCATAGGCCTTGCTAGCAAAATCAGCCAACTCTGTGCATTATGCAGCAAGTCTTCACATCAATAAAAAGCAGAAACACGTGACCTCTGTGCTTCTAACCTTTAGAAGTGGCTTAGTTCAGGACATTAATTAAGCAGAGCTATTTTTAGCAAAAGCAACAGCTGAGGTTTTTAGCAAGGCCAAGCAATTGGCCAAAACCAAGCGACTTTGCTTTGTATGAAACATTGTGGCGAGTGCATTTATTTGAAATTCCTCATAAAGGTTAATTTGTATTAAACCTGTGTTATTTTCTGAAGCAACTGAGTAGATAACAATCAGTATATCGCCTCAAATAGGTATTTGTAGATGGAGTAGTACATACCATATATATTCTCCTGTGTAGTAACCTGCAAAGACAATATATTGATATTATCTCATAATTCATAATGTAACATTACATTAAATAATAAAACATATAAATTATCAACAGCATCATGCTACCATTGTCATCTTTCACCAATGCAACTTTCCTATACTTTGCCATGTGCAAAGAAGTACCATGGGGTGGTAGATACTCTTCTTTGGTACCCTGGCAACTAGGGATATCATAAAGGCAAGTGCAATATGAAGTGTGGAATAAGGTTCAGACACACCCTGATGCACGGTTGAGCAGAGAAAACTTTGCTACACAGATGCAGATGCAAGGGGAGTCCAAGAGTCCTGGCCTTACTTTCCACAATATTGAAGCCCAAAGTGATCAGAAGGGCTGAGTTAGCTTTCCTTACCTCAGTAGGCTCTGTTGCTGCAAAAAGACAAAAAGACAAGCATCAGACTCTGAATGCAACTGCTCAGTGTGTAACAGCATGGATGCACCTCCTCAGCCATGGGAATGCCTTTGGCAGATCCCTGGGAGGAGTGCAGGAGAATGGAGAGCACCAGCTAATGTATAGGCACAGAAATTAAAAAGATATTTAATCAAACAACTATGAAAATTCCTAGTAGATTGTGCTGAGGAACAGAATCCTAAGAATTTACCATCTAAGAATCAGCAAAGCATTTTATCAGTTTCAGTGTAGAAAATTGCAAAAGAAATCAGTGACAAAAAAAAATGCTTTGTCCCAAGATTTCTCTGCAACAGGTGCAGGCTAATCAGCTCAACAATATCCCCTGGTTTCAAAGTGTCAAACAATAAGGTTATAACATGTGATGGGGACTATAATTTAGCATGGGGAAAATAATCTCAGCTTTAGTATGCATGCACCTGACAGCAGCTTGGTACCATTCTGAGTTCTAAGGTGCCTTTCTACTGTGATGTCTTCTGATTTTTACCAAATATGAGATTCTAGATACAAACCAGAAGTGAAAATCTGACCTGATGTATACCTTTTTATCTTCATTTTTATAATATAAAAAAAGTTTAAAAGTTGGAAGGGCCTTCAAAGGTCATCAGTTTGTCTGCTTTCCCTAAGGCAGATACAGTTTTATCTGTATTATTCCTGACCACAGTTTGTTTGACCTGTTCTTAAGTATGATGGATATGTTGCAAGCCTATCTGGCAATCTCTTCCAGTTTCCTAATAATTGCAGTCTTCCTTGTCAAAGTACAAAACAATTTTGTTTTTCCTAGTTAACACTGAAACAGAGAACACTCATATAAACAGTCATTATTTCTAAACCCATCTGTGCCCCAAATTTTACTATAATTTTTCTCAGTAAAAGATATACCAAGCTCTATCACCCCTTGCAGCACCATTCCTTTTCATAATTATTGCTCCAAGGTAATGAGGAGATGTCTTCCTTTTCAGACTCCATCTAGCACCCGCAACAGAATCACTTTTATTGAGCCAAAAAGACTTCAAGTCTGTGTTTTCAGGCTGTTACTTCAGTTATATGGCAATGGAAGTCCACTGCAATGATGGTGGTTTATTATAGAAAAATTTGGTCAGTTCCCACCAGCTGCAGCAGAGAGATCGAAGGCATCTAAAACATTCTGCAGGGAAGAACATTTTTGAGATGGGTTGACCAGATCCAGAATTTATGTACCCAAGAGGCACTAGATTAATTGAGTAGTCAAAATCAGTGGAAATTAGGCTCCAGATTCCTAGGCACATAAAGCCTGCAACTTCTTTTTAAAACCCAAATGAGACACCACAGAAGGCGTCTGCCATCTCCTTGATGAAATGAACATCTGGTGTGATAGGGCTCTCAAAATTATACAGATCACATTTTCCCTACACTCTAAATACTGAAAGATGTCTCAAAAGGCACAAAAAGCAGTAACAATGATAAATTAAAATTCATTGCATGCATTTGTCCCAATAAACCTGCAACTTTGAGTCTGAGCAAGTGACTGCCTTGAACTTGAGCAAGAGTGTCCCTTGGTCCCTTCTAAATATACTGAGCAGTAATTTTACAACATCCCTTTTCCCCCATGCCATAAATGACAGTTCAAAAGCAGAAATTGTCAATGTTCTTTTGTCACTGACTTGCTCTATGTCAAGCAAAATTTTCCAAGGTGTCTTCTTTTTGTACACATTACACTCAGCCTGTTCTTGCTGTAGTTAAAGTCTGCCTACAGTTTTCTTTCCACTGACCTCTGAAGGCCTGCAATTATCTCCTTGTATTTTGCAAGTTAACAAAAGCTGTTCAGCTAAGCCTGTTCCAAACCAGAACAAAGCAAATCTTTCTTTGATGCCTGACATCTTTGTCATACAGCTGAACCCAGGTAGAAAAGGAGGCAAATGATTAGCAGTCTTATTATAACATTCAACTTAATGAAAAGGTATCGGGATGTCTAATTAAAATTTTATTTTCAAGCCTGTGAAGGAACATCCAAATTAACCTAATAAACCATGCCCCAAAGTCTGTGTAAAGCACATCTTTGTAAAAACACATCTGTATTCAGCTCAATAACAAGTTATGAAACATAGCCTTATTCAAAAGGCCTGTCAGTGCTTTCACATGCTCTAAAAACAAGTCAAAACCAAGAATGTAATAAACAGTCAAGAAATAACAGGTGCTTTTAAAATACACTATAAATCCTACTTACTTGTTGTGCTGTTTTCATAGTTGTCCTGCAAAACCAATAGGTAAAAGGCATTATTCTTCCATAGCTGACAAATACAGCAACAATAGTATCAAAATCAGGATGAATGGAGGAGCCAAATCACTATGTTGCCTTTATTTATTATGATATTACTAATATTTCCTTGCAGAAAATTTATCAAAATTTATCAAAGTGGGCCTCCACAGCTTGGCTCCAGGAAGAGCATCCCAGCCAGGGAGCTGCTCTCACCTGAATGGGGAAGGCGAGGGCGGCGGGCAGCAGGAGCGCGGCGAGGAGCAGGCAGCCCTGGAGCCCCATGGCGCGGCGCGGGCAGAGCGGAGTGCAGGCCCTGCTCCCTGCCCCGGCAGATATAGCGGCGCAGCCCGCTCGGCCCGGGCCGGGAGCCCTGCCCCAGCCAATGGGAGCCCCAGCAGGAAGCAAACTTCTTTTGCTGCCTCAACAGCAGGTTTAGCCCCTGGGCATCTCCCGGTGCTGCGCTATCGCCGCCGCAGTGAGCATCCCTAGGCCGCCCAGGGCCATTCGTGCTGCCCTGCAGAGCTGGCTCAGCCTCATGCTTGTGCTGCCACGCATTTCCTCTGCTTCTTAGAGGAGCTTTCCTGAAATGTTCGGCTTGACTGTTACCACCCTTGTTCCTGGATAACTCTCCAGAGAACTGGACTGTTAGGATTTCAGAGGGTAGGTGACTTTTTTCTTTATGTGGCTTAGATTACAGAAGACCATGACACTATTGTGTTGCTTTGAAACATAGAATATGTCTACCCAGTGAGCTTATCAATGTGTCTTCCCTGAGACAGCTTATGGTTCTATACATACAGATTTTTGTTTTTTCCTGTGTGTTTCTTGATGTTTCATCACGCTAGGAGCATTTCCTGTGCTCCATTGTTTCTGCAATCTGACAATTATAGGTGTCCTTATGAGTTTTGTGACCAGCAATCAGAGAAGGGAAAAAGAGAACAGCAGCATAAGCAGCACTTACTCATTTTGAGAATGATTAAAAGAATTTGCTTTGCTGGAGTGCACTTGTCCAGAAGTAGAGTGCCGTTGTCTAGAGGAAGCAGTGAGCAGATGTAGCAAGAAATGCTTGTAGGAGGCAAACCAGCAACTGAGCCTCTTATCACAGCAACCTCTTCTCACAGCAAAGCTCTCTTACTGAACCATTTGCTGAAGCTGCTGTAGCTGGGAAAGCGTCTGGTCTCTGACACACTTTTGGTTTGTGTCAGAGTACATTTTCCATGCATGGAAAAGGAAACTGAATTATAAAACTCACTGATTCTGTCTCTAGACCATGTTGGTGCTCAGATTCCCACAGGGTAAGTTTTAAACCCACTTATTCCTTATTTCTGTACTGAATAAGAAATATTCTCCATATTGGTCAATCAAGAAGCAGCAGAAGGCTTTCTGTCTGTTTTTCTCCAAATCATACCCAGTCAAGAGTAGGAATTAGATATAAATGAAATCTGAATTGTGTTTGAGGCGTCCATTACTCTTTATTTTAGTGATGGAAAGTTGTGGTGCACACTGCTGACTTTTAAGAAAGTCTGGATTGGCAAAGTCCAGGGGTAAACCTTGAGCACCCCCACAGGGAGGCAGCACAGGGGGATGTTACATTTCCTTTTCTGTGTCTGCACACCGGCTGAAGGAAGGGCTGCCCCAGGCACCGGTTAATAAACAGCAGGGTGGCACATGGCCCTTGAGACCATGAATGAGCATCAACATCAGCCATTGTCAGCATGTTAATCCTGTTGTGTGTCCTTTGTGCACATAAATGTTCTCAATATGCAATGCTAAGTGTCTTTTTTTAATATTTGTTTTTCAGAGGGATGAAAATCTTCCTTTTGCTAAAGCAAAGCGGTGCAGCTCTGGTCTGCAGTAGGAGAATGTTTCTCCATGTTTCTCACTCAATGTAAGGACAAAACAAAGGTCCATGATTCCAAATACTTTGGCATGCAAAACCATACCAAAACCACACTGCAACATGGAACTTGAATATAATCTGCTTTCATTAGAATTTAGGAGGAAAAAAAGAAAAAATCAGACCACTCTCAGGTGGGAAAACCAGTCCAGGAGCAAAAGGAAGGATCAGAGGTAGTGAGGGGATTAAACAAACTTAAAAAGCAAGATAGGAAGGTTGGTAACTTCAGCATCTTTGTAGCATGTTATTGGGAAGATACTACTCCTGAATGAGTGATTGCCTGCCTGTGCTCAGGAAAGAGTGAGGCAAAAAGGATGCAGCATGTTTTATAGCATGTTTTATCCTGGGTGTGTTACTACACTGACAAACTAAACAGCTCATGAAATAGATTGCTGCATGCCATGCTTTCCATAACCTAACAAATAGTGCTGAGGGGGGAGGCGGCTTTTTGGGTTTAAGAATGTGGCTGTAAATGTTGCAGCTGGCAAAAAAAAAAAAAACAAAAAAAACAAACACATAAGAGAGCGAGAGGGACGAGAGGGAGCACTGGTACTCATGGTTCCTACCAGTTCTGAAGATCTTAGCACCTTGTGCCTCTTATTTAGATTCAATATTTGGTTATTTTCCAATACTGATGGGGGAGGCATTGTCAGCAGACCTGTTTTCACTAATCAAAATACACACTAATTTATTGAGATATTGCATTAACAGGACACAGTTTTACTAGATTCAATGAAGCTGATATCTCTAGTAAAGAAAATGCCACAGAAATTGTTTTGCACCCTTAGGAGCAAAACAAGGACTTTGCAAAGAGAATCTGTCTTTGAATTTATACAAGAAAAGCATGTGGGAAGTTTTGTCAGACCCAAGTTCTCTTCTTAGTATATCTTAGTTTCTGGTGGACAGTAGGGATTCCACAGATTTTGAACATGTGAATAATTATTAGCAGATGTCCAAAACCAACATCAGAATCTCAAGAAGTACTTGAACAGTGTCATAGTCCACAAGAAGTCTCTCAGCAAAAAATAGCACTGCTCCTAAATGAACACCACAAAACTTGGAGTTATGCCTATTAGACTTGTTTGCAGAAATCTGTAGGCATAACCAAGAAAATAATATACAGACACACCAATTAAAAAAAAAATGTTTTCTCTTTTGATATGGGAATTCACTGCAAGTATATATAGTCAAAATCAAAACAGCAGATGCATGAAAGATACAACAACTCTGCAAAAATCTTTCAGATTTTGCTCAGTCATATGTCATTTAGTCATATGTGTTATTCTCTTTGGAGTCTTTCACTGTAAACAGCTCCCAAAGTATAACGTAAACCATTACGATTTAATTATGGAAAGAAATTGCACTAATTGCTACTAATTGCTGTGCCATGAAATGCAGGGAAAAAATAATTCCAGGAACTAATAGAAACCTTTATGCCAAACAGCATGTGGAAATTATGTGATAGCTACCATAACTGATTTGTGGTAATATACTAACTAATCTTGAAAGTTTAAAATCATCTGGCTTTACTAAAACCAACCATTGAAGCAATGGTATAGACCACAACACATAACTGAAATTGCTGTGGATTGGCATCACATGAATAAACACCACACAATTACATCTGCAATCTGGGGTTAATGACAAATCTGAACCAGGAATATATTATTTTAGGTACAATTGCTCAGTATCATTTTCCAAGAATGTCTGCTTTGTGCAACATTTCAGTATTTTGGCTCACTTTCATTTGGAAAAGGAATTCTGGTTTCCACTGAGCTCTTGGTTCATGGATTCTGAACTCCCATCCTCTGTCCAGTAAATCTGCTCCTGTGCAGTACTTTCAGCTCAGTGCTTTTTGTCTTCCTCTCACTAATTCCAAGTTCCCTAATCACACAGAAATCACTTCCTTTTCTGCACTGTCTTTATGATCTGACACTTTTCAGTTATAAATCAGTCCCCACACAAGCTTTCTCTGCGCTGGCTTAAAGGACTTTCAGCCCTTTAGTCTAATGATTCCACTCTTCTTGATTCTGCAATTGTATTTTCATTCCTTCCAAGTTGCCTGTACCTTTTTGGAGTGCAGTGATTAGGAGTGGGCAATTTCAGAGGAATTAATGCCAGCCAGTACTGCACTTTGCTGGTTGAGAGTTTATTGAAGTGCTGGCAGCTCCTGAGGGTTTCACAAGTAACCAGCACAGACTTCAAGTCCCTGTGCTGGAGACTGACGTGTGTTACAAAAGACAGCTCTAGACAAGTCAAAGTGGAGTTAGAAGCTGTTTCCCAGTGCCCACAACCGTACTTGCTGCATTCACAGATTTACTTGTCCTTCGTGTCCCTCTCCACATTTCTTCTTTGGATCCTACCTCCCAGAGGAGACCTGGAGTTGCTTGGGTTCCCGTTCCACTTTCTGTTTTGCTTCCCATTTTTGGGGGTTTCCATGTCATTGCCAACACCGTCTGGAGCAATGAATCCACATGATTTGCAGGTTCTTTAGCAGAACACTGACACATCCTCCATGATATTAATGACTAGCTCCAGCTGCACTCCTAGCCCTGACTGTTTATTGAAAGAATTCAAACCTAAAATGTTGAACATTGGCTTGCTCTTGGTTCGTCACTTCTCTATTCAAAGAGCCAAACTTAGAAACTTTGAACTTTAGTCTGTTGTCAGAAGAAGGACAGTGAAGAAAAAGATTTTTTTTTGACGGGTTCCTCTTTTCAAAATAAAAATATGGAGATAGAAAAAAAAATAGTAAAGAAACAAGGTGGAATAGTAAAAATATTGTAACTTCTAAAATGAAAGTTGAAAACATGTTGATTTTAATTTCAAAATCAGATTTCAAGGCCAAATTTAGCAAAGCATAATTTAGCAATTAAACTAGCATTTTTAATGATATGTAATTCAATGGCTATCAATCAATGGCTATTTAGGCTGAGGGAAGGAGAATGGAAACAGGAACTTTAATTTGTACAATTCTAATAATGAACTTCTGATTGCCTTGAAAAAAACAAATTCCTTTGTTTTATCAGGAGAAGCCATCTGATTTTTCTGCTGCCCTTAGGTGAAGAAAGGATGGATCAAAGGGTTTACCCTGTGTTTCCAGCCTGCAGAGCAATGTTATGCTGATTACAAAGGAATCCATGTGATGGGGTAAGGTGCAAGCTGTTTGAGCAGTGCCTGGGGTCATTTGTGGTCCCTCTGCCCTCTGAAGGGAGACACCCAGTGCTGCCCCAGTTGGGGAGATCTCCTTGTGACAGATTATGCAATGCCAGACAGCTTCCCTGCTTGGTTTGATCTCCTGGGAGCAGAAGTGTCCTTTTGCCTACAGGGAAAATTTTGCTTACAGTAACCATGCCATGAAAGTTACCCTTGTGAGTGCTTGCTTGGCAGTTTAACTAAGGCAGAAGAAATGTCTCATGTCTGCCTCTCAGATGAGTGCATGGGAGCTGCCTGTGTGTGCTGCAAGTGGAAAACACATCTCTGCCTCTACAGTACACAGATCTGCGCGATAAAGAATCCACTAGGGAATGGGCATTGTCCCTCACTCAAATATCACTGCACTGACTTCTGTTTCCTTTGTCCCTCGTCAGAAAGGCTGTGCTCTCTGACTTTCCTGCTTGTCTCAGTACCTGTCTCAATACCTTTGCTTGTTATCCACATATTTGCTTCCCAACTGTCCTCTAAGCAGGATTTTTTAATATTTCAGTGGGAGTATTGAGAAGGCTGTTTCACTCATGCTGTTCTTTTCTGATGCACCAGGTTAGCTGATGGATTTGCTTCCTCTTCTGGGAGGATAATTTGTAGCTCCTCTCATGTCTCCTGAGCAGGTGAGTTTGGACACTGCAACTTCTGACTTTATCTGGATCCACAGAAAAGTACTTCAGGAAAAGTTAAAGCTCGGCTCTTGTTTTAAGCAAGCTCCTATCCAGGCAGATACTAGTGGCTAAATATTAACATTGGAAAGATTAATAATAAACCTTAAAGTTATTTAAACAAAGAATCCACTTGCATGTTCCAGGAGTCTTTTGCCAAAGAGAGCATTTGCCTCCAAAGAAGCAGCCAATGATCTCTGAAGCTCTGACCAGAACAACTGTGTGGAGGATTCCTGGGCATGCAGGACAGCCAGCAGTGTGTTTTGTCCCATGTCTGCTGTGAGCATGTAGCCAAAGCCTGGTGGGCTTCAGACAGCCACACTGAGGGGCTGAGGGGCATGGTCTGGCCTGGGGGCCGAGGGTCCAGACTGGACCAGCAGGGTCTGCCACCCCACCAGGTGGGACAGCAGCAGAGCTGGGGATAGCAGGGAGAGTGACTGGACAAGCAGGTTTGATGCAGGGGATGCTGACCAGCACCAGCAGAGCTGCAGTGGGCAGGAAGGGTGGGAGGCCGAAGGCTTTCCTGCTTTGTGCTGTCAAACACTCACTGGGTGGTTTGCACAGAGCAGCCTCGGCCAGGGCTAACCACCCTGCCACCTCTCATTGCTGGGCTTTAGTTTTTACAAGGAAAACAATCTACCACTGCCACTCATGATTTAACCATTTAATCTGAAAACCACCCTTAATCCCCTCTCAGTTTCTGAGGGATATCCATTTCTGCCTCTTTCTCTGTTCCATGCTAGGGCTCCTGTTAAAAGCACATCCAAAAATAATGTGCCATTATGGATTTACCCTTCCACCAATTCCATCTGGAAAGGAAATAACTTTTTTCCCTATTTTGCAGCAGGGGGAGCTGAATGTGTACATTTATGTCTGCATCTCTCTCCCCCTTCCACTAGTGATTTTATTTGGGTCTCCAGGAATTTCAGGATTTTTACCATAGGGTCTGAAAAGATCCTGGAGCATGAGGGTGCCAGTCTGTTGCTTTCACCTTCCTTCAGGGAAGAGCGGACCTAACAGGGAACAGAGGGGGCTGCTACCCAACCCATGAATTATCTATCCATGATGCTTCCCAAGGGAGCTGTGGCTACATTAACCTTGGCTCACAGCTGCCATTACATTAAAGAAAAAGCTTCCACAGGGGCCTTTCTTTTCCACTCATCTGCAGCGACTATCCCATTAGTTACTGAACACATTAAAGGCACATTGACACATTACCTACAATTACAATTTCTGAAGTCCTTTTTGGGGTTCCCTTTGTTGCTCAGTGAACACATCCCTCTCCTCAGAGCAAGTGCAGTTGAAACAAATTAGAGAGGCTGCCTTGAGATCTTCCACTAAAGAGAAAAGCCTAACTATCTTTTCATATATAATTTATTTTAAATTTATCTAACTAGCTGATAGAAACATGCATGGCCAAACTTTCATGTTAGGGCCTTCGAGCCTAGCCTTTTGGCTTTAGAGTAATCTTTTAAATTCTCCTCAGTGAACTCAGATTTGACTCTCAGTTCATAGGTTTGTATGCAGGAAAACCATTTATTTGTACTGTAAGATTTGAACTGCAGCTCTTTTTTTTACAGGGATAGTTCTGTTGTAAATCTGCACATGATGCAGTATGAGTTATACAACAAATCAAGGTCAAGGCACTCTGAGAAATCTTCTACTTAAAGGTCTGCTTCCATCCTTTGCACATGTATTTGCCTTCTATCTCTGATAAGAATGTCATGAACAGGTTCTGTGTGGATATTTGTATTTCTCCTTTAAATATATTCTTTTTGTAGGAAATTGAAGTAGTGAATGATGTGAAATATTCAAAGTGGTTAGTCTCTGCAAATGAGAGAAGGCTGGGGTATTTATTACTTTCTTTATTCTGATAATCTCTTTTGATCTTCAAGAGAGAGAGGCCCATGTAATACTTGTTTTGGACCATCATAAAAAGGAGAAGAGAATGTAGAGCTCGTCTCTCCAAGAATTTATGAGGGCCATAGAGGCAGTCTCTGTGGCCTGCCATTAAATGAATTATGGCTGTAGCCTCGTACCATTGCAATTCTGATATCTTAAGATCTGTTGAAAGAAAAAGGACTATGGTGCTGGTTTGTGCAATGACATAACTGAAAAGAACAGTAAAATGCAAATAGAAAAAAAATACATATATCAAATAGTCAAGTCAACCTTTTAATCCAAGAAATGAGAAAAACTCTCATTCTTTGCCCAGTCATTAAACTAAGAGGGCAGCTGACCTACTGGTCCTCACAGGAGCAGGACCACATGTGTCTCTCCTCATGGGTGTATTTGATTAAAGCACTCACAAACTGAAATGAATGGGGATGTTCTTTGCTGTCACTGAAGACACTTGTCCTAAATTACGAGCCCTTAGGAGACACTGATGTTTTTTCCATACTCCAGTGTATGGTTACTGCAGCCCATGGTTATCCTAGGGTGATTTAAAGAAGCCTTTCATTAAGCAGTATTTCCTAAATTGCAATGCGTGTGTTTATGGCGCCACATTTGGCAGGGACTGGGGTCATGTGCCTTGTCTTTTCCCTGGCTGTGACATGACACAAAGCGGGTTTGGGAGCTTCCTCATGGGACCATAAGTATGACCCAGTAGGCTCTGTGCATTCCACTGTGTCTGGAACAAAGTTACCTAGATTTTCAGGATGTTTATACCATCTACATGGTTGTTATAAAAAAAAAGTTAGATATGACTCATAGTGTGATTTCCATGCCCTCATCATTTCCTGATCTGTGCAGAGAAAGCCAGACTGGGTAAGATGTTGTAGGCAGCCATCTCTCCTACACACCTGCCATGCAACTGCTGAAGATTACACAACTGTCCCTGTTCCACAGACAGGGGCTGACCTTTCCCTCCTACGGTCTGGTACCAAGTGTGTCACAACTTTGAACAGAAATTTTGACACAAGATTCATGTATTTTGCCACAATTTAGGTGAAATGCAAAATTTAAACTTTATTGGAACAAAACCTCTTTCTCTTCTAAAGTCTCTAAAGCACAGCTTCAGCATGATTTAAACTTTATCAACTTTATTTTTGCCTGATATTGCCATGAAACTCCTTCAGTGGAACTTCAGAGGTACTTCAGAGGAGTTAGGCTGTACAGACAAGAGCCTGACAGTGATGAAGAAAGTGCAAACCGCTGCTGATGCAACAAGTGTGTGCCGTGTTGGGGACATCCAAGATGCACGGGCTTGAGTGATGGGGGCTTTTGTTACATAGTGGTGTGAGAGAAGATGTTGGGTGGTAAAGGCAACTTGCATGGGAAAATCATGAGTTTTAAAATGACCACGTTAGGCTTAAGCTCATTTGAAGTCTCTTGGGAAAAGACATCAGCATCAGCCTGAGATTTCAGATTGTAAGAAAATAGATCAACCAAATGTTGGTATGGGATCTGAAATCTATTTATGAAACATGACAGTGGGAATGGATCAGGAAAAGACTAAGTGGAGATAAGGTACAGAGAAAGAAGAATCATCTATCCTCTCAATAGATAGTGGAATCTCACATGGTGAAGAAAAGGGAAGACCTACAAAATGAATAGATAAAAGGGAAGAGAGAAGGAGGGGGGAAAGGTTTATAAAAGCAGAGGGAGGATGCAACTGAGTTTTGAATGCCACAGTTGTGCTCAGGGAAAAAAGACAGTGAGCCCACTGGGGAGAGGACAGTCTTCTGAAGCATAATTTCGGCAGTTGAGAAAATTAAGGAAGCAATTTCCTAGAGCTACTGAAAGGAGCATATATGAGAAGGCTCCTTTCAAATTTGGATGTAACTTTTTCAGTCTTATGTTAGGGGAAGGTTTTGCCCCAATGTCTTTGAAGATTGTGTGTACTAAGCAAGTACAGCCCTCTGGGGCAATCACAGTCAATGTTCCTGTGATTTCCACCACAGAAGTGAAGGTGGTGGCTATCTCAAGATCATTTAGATTAGGCCTGACTGCAAAGCTGTCAATAAATATGCTGCCAGTAGTGTGAAATGTGAGAGACCTATGGCTCTATTCCTCTCTGGACAACATGAATTATGAGCAGCAAACACCTACCAAACTTGTCCAGGATGAAGTCAGATCTCATTGTGATCTCAATCTGAAAAGCTAAACATAGCATATATTTCTGCAAAAACGAAAACCAACTCCCTACCTAAACTCTTTCAAAGGAAGAAGGCATGGAGGCCAGACGGATCAGAGCAGTAGAGGAGTAAGGATACTGTAAGCACAGATCCATGCCACTCCTGCAGTTTACTGGGTGAAAGGCATCTATCCTGATAGCTGGAGGCTGTTTTCTGAAAAGGCTGTTTTTGTAGAGGGTGTTTTTCTCTGACTGGAAGGTCTGGCTTCATGATCTTTTGTGCCAACTTATTTTATCAGAGTACTGGCTGAAATTTGTATAATAGCAGTGTCATGGAAAATATTTCAAACCCTGACAAAATCTTATGGGTCACAAGGAATGGCTGGAGGTGAACATGAACAGAATATAATTTCTCAAGTTCAGAACTAGAAGATGTGATTCTTTCTTATCTTCATTTATTTCCTCCTCTTTGTTCTCTGTCTCTATGTCAAGGAACAGGATCAAACAACGTCATCTTAGGGAAAAATACTCCTGTACTGTTCTTGATATTATAAGGACTAAAAGTGATTCACCATTAGATGTTAAGAATTACCACTGCTGAGGTACTTGCAGCTTCTACTGATTGAGGTAGCCAGCAGAAAACGCCAATAAACATAGTGAGTGACTACATGGAGCAGCTCAGTTTCCAGTCTCCAGTTTCCAGTTCACTGTGCCTTCCTGCCTGTGCCTCTTTGGCAGATGGAGGGGATACATGAAAACTTTTGCCGAGACTCAAAGGAAACATGGAAGGAAACAATAAGAGACCAACTTTACATGAGTCAGTGAGTCAAAATGCTTCCAAAAACCAAGCTGATTCTCGAGGTTTTTCCTAAAAGATGTAGGAAATAAAATTTATATGGCATGTAACATCTGCTAGAATAACCACAGGTCCCTCTGACCCTGTGGCCTCTGTCTGGCAGGGGCCAAAAGTGGCTGCCTAGAAAAGCACATAAGAAAAGGGCAAACAAGTAGGATACTTCCCCCTTGTTTTGAATGTGAGTCCTACTTTAATTTTCCCTGTAGTTCTTATACTGGAATTGGGAAGCTGATCCCCAGCCAGTTTCTCCCAAACGCTCAGGATTTGAGAGACCTCTTTCCTCTTCCCTTGCAGTATCTCTTTTCCAGGCTGAGGAGCTGTAATTTGCTCTTTCATTCCTTTACACAACCAGTTCCACACCTTGAGTCATCTGTTCTGATCCATCTATAAGCTTGATTTTGTTTGATGACACCCTATTTTAGACTGGAAAGGCAAGAGCTGTATGTAACTCTAAAAGGAAAAGCAATCTGCTCTAGAACTGGAATTAACTGACACAAAAGGCAGATGTTGCTTTGGCTATTTTGCTGCTGGTTTGATTCTTGAAGTGCAGTGAAAGATATGACAGCATTTTTTGATGGGTCTTCCCTATCTTTCTCTGGAGTATTTCTGCAGTGACAGTGGAATCTGCAGTCAGAGAGGCAGTGGGATGAGCCAGATGTGGGAGGCAGAGCCTCCAGGCTCTGCTGCCAGTCCTGAAGGGCTGCTTGCCTGCTTGGGCTTTCTCACACAGTGGTACCTCCTAAAGAACAGTTGTAGGTGACTTTTTTTTTTGGCTTAATGCCACACAGTGGTGCTCACGTTCCTATGCAACTTCCATGGAATTTTGCCATGGAAATGAGCACACAGATCTTGCCACAAGTGACAGGTTGGGTGTAAATTAAATTAGAAGACCCCCATGTAATTACGGTGCATATTTCTAGCTGCTTAAACTGTAATATCAGCCAGTAATTTGGTATAATATTTTTCTTTATCTACTTCTTCTTTGGGAGACACATATAAAACCCAGATGCGTTCAGTATATAACCCTGATTCATTATCAGAGTGCATCTTATCAGCAAACTATTCACAGTTCGTTTTCAAATGAAATGGTGTTATCCTGTACTTAAAGGTTTAAAGACAAGGCTGACATGAAAGTGGATAGAGCTAAGGCTTTACAGGCAACCATAATTCTTGAATTCTTTGGCTTTGCAGCCTTAACACAGCTGGAGATATAATTTTAACTAATAGTACGAGATGCAAAGATTTTCTCTGCAAAGTATCCTTTACAGCGTTGGTGTTGCAAAAGGTTGAAACTCTGGCACATTATAAACGCTAAACAGAAACTGTAAGAAAAATATTGTCACCTCTAGGAGGCAGCCGTATATTGCAAATACACAATGTGCACTCTGCTGTCTGGCACTTCGGAAAGCTTTGAAGTTTCTCAAATCTTCTGTGGATATAAAAAAAATCTAGTGGAAATAAACGTACATTTGCAGTGGAACTATCTGCCCAGAAATAAGCTCTGCTTCTCCAGTCAATCAAGAGCCAGTTCTCACATTAAGATGAGTTAGACACAAAACAAGCTCTATTTTCCTGGATTTTCAATAGCAAATTAGCAGAGTTCAATGGGGAAACAGGATATCTATCTGTGTGTTATCTGCTCTATGCAAGATACCCTCCCCATATAGGAAAGCATTTACTCATTTGCTTAACTTCACCTGCTAATTGGGCTCACACTTAACCTTTTGTCTGCCACTTTACCAAACAACACTCCTTTCAGTTGCATTTCCAGTGATACATTTTTCTTTCTTTCTTACACTTGGGTCTGTCCTGAGCTGGAGCTGACATTTCCTTTCTGAATCTGCATTACTGAGGTGCTGAGACCTCACCTAAAGCAATTCACATGGTAAGGCAGAGATATTGTTTTTTTGCTGGACTATGTGGTATGATGTGACCTTCTAAAGCTACTTTTCTCTTTGCAGTTGGCCCCTTGATGCTCTCAGAGGAACTGTGATTTTTTTGAAAACTTGCCTTATACAATAATATTCTCTTCACATCCCACATGCCCCCCATATACATATGGAACAACACAGGATAGCACATCGGTGTATAACTGGTGGTTCAACATCAGTGTAGACCACAACTGAACAAAAATAGTCCAATAAAAACAATCTGCACAACTCTAATCTTGATTTCAAAACCACCTGTGGTGGACGACCCTGCGCAATCCCCTAGAGACTGCTCCCACATAAATTATGCTGGCTGTTGGAAATCTGCAACGTTTCCACTCTGAGTTTATCTGCATCAGCTTCTGGCCATTAACTCCTGGTAACACAGTATTTGTTCAGCAGGAGAGAACCTCTATCATCAAAGGTTTATTTCACAACTGGGTGCTTAAGGATTTTGACCAAGACACCCCTTAGCCTTTTCAACAATAAAGAGACTCTCCTTCTTGAGGCACACTTTGATCCACTGTCTCACACCCCTTAATTCATTCATGTGGTGCTTTCTTGAACTCCGTCTAATTTTCCTACTTTTCTTATAGTGTAGCATCTAATAGCATCCTGCTACAGCAGTCACACCAATGCCCAATTCTCATACTTCAGACCCTTCCTATTCCTCCCCAGTTTTTGCTTTTTGGTCCTTTCTCTCTACTTTCTAGTACTGAGTCTTCCACCCTCTGGCAGTGTTCATCCAATGTTGCTGCAAGGGATGGAAGAGATGTACAACAGTCAGGTTTACAGTGGTTGCTGGTGACAGGAGGTACATGGCAGCCTCCTGAAACAGGTAGACAGCCATATTTTTCCCACAGATCTCCTGAATCCACAGATTTTAATCTCAGGGCAGTGTGGTGTCCCAGTACAGAATCATTAACAACAAACTCTACACTGCACTAGCTGGACCCTCCACCGTGCTAGATCCTTATCATCATCCTGAGGGTAGAACTGTGGCAAAAGACTACACACACAGCTGGCTGGTGCTCCTGTAAGTCTGGAGGTTCCAGGAGTTCTACATCCCTTAACATCAGATGAAGCACCACACCCTGAAGCTCATTTTGTTGAGGCTGATTGTCTTATAGCTTCCTTTTAGACACTGAGTCTTTGTTCTTCCCTTAACTACTTAATTTGCTTGATTTATATCTATAGGTCTGCTTCTGTGACAGTGATGGAGGGACCAAGCCTACATTCCTCTCTCAGATCTTCCTTCTTTATTTTCTTTTTGCATATGAATATGTAGAGACAGCTGCTTTGTCTTAATAGTGCTGCAAAGGATTATTTCAGCGGTTTGTTAATACTTAACCATCTGGGGGAGGAACACTTCACCACTTGGAGGAAGACAGAATCTCTTTCTTAAAGATTTTACGACCTGGGGCAACAGCACACAATAGCATAAGGAGTCAGATGCAGTCATTGCAAGCACAAGCCCTTTACCTTCACTTTTATTTTCACAATATTTCATTTCCTTATACAAAACGCATGGCAGCCTTATGTGGTCTTCGCTTACTAACTGACTATTTCAGTGCCCAAAGTGGATGAGGTAAACACCTTGCTATGATCTGGAAAGTTATTTTAGAGCACTGTTCTGTTCAAACTGTTCCATTTCTGAAGCACAGAATCGCATAACAAGTCAATACAAGTGAAAACATGAGCTTACACCTTCAGGCTAAATCTGGCTGTCACAAGGGTTTCCCTCAAAAAAAAAAAAAAAAGCCTGAACAACTTTCCCATATCCATCTGTTAACTCACACTTCTGCCTGGTGAAATGCCTCAGTGAGAAACAGAGTATCTCTGATACCATCCCCTGATGAAGTGGAGTAGGCTGAGTCAGGGAAAGTAGTGTGCAAACATCTTTCATTCAGATGTATATCAGCTTTTCCTTCGGGATTCTGGCACTTTAATTTGTGTCTTCAGTTGTCAAAATAAAGGTTGAAAATCCCACCTGCTTATTCAAGTGGTTGGCAATTATATTAAAGGGCTTCTCTTTTTTTCCTTTTTTTTTATTCTATTAAAGCATGAACTACAGCTAGGCAATGCAAAAGCTCTTGTAATTCTCCATGTGATCTCTACTACCAAGTCTTCATTCAGAGTAAGCCTCTTTTATACAGCCAATGAACAGAAAGGCCCAAAATGTCAGCAGAAGAGCTCACAGCAGGAACAAAGAATCTATAGGCACCAAAGGTTTACTGATACCTTCTATTTTGCCATCACAGAGTATTCCTGTCTGAAATACCAGAAGCTGAAAACCATGTATATGCTTTTGTCATTCTTATACATACCTTACATCAGAATCTAGAGAAAATATGTGGATAGGATGACTGTGAAATATGTTGTCAGGCCTGAACCTGTCCCTAAAACCTGGATTCCAGAAACCAGCTTTCATCTTTCTACCTTGGCAAGTCTCTTTCTTATGGCAGATGTGACAGATAAAAAAGCTATGTGATTCTGGACAGTATCAGTGTGAATGGCCAGTGAGAAAGGTCATTACTTGTTCCAATCTTATTCTACTACTGCTTTAAAGAAAAATAAGCAATTTAATTATTAGCTGTTGAAACAAGCAAAGATGACTTTGAAACACACTTCTGGCCCATTTTTTTTAGAACAGAATGTGCTAAAAATAAGCAACCATGCAGTGGCAGTACATGCCAAAGCTACAGTTAAATTATGTATCTGTACATGCATCAGTGCACACACAAAAATCTGAAATCTTTGGCCTGTCACTTGTAGAAGCTGATAATACTGATAATATTCAATGTCTGGGGAGAGCTTCTTTGTTTTCCTAGCAATATCAGCAAAAGGCTGTTGGCTGTCTGTTACTATTAAAAAATGATATTTGACAATGATTCTGTATCTATTACATTTCACATCAAATACAATTTCTGGGAAGGAAAACTTAATCTGCCTATATAAGCAGGCAGAAAATATCTCAGAGATTTTGCTATTAAATTATTGTCTTGCAGAGATACTTTGCTGTGACCTTACTTCTACAACATGTTGTAAGCAGTCTTCGCATAATTCTCAGAACAGCTTGTGGGAAGCACATCAAGATTGCATTTCATGAATGGACTGAATGCCTTCTCCACTCAAAATCTCTCTCACTGTATTCTACCCTTAACAGAACCTTCTTCCTTTCCATGTGGCTTCCAAATCTCGGGGGTCTCTGACGTAGCTGTGTGAATTTCATCAGCGCTTCTAGAAAAACCCATCCTGTAGAGGAAATCAAAGGCATCTAAAGAGTGTGTCCATCTTTTTTGTCATCTTTCAGACTCTTCTCACTTCTGCTTCTGTTGAGTGGTGGCAGAAGTCCATAACAGCTTGGTTCAATCTCTAAACTCTAGATGAGACCTCATGGCACCATGATTACAATGTCAACTGTTCACTGTGGGCCGAATGAAACAGCTGTTAGATAACTCAGCAAATTGTTGGAACAGTCTTCTTGTGGCAGAGTAATTCACATGAGAAGAGGTAAGCACAAGGATGCTACTTAAGGCTATGGAATCTCCTGAGATACAAAAAACAAGAAGCAAAGGGATTGTTTAGTCAGATTTCTCAGCCTCCTCTGTGCGATGTTCTTCCCACTGCTGAGCACAGGGAGAGGTGTGCCAGTGGTCCAGCCTGGTGCACACAACTTTTGTTCTTGTAGACAGAGGACAAAGCTCATGGTTTTCCCTCTGTGGGCTGAGCTGAGAGACCAGTTTCCACAGGCTCAGCAGTTTGTTAGGGAACTGCCTCTGCCTAAGGAGTCCATTGGGATTTGATTCTTGATGGGGGCTCAGGGGGCTTGGAAGCGAGGGGTGAGACATGTCTGACAAGCCAGGTAGGCTGAGGAGAAGGGGAATGTTCACTGCAGCCATTAGCATGCTGCAGCGCTACAGAGGAATCTAACAATTAAAGTAAAGGAAGATCTGCGAGGGAAGTTTTGTTCCAGGGAGGTGAACATGTCATCAAGGAACAAAGGCTGCGTGAGTTGTCATGAATAAGATGAGAAGCATCAAAGAAAGAAAAAGTTAAGAACAGTGTATGCAAAACCTGAGCTACAGAAGGATCAAAACACCTGAATTTCTAGACAATTCTCTGTACATAGATAATTTGTTTTCCTGATCCATGGGCATCAACTATATTCCAAAATAGAATTACAAACTCCTATTAGAATAAGTAGAACTGGGTATTTTTGGAATATTTTGCATTTTGCTGACTGTTTTCACTCTGGCTGAGAAATATAGTGACCAGAATTATAATCACCTTCTGGCCACTAGATCCTCCCTGTGAAGTACCCAGAAAAGGGTAGTACATGCCATGAGAAATACATCAAATGGTGGCATTTATTATCCTCCTCCCCAAGCTGGGCATTCTGAGAAATAAGGCAAAAATAAATGAGTCAGAGGAAGATAATCACTCCATCACCTCAAGAGTAAACTGGGACGGACATCTAGCTCTTTAAGTCTATTCATGCAGGTTCTTCTGTGCTCAGCAGCCCACTGCCTGACACCAGTGTGGTAAGCACTATGACTAATATCTAGCATATGTTGTTTGCTTTCTCATTTTCTCCAGAGGAAGCAGCATATGCACTAGTGCATCTTGTTTGGTAGGATTTTCTGCTCTCTTTTTAAACAGAGGTGCTGCTCTGCATTTATCCTGCAGAAGCAGCTCCAAAAGGCTCAGACCCTGTGCTTTGAGGTGGTGAGGCATGGGACAGTGCTTAATTCTTGCCTGTGTTTGTTCTGCAGCCTCTGAAGGATGAGAAAGTTTTGCCTGACTTGCACAGAGGCTTTACTGTGACTACAGAGTTATCGTGCAGTGCTATCATAACACAGCTTCTCAGGCCAGCAGCTTTTGGCAGTCACTATCTTTGCCTTAAGACAGAAAAATGCAACCTCTTGAGCATATCAGCAAGCCAACCCCGAGAAATATTGCTAGAGAGATGATCAAACACTTGGATGCACTTTCTGTGAGTTAGCTAGCAAGGCCAGCCCCTTCTGCTGACGTCTTTCCTCTCTATCACACATCAGACTTTTCCCAGTGGAGCTGGAGAACAGGCTTCAATGTAAACTGCCTGTTTGCAGCTATATGGAGATTGCAGGCACCACAATTACTATTTCCTCTCCCTGACCTGGAGCAGCAACTCCATCAGCAGGATAGAAAGGTAGCCTTGTTGCCTAGCAAAGGTGGGATGATTTATCTGTGTGTCTAGATTGGTCCCTTTGCTGCAAAGAGAATTGCTTTCAGATTTCCAAGGAGAATGAAACCAGGCTAGAATTCGGAGTGGATGTGAGAGAGCTCCTCTCCCAGGGAGTAGAAAGCCACAGGGTCTCTGTGCTTTCTGTTCCTGTACAGCACAGGACAATGGTTTTGTCTGCTCCAGTTATAGCCCTGGGGGCTACCTTAGGGACTGCAACTAGCATCCTTGCCCTCTGCGGCCTCACCTGCTTCTGCAAATGCAAGCAACCTGGGAAAGGACTCTCAGAAAAGGACCAAGAGGATGAGACGGAAAATACTAAGCCCAGTGTGCTTCAGCCAGTCCAGCAAGTAAGACACAGTCTCTAATTTACTCTGTGATTTTTCTTTAAAGGCAGAGGGTGGGAGTGCAACTTCCCTGTTAGGCTACTCAGCATGTGATTTATGCTGCCTGTTTATCTGCTTACTGTGTTTGGGATATAACAACATGCCAGTGGGAGGAGGAGTGAAGGAAATGAGCTGGGTACCAGAGAATTACCGGAGCAGCTGCCACGGAGCCAGAGAGAAAGCTGCTAATGGCAGAAACAGAGGATGAGGACTGGAAATGCTGCTTAGTTGTTAAAATAGATCAAAAGAGAAATAATTTCCTAAGAACAGAAGACTGGACTGTACCAGGTGGCACGCAGCATTGTTAGGAGGAGATGGCTCCTGCTGAGATCTCATGTAGCAGCTATTTAATTCTATTCACAATATCTCATAGTTCCTGCAGGATAGTTCCCTGTCAACAGCTGGTTTCTCGTGAAAACCTTGCCTCCTCCTCCTTCTGCCCTTCTAACTGAGGGGATTAATTATGTGTGAAGTTAAAACAAGGCATTGAAATCATTATAAAAAGCAAATGAGAATCTAGATTGTGATGACTGGACAGTCTCATCACATTGTGAATTTCTTTTTCACTTATTGTAAAAACAATGTGGAGTATGGATAGTGTCAGGCATCCCTGTGTGCTCTTTCATTTTTGTTAGAATCCAAACAGACTGATTTACTCCTGAGCCCAGGGCAAGAGGGAGATAGGGGATATACTTATTAATGGGAATCTCTTCTTCAAAGGGAAGTGTTTGATGATTTCCTCGGTTCAATGTGGTCTTTAGAATAAGCTATAGCCCTGGTCAGTGTCTCTGAAAGTATTACCTGTTTGCTGTTGCTCCTGATATTTGTTTGTGCCTGTGTCCTTTCCACTTTGACCTAGCCATTCAACCAAGTGTTGTGCCATAGCAGCCCATTCCAAAGACCCGTGCTCCATTGTATAACAGTCTTTGTTTGCCTTTTAATTATTTGAGCTGACTGTTATTTTTGGATTCTTAAAGAGTGTAGCTGGAGTCCTAATTGAACTCCTCTGTAATGTTTGTAATTAAATATTCAGTCTTTCTCTGGCTTCCACTCTTGCCCTCAAAGCACAAAAGAACCTTGGCATCCTCATGTTCTTGTTGCAGTTTATGCTGAGGAAAGATGACCAAATCTGTAAACAATATTGTAAGAACCGGGTCAGATACAGAGAATGGCATTAGCAGACCTTGTGGTTGCTGGAGGGAGGAAGAGAGCTGTCGATGGCTCCACTGACCATGGATTAACTTCTGCATGGAGTTTAGGACAAGAGATTGCTGCTAATTCTGAGCCTCCCTCCATGAGCATGGTGAATAACTCCTAGTACCTGTTTGCATTTTCCTAGGATGAATTTCATCTGCTATTCTGTTTGATAGCTTAGTCATGTCCCTTTCGTGCTCCTTTCTTGTCTTTTCTACACCATACAGGGCATTTGCTAACACCTGTATACAAGAATGTACAATGATGCAGAGATTTTTCCAAGTTTAATGTTAATGTGAATGAAAAATGTGTAACTTTGACAGCCACATCACTTTCCAAAGCAATTTTCCTAGCTGTTGTCTGCAGCAACGCAACCCACAGATAACTTTACCATCAGGCTCTTTCTATGAGAGTTTGATGTTGTAATTTCCAAGCCCAGAAACATCTCAAATCCTCCTTTTAACTCAATTCTTAAACTGGGCTTTTTTCTTTTATACAGATTTTTGGGAAACGTCTTGGGAAAGTGTTAATCCATCCTGAATCTTGTCCATGGGGGTGCTTTCCTGTTTGTAGGACTGAAATAAGCACTGTGTCTCCATATTGTTCAGTTAAGTCTCCAGTACTCAGCAGCTTACAGTTATGGTCCTCAAAATATGTCTACATTCATAAGTTTTGCCATGACTTAATCCAGTATTTGACCAACAGGGGATAAAATTATTCAATCTGCCCTATTATTACCTGAGTGATTGCATTCTTTCAGCATTGTAGACTGTTTAATTTGAAGTATTATTTCCAATGTTACTGGCTTTATGTTTTTTTTTTAAAGAAATCTGGACATATTATAGCAGCCGAGTGAACATTCTCTCACAGAAAGTGCAAAATGTTCTTAGTTTGCATATTCCATATGTTTAGCAATTCTTTCCAATTAAAATAATTTTCTTGCCAGGAACATATATTCTCCTATGCTGTCACTGAATCAGAATCAGTCTCTATATCTCCAAGAAATGAATTTCAATTTGAGTTCTGAGCTTGTGAAATTTTTATTATCTCTATGTTTATAAATTTTTCTGTAGGGACTTTTTTTTCTGACTGCCTTAGTACACAGTATGTCCTAGTCAGTGTTGGACACATTTAATTATTGAAACCTGTCAGGGCCACTGATTCTGATAAACACAGATGACAAAAGAAAGATGTAGCAAGTCTGCATTTTATTCACTTGGCATGTCTCCCATGACAGTGATGCTTGTATTTGCTATAGACAGAGGCTCCCGATGGACATGCCCTGCATACATAAGGAGGAGAAGTTCAAACACAAACATACATCCGCAAAAATCTGCAAAACAATGAGAAATTGCTGTAAATTTGCAAAGTCTCAGCAAAGCCTGCATAATGAAGATTCCTAAACACATCTAACAATGGCAACAGTCTGGTGCTTTGAGTGACACTGGGCAGCGACACAGAAGGATCATTTGCAGCCTCCTTGCTCCTTTTGGTTCACTTGCTTTCATGCATTTTTGCAGAACTCTCTGAACTCCTCTGCACTTGTCTTTATTTAAGACACAACTGCTGAGTTGCAAAGGAAGCTTCCATAGGGCACTGCTATGTAACTGGATTAGCACACAGCACTTGGGAAAAGAGCTGGCAGCAACATAATAAACAGAGGCAGATGCAGTTGGAAGAGGGGGTGGGCTAGTCCCACTGTGCTTGCATATGTCTCTCGTCTCTAATTCTGCAGAGCAGACAGACAAGAGGAATATTTAGACCCAACAGAGTTCTTAGATGCTGTGTGCTGACGGATTTACCTGGCAAGGTATTTAGCAAGAGGAAGAAGAGATTGTACTAAAAATAGCTCAAATTTGTGTGGTGTTTTTCATCCCAAAGGATCTGGAAGTGCTTTGTGTGCTGTCAGCACAGAGCAATACAGACAGGAAGCTCCAGTGTGTGGCCAGTGAGTGGTAGGACAGCAGCTCCAGGAGAGGCTGCCCCCACCGTGTGTGTGCTGGCTGTAATGCTTCTGCACAACAAAAGCAACCTGCCTTTTCTAGCTGCTGTCAGTGATTCCTCATGTGTTCTGCTTGGTTGGTTTGCCTTAATTTTAGAAGAATGGAAAACTGTATTTAAAGTTTGGATGAGTAACTTCACATTTCCTAGGTATTTTAGGACTGATGAGGCTCACATCTCTATAAGAGGGTTCTCACTTACAGCCCCACACCGTGGAATTTACATAATAGCTAAACTCAACTGAATGCTAGGTGAGGATGGCACACAATGACGTCTTTCTTTCTCAGCCCACTTCTCTTTCAAAGCCCTTAAAATTAGACAAGACAAGATGCTATGTTGCACAGTAGACTTCCTAAACACTGGTGCACTGGCTGCCTTGAGAAGATGGAGTCACTGACCTAATTAGTTCCCTACCACTGCCAAGTGTATGCAACCAGGATCTCCATAAGCAGGATATGACTAGGCTAACATGCCAGACAGCCCTCTTTCTTCAGCTCTGTTTCTTGAGAGGTAGGTGTGCTTCCTCTGGACATACAAGCTGGGACCAGGAAATCCCAACACAGGCAAGAGATTCAGGGCACCATCTACATTCATTATTAATAGGAAACAATAAGACTAATTAAAAACTTTAATTACAGTTATGCACCTTTTCTGTCTTGCCCTCAATCTTTACCAAAAATAGGTTAGCAGGCAGTAGGTTAGAGATAATCCCACTGCACAATAATCAACCAAAACGGCAATTTTACTTGTGGCTTTTGTCTTCCATGTTTTGGAAACATTAATAACATCTGTTGCAAGGGCTGGGGTCATTTGCTAGTCAGCTTTTGTTCTTCCCCATCAATGAAGCCAACTATAAATGAATCATGAATTATTTCAATTTCAAGAAAGGCGGGATCCTTTCTTGGGACATAAGCAGAAGAGAACTGTTCTATTACACTAACATATTTTTTTTTGTTGTGGGAGAACAGTAATGCCTTTTCTGCCAGCCTTTGCTTGGACTACCCGAGCATCTTGCAGGTTCTTCTGCTCATTCCATGTTCATGATTCAGCAGGGAATTGAAGTGTTAAAAACAAAATCAGACATATATCCAAATTTCAGTCCTGGTATAATAAAGGAGGAATGTGTGTCTGATGGTCAGATGGAGCTCTGGTCCACAGAACCAAGAGGCTGAGATGACCACTGAATCAACTTCTCTTGGTTTGCCAGTTCAGGGCTCATTTGTTCAACCAGCTCTCCTTAGTCTTGTTGCATCATGGTCATACTTGCTCCATGTTTGATTTATATCTTTGCACTCTTAATGCTTACTATATACTCATATAAAATATTCTGGATTCTGGGAGATGTCTGTAGCCTCTTGCTCTTGGATTTGAATTCAAACATCAAGTAAAAATTGCCATATCTTAATCAAAGCAAAATTAACTTTGTGGTCAATTTCTTTACTAAAATGAAAGGATTAACTTACAAAAATATTAACTGATACCAGAACAGAGGAAAAATTAAATTATAAGAAACATATCTTTTTCTTATAGTAATCAAACATCTGTAGAGGAATAAATCTGAAAAGAAAACACACCAAGTACAAGGTATCAGTGTTGGCAAGAAAGTCTCCAGACATTCAGGCAGTGGTTTCTACAAGCCAAGAAAAAAATGATGGTAGGACTGACCAGAGGCCCTGGTTTTTTTCTGTCTCAGCTCATCTAACGTTAAGAGGATTGGAGGAGTTAATGTAATTTGTGCAAAGTAACAAACAAAGTTTAAATTTACAGTTCAACATTAAGAAAACTGCAGAGCCAGTCCAGCCTCGAGCACTTCTGAAGTTTCCCAACATTTATGGCCCCAAACCAGAAGTAACTTCACCTGAAATTGTTAACTACACGCAGTACTCTCTGAAGACAACTGAAGAACCAGCTCCTGGGAAACATACTGCTTTGGATGAGAATAGGATGAAGATACAAGTCAATGAAGAGCTGTTTGTTCTCCCTCAAAACGGTAGGAGCTTTTGGTCTTCAAACTAACAATTGCTTTAGTGGGTATGGATCTGTAATACTTCTAAGCATAATGTGATTATTGTCAGATAAATAAGGTGGAATTTATCAGATGCTTTTCACTTTCTTATCATAAGCATTCTGAGTTTTGCTTTCAACACATTTATTTAGTAGAAGGTAGTAATGGAGCTCATAAGGACATTCTGATAACAAAGCTGTAGCTGTATCTTGTTGCAATTTTCGATTCTTTTTTTTTTTCTTTTTTACCTAAAAATTTTTTGTTTTGAAAAAATCTGTCTCCCTGGTAGCAGACATTTTGTAGAAAAGCACATTTAGTGTAGTTGTGCTGAGAGCAATAGCTAGAGTATGTGTGAAATATCTGGACAAAATTAGGCAGAGTATCTCCTCCAGGTTAAATGCTAGCTGTCCAACAACTGTCCTCCTCAGGGATAGTGGAGCTCAAAGCTTCTAATTTTCTCTCCTCCTTTATTTCCTTGGTTTGGTAAGATGTTCTTGGCTTATTGTAATGTGCAGTGAAACTGAAGGCTGACACCTCAAAGGCTTTTGCCAAACAGAATTCCTGTTTCCCAGCCAGCCCAAAGGGTAACACTCCCAATCCTGAAACATAAGATTTCTAGAGCCTGAGAGAAAATGCAATCTTAATTATATGCATCTGGCAACATGTTTGGGTTTCTTCCATACTGATTTTTAGCTTCACAGCCATATTCTTACAGGGTAATTTACTCTTATGGTTACCACTTTAATAAAACCTTCCTGAAGATTTGCCAGAGAGACAATGCCATCTGCCATTATTTTTGCAGAGTATTATTTTTAGTTGTTTTTAATTTTTTGAGATTACATTTTTGCCCTTCAGGAAGGACAATTGCTAGCTTCGACCCTCCAACCTGAGGCTTGTGAGTACAGAAAAGAAAGTACCATGGCAAGCAGATGCATTGGAGGAAGAGACTGTCTGAGCCACATCCTTAGGTGTCAGGGAAAAGATTATAAGGGTGGAAAGGATGAAAGATGATGGCTGCATTTAGGCTAAAGCTTTATATAAGTGTTGGTGTAAGAGCCTCTCTGCACTGCTAATGGCACAAGCAAGTTTCCTTCCTGCTCTGCCTGATTATATAGCTCAAGTGTGGCTAAAATTAAACAAGAATTGTTGCGTTCTCCTTTTGATGCCACAGTGAACTGGTCTGAACTGTGGCTGAGATTTTTAGGAGGAAGTGTGCTGATCCCACTATTGTTTTCTGTGTGAATTGGAACTGACCTTGCAGATAACAGCTTTGGATGACAAAAATCTCTGGCTTTCTTTTAGTCTTGCAACTTGCTTTATTTCAGTATGAAATACACACTCAGCTCCAAATTTATGCATAGAGAAACTGCCTTATGGATTCCAAAATTCATTGCCTTTAACCTGGTCAGGTGCTATGGAAATGGATGGTTTTTGCATGACAGAGACTTCATTGTTAAAATTAAAAGAGAAACGAAACGAAATGTTTAGGGAAGTCTGACCTAATGCAGAGTTGCACAGCAGTTCAAGAGCAGACTCACAGTCTCACTGCAGAGAAGATAAGATTTAATTTAATAATGCCAGTCGACAGAATATAAAACAATATAACAAGTAATGGGTGTTGTTCAGACACTTTGGCCTAGTCATAAGGTAAAAGAGCAAGTGTGTAAACCATCATAGAGCACAAGGTGGTGGAGAGCAAAGTCTTGTCCAAATGCTGTAGAAAGAGCTGAAAGTGCAAGAAAACAGAAAAAAAGGATGCATTATGATGGATGAAGAAGGAAAATAAATTATAGTCCTGCATACAAAGTGCAGAAAAAGTGTGACATTTTGAAAAGTCAAGTCAAGAGAAAGTGGATTTGCTGTCTTGGGAAGGGGAAGAGCTGCTCGCTAAAGGGTTTATTTCAGTTCCAGGTGTGGTGAAGGACGTGTGTGTCACGGAGCCCCTGAGGCCCGAGCGGGCAGGCAGTGGGCAGCAGGCCCCCGAGCTGCACTACTCCCTGCTCTACGAGCCCCAGCACGCACAGCTGCGCGTGGCCCTCCTCCAAGGTAAGGGCCATGGCCCAACACACACGGGGACTACACTTAGAGACACTTAGAGACACTTCCCCTCCTATCTGAAAGCCAACAGGTGCCCTCAGGACCACTGGGATTTCACTGGTGCTGGGCCTGCAGAACAGGAATAGCTGTCAATGTCACTGCTTGAAGAGAGGGTGTACTTGGGGACAGTTGTTCACACAGCTTTGTCAGGAAGCAGGATGGGCTCCTCCAGTCCAAGACATGGTACAAAGCAACCTCTTCTTTTTATTTTTTACTTTGGGGGGAAGAGGAATGGGGTTACTATCTCCTTCCTCTCCATACCTTTCATTCTTCAACCTGGTCCACTCCCTACTGCCCTTTCCTCAAGTCAAGTCAAAGCCTGAGCTGGAGATACCACACTTATTTTAAGTCCCTGTGGCAGCGCCTGGTCAGGCAGCCAGGCTCTGTGTCTCTCTCTAACAACTGCAACAGCTTCTCCACTCAGGGCTGGAGCATCATCGGTTCCTCTGGGAGAGTAAAATAAGCTGACTGAATAATTCATGCACAGTGTAGATCTCTGTGGAAACCTAATCAAATCACACCCTCTGAGGCGAGAATTGAAAGGGTGCTGAATGGCAGCCACTGCTGCAGGCCTCCTGCCAGCAGCAAGCCCACAGCTGCCCCTCAGGATGGACACCCACGCTGGCTGGCTGCCACCCTGGCTGCCCCCTGTGCACAGGACCTGCTTGCCAGTGCTGCTCCCCTGAGAAGCCAGGAGAGCCCTGTGACCCACAGGTCCTGGCACCTCAGGAGCAGCTGTCCTTGGACTGTCTGCAGCAAGGACAACACTTTTTCCCTTGAAGCTGTGATATTCAATGACCCCTTGCAGGAGGGTGTGTTCCTCTTGCTGCTGGAGAAGGCACTGCAGCTTTGTTGCTGCAACTGAAGAGGAGTGTGAAATGCCATTCTCACTCTAGACTTTTCAAAATAAAGGGGATATAAAATTAGGGATGGATGTCTCTTGATGCAGGTCTTTTGGGCTGTGGGGTGGCTTCTGATGGATTCATTTACCAGAGGTTGGGCCAACAGAATGCAATAACCTTTAGATATTGGCCTGGAGGGATGGATGTGTGCCAAGGGAAGCTCTATCACATCTCTGATGTCTGTGACTGACCTTCCTGCTTTTAAAGTCATTGTAAGAAGCTTTTTTTGCATGCCAAGGTAAAAGTAAATGCGAACTGCCAACCCCTGTTTCACACTGCCTCATTTCAGTGCTGTTCTGCATCTTTCAACAGAATGTGTTTCCTTGAACTCAGCTGTTGCTGTCCCAAGCACTGGCAGCATCCTTCTGCACTGGCACTAGGACAGGGACATTGTGCAGCCTGAGGAAAACGCCCCAGCATGGACTCACAGTTTAATCTGCCTCCATGCAGGAACAGGGGTCAATGTCTATGCAGCTGTTTTATTTTATGGCTGTCATGAAGCAAGCAATTTAGCCACAGATATTTCAGGGCTGTCTTTTGTGAGAGGTCCTTACTATCCATCTTTTCCAGCTATGCATGACGGAATGAGCGGGGACCAAGACACTGGCTGCCATTGCTACATACTGGGCACCCTGGAGAGCAAGTCTGGCATTGCTGAGGCCCAGACAGAGCTGAAGAAGAAGGTACTTCACACCCTTTGGGAGGAGGTGCTGCAATTCCCATTAACAGAGGAGGAGATGCCAGGAGGAACACTGACTCTCACCCTGAGAAACTGTGACAAGTTCTCCAGGCACAGCATTGTGGGGGAACTGAAACTGAACCTTGCTGAAATGGAGGAATCCTTTGGGAAGGCCCAGTGGGAAAGGCTAAAGAGCCCAGAGAAGGTATGGACTCCATCTGTCGGTAGTTCAGAAACCCTAATGATTAAGAGTTTGGACAAGAGAAACCCTTTTCCTAGAGAGTTGCATGCGAGTGGGTGGCTTTATTTGTTTGGAGCAGGTTTAGAGGGGTGATGTGTGACTGCAGAGATCACTCAGCACAGCTCTGTGCTGGTCTGTAGCTCATCATATCAGAAGCCCTTCTGCCTAATGCTCCCACCTGTTAATGTGTCACAACTCCCTCAACTTCTCCTCAAGTACATGACGATCTGACATTGGCATTTGTAATGCTATGTCTAGGAAAAAGTGTGTGAGCTTCTGAGAATTATTGATACAGGACCAGAGTGGCAAGAGCTGAAATATCAGAGTGCCTGCAGAGGAACTCTGCAAAGCTGGGTGTGGTAGGGCACCTGGTGGCACCCCACGGAGCCTTAATCTAGGAGTGAAATCCATTGTTGGGACTGGAATGCTGGATTGAAGGACACTTACCAGAATCAATCCAGTGCTATTTGTTCTGGGAGATATCAAAATATCATTCATTGTATTATGTTGGTTTCCTTAAACATCAAAACCTTACTTTCTTCCCTTACCCACATTTTGCCAGATGCACAGATGGGAAAAAATGGAGGGAAGAATTCCAACATTTCTTGAAGTGGGTACAGGGGATGCTTCATGCGTACATTATAATTTCTTGCACGTTTCCTCAGGAGCCTTTTCCCAGCCATGAGCTAGGTTGCTCTTCTAGCAGCAGCAATTCACTTGACATAGCAGCAGGATGCTGCTACTGCTGCTGCTCACTCATCACAACAAGTGGTACCTCTTGTAGTCTGCTGTGGTGCGGCTGAGCAATGCAAAACAACACCAGCACCACCACTAAGCACGATGAAACAAATTATTGCCTGTCACCATCAGGGGTGAGTGCTCTCCACTGTGAGCTGGCCACAGACACAGAGTACACTGTCAGCATTTCTGATTTCCAATAGGGCTGATTTATCTGATAACCACTTGAATATTAACAGGACTGTCCACTCTAAAAAAGCATCTGTGAGGGACAGAGGCAGCAGAAACAAACGGGTGGTCTGAATGAGTTTAATAAACTTCAAGCACAGGACTCACTATTTCAGGACTCACTATTTGTCTAATAGCTGTAACCCTCCCCCTCTCCCCCCATACTGAAGTATTTGCTTATTTAGCAATACACAAGGAACAGCCTGTTCACAGCAATGATAAGTTGTTACTCCAGTGCACCTGATGGAGTCCTGGTATACAGGGAATTCTGCCTTGGTCCAGCTTCACAACCACACACAGAAACAGTACAGCATTCATTTCCTCTCCAGGCTGACAGCAGAAGGTTAACACCAGCAGTACTGCTGAACAGTGCCCCAGTTTGAGCTGAGGATGTGCAGTGAAAGCTGAATTTGCGTCATCTGGGACCTGAGAGAGCCAACCATTGCACAGATAGCTTATGTATACAGATCCTGAATCATTCGTTGAGAACCAGAGAGGGAGGGAGGGAGGAAGAGCTGATCAAAAAAGAGGAGCTATTTTCAACAGCATTCATCCAGGAACAAAGTTACTGAGCTTTGTCAAAAGTGTGACATTTCCTTGAAATGCCGGGAAGGGCAGAAATTTTGTTCTTACTTCCCAGTAATTCTCCCACACACAAGGGAAGGAGCCCAGAGTGGAGCTTACAGCTAACCAGGTAATGCAATTAGCATTCAGGAATTCATTGAGTCCTGTGAGCAATGCAAAGAGTAGATACTGTAGACTGATATCCTTATCTTGTCTGCCTTCCCTCCCACTGCTTTTTTAATGACAGTAATGATAGTGGCTTGATGATAGTGTGTCCTTGCATAGCAACTTCCCTTTTGTGATTTCGTGGTGCCCTGCACGTAAATCATTGATGACCCCTTGTTGCTTTTTATTCATTTTGTATAGAAAGAAAGACTGAAGCTCTGATGGTTGTATGAATTTTCAGGATTTCAGCACAAAATGTAGGTTATGTATTTAATAGGAAAAAAGAAACAAAGAAAACAAAGCCCAGAAGGGGAAGTACCTCTGGTTTGGTCTGTTCAAACAAAACTCCAGCAGAGACCAACCATTGCAGGCTTTGTTTTCATGTGGGTACAGGCTGGCCAAAAACTTGATCAGCACATTAGGAGCTAGAAAGTCATAGGTACAAGATGTGATCCGAGTACAATGCGTGTGTTTGTGTGTGTGTGCATGTCTACAGAGCCCCACCCCCTCCCAATCTCCATTGCATCTATCTGTGCCTGCAGCTACAGGAACCAAATTCTAGCCAAGAGCTACAGAATGGGAACTGCTCAGATGTAGTGGGGGTAAATAAACAAATCAGCTTGTGACAAGCCTAAACGCTGGGTTTGCATTGAGCTGGTGTTTGGGTTTGTCCCTGAGTGTACAATTCTTTTGTAGTGGGCATACAGGCATTTGAAACTGCTTTTTTTTTTAATGTGTGGGCTTTTCTAAGTTCCACTTCAGTTTAAGACAGGATTCATATAAGTGAAATGCATACAAGCCCTTCATTGCTACCTGAGTGCATGAAAAACATATTTACTTGGGCTGACTTGGGATTGAATTTCAGACTTCCTTGCTAATGCCCTTTCACCTGATTTGTGCAGGACAAATTAGTCATTCGAACCAGACAGTGATGACAGCCATGTTTTCTGGAGAGTCAATCAGCTCATGGAGAGCGTGCAGGGGCCTGTCCTTGCCTGTTTCGAGAAACTGGTTGAAAACTTAATTTGAAATATTTATGGCTCACTTAGTAGCGACACTGCAGAGCACAGAAATAGCCTGGAGAGAAGGGCTGTCTATCCTCGAGGATGTAGAACACGCTAAGGAGCCCAGAATGAGTCTGTTGAATTGGCATTGGCTTTCTGGGACTCTTCTGGGTCATTAACCTCACATTAAACCAGATTTCTGTCACAAGCTCCCACTCACTGAGAGAATAACTACTCCCTTTTTGTTCCTTGCCATGGTCTGTCAGCTCTGCACACAATGGTGTGGGATTTTTCTCCTTCCCTGCTGGCTCCTGAGAAGGAAATGGCATTACTCTCTTATAGGAGAGCAGCGGTGGTGTGACTGTGTCCCTAGGCTTTCCCCCCAAGGGCTGCTTATCCAGGGCAAATGGAAGTAAGGGGAAAGGGAAAGGGAAAGGGAAAGGGAAAGGGAAAGGGAAAGGGAAAGGGAAAGGGAAAGGGAAAGAGAGTCTCCCACAGGGGAAGCAGGGAGAGCTGCTCACAGTCCTGATGGAAGGCAGGTGGGAAGGAAGAGTGTGGGAATTCATAAAATCAGAGCGTTTTGGGAAAGCTGCAAAAGGCAGGCCTCAGAGACAGTAGAACTGTGATTAGAGCTAAGCAATAGCCATGAGATAGGTCAGCAGAAAAATTATGTAAAACATAGAAAAGTAAGGACAAATAGAATGGGCTGTGTATTAACACTTGTCTAGAATAGCTCCCTAAGTGCAGAAAAGTTTATCCAGCAAGATATTAGGAAGTTTTAAGCTTAATAAAGGAGCTCTGTGCATTGTGTTTTAAGGCTTGCAAGCAGGTATTTTATTTGAAATAAGGAAGCATTGTTTTAACTGAAGGTACATGTTCTTATAGTGGTTGGATAGGACTACTGTCAATGTGCTTTTGCTTTGTGTGATTGGTCAAAAAACTTTTAAAGTAAGTTGTAGCATTAAGTTCTTGGTCTGCTGCCTGGGATGTGAGTTGATGGCATCTTTCCATTGTCATAGTCATGTAATGATACTGATGCTGAAAAATAAAACAGCTCAAGGCGCGTTCCTAGCAGTTCTGTCCTGTTCGTGATTTGTACTGTGCCCAGCTTGTGGAGGATTTCAGCTGGGCTAGGTTTTTTCTCATACCAAATAGGGTGTCAGGGAAGATGTAGTCCAGCTCCAGGTCAGACACAAATACAGGGCAGTTAGGTGGTCTCTCAAAATATGGATTTCTGACTATTTGCACTGTATGTCAGCCCCAGATCTTCTTCTGATTAAATATTGCACTAAAAGTTGATGTCCAGAAGCCGTTACTTCCAGTGCCATAAGGATTCAGTAACTCACATTATGGGAGCCTTATGAGCCTCAGGCATCTTTGCCAGGTTTATTCTCACCCAGGGTAACTGGAAAGATCTCCTGTACATAGAGAAAACTTGGTTGGTCCATGACCTTCCACCCATCAGTTGCTTTCCTAATGTTCTGGCCAAGATTATATAAAAATTAACCCTTTCTGTGTCTCCATTTCCAGGAGCCATCCACAGGCCATGGGGAGGTTCTGCTCTCTATTAGCTACCTGCCAGCAGCTAACCGCCTGCTGGTGGTGATTATTAAGGCTAAAAACCTCCATTCCAAGCAGCTGAAAGATCTCCTCGGAAGTGGTGAGTGTTATAGCAAGGAAACATACTGCTCGTTCTGCTATTATGTAAATCTAGAAAGAAAGTGGGAAGGGTGAAGTCTAGCAGGAAAAAAAAAGAAGTCTGGCTTAGAAAGCCAAAGAGATCTGAATAATTTCTAAAAAGTGAAAACCAAATGCCCCCTGACCAATATTTCTACTGTGCTGTCTCAGTTTGATGTCACCAGTGTAAATTCTCTTGCAATTTTTTTGATTTTTGGGTGCAGATTCAGGCATCACAATATAAAAAAATATTAAGATATTAGAGTGTCCAAAGGGGGGCCATAAGGATGGTGAAGGGCCTGGAGTGGAAGTCTTATGAAGAGTGGCTGAGGTCACTTGCTCTGTTCAGTCTGGAGAAGAGGGAGGGGAGCCCCTCTTCATGGTCTTCAACATCCACACAAGGGGAAGTGAGAGGGGAGGCACTGATCTCCTCTCTTGTGGACAGGGACAGGGCCTGAGGACATAGCATGGAGCTGAGTCAAGGGAGACTTAGCTTGGTCACAGCACCAGCCTGACTGATTGAGTTCAAAAAGGATTTGGACAACACTCTTGGGCACATGGCATGATTTTTGGGGTGTTCTGTGCAGGGTCTGGAGTTGAACTCCATGATCCTGATGAGTCCCTTCCAACTCAGCCTCTTCTAGTCTAGTCTAGTCTATTTGTTGCATGTTCATTAACATGATGTCTCTCTCTCCTCCTTATACAGATGTTTCTGTCAAGGTGACACTGAGGCATCAGTCACTAAAGCTGAAGAAGAAGCAGACCAAACGTGCAAAACACAAGATCAACCCTGTGTGGAATGAGATGATCATGTTTGAGGTGCCTCATGAGCTCCTGCGTGCCTCCAGCGTGGAGCTGGAAATGCTGAGCCAGGATGGAGCTGGCCAGAGCCATGTGCTTGGCAAGTGCAGTCTGGGCTTACATGTCACAGGCACAGAGAGGAGCCACTGGGAAGAAATGCTGAGGAACCCCAGGAAACAGATAGCCATGTGGCACCAGCTCCACATGTAGGCTCATCATGATTACTGACAAGATTCTCACCAGGCCTCGGAGCCTGGGAGAATAAGCTGGATTTCCTCTTCCACCTTCACCACCATGAAATTGCTCAGCACAGCATTCTTACTACACCACCCTTTGCTGATCTTCCTGACCATTCTAGCCCAGGAAACTGTCTGGAAAATGTATTTAAAGGACAGTCTCTCATCTAATCAAGTGGTTGTCTCAAACAATGGGTTGGCTGCCTGGATGATTTGAATTCATTTTATTTACCTGCCCACTTTCTCTTCTGAGAGGTCACAGTTTCTGTAGAGGAGCAGAGGGAAGGAAAGAAGAGCAAAGTTATCATGGAAATGTAAGCCCTTCATTGTCATCTAGTGCTGTCACCCAAGTCTCTTGATGAGTGTTGGCTCCATAATCACAAACACACAACTGTTTTATCAATCACTGCTTTTCATAATGCTCCACAAGACTGAGAAATGAAAATCAGAGAACTGACTGTCGTGGCAGGCACAAAGAATGAGTATGAAAAAGAGAGTGAAGCCAAAGTGCAGTAAATGAATTCCTAGAAAAATACACAGAATGAAGGGAGAGAACAGAGGAAGAAGAAAGGGAGAGACAGTCAACACCCTCATCCTGTGTAGTCTTTGAAGCAAACACTGCCGAGCAAGAAGTCAAGTACTTTACTTTAGTTTCCTGGAGAGTTTGATACCTTGTATTTAAGATTCATGAAAACTGCTGAAAATATGAGTGTTTCAGGACCCCTTATCAGAATACCTGCACCATTTATCTTTCTATGGTGTCATCCAGGAAGATCCTAAATACGGACAAAAAGTTATTGTTGATGTTACCTCCTAAAACTTGGACCAAATCTTTCTGTTTACTGCCATATTTTCTGTCTGGGTTTATCCCAAATTTCAAATATGCTATTTATATTCCAGGCAACATCTAAAATTGGGCAAAAGAAGTGGGATCATTCCATACCTTAGCAACTGATGGATGGTTTTGGTTTGACAGTTAACTATTGCAATCAAATCCTCATACCAGCATTACTCAAAGACAACCCTTATTAACTGCCATGTATTTCATCACTTCCAGACAGAAGGAATTCACCAACCAGACAGACTCTCCAGGGCTTGTTTTTTGTGTGCAGTTTCAAGATTTGATGTGGCTTAAATGTTACTTCTGACTGTCCTTTTTTTTGTGTTTCCAGATGGACTGAAAGTCTGACACTGGCAGTGATAATGTCATGACCCTATAAGCACACTGCTTGTCTTACTACTTTTTTTCAAGTAGTAGACACAACTATAGGGGACTTCCATGGGGACAAGGCATCCAAAAATCTGGAAACAAAACCATATAATTTGTAGCCCTGAAAATCTCAGAGAGCTTCATATTTGTAGGGTCAGATTGCTCCTTGTTTAAATCAAAATATTAAGCTAACCTTTAACTAGTATCCATCCCATTCTGATGGTGCAGTCTAACAAGTCTAGCAGCTTGTCAAGGGAAGGCTGCCGTCCTGTTGGCAAAGAGAAAACAACAGAACCAGTGTCTGAAAACTGGCTGAAGCCCAGGCACAATGGGTTATGAACTGGGAAATGAAGTTCAGCTGGAAGTCAGTAACTAGGGGTGACTGGGACTGGTCGGGAGACTGACAGAGTTTAGCACCTTCATATATGACCTAGACAATGGTGCAGAGCATGGCCTCGGCAGGTTTGTACACCATGCAAAACTTGGAGTAGTGATTGATACTCAAGGCAGTTGTGCTGACATTCAGCAGGATGCTGAGAGAAATGCTGGAGAAATGCTGGGCTAACAGGAACCTCCTGAAATTCAACAAGGAGAAGTGGCACCTGAAGAAGAACAACCTTGCAGTGCAGGGGTGAAGGCTGACAATCTGCAAAGGAGCTTTCCAGAAAAGGACCTGGGTGTCCTGGTGGACACCAAGTTGAACATGAGCCAGCAGTGTGGTCTTGCAGCAGAGAAGGACAACAGTGTCTTGTGCTGCATTAAGCAATGCCAGCAGGTCAAAGGAGGGTGAGCACCATTGAGGGCACTTCTGGAATGCTGTGTCTGTTGCTGGACTCCCCAGGGCAAAAAGATACGGAGATTCTGGGAAGAGTGCAGCAAATGGCCATGAAGATGTTTAAGAGACTGGATCATCTTCTATACAACAAGAGTCTGAGGGAGAGACTGTTTAGATCAATGAGTACAGATACCTGATCTGGGAGAGGACAAAAGAAGACGGAGAGAGACTCTTCACTGGTGGCCAGTGACAGGACAAGAGTCAAGATCACAAGCTGCAATGTAGGTAATTTCATTTGAACACATGAAAAATACCAAGAATAAACCCGCTTTTTTACTGTGAGTATAATCAAATACTGGAACAAGAAGAGGTTGTTGGGGGTCCCCATGCTTGGAGACAGTGAAAATTTGATGAGATACAGCGTGAACAACCTGCTTTAGTTTATCCCACTTTGAGCAGGGGTGAGTTTGGACAATATGATCTCCAGAGGCCCTTTATATCCTCAGCAATGCTATGATTCTGTGAAGAAACTGACAAGGTTGATGCACACTGAAAACTGTTGTCTTTACACTACTATTTCTTTTGTGGGTGGTGTAGCCAGGAGTTACAGGATCATTTTGAAGAGAGCAATAAAATCTTCTTTGAGCAACCAGAGAGACAGAAAAGCTAAGTATGCCCACGAGTCTTGCACCCAATTTTTTAATCTCTGATATTGATCTGTTGGCTAGAGGGCATGCAAATGAAAAGAAAATTGGTTTCTTGTTTTGCTCTTCTTGTATAGGGTTTTGTTTACGAACAAAAAGCTGTAGGACACTGTGAGTAAACTGGACTGTGAGTAAACAGGGGTCTAGTTGATAGTGAATTCTTAATGCTTACTGTGATCCTGATTTGTAGATGTACCTATAGGTATGGAGTAATCATATAAGTGCAGAAATTATTGGAATGTTGGCCTAATTCACATATAGGTTCCAGGCAGCACTGTGATTTTTGAAGGCTAATGATAAGAAGGATAACTTCACACAATGATGCTATTTGGCTGGCAATGGGAAGCCTGAAGGGTCAAATATTTGCCTTGCTGCCAACTCCTCTAGTTCTGCATCCTGCTTGTTTCACTGAGCCTTTTATAACATCTTGATGACTGAATGTAAACAGCATTATCTGCCTGTGCCCTGGTGATTCTGGCACACCCTGTAATAGATATCAATCAATCCTACGGCATTTAAAAGAATAGCTCCTCAGAATCTGACTTAGCTGTGCAAAACAATGTCCTCTTTTACAGCAGACAAATACTGTGTATACACACTACTTAACCACGAATCTGTCTTAGGAGCCAAGTGGTGCCATCAGTGTTAATGAACGGCATTGCTTCCTCCTTTGCCCCAGTGGGATTTAATGGGAAAGAGAGAAAGAATGAAAATGCATACATCTGCCCCGGATGGATCATTCTCCTTGTCTGGCATTTTAGCCTGCAAAGAATGCTCCTGGCCATCAGCACAGCCCGAACAAAGGCTGCCAGGAGCCCCTGGGAAGAGGCGGCCGCTCGCCGGGGCTGACAGCGGGCAGGTAACGGGACGGGGAATGCTGTGTACGTGTGGTACCCGAGGGGCAGGGGCGCCCAGCCCGGCCCTTTGAACTCTGCTAACAGGGGCTGTGTGTCACCCATCGCATTCCAGCGTCTGCCCCGGGCCCTGCCCTCATCCCTCCCAACAGCCTGAGCAGCAGTACCTGGCTGTGCCTGAGCCTCAGCACCCCAAGGGCCGACGTGCGACACTGTCCCAGCAGACAAAGGGCTGGAATGGTTGTGGTAGCTGACAAAGGCATGAAGATAAATCCGAAGTATTCGGAAATGCCATTGTATCAAGCAGCTTCAGCAACTTGAGCTGTCAAAGTATCACTGAAGTGCACTAAGGACAGAGCCAGATAGACCCTCTGTTTTCAGCTCCTGAAGCTGAAAATGCAGGAGCATCAGCAAGCACCACTGTGCATTAAGTTAAAGGATGCTGCTTATAAATTGTGTCATAAGAGAAGAAGCAAAAAAACCCCAGTTATGGCAATTAATGTTCCTAAGACATATGTGTGACCAAAAGCAGCCACGAGAGTCCCCAGTGGCTAGTTAGTGGCTGGACTGATTATTTTGCCTGTTATAAGAATTAACATGAAGCTGGAAGCCAAGAGACTGTAGGGAATAGGGAAGGAGAAAACAAACAAACAAACAAACAAAAAACCATGGTGGGAGGCAGTCTACCTGGTTAGAATGAATGATCCTTTTCACTAAAGGTCAGAATTGTGAGTTTAAGGACAGGAATTCACAGTCCCTCATCCAGTGACAAAGCACAAGCAACCAGATTACTGTAAAAAAGCCTGAGAAATGCAGCTCCCAGTATATTATCCAGCTTTGCCTGGGAAAGGTGACCTCTGCTCAGAGGAGGGGGCTAAGAGGCCAGAGGAAATGACTTGTGACTACGTGTAGTTCCTTTGTTAAAATATAGACTGTAGTCATCTGTTGTTTTGCCTCAACCTGCCCTCAGAGCTAGATCTTCCTCCCTAAAAACGATCTAGTTTGATTTTAAGCAATTTGTCCTACAGTAGAAGGATTAATAAGCACAAATCATCAATAGTCACTAAAATATCTGGGATGTTTTAGACTCATTACTACCCTCAGCACCCTTCCCCAGTTGTAAGGGGAGTGGTTACAGCTGGTGCCCTGTAAGGGTAATATTTTTTCCGTGCAGGGTTTTCTCCTCAATTGTTGTCCCAAATATCCTTGCATGCTAATAAGAAACATGTTTGCTTTGCAAAGAGGTAATACATCAGAAAGCAATGGAAAATTCCTTTCAGCAGGACTGGGAAAATTTTCAGGCTCAATTATTTTCTGCCAGGTACTGATGGGCTTTCAATACCTTGAACGGTTGTACCTTGTATTTTGCTAGCATCTGTCTTCAGTATTATCTGGCAGTAGCATTCAAAACCACTCTTTTTTTTCCCCAGAATAAAGTAGGTTGTCATTTGGGCCCTAGAATTATAGCACAAGGTTTGCCCAAATTTTCCTAATGTCTAAGGTGAGTTGACTACAATGAGATTTATTAAGAACTGGCAGCTAAAGTGGCTTGGACCATGCTTCTTGAACTCTTTTGAAGGTCAGTTTGAAGTCTGATTGAATTAAAGGACAGAGCTTTGACAGCATTTTTATGTGTTTCAGAATTTAACTAGGTATTAAAATGTATTTGGTTAATTTGTTGAAAGATAAGCATGATGAGTAAATAGTAACACTCAACACATAATATTATTTCTTCTGTTTTCAATGTGCACAAGAAAAGTAGCAAAGTGAAATAGTGATTTGTGGCCTTCCAGCATGAGGGGGCTTTTCTGCTTACTTGTTCCTTTGGTGTCCCAGTGTGTTTATTGTACAAGGCCAGATATTGTTTGTCAAGACTTTATATTATTCTTCTCACAATCCAATGCACAAAATCAGAGCATGATGCTCAGCCATTTTGTCTTATATTACAGCACAACATGTAAAACACTGCAAGTAAATAATTCCAAGCTGTACCAGTGCTGTGTCTGCATTGTTTACTCTACAGTAAGTCCCCTCTGCTTGCAGCTCATGTCAGGGTCACGGAGTGCTGGCATGAGTCTACAGAAGATGCTCTGAAGGGTGTCATCAAAGGATGGGTGTACGAAGAGAAGAGGAGGAGTCAGCAATAGAGTCCTGTCCTGGGCAAGCACAAGAAATCTATTGGCCTTTTCAGCAAGGTGGCAGCAAAACAAAGCTCTAAAGGAGCTACAAGAAGATTAGAGAATGGGATCTGGGAACCAGTTTCTTCCCAGACACTGGCTCCATCTCTGAAACAAAACTAAGAAGTGAATTTAGAGGGGTTTTTTAAAAATTATTATTTTGTTTTTTTGCCAGTCTCAGTACTTTCAAGTTGGTGTTGATGATACTCTGTAAACCATGCATTCATTAGGAGGAAAACATGCTTGGCTGACCTAATACCATCACCAGAATTAGCTGGTTCCTAACAAGACACACAGATCAAAACCTGCACATAAAAGTAAAAGAAAAGAGATTTTTGGAGCAGGAGCAGGAAGTATTTACCTCACTGACAGTTTGGGGGCACTCTCACCCATCAGTGTCAGCTTTAAAGCACAAGGAGAGAAAACAAAGCCAGTCTGCAGAGCCCCAGGCTGTTGCTAGCTTTGCAAAGAGGGGTGCCTGTCAGCTGCACATCGAGGCAGATGGCACTGAAGAATTTACTGTAGAGACGAAGGCAAAAGCTGTATTTTTGCTGCACAGTGAGCTGAATACGGGTGGTGCATCTGCCAGGGACCATCCTTCCCACCTGGGGGATTTGCACAGGGTTACTCAGTAATTCCCAGCTCAGCATATTGAACAGCAGCAATAACTGCCACAGAACCATTCTTCTCTTAACCCTGCTGTTCATTGTCACTTCAGATTTATTAGAAGCTTTTTTTCTCCCTACAGTATTTAAAATTAAACTTGGATTGTCCTGTAATCCTCTGTCTGACAAGAGAGAGTAGCACCTAATCCAGCATCTGTATCACAGTATTGCCAGTGCTAGCAGTTGGCTCCTCCACTTCCCTGAACCCTTAGTGATCACTGAATGTGGAATGAACCCAGCGAGGACAGAGCTCCAAGATGCCCCTGAGAAAACAAGTCACACCTAAATCCAACACACTACCCAGTTCTCCAGACAGCTCTCCTGGACACCAACAAAGTGCAGTGGTGGCCTGGAGTGCAGCTCTGCCACTCCTGACACTCTGCTGCACATGGCTCCCCATCCCAGACCTGGCACCTCTGCGAGGCCCTCCCCGCCGTGTGTCTGCAGAGGTACCACCAGTGTCCCCAGAAACAGGGTGTCTGGCAGCCGTGCAGACAGCACACTTGTTTTTCTCCTTGATCAAAACAACTTCAAATAGAGGACTTCAGAGAACCAAAAAGTCTAGCTAGCACATATGCTGTGCTGTGGGAGCCTTTGATTATCCAGCAGATATTTTTAGAGCCCTTTGTAAATGAGCTGTGGCTCCATTTGTGTGGCGTATGGCAACAGCTCTGCCAGAAACAGCCTCTGGTGCCCTGTGCCACTGCAGAGCTGGACCTGGCACTGCCCAGATATCTGCCCTATGATTTAAACATCTTGGGGGCCACCTGTTTAAACCCACCCATGTGCTCCGCTGCCTGTGCTTTTCCCTCTGCCTCAGGAGAGTAAGATAGGGAAGATGGACCCCTGGAAGTGCTGCAAACCTGCTCTTGGCATCATGGGCCCCACAATTCCTGCTTCCAGGAAGAAACATGTCCAGTTTTTTTGCTAAATGAAGTTTCTAGCACCAGCTGCTAACAACAGTCAGCTCCATGGAGCATATCCAGGACACCAACAGAGCTGGGGAAGTGCGTGGCAGGCTTTAATGCTATGACAACCATCACTGAGGAATTTTTCAATTTCCTTTTCACTCATATTGACATGAGAATCACTGCTCCTAAAAGTGAAGGGCACCTTTAGGCCTAGATCAGATGAATTTTGTGCAAGCTTCCATTCCTGATAAAAGCTCAGATAGTGCACTTTGCTTGCAGGGATCTTGCTTTTTAGTTGTTGGTTTGAAGTTACCAGCAAGGAGGCCGATCACTGCCAAGGGTGACTAACTAGAGTCCACAGCACAAAATTGCCTGTAGGAAATGAATTACAATGCAGCAATGCATTTCACAAGCAGTTCTGACTCTTTACACATGGTTGAGCTGCTGAAAGTGAAGTATTGTCCTGCCTTCATGCTGTCAGTTGACTAGCAAAAGCAAAAGCCCCAGAGATGAGGTTTTCACTGCTGACTGACAGGTGCCCAGGTGCCCAACTGAAGCTAAGCCCCAGCAACCACCAGGATTTTGCTGGGCTTGCTTACTGCTCAAAATAAGCAATTTCAAATCACTACAGTGAAAGCTACCAGAAAATTACAAACTGTGTGTAATTACACTGTGTGTAACATGTGGTCTGCTCAATGAAGTGGACTTTGAGGAAGTCACTAAAACAGCCTTTCCTATTAGACCTATTGGATGACTAATTTGGGGCTATTTTCACTTCTCAGATGAGAAACTGCCACTCACTTCCAGCCCCAGGGTCTACTCTCCATTAAAATTTGGAGGCATTCACTCTGAACCCAAAATTTCTGCACAGCCCTTCACTTGTGGGGATTGATGGGTCTACATGCACGCTTCCCCTGTGCTAATTGGAAAACCAGAATTCCTTCAGACAGGATTAAAGAGCCAGTCCTGTTGATAGTTCCATCCCTACACACTGAAGCTCAGCAATACTATCAGTATCAACACTCACAGTATGCAGTGCCACACCCAGGATCTACACCCTCAGCTGCACAGCTTGCTCCTTGTTTCCTGCTTCCCTCCACTGCCACATGGACGCATTTACAGCTGAGCCAGCAACTGTTTGTGCTGGAATGGCTTTGTTTTCTGCCTATGTTTCTCTCTAGCTATACCTGTCACCCAGGGATGGACTAAACCTTTGCAAGGTTGTCCCTGCTTGTACTGCCATGCAAATCTGAACCATAGTCCCTATGGTGCCTTTGCTGCAAGGTGTATCCTTTGCTGAACAGCAGCCAGACTCAGCCCATGGAAGCAATGTTTTCAGCTGTTTGGACAGCAAACACAATCCACAGCCCAGGACGAACCCATGGACCCAGGTACTCATTTCAGATATTGGCTCTCTTGCCCACAATGGTTTAGCAGATATAAGATCTTCCATGTACAAAAATACTCTTAATACACTGAACTGTTTTAAAAGTTGCACTTTTAAAAGCCCAGTGTCAAAAAAATTCAAAGTCAGCCCTCTCTTTTAAGGATAGAAAAAGCCCAGCTTCCCCTGGATTTAGAGCATTTAGAGCTCAAGAAAAGTCTCCCCATCCTTCAATCCAAACCAGGCACATACATACAGCTTTATCAATCCACTTGACAAGCCCAGCCCACCACAGCAAAGCTAAAGGTAATACCACTGTAGCTGACTAGAAAGGGTGTGAGAAGCCTCAAGGGCACCCACTCTGCATCCCTACCCAAAAAGAGCATGTGCTGATGTAGCTGCAGTGCTGACCCAGAGCAGCCCTGAGCTGCTGGGAGGCTGCCTGCAGCAGCCCTGGCACAGCACTGGGATAACCCAGCCCACGGGGAAACAAGGCAGCTCCATCACAGGACATGCTGGACCTGCTCACCAAGGTGAGGACTTCAAAGGGCCGCAGTGGCGCTCACCATGTCAGGAGCCAGTCACTCAGGAGGGAGAACTACCAGCAGCACCTCAGGGGGCGGCAACTGACCCTTCTGGATTAATCAGCACTGGATCTGCTCTTTATAGCCCTGGGCTGAGGGAAACGGGAGTGCATCAGCTTAGATGCCCTTCATCTGGCAAAATGACATTAACCTCCAAGAACAATTCAAAGAACTGGCAACCCAACTTGATAAATTTAAATGCTTTTTTTTTTTTTATTAACAATCATTTTACATTACAAGGATAATATGACAAAAGGAAAGTTCTTGTGTACATACCATGATATATCAACATAGCTCTATTCGTATCCAGTGTCCTAGGTCCTTTCACACAGGTACTATAAAGCATAGTCTGTAAAGTAATAACATTTTAATATCTCCAAAAGAGTGATATTAACATATTAATACATATATAGTAATAGACGTCTAGATATTTTTCTCTCATTTCATATGTGTGTGTGGTGGGTGAGTGGGTGGGTGAGAGATCGCTTGAAACAGTTCAGCAGGGCTGTGCTTGGATGTGGATACGGAGAGGTTTGAGACAAAACCTCATTTTCTGGAAGTAGAAATGCATTTTTGCTAACTGTCGGGTGAGTCTATGAGGATGCCATGACTGGCAGAAAACTCCGTAGCCCTCCCGTAGCATTTGGGACATTACAGCATATGAGACGTGGTTCCCCGCGTAGCCCAGCGAGCTTATTCGACATGAGGTGCAGTGCATGGGAGCCCCTCGCCGGGCGGCAGCACCACCAGCAGGGCGGCTGGGAGGCGAGGCCGCGGGCTGGGCTGGCGCGGGTGTCAGTGGCTTCGGAAGGAGGGGGCTGGAGCGAGAAAACTGTCTCTGAGGTTTGTGAGGAACAGGTGCTGAGAGCTCCCTGCTGCTGAGGGGCTGCGGCAGAGCAGGGAGCCGCCGCCGGGCAGGGGCGGCTGAGGTGGATTACCAGTTGTGTGGAGGAGAGAGGCCTGGGAGAGGGCACTGAGGTGTGTGACAGGGCCTGGGGACAGCTTGCACAGCATCTGCTCATGCAAAACCAGTGTAATGATCCATTCGGATGTTGGAATTACAACTCACCCTCCTCCCAACCAAAGTCAACAAATAAAACAAACGGCAAGGAGTGCAGTGGCTGCCAGGCCTGGTGTGGAGCTGCAAAGGCAAACCTCCATGCTTTCCCTCCAACCCTTGTGGGGAAGCAGCTTGCTGACTGACCACCTGCTGTTGGACCGGCCAGAGGCACCTCTCAGATCCTCTCAGGTGTCAGCCAAAGGCTTCAGGATGCAGCAGGGCCAGAGTCCTACGTGTGGCTGAGTGAAGGGAGGGATGGAGGGATGAGAGAGCTGCCCATCCCACAGGCATCAGCAGATATTCAGGGACGGCTGATCCACCCCCACCCCAGCACAGAAATGCTGGTCATGGGAAAGCAGGTGTCTCTTTGCAGGGGCAGGGTAAGAGGGCTGCACCCTTTGGTGCTTCAGCCTGGCAAGGTCCGAACGCTGTGTCCTGGGGCCGAAAGGCACACGTGTGACACTGACCATGTCTTCCATACAATCACATCATTCCCCTTCCTCCAGAAAGCCTCCCTGGGCCCCTGGCCAGGCAGGCTGCTCACAGGCTGAGGAGCGGCTGGGAGACCTGAGGGAGCAGAGTGGCTCCAGCAGCAGAACAGCAGCCAGCCTGACCCAACAGAGCTGGGTGTGCCTTCCCAACTGGGATCAGGCACTCTTATCCCTATTGCTCCGACTTCACGATTCCTTCTCGTTTGCACTGTTCCAGCTCCATACACTATCCCTGCCAGCACCACCTGTGTGGCTGTAACCTTTCCTCTGCTCAAAACTGCCTTGGCTCTCCTGCTGCCTTTATCCCAGCACCACGGCTGTGTCGCTGACCGTCGCCTGCAAGTGCACCCACTCTCGCTGGGGCCACATGAGTGCTGGCCAGCGCAGGGTCTCCCTGGCAGAGTGCTGGCAACTGCTGAAGAATGCCAGGAGGAACTGCAAAAAGCCACGTTTCCTCAGCACCAGTGCCCGCAGTTGCCAACCGTGTCCATGCAGAGAGACAAAAGTGCATGTGAGGGTGGATATGTGTCTAAGTGTGAACACACAGGCTCCCAGCAAGAGGCTTTCTTGGGAGTACACTCAAGCATTTTCCCCTACCAAGACATTCCATTATTAAACAAACCTTATTTATCACTCGGTTAACATGCCAGCAAGGAAACCCCTTGGCCTAAACACAGCCAAGCCACTCTCCATAGAGTGCTATACATGTAAATGTAGGCCTCAGTGTATGGCTAAAACCATCCCATAGTCCAAAGTCTTCAGTGTTACGTGCCTTGTGCTAGAACACAGGGCCAGCCTTACACAAGGGTGGTTGAGTCTATCTCTATATTATATTTTTATATCTATTGAAAACATAGAAATATATAAATATATAGGATTTCATTTATAGATATATAAGCATGTGATTTTAATCTTTTGTACGGTGTGTATATGTACTGGGATGTGCGTATATACAATATATAGACCATATGCATATGTACTGTATACATACACTAGCTTACATGCACACACATCATACGTGTCTCCAAGGGAGACAGGAATTGCATAGGCATTACTGCATTGGATACAATGGCTGGGGGATTAACGTACCATTTCTCTGCTTTTAAGACCTCTTTTAACAGGGGTGAAAGGGGAATCTGCAAAAGCAGAGGCTGTTGCTGCTTATTTGCAAGCCAGCTGTCTAGGCAATGGTCAAACAAACAGCAATCCTCATGACATAAGAAAGGAGGGGAACTATAAAGACCCTGCAGGCCATCTGGTTGAGTTTGTGCTGTGAGTAAGAGATGGACTGAGCCTGAATCATGTCTGAACAATCATACCAGCAAGAGCATCACCAGTACAGGGGACATGGGTGCAGTTGGCTCAAGACCCAAGGCAAACACCACACGAGGACCCTGCCCACTGTGCCCCTCACAGCCCCTGTAACTTCCGTGTGCTTTTGCTGGCATGGGAAGAGCTTTGGTTTCCTGTGAGGATTATCCCTGCTGAGGTCGGTCTCGTGGCTGGAGGGCCTGGATCCCTGTGGACACAAGGTGAGCCCTGCAGAATGACACGTCTAAATGTGCTTCACAGATTTCTGCTTCACAGCAGGGTAAAAGAGGCAAGGAGCCTGAGCAAAAAGTGGGGAAGGGAAATTGGCAACCAAAAATCCCACGGGCTAGAAATACATACCCGAGGGTTTGGAGAAGTGTGCATTATTCACAGTCAGATGCCATAGCTAAGATGCAGGGAAAGGAGACAAAAAAGAGCTCATTCAAGAAAAACTGAATCCTCTGTCTTTGAAGCCTAACCAGTTCAAGACACTGTGAGCAACACATCCAAAACAGCTCCTCTCGCTCTCTCAGCACAGCAGGAAAGGCATTGATTAAACTCGAGGCATGGCAAACTTGGAGCCACGGAGGCCTCCCTCAGCACCCTGGTAAGCCCTCCCCATGCCTGCTGCTGCCTCCTGGCCTCACTGCCACCAGGCTGGGCCCAGAAATACAGGCACAGAGTTGCACCTGGGAAAGGCTTGGGAGCCCTAGGAAGCCAGGGGTGCTCTGCATTGATATTCCTCCCTCCTCCCTATCTTGTCTATGCTGGTAGTCATGTTTCCATCCACGCTATGAGACTACCCATGAAAGAAAGAGCTACAGATCTGAGATAGGCACGTTAACCTGGAAAAAAAGCTTGCAAAGCACCTGCATTACCCTAGGACAAAGGCCAGGTTTATTTTCTGATGTGTGGGTAACAGGGAATTGTGTTGGAGGAGCTGGGATGGGATGGGATGGGATGGGATGGGATGGGCTGGGCTGGGCTGGGCTGGGCAGGCCTGGCCTGGCTGGGCTGGGCTGGGCCAGCTGCTCTACCAAGCTCTTGTCTATCCTCATTACCAAGGTAAAGGGTCTCTGACCTTTCCTGTCGTGGGTAATCACAACATCCAGTGGCAGGAAATCACTGTTTGCAAGCAGTTATTTGCTAAAGGAACAAGTGCTCTGCCTGTGTCTGCTGGATGCCAGAGAATATCACCACATGCTGCACATTTCACTGCACCATTAGAAATAAAAGCTGCCAGCGAAAGGTGTCACTGATGAAAGCAGGATTTGCAAGTGAACCAAAGGGAAGGAGTGACAAATTGGAAGAATAAGTTCTGAACAGGCCACTGGCAACTTTCACTTTGCCATTTCCTCCCCAGTAGCAAAAGTTAGGAGGCTTGGATCGAGAGTTGTAAACAGGCCTCTTGGGCTGCTCAACACAAGCCCTGGGGGAGCATTCCTCTCTCCAAAGGTGTCTGGAGACTGGAGACTGTCCCCAAATGTTCCTTCCCTCCATGTGGGCCAGGCACTTTGATGGGCCTCTATGCCAAGGAGCTTTTGCTGCTGCAAACAGAAAGGCAGGTGATTTTTCCTCTCTACCCACAAAGAGCTATGGAGTTCTATGGATTCTGTGACCTATGTTCACCTTGCCCATCTCCAGTCAGAAACTAAAGGAGCAGCAGTTTTTACATCTCAAGTTTAAAAAGGAAGGAAGCCTGCCACCTCCTTAGTAGGCAGCAGCTCCAGAGCTTTGTGGCAGCACCCTGAGCAGAGCCAATTCAAACCATATCTGGAGAGCTACGAGCCCCTTGTGTGGAGAGATCCCTACTTCATGGTCAGGCAAACAACCACCCAAGGCTGTACAGCTAGCAGGGGGTTTCCAGTTTAATTTTCACTGCTCTGGATGAATGGATCAACTTGATCATAAAATTTGTAAGAAAATACAGGAAAACATGAAAACAAAGCCATTTTTCATGCTTCCTAGGTGTGTCATATCAATGCCCCTGTGTTGCAACTGTGCGATGCCCTGACCTAGCTTGTGCCATTTCCATGAGGACCACAAGGAAGAGCACCCAGTGCCTGCACCCCTGGCGGCAGTTTGGCAGCAGCTGGGTGGCTCTGGTGCAGCTGCCCTCTCCTGCCCGAGCCAGCCTCAGGCTGCACGTGCTGTCAGAGGTAAGGCAAGGGGTAAGTGCTACAGAGGGTGCTGACCAGCCCTCACTGCTACATTCACAGGGTCCACTCTGCTCCACTTGGACCATCTGACTGAAAGGCCCGGTTTTACAGTGAAGGGCCAGTGTCAGGACACAAGGACAGGCCACCACTCATGTTTTGGGTGGGCTCAGTCCCCCCACAGTCCGACAGGGACAGAGGCAAACACTTCCAAAACCCTGACCAACACCAGCCTGGCTGTTCCTGTGTGGTCTGAAAGTTGAACCAGGCCATAGTGGCTTGGCTGCACACCTCTGCCAGTGCTGGCTGTGAAGTTCTGCTGAAGGCAAAGGGGTTAGCAGGAGGTGAGTGAGACCTAGGTAGAAGTGTGTGTTTTCCTGGGGAAGACAGTGCGTGAACCCTGGCAGTGAAAGTGACTCAGAGAAAGATCAGTTCCAAACATGCTACATCTCCATTGAAAACAAACAAAAAAGTTTAAAAAATAAAATAATATTATATATATATATATATATATATATTTATATAAATGAAAAGCTATTAACTAGCAGCAACGGTTCTAGAGATATCTTAGCACCAAGACCAAGGGCAGGGGGGTAACAGGAGAAAGGAAAGGTTCAGTGTTGCTGATACCACCATCATGTTTCCAAACAACACAGCTTGGCACAAAGCTCATCCCTCTGGGAAATGAGAACATGTTGGCTTGGACACCTTTTGGACAACACGTCTCACTCCCACAATGGTCTGGTCAGGTTGGTGCTGTCCATGCCACATCAGCAGGGCAAGGCACTAGCATCTGTGGAGTTTTTGCACCTTTTTTGTTTGTGTGGGTTTTTTTTGGTAGGATGGGGTTTTTTTGTGTTTTTTGTGTTTTTTTTTTCTCTTTTCTGACCTGAAGTGATATAGTGTGGATGGAGCTTGTTTACTTCAAAAAAATAAAACAAAGAAGAGCCCCAAGCCCACAGAACAATCTCTTTGTGATGGTAGGTGCAAGTCCCCCAATTCACATTTCAGCTGGACTCTGCATTCCTTCAAGAAAGGAAGAAATATTTTGCAGGAAGAAGCAGAGCATTCCTTCCTCCTGCTGTCATCAGTCTGCTGTGCTGTGGAACATGTTACCTTGGTCACAAGAGAGTAAGTGAACCTTTGTAGGACATCACACATGATTATAATCCAAGATAATCTTGCATTGATAGCTCCTGCCACCAAACTGCAGCAGGTTTTTCTTTCAGTCATTCCAAACAAAACAAAACAAAACAAAACAAAAACCCCACAACAATCTAGGATTATAGAGACATGGTATAAATAATGTAAATTAGAATATAATTTTTCAGCCTTTGAATCTCCGCCCAGAGATGGCTCTCGACTCATTGGCTGTCTAGCTTTCACAGCAGCCCTGGTTTTGAATGAATAGTTGTATATATATATATATATTTATCTCATACAATATAAAAATATAAATGCAAAAATTTCCCCCTGCCTTCTCTATTTTGCTATTTTATAGTCTGCACATGACATCATGTTATAACATATGTATGATAGACTGGTACTACGGTTATCATAAAAGGAGCTGAAAGCCAAGTATTACTCTACAGCCCAAAGGTAGGGAGAACTGAGAAAGGGGCATCACAGTTTAGTGGAGGCATTTGTTTCTAAATCAGAATAAAAACCCAAAATAATGCCCCCAGCCCTCCTCTCCTGTCGGTAATTTTTTGAGTGAAAAAAGCTTCCACTCAGCTGAAGAGAACTGGGGGCAACAAAACACACGGGTTGCTCTGTCAGAAATTAGAAATCTGATGGTTGCCAACAAAAGGCTCAAATGGCTCAATAACTGGGCTGAACAATGGAAAGAGAGGCAGAGATTGAAACCGAGGGGAAAACAAACAAACAAACAAACAAACAACCCCAAAACGAAACAAAACAAAACAAAAAACAACCCAGCAAACTGGCAACACACATACAAAGGAAACTGCTGGGAGGATGAGGCTGACAAAGACCCGTTGTCTAGCTTATAGGTTGTTAGGTTTGAACATGTAGAGTATGGCCCCAGCACATGCTTCTAAAGAATGAAATGTTGCCACCTACATTGCAGCTGCCATGGTTGGAGACACCAGTAAATGTCTAAACATTGTCTCAATCTTTAAAATTCTGCTTAGCTTCTATCAGACGCACATCGTCTTAAATTTTCAGTGTGGGTTTTTCCTTAATATAGATAATATATATATTTTATATAATATATCAAAGTTTAGAGTATAGATTAAAAAAATTATCTGATCTGAGGCATTCCTTCCTAAATATCAGGGTAAAACTCAGAGCCGTGGTCCATGCTCTGCAACATCGGCTTCTGGTCAAGAGATGACATCCTGCTCAGCATTTCGGCCGAGAGCGCGTAACTGTTGCCTGACTTCTCCTCGAACCAGCTATCGAGAGCCCTTTTGCAATCGAAGTTGGCAATGGGCGGCCCGTTAACAGCAATCGTCAACAGGTCACTGAGCTGCTCCAGCGTCAGCCGGGAGCGGTTGTTCTTGCGCACTCTCTGCAGGGCGGTGCGCCCCTTCTCACAGCAAGCCGAAGAGGTGGGAAGGACTTTGAGGATCTGAACTATTTTATTTAGGAGGGGAAATCTCTGTTTGTATTTACAAATGTGACTGAGCAAATCTTTAAAACCATTTTTGGTATAATAATCCACCTTGAGTTCCCGCCACTCCATCAGCAGACTCCCTCGAGTGTCCATCCCTTCTCGGCAAACTTCTCTGGAAAATGATGGGACTGTCTCCAGGTGTTCAAATATTTGTACCATATCCTCCTTCCCATAGCTCATGAGCTCATCAGTGCTTCTGGGCCAAGCTGCAAGGTCAAATACCTGACAGGCCTTCACAAATGTCCGGCTGCGGGAATCAAACCTTTGGGCTAGGATCACCTGGGTCTTCTGGCAGATCTTTTCTCTGATCGACTGGAATTTGGCTTCAGCCACCCGTAGATTTTTCACAGCAATGCCATTAAAGCTTTCACGGAAGTTTTCCTCAAACTCCTGCAAGTACTCCCCAGGGGAGTCGGCTAGCCGGCTGATCTCCTGGATGGCCTCCTCTATTTTATCATCCACCTGTGACACAAGAAGGTACTCCCCTTGGAAGACGTAGGCAAGGCGTGAAAGCACAGCGATCACATCCAGCAGGAAGTAGATGAGTTTAATCGACTGGTAGTCCATCAGGAACTGCAGGAGGGCCAAGGCAATGGCAGAAGCATCTGCCCTTTGGGTTTGGCCACTGACATCTTTGAGATGGGCCACAACCTCAAGGTAATCCTTGATGAGAGCGTTGAGCACGTTCTGCTCCCCAATGATCCACTTCACTGCTCGAATGTCCCCCAGGAACTCAGTCTCCTCACACAGAGTGGCAGCAGTGACCCTTAACTCGCACATGAGTCGGGGAGAATAACGATAGAAACTGAGCAGTTGCTTCAAATTGTTTTCTAGCTCCTCCAGACATGGTAGTTCCTTCCCACTAATGGCATCCAAAATTTCCAAGTGGGGCCTATGCACCATAAAGGGAAGACAGAGAAGCCAGGGCAAGGTCTTTCTGATTGTCATGAACAAGTTGGCTCTCAGGCTGGCGGTAATGTTAGCACCATCAACTCCCAAGCCGATAGTTGGCTTCTCATCCTGCAATCGTATTCCCAGGCTGGAAAAAGCCCGATCTAATGCTTGAAGGTAACTGTCTGTTGTAGAAAAGCCGAGCTCCTGAAGAGACAGGAATTCAGTTGCTGGAGGCCCATCACTGCTGGTGTACTGCACATAAACTGCAACTGTATCTGCAAGCAAGTCGTCGCTCTGCCCATCCAGAATGATGCTGAGGAAGGGAGACTGCCGGATGCGCTCAACCAGGTCCTCTCGGAGAGCGCGGGCGATATGGTGAATTAAGATCTGGCAGTCTCCCTCATTCATGTACTGATCCACCACCTTGAGTTCACACTTTCTCAGTAGTTCTGCCAGAGGCCGAAAGTCGTAGTAGGGCCTGCCCTCCAGGGCCAGGTGGTAGGCTGTGTTGAAGAGCAGGGTCATATTTCGGCACATCTCTTCTGTCTTCTCTGGGTGCATCCTGAGCTTGTAAAGCTGCAGGCACTTCTTGTGGAGGTTGCTCTGGCTGTGAAGCTTTATCGTGTGTATCTTGAACTGCTTAGAGCCAATGATGAAGGCTGAAGTCCGAGAAGATTGCACTGTGTACTGCCTACAGACATGGCACCACATCTCATTCAGTGTCGGGGAGTACCGCAGAAACCAAAACTTTTTAAGCCACTCTTGCTTGAACCGCCGTATCCTCCGTCCTGTTGCAGAAGACATCTTAGAAGGCTCATCTGTAGCAGCAATCATATCATTGGAAACTGATTCATCAGCAGAATCCACCTCTTGGTCATCATCCTCCATGATGGTGGGAACTGAGATGATACTTTCTGAAGCTGTAACAAAAAAGGAAATAAAGGAAAAAATATGGTATTTACAAAGTTGCTGAGCTAGAGAAGCATCCTATAGGTGACAGTAAGAGCACTGCCCAAAGAGCTGGCCACAACGTCTCTTCTCCTTCCCACAATACATTATAGATAGAATGTTAATAATGACTTTGAAAGGAAAAGAAATCAGTATCTCTGCATTAAGAACTTTGTCTCCAACATGCCACAATGAACAGCAAAAAAGGACACTAGATCCTGGCCACTTGAACAATACACTGTGTGACCCAAATATTCCTTTTACTGAAGGCTCCTGGCTGCTTGACAGCATGTTCCTGGAGGAAATTAAATGTATCTTCAAAAAGGCACACGTAGTTGTGTTAAGGCAGTGGAGGAAACAAAGAGTGATTTCCAACAAGGGACACAGCAGGACATAATTTCATACACAAAGAGAGCACATTTCAGCAATACAACAGTCATTCATACTTTCTTGGTAGCATATGAGGCATTGTGGAAGGTCTTCCGCTGAAAGAGAATGCATCAAAAATACAGCAAACAAACTGTCTGCAATGGAATGTCTTTTTTATTGGCAGTGCATTATCAATTACAATGGCAACAAATAGAGCAAATTGTCATACAGAGTCTTTCCCAAACAGTTTTCCACTGTACCCACAGCATCAGCTCCTGGCCCACCCAGTCACAAAACCTGACAAAGAACCTTCCATGGAACCACAGGTTCACCTGAATACTCAGAGCAAAATGCTTTAGATGGGTACACAGCACACAGGCATCTCACTACTCTCCTTAGGCAGGGTTTGGAGAATGCTCTAACTCGGCAAGGCTTACCTGTGGGGTCTGAGAACTCTTGGAGCTCGGGTACCTGGGGCGGTAACACGGGTGCCTCGGGTAACTTCCCAGATCTCAGCATGTCTAACTCAGCCTGAAGCTCCCGGATTTTCTTCTTCAGCCGGATGCAGTTGGGGCAGAAGGACGTGGTGGGGATTTCATGGGAATTGCCTTGTGCAGAGGCCAGTGACAGCTCAGTGGGGCTGTCTGCTTTAAGTGACAGGGGCTCTTCTTCCTCGTCTTCAAGGATGCTCATCTCCTTGGCTGAGATAAAAGAGGAACTGTGAGGGACCCTCCATTCGCTCTCCCTCTGGCTTCTGCTAAGGCTCAGGGAGCCGTGCTGCATGGCACTGCCACACTGCTCAAAGATGTCTTCAGCCTGGTATTTAGATGCTCTTCTGAGGGGAAGTGGTGTACTTGTTGTTAACTGGTTGTCTTCAAACTTGGCAGACTCCAAAGAAGCCTCCAAGACATCTTTGAAGATGAGGTCAATTTTTTTTTTCTTTGTTTGGGGGTGGGATTCCCCTTCGTCACAGCTGCGCTTGTAGGGGCTCTTCCCCTGCTTTAAGGTAGTGAACTGGAGTGCTCCTCTTGCATCCTCTTGGTTTTCTACATTCTTTTCTGAGTTTTCATTCTGTAACATTTTCTCTCCTAGAATGGAAAATGAGGGGTGGGGATTATCACTGGGAACGGAGCAACATCCCTCAATCTAAAACTCAAACAAAAAAGAACAAAAAGGCAGACTGAATCCCTGCAGGTCTGCATATTATGTTACAAGCCAGGGAACTGACACAACTCAGTGGAAATTGAGGCTTGCAAGAGGAGAAGCCCTGCTAATGGGCTTGTCTGCAAAAACAGAGACAGTCCTGGGTAACCACAGCAGAGTAGAACCCACACACTTCAGAGAAGAGAAACTACAGGCAGCTTGTTTAACCTAAAGGTATAACCAACCTGCGTTGGAAGAGGACTATGAGGTGAATGACTGATCATGGTGGAAACTATACCCAGAGCCTAAGTGCTATTTTGGCTGGCTGGAAGTCCTGTGCCTGTTTTGACTTGGTAAAAGGTATCAAGCGTACAGCAGTGCAGCGAGAGATTTACACCATTTCATGACAACCCCAGTGTCTGTGCACGCCATGGCACAAAGTTTGCAAGCCCCTTTACTCTTGTTCAGTTTGGAGGCTGCTCCAGAAATGCAAAGGTAAAGGAGTAAAAACAACTTGCACACTTAAAACCTAAGGTACACATTGCCAACTGAGCTACAACAGGTGAATGCCCTCCAAGGATGGGACATCTAGCTTGTCCTGGTGGAGCCTGAGAGCATGACCATTCAGTAATTGAAAAAAAAATATCAAAAGTAACCTCATATAAATTATTAATTGCTTATAATAAAGGGAATAGCCAGATTTCCTTACCTGGAAATTCAAAAGACGATACGTTTGGCTCAATTTCCATCACTCTTCTATCTTGTAAATAACTTCAAGCATTGATGGCTTCCCAAACAAGACGCTGCTTTATGCTGATTTTTGGTTTTGTTTGCCCAAAGTGTATTCATGCTTTCATAAGAGTTATGGAGCAAAAGCTACCATTCCCTCTCTAAGGAGAGCAATGCTAAGAATGCAGTAAAGATGCAAGACTCGAAACAGAGTAAGGCACTGTAAAAAGGGCTGGCCTGAATGGATGGGATTTTACACTGGGTTTGGATGCTGGCTGGGAAACCCAGACACTTCTTTAGGGAATCCATAACAACAGATCTCATTTTCAACACACTGATGAGAATTTCTATGTACAAAGCTTTTACTCTCTGTCTTAGTATTTCCCCTGTTATGGACCACAGCAACTATTGTGAGAGGTAGTGATTTAGAGAACTGGTTCTTCTTTCTTGGTGATTTTGTCCCCCAGCCAGGTGAGTGCTCCAGCCCTATTGAAAAGCTAGAAATGATGATCCCTCATATTACTGGTCTCAACTCCAATGATGAGGCGGCTCAGAAACAATCAGCAGAAGCAAAACCCAGGAACCATGTTATTTTTCTGTGAGTTCGTAAAGTGTGCCACTTCCTTTGACAGACTCATCTGCAGGGATTTGAAATCTTTTAAATAGAAAGTGACTCAGCAGATTTTTGTGCTGCTTTCTGACCACTTCCCAGTGCCCTCCCAGTGTAGGCTTTGATGTCTCTTGCAAGTCTAGCAATGGCCCAGGTGATGCTCCATTTTAACATCTCTGTGCCCCTTCTGTGAATGCAGGCTGAGCCCAGCTTGCAGCAGGATGAGCTCACCAAGATGTCAGGGGGTTTCTGGAATGGTCTCTGTAGCCACATGAGTCTCTACCTGAAGGTGCATTAGGCTGTGGCAGGTTCTGGAGAGTCCTGAGGCAGATCTTCACCACACTCGTAGCACAGAGCAGGCTGTGAGTTACCGTTTCAGCTCCCACAAACCATGACACCATGACAATCCAGGACTAAAGGCATGTCTGCATGACAGGGCAATAGCTCATAGCCTTGGTGCCCCTGTAGAGCAGCTGCTTCAAGGGCACAGACTGTCTCTTGCTGTACTTTCAGAAAGCACTAGGCCATCTGGATGACTAATGTGTGCATGTTACAGCAGCAAAATCACTGCAGCCTGTACCTAATCACTCACTGGTGTTGATTAACATAAAAAAGCAAATTCATACCAATGTTGATTCAGAAGTGGGAATTACCCAAGTACAGCCACCACGATGTAACACTGCAAGTGCATAACAACCCTAAGGTGATAGAGATAACCAGCTTTTTCAGGACAACTTGTCCACCCCATGACTGAAGAGGAGACACCTTTTACCAAGTCAAGGCAGCAACAGCAGCTGTGTAATAATATACTCAGGAATGATAATTACAAATTATATTTAGTGTGGCTGCCCCTCTGAGGCCCTGCCATTCTGCATCTAGCCTGGAAAGAAATGTTCCTAATTAACTTCAGGTATCAGTACTGCACAGATGAACAGATGCATTAAGAATTTTTGCTTTCCTCTAAAGCTTCCTGTATTGCTGACAATACGTGGGCCCAAAGGACTGCTGGGTTTGATTCAACATTGCTACATTTTAGACAAGATAACAATTTTTATCCAAGGAAGAATCAGTCTGACAAGTACAAAGCCTCCTGTACGTTGTACACACATTCTAAGGTTGTGAGACTAAGGAGCTGATGTCGCGCTGATCCCAAATTATCTTTCTGAAGAAAGAGGAGATAAATTAAACGAGGAAAATGGACATACAAACACACCAAGGAAATCTCATTCATATGGACAGAAAACCAGCCACAGCTCCCTCAAACAGGCTGCTCACAGGAGCCAGAGAGAGCAGCATGTTCAGAGGAAAAACCTAACTCTGTCTTGTAGGATCGTCAGCTTGGCAATCTTTGGGCCAAAAAGTCTTGTGGCAGGGGTGCTCTGTGATTGGGCATTGCATCAGGCCCTTCCAGCGCACACACACACACACAGCATGGCGCAACACAACACATGACGTGACACATCACAGCACAAATCTTTCTTTCATTATCTCCATGACTGTGGGTATCTTAGTCTTCTTGTACACCCATCCATCTGTGCCAGACAGAGCTGGGGGCTCTCACCTGGAGGTGCTCTGCTTCTACAAATGCAGCTCTCCTCACACAGCCTCTGCAAAACCTACTTCACCCACCACACTTGGCCCAGCTGTGGGGCAGCCTGAGGGGATCAGGAGAGAGGATGGAAAGGGAAGGGACTCACCACTTGTGCAATTTCTGTTCATGGTTTCCTGGGACATACTGTGCAACCGCTTCATGTAATCCTCACTGTACCAGACCCGCAGCTTCTCCCCAGGGTGGATGTCACGGCAGGCACGGAAGTAAATCCTCTCACTGTGCTGGAAGGCCATCAGGTTCTGCTCCCTCTCCTCCCGGGAGATGATGACGTACCTGAGGGCAAGGGGACAAGGCAGGTGTGAAGCACAAACTTCTGTGCCCCCCCTTGCATCAGAATGACAACCATGAAGAAGCCAGAATGACCTTTGGAGAGAGACATCAACACAGCCAGGCTGGAAAGCATGGAATTATAAGCAATGGTGTGCAAACGAGCATGGACACCCAGGGAACACTAAGCCAGTGGGGCTGTTTTTTGCTGGGGAAGGGATGACACAAATGCACATCCAGTCTGAAGGGATGTCTGCCAGCAAGGGTGACAGACTCTACCAGTCAGAAATATCTTTGCCTAGTGATGGAAACAAGGACTTCTGGACTCCTACCATCACTTCACGTCCCAGGGCTCCCTCCCTTGTTCTCAGGAATACCTGGAATACAGAAGGGTTCCGCTGCCTGCCTGCTTCCCAAAAACACTGCCTTCCTTTTTTCGTTGGTAACAGATTTGCTTGCTTCTGTCCTTTCAGGCAATCAGAATTAAGATTCTAAGGTCAGAAACATGGATACCTAATGGGCACGGGAGTATGTGCTGGTTGTCCAAGGACATACCAGTATAGGAAGGTTTTGCACTTCAGAGTTCATCAGGGTGCGACAAAAAATTCAGCTCTGCAAGTGGAAACCCCAACACCACATTGTGGGGATCTCCTGGCAGTGCTGACAAAAAGATCACTTCCAGGGCATGGGATTTCTTTTTCTGATTTAAAACAGCTTCATGTCAGCTCAGCAGAAACGTATTTATTCCTACTCCAAGCAACTGGCCCCTCTGTGCAATTTGCTAAGACAACGATCTATCAGTAATGTCATATTACTTGCTCTCACACTCCTCATATTCCTGCTAGAGGACATGAAAAAGGCTTGGTAATACTGGTTTCAGTTGCCACCAGCATGAGCTCACAACAGCTACCCAGGAAAGAGGCCCCATCACAGCATGTGTAGACCCCAAATCAGACATGAACAGCTCATACCTAAAACTTATTTTTCTATTATGCTATTTGCCCCTGTTGCTCAGCACACCCTGCTGCAGCAACCTCAGCAAAGGCAAGGAGGCTGCAGGGGAGCATATGGCTCCTCTGACATCTGCTGCAATTAGTCCTTGCCTAAGTTCCCTAATGTATATACAGGTATTTCTTTGGCTTAAGAAATCTGTCAAATGTTTTGAATATTCTACCTTCTCTAGCCATGTGAATGCATAGATAAAGACACAAGTCCACCTGCACGTGATCCCACTAACCCACACATATAAGGTCACAAACTTGGTGAAACTTCCCACAAAACACAGAAAAGAAGTCTGCAGTGGCAGTGTCTCAGACTGCCCGAGGCTCTGGTTTTAATGTTAAGCAACTGTGCATGTGCCTGCAAGCAGTTGTATTTTTCCTAATGTCTGCTACCCAGGATTCTCTGCCATCTTCAGTAATTATTTAAACAGCAGACTGGTATCGCCAACATTGGCTTTTCTTAACCTTTATTTACTTCTGATCACAAAACAAAGGAACTTGTTTGTGTATTTGAGAAGGATGAGAGACCTGGACCAGTGGGGTGGGAAGGAGGTCCTGCAACAGCACACAGCTGTCAGGCTATTGCTTTTGTGTGTTAGCTATCACTATTCAAAAGGTGTATGCATGCCTTCAGCCAGCCACGAGATCCACAACCCTTGAGACTGACCAGTGTGCTGATGCCTTGCAGCACAGGAGATCCCAGAGGATGCTCTCTCCAGTCCAAGCAAAATGTTAGGATGCTTCCTAGCACCAGCTAAGGAGAGACCCTGCTTTGCATCCCACCATCCACAACAGATCAGGCTGCCCCTGTGAAGATTTACTAACCTGAAGTCACTCAGAGATCCTTAATATAACACACATGACCTTTACATCCACAGCCAGTGGCACCAAGGAATTCAAGCAGCAGTGACAGGATGGTATAGTGCATTTTCAGTAAACTGTATTTGACAGTGAGATGTAGAAAATACTTTGAATGGGAAGTTAACTATTCCCACCAGGGCTCACTTTTATTATGAAGTATTTTGTTAAGCATGAGCTTTTTCTGTTCACTGTTCTCCTTCTGCTTCTATAGCCCTACACACTTCTGCCTGAGTATCCCTCAGTTCTGCTGCCCGCATCCGGTGGCTCTGGCCACCTGCTGGAGCAGCAAGGGGCTGGGAGGAGAGTGCAGGCAGGAGGGCATGAGCTGCAGCACTGCTGCAACACTGCAGCAAATGCTGCCTGGCTGCTCATCCAGCCTCCTGCAGCCACTGGCACAGCCACTCTCATCAGAAGCCCCCAACAGAGATTTCTGGGATAATCCAGTCACAAACACGTTTCTTCTCAGCTGCACCCAGCTAGCAAGTGGTTTACACTCCTAGTGAGGAAGCTTTCCATCCATGATACTTCCCTGAGGTAAGGTAAATGGGATGAGATCATCCACACAGAAGACACAGTTTTGAATCAGTGCTGCCCAGCCCCAGGCTCCAGTTTCTCCAGAGGCACAAAAGATACAGGTTACAAAGGACTGCATAAACCCTACATTCCAGCTGTTGGTCTGAGACACTTAGTGCCACCACACACCACAGCTAAGAGGCAGATACTTTCCAAGGATGGAGAAAATCATTCCACAAAAGTCCAGCCAGCTTGGTGACCCAGGGGCACAAACCACCTGCTGAGGAGAGACTGCATGATGAGCCTTCACTGACATACATCCCAAGGCCAAGGTGCTCACACCCTGAAAAACCCAGCCCTTCCTGCAAAGGCTGCATAGTGTCTAGTCCCCTTCCCAATGCCAAATACTCCATTTGGATTGAAGCAAGGAGGCTGCCTTGGTTTGGACACCCAGGACAGGCATGGTTAGGCTGACCCAAGCACTGCATACTGATGGGCAAGGCCCTGCTTGCAGAGCAGGTTTCCCAAGGGAGGATCCTGCGATCCTGAGAGGAAAAGCAATCATACTCCTCCTTCAGCAGACCCAGACATCCTCAGCTGCACCTGGTCCTGCAGAGAGGCATTGCCACCAGTCACAAATCCATCATTTCATGTCCTGGCTAGTCCTTGGGACAGGCCAGCCTCCAGAATACCACAGTTCCTGACCAGGCTACTCAGGACCAAGCATGGCACCAATGGAGACTACTTCTGACCCACCTGCAGCTATTGGGGCTGGCATCACCCCCACAGCTGTCAGACAGAGCTCCTTGCTCTGCAGGACCACCTTTCCCACAGGCTCTCTAGATAGCAGCAAATAAAAATCATTGTTTCATTTTTACTAAGGCCCAGCCCACTCAGGACACCAAATTCCCAAGTTCTGGGATGGGAAGTAAGCATACCCAGAAAAAAAGTCAAGTTATTTTTCTGCAGCTGGGATCATTCCTCCCCAGGAGGGAACAGAGCCTCTGGTGAGGATCCAAAGAGATGGTGAGGATGGAGGAGACCTCTGCAGCTGGAGGAAGGCTCAGGCTTCACCCCTTTTCCTCACCACTATTGCCCTGGACTTGCCTCATGGCTTTCTGCTGCCACTCCACAGCCACTGGGCTTTCCCAAACCGACTCTGGGTACAGAGCCAGGGCAGGAGATCCCATGCAAGACAGCAGCCACCAGCCCAGCTGATGCCATGGGATGCCACACCTGTAAACCCTGCCTCCGTGCTCTGATGCCAAGTGTCTCCAGGAGAGCCACACCTGTGACAGGCGAGTTACCAGCTCAGGCAAAAATTGTAGAGAGAAACAAACGACTCAACAGCAGCTGTGTTAAAAGTGTTATATATTTATTGCATTCTTAATAAAAATACTTTTAAAGAGAGAATTTTTTCAGCATGTACAAGACATGGAGATATGAGGGTTGAGCACAGTAGTTTGCTTTGACACAGACACTTACTTCAACAGCCAGTTAACATGATAGGTGCAGGTAGAAGTATCCTTTGCGAGCCAGTACAGAAAAGCCACTCCACCGAGGGGTCTACACAGGGCAGGAGACATGTCCCCAGATCTGGCCAATCTGTAATAGTCCACAGAGGAAACTAGGGGAGACATCAGGCAGTTTATAGTAAAAAGTCCTTTCTCCTGACCAGTACCCAGCCTTTGGGGATTTGCATTAAGGGCTGTGCATCCTGCACCAGGATACTCTCTGTAAATACATCTGTGTGGTCAAACTGATGGCAGTAATAATGTTAACTCCCTCCAGTGCCCAGCACCTGCAGAAGTCTCCTCCTTTGCAGACCTGAGGGTTCCCACAAGGGATCCCCCTGGACAACATCAAAGGAGCTAATCTTACTGCTATACCCATGGGAGAGCATCAGTAGGGACCAAATATTATAAAAATATAAAATACTAATATTAATATATAGCAGCAGCACTATATTGACTCAGAAAGCCTTTAAAACATATCACCCTTTCAGCTCTCACTGATTCATAAATTAGATCCACTTCTGTCAGATTTCCCAACCTGCCCTTCATCTGGAGAGAGGCTGTGACTTTTGCAAAATATGAAAGTTTCAAAAGAAGTAAAAGGCAATCCTCAGTGGAAGGTGAGCAAGTTCTGCCCTGGTCTGGCACCAGCACTAAAGAGAATGTCATCTGCATGAAACCAGTTGGGTCATTCCTCAGGAATGAGGCTTTTTTCCTTGCCAGACCACTACTTCCTTGAGCAATCTTTTATTGCACCACTAAAAATAAATTAGTTGAATTAGAATTACGGAATAGCTTAAAAAAACCCCAAAAAACAAAAAAGGAAAAGCATGTAATGAATGCCTGACACAGCAGATATACAATGGACGTTTCAGGAAAGAAGCTAGTGCACTATACGTTGAAAGGAGGCCAGACAGGCTAAAGATGGCCCTTGAAGATCACACAAAACGAGCCATCCTTCTGCTACACTTCGCTGCCTATCTTGAATTCCACAGAAGTTTCCGTAACTTTTTTACCAAGTCTGTAGCCCACCCATGGCACGATGATGCACACTCATTTTAACTGGAATAGTGTCCTGCAACCAACCTCCAAATACAGTAGAAGAGCCTGGAGAACACAGTGTGCTGTGTGTTTAACACCTTGACCCTTTTCCCTGCTGAAACTTATCAGGATAATGGTCTAGGTTTTTCCAGACATGGGGGCAGCATGCTAGATGCAGAGGTGAAAATTAAGGAGAAAACAGACATATTATAAAAGAGCTACCACATACATGATCGCCACCTGAAGTGACACTATTAAAGCTTAGTTTCAGAATCAGTGTTTTACATGGGAACCTCACACAGCTCTAGAGCAATTCAAATAACATAGTTCTTTCTTGCATGCATATGGGAAAAAAAGCAGTATAAAATCAAGATGTTTAAGATTTTAACCTATGTAGCTGTGAATTTAGACTGTAAACTCTTCATGACTGGAAAACACAGTACAGATCCCACCCTAAATAAAACTAAGTGCAAAGTAACTGTACTGAAGCTGACAGAATTACAGTAAAACAAAACCAAATTGGTTTGATGTAAGTAGCAGGCCCTACGTCTTTTCTGGTTTCTGTTCAGTCTCCCACATTTTGAAGAGGTGAGGTCATTCAAAACTAAAGATTTGACAACATTCAAGAAAATAATATGATACAATTATATTTAAATGTTGTCATATGATGAAATAATTGTATTTTAACTGCAATTGTGAAAGGTAGGGGTTTCAGACTGGAGCAAACAAAAGTTGAACTCTTTAACACAAATGCATGTGGCACTGCAGGATCCTTGCAAAGGCCTACGCCTTTGCAACCCTTTTCAGCAGTCTAAAACCCCATGGTGCTCAGATCTGTCCTCAGAATCATGCCTTCTTCCCTTCCCTGCACAAGCTCTGCTTTTACACTCCTCTTCCCAAACCTGTGTATTAGTCACAGTAAGCTCCAGACAGCCCACTATTTCTGAATGAAAGATAAAGGCAATGATCAATAAGAGTTTTTATCGCCATAAGTCTGTATTTCTGCACATACTGCATATACTAATATTGAGGAAGATAATGCAAATGCAGTAGTAGGATAAATTTGTGAGTTGATTACAAAGGGATCTCTGTAGCATGCTGTTTCAGTAAAAAATATTTCACAGGCATGGGAAGATATCCAGATAATGACTTCTATTGCATCTCTTAGTTTATACAGCATTTAAAGTATGGGGAAGACAGTGAAAACTCTTAATCTCTATGAACCCAAAGATGTCCTACATTCCAAGCTCTATAGTATCTGAGATTCCTCCTTGCCATTGCAGAGGGCCAGTCCTACAATTAGCTGCCATATTCATACTGCTGTTAGCCAACAGGGGGGATGGATGGGTTGGGTCAGCTGTTGACCTTCTCCACAGAATACTGATACACATGGGAAGCCAGGTGAACATGCAGCAGCTCAGGAAGGGGCATCCTTCTTTACTTTATGTGAAACAGACTAAAAATGATGTTTTCTTTTTCGTGACCTGGTGGCCCGTGCAGGAGTAAGTTTTAGAGAGTTTTGGTTAGACTCTGCACTGGGCCTGGGGGGCTGTTTAGAGCAAGCTGCTTGCAGACAGGACCCTGGCATGGCACTAGGATCTCGTATCCTCTGGAAAGCACGGACCCCATCACATATTTCTGTCAGTGTCTGACACATCTGGCCGACCTGGCTGGTGAGGTCAGCCACGCTCTGGCTGACGGCATGCATGCTATGTGCCATGTCCCTGTGAATGGCCACCAGCTCCTGGCAGAACTGCCTGAACAGGTCTGTTTGCTGTGCATGGGAATGGAGAAGCTGGTGGTCGAAGCTGGCGAGGGGCGGGCTCCTTGTGCGGGGGTGCGGGGGTCTGCAGGCCGAGGTGGCGCGTGGGGATGGACAGCGCAGGTCCTGCCTTTGGCTGGCAGCTTCCGAGGGCTCTGATGAGGAAGAGGAGCGAAGGAAGGAGGGCCTGGAGAATGGATTGACACCTGCACCAGCCCTCGGCAGCGAAGAGAAGTGGTGTTCCTGAGAAGTGCCTGGCATCCCTTCATCTTCATCAGCTTAAACAGAAGAGGAAGCATGAATTATTAAAGTGAAATCCCTCTCAACACTGGTTTCTGTTTCAAGATATCTCAAAGAATATGGAAAAAGGGTTTTCCCCTTCCCCCAGCCTGCCAGTTCAGACAAGCCTGTAGCTTCTGATGCGTAACTCAACATGCAATGTTAGAATCTGACAAGCTTAGCCATGAGAAACCTGAGAGTGGGTGAACCCAAGCTATTGTGGTATTCTGTACAGCGCACTGTTCATTACTAGAATATGAATCCATTTCGGACAGCAGCAATGACTTCTCTTCCCCAAACCATAGGTAGCTAGCACAAATATTCTGGAGGGACACAGACTTCACATGTAAAAATCCTGCTCCCCCATCACTTCTTACATCCTCTGCACTTAGAAGACTAGATGTTGTATTTGTTTCTCTCAAAGTGTGTTCTGCAAAGCCACTACGTGGCTTGGCATCACTAAGACAACGAGGCAACCAGACAAAGCAGCAAAAGACTTTTTATGTTAATCAGGCAAATACACTTGATGCAAAATCAAAACTAAAGCAAAATGCCACAGGAAAACTATAATCAGTCTGATAAATATCTAGTGATGTGCCAGTTCACAGGTACAGGCATGTGAAGAGTAAGAAGAGACAAGGTTTCACCTGGTGCAGCTGCCCACTATTTCCTTGTATAACCTGTATTCTTTTTACCCCTGAAATAGTGCAACTGGCTTCCAAGATAGATGCAAAGAATGACCAAGTCCCACCTTGTCAGTTCTGGAAGATTTTGTTCTTGCTTTCCCACTAACAATTTCAGATATAGGATCAGACCTAGTGTGGTACGACAGCGCCACCCATGAGGTGTCAGTGGACTCACTTCCCAAGAAGCTATCATCTCCTTCTCTTCTTTGTATCCCTAAAAGCTCACAAAGAAGAAGCCGCACCACCACAAAAGCAAACTGTGTAAAAAACTATGGAAAGGACCTGCACAAAGCAGCTTGTGGTTTAGCACTGGAAGGTGTCTGAGAATTGTGGTCTAAGAAGATTAACTTCAAAAGCAGGGCCAGCAGTTTCTTTAGAACCAGTGAAGAAGGAGTCATTATTGTCTACCTTTTTCACAGTGTTCGTGCTGATCCTTCAGACCACTACTGAGAAATCATTAGTGGCCCAACCTCAGCAATTAACACCAGTGATCACTGAGACCCCCAAAGCTCTCTTGGAAGTGATCCATCGGCAACAGGCAGTTGCCTTTCAGTTTGGTAGCATTGCTGTTTTATCAGGGTGAAGATACTCCAATCCTTTACAAGTACTTTTTCTGCAGACTGGAGGCAGTCATACTCCAACTACAGATTCTCCCTCACTTGTAGGATTAATTCATACTTATAAATCTATTATGTACTCTCAGATGACAGTATGGTAAAGAACTAACAAACACATAAAGATGACTTTAACTTGGAAACAATCCATCTCAACAATCCACAATCACCAGAGCAGAAAACAACCACAGCAGAAGGACAGGCAACCCAGCCATCTCACACAACACACAGTGCTCTTCTGGTGTCAAGCTGAGATATGCAAGCATGAGACAAAGAGGTGTTAAGGCAGTGATACTTACAGCTCGTTGTCACGCTGTCAACCACGTCCACATCCACTCTCCTGCGGTCGTGCCTCTGGTGGGAGGAATGCAGCGCCGACTGGATGGCTCTCTCATGGGCGGTCAGGACGATGGCTGAGGGCTGCCCCGCACTGCTGGGGCTGGAGAGGGACCTCTGCATGAGTGCCAGTTTGTCCTTGGTCCTTCTCTTCATGTCGTCCCATCTGTGTTTAATGTCTTTTACAGACCTGGGGACCTGGCTGACTGATGTGATCTGCCTGGCTATGCCTTCCCAGATCTTGTCCCTGTCAGCATGGGACAGACGCATTGTCTCCCTCCCAAACAGCATGGCTTCATTTCGGGTCACCTCAGTGACCAGAATGTCCAGTTCTTCCTTGGAAAACTTGGGCTTCCTCTTTCGCTCAGCCATGTTCCTTGGGTTGAACATCCCGCAAAGCATAATTGGGTAAAAGGAAATCAGCGCAAAGCAACCTCCTGCATCCAACCACTTGGCCAGTGCAGTACTGGGGCAGAGGAGTTTGGTGGGATCCAGCTACCCCAACCCACAACAACCTCTCACCAGGAAAAGGCAGCTGTTTTGTTTCTAGAAGGCAATTTTCAAGCTTAGGAAAAAAAATACCAAGCAACACTAGTGTGAAGGAGCCTTCTCAGCTTTAAAGGTAAAAACAAATTTTACACATCATCTGATGCCCTGACTTATGCATAAGATTTTCAGTTCAGCCTCACATCACTTGCCACATTTTGTGCACAGAAAAAAACCATGACAACTTGCAATCAGAGCAGTGAATTAGCTTCTAATGTGACACTGCTTGAAACTTAGAGAAAATTTAGAGGCCTGAAACATATCTTATTGTTCTATCTGGCACAACATGCAATAGAAATTTTTACACCATCTTCTCTGTTACAACTTGCAGGATATCATGAAAAGGCTATATCAAATTTGGATTTTTTTTACAGTACATAGGACTTTTGACTAGACTGGTGGGCAATTTCTGCAACTTGCTTTCCCTAAGGAGAAACCTCTTTTTTCAGCACTGGGGTACTCTACATCCAGCATTTATCTGCTTCACAGCAAGCTCTTGTTTCACCCAGAAATGGCTGCCATTTCCCATTGTTCTCAAAAGGAATGAGGCCACCCACTTGATTTTCCTGGCTAGGCTTTCTGTCACTGCCACCAACATGAGCCTGCATCCAGTTTCTGATGCTTCAGATGAACAACTTGTAGCCTCAGCCCATTGAGAAAAAGAGGCAGCTATCCTGAGAACAAGCAGTTTTGTCCAAAGGAGATTTGTGTTAATTTCTCCAGCCACAGTCAAAGAAAACTACAAAATAAACAAAACATTAGTGCTAACTATGTTTTGTTATTGGGAAAAAAAAAGAAGGCAGTAGATCTATTCAATAAGGAAACAGAAAACAGACTGACTGAACCTACAGAAAGGTGCTGACCCATGGCATTCTAGTTCCTTCCTAGTGTCGTTAATTCCCGTAATTGTTGTTTAATCAATCTCACTGACACTGCAGCCTGCCATCAGGGCAAGTGTCAGTTTGGTTAAAGCTGGAAAACCACTGGGAGAAGCTGCTCAAATCCACAGAGCCATTTCACAGGAACAAACATAAATGAATGCATGAGATACTCTCTTGGTGAAGTTTCGTTTATAGAGAGAAAGAAAGAGCGTTTCGAGATGGTAATGAAATGATGGAGAGCCAGCAAAGCACTTGTTATCCTGAATCTCAGAAAACCCCAACAGAAATCTTGCCAAACTTAAAAGGAAAAAAGAGTTCTCCCAGCTGAACACAAGAAAAAGGGAAAAGGCTACAGGAAACATTGAATAAGGGGATATTTACAGTTTGACTTTAATGGCATTCAGCACTGGGCTTGGTGTATGCCCTCATCAGGTAAGCATGACTGCACAGTATCATCAGTGCCTCCATGAGGTGGCAACAAACCACCACTGACAAGCTGCTCTGGTGAAAAAGTGTAACAGTATTCTGCAAAGTGCTCTGGGTAGGGGTGAGCTTGCAGAACAGAACAGCACTCTTTGGAGACAGGGGGTCACAAAACCTGGTGCCCCTCTTCTCTGCCAAACTCACAGCTGCTGTCACCAGCAAAGCTGCCTCAATGGGGAATTAGAGCCCCGTCTGCTCTCCGCAGACAGGATATCTCACCAAGTGCACTTAGCACAGCTTATGGTAGGCCTGGATATTCAGATTTTAGTGTTTCCACTCATATGCTCTGGCACAACTTGGGTCAAAACAATCTTACTTACATGTTCCAATAGCAAACTTGCCACACATCGAGTAATGAGCTCTGGCCAGTTTTAATCACAAATTCAATTAACCTTAGGTTCCTAAGAGGCACATCAACTTCCTCCTAATAAAAATGCAGACAGTGTTACTGTCAGAGGGATCCTTTTCTCCTCTAGCATGCCATATGTCCCTAGAGGCAGTCACTGATATCTGCAAGTACCTCTCTGGTGATGCCATGAGGGTTTCAGCAAGCTCCCGAGCAGCCCCAGCTGTGAGGTTGTGAATTCACACTTCAGCCCAGGTTAATCGGAAAGCTCAAGACACACTGAACAGTAGGCGCTTAATGATAACACCACAAATATATTAATCAACTCCACTTTTCTTGGCCTCTAAGAAACAAGCACATAATTTTTCCCAGGGCTTTCTGAGGATCACAGCCTCACAGTAATTTAGGATTCCTTCACTCTGCATAACTTTGACTCTGTAATAGATAAGAATATTTGCTCCACTTGCTGCAAGGTAGCAGAAATCAGTTTATGGTGTTCAACAAAATGATGTTCATAGGCTGGTGGCTTTTACTCACCCTGAACACATGGGCAGTCACAGTAACCCTGCCTGTTTTTTAAATGCTTATGTTTAAAAGGTCCTGTAAAGTTGAAACAGGAGCTCCGTACTAAATAGATCTACTAGTCACAGCTGGTCCTGCTTTGGGCAGGTTACTGGAACACATGACCAGAGCTCCCTTCCAAGCTATATTATTATATGAAAATCAAATCAGAGATGCCTCCATTATAAGGAGATACAGGAAGATTTACAGGACAGTCTGGCTCCCCATGATCTCTGTCACTATGTTTGGAGAGGAAAGGGGGCAGAAAGGAAGGCAAAGGAGAAAGCCTTGCTTCAGCCTTTTCACAGGGGCTAAGGCAAACGATGAATTTATATTGTGTCAAAAACCAAAGACCTCACAAACTCACATGCAAGAAGGGTTACTGACTATAAATGCTCAAAATATCCTGGAAACCTCAAACATGAGGCCCTACACTTCAACAGTTCAGTCAGGCACTGCCAGTTTCTATCCTACATCTGCCAAGTGATACAAACACAGAAAGATGGACTTTCCTGGACTTTCTGAATTACTTCTGTTTTTTTGTCAGATCCATTATTTTTAGAAGACACCGGCAACTAAGAGAATTGCCTCAGAAGCTACCAGGAAAATGGATGGTTCTCTGCAACCCTTCAGAATCCCCAAGAACTGCCATCAGCAGCAATTTACACTTTGTGTCCAAGACAGCATTTATTCTGTTTGCTGCAATCCACAGTAAACAGCCACCAGAAAAAAAAAAAAAAGGAGGAAGATGTTTGCATATGTTGGAGGTTCCTGAAGTATTGCAAACAGCAGGGATTTACTCTGGACAGAGATGAAGGGTGCATTAGCCATGTGCCAGCAGCCAGCTTAGGAGAACACACTCCCAGCATCAGGAGTTTCTCTTGACTAACTGATGAGGGAAAGGGCAAGAGGATGTTACCATTGCCATGCCATCTGCTGCACTTGTTACTCCTTTCCTACCTGTCATCCAGTGCCTTGGGTAAACAGGCACTTGAAATTAAACCAGCAAGTGCTGCAGTGTATATATTGTCCTCAGGCAACACGAAAATGGACTCAGGTGTGGTATTCAAACAACAGAAACAATAGCCAGATCTATAAGAAGAGAGAGGAGTCAGCCCAAGCTGCCCTCCCAATGCCATACCCACCTACCCAGCAGGTGAGTAGATCAGCTTTGCAAAGCACTCCATCTGTGAGTGATAGCAAAGAGCACCATCTGAAAAACAAAAAGAGCGCTGTCTACAGCGTCCTGGAAGTCAAGTGTGGTTTCTGTATGTGATCTCAGTGTCAGGTGATGTTCTAGCACAGAATATTGAGCACACCTTAGTCTAAAAGGCGCTAACAAACAAAATCAAGGCTTTTTGAGGATTCCCACTGCCACTAGAACTGTCAGACTCTATATAATACCACTGGTTATAAGCACTTTTCAAGAGTAAAATCAGAAGGTCAGTAAGACTGGTATAGCCTGCTGAGACTCTTTGATACACCCTTCCCATGAGGGGTCACAAACATCCCCTTTCCACAAAGCCATAACCTCCATGTCTTTCAAGGTTGTACACAATGGCCCAGACCACACTCATACTGAGACTGAACCATAGCAAATACAAGTTTAGGCAAGAATAATCTGCTCTTTGGTGTTAGCATCACAAGTAATGCCTATTTAAATCCAGACATGAAACTTATGTTCATGGCAGTAGGAAGAAGAGCTCATCATAGAATTTTTGCTTTCCAAGACTGTTTTTCCCCAGCTTCACTCTCATGCAGATCACAAAGATCCAAATCTATGCAGATTTTTGAACTTTGCATACTTTACTTCGAGATATGTCTGCATACCTGTATCTCTTCAGTGTATCACTGCTTCTTTTTGAAGTGATGACTCCAGCCTCAGCCCTGGTCTAGTATTTTATCTCATCCAGCAGTGAACAACTGTAACAGCTAGAATCCTTACAGAAAAATGAAATCCTTTGCTGAACTTTATGAAAATAAATGTCAGAACAGCTGCTATCCATGTGAAGACCAAAATGGCCAAAAGTGGTGCAACCAGATAGGACCAGATAGGTCAATCTTGCATTTACCTGCACTTCATGCTTTTTATTCCCATAACGAGGGACAACTGAACATCCTAGACACCCAGGCCAACAAACCAGCTAACCCCACGCTGCCTTACTCTTGCAGGAAATGCCTTCCTCATAATAACCACTTCCAAAGCTCCCCACAGAAGCAGCACTGGTCTGACGGGCCTCACCGTGCAGCAATGCCCCGTGCTGGTGACTTGCCACACGTACGAGGCCTCCGTGACCGACGTTGTGCAGATTTATGCCGACCCCAGAAACGCTGCCCCACGGCCACACACGGCCCCTCCCTGCCGCAGCTGCTCTGCCGAGGCGCGAGGCCAGCAGAGGGAGCGCAAGCACACGCCTCAGCTCTGCCTCAGGCACCCGGCTCGCCCTTCTCCTCGCACAGGACAGCTGGCACTGCCAACCCACAGCCAGCACCGACAGCTGCTGCAAATGAGGCCCAGAAAGAAAGCAAAAAAAAAGCAACTCTTTTAGTATCTGTCAAATGAGTAGGGACAAAAAGAAAAAAAATCCAAACAGAATCAAATGTTACCTCGGGGGCAATGCAAAGCATTTTGCAAATACTTGAACATAACAGAAAAAAATGAGTAAAAAAAATGGAGTGAGACCTATCAGTGCTTGTAAGAGTGGATAAATAGGATCATCTTTAACATTTATTCTCATTCCAGAAAACAGCAATCCTCCATGTACACATTCTTGTCTTTTTTCAGACCCTTTCTTTGAATCTGACGTCAAAGATACTAATTACAATAAATACTGAAACAGTACAAGCATACCATTTGCAAAATGAGGTGACATTTTGGTTTGGTATTCCAACACACAAAACAGTAAGGAGTATTTGATGGCCTCTCTCTGGAAGACAGGGTTCCAAAAGGGAACGCAGAAGAGAACTGGACTCACCTCATCCAGTTTGCTTTGGTTTCATCTGTCCCATCAATGGATTTGTAGCGATTGTTCTTATCAACGATCTGTGGAACAAGAGAATGGATGCAGCACATCAACAAGCTGGTCCAGGCAGGAGAAGGTCTATGTATGTCAAATCACTGCTTCAGTTCTAGCCTTGTGTCATGGTGTGAAATTCTGTAATGTGAATCTCCACTATCCCAGTACTACGGGCTGCTGACCTGAAGTGCATAGAGGCTACTCTGAACTGACTGAGAGCCATTTTCCTATGTACAAATATCTGTAACTATGGATGCAGTTGACAAAATCATTAACAATCCTGGGATAAAAAATACTAACTTCCCTTTTGGGACAGGGCTGAGACACACATTTATTTTACAGACAGAAAATTGTGAGGAGCATTTCACATCAGCAGGTCTCAATTTTTCCCATTAATAACTTAAGTCCTACATTGCAAGTCTCGTATTTAACATGAGTTGATCCAGTGATCTCTCTATTTCATATGCTAATCAAGTCATGCAGTATGAGGGGAAAAGAGTTTTGGTGCTCGAATCTGCATGCAGATCAGTTCCTGATGGACTGGATCTTTTTTCTGGCTTCTTGGACACCTCCTCAGCTCAGGCAGGCTGGGAGGGAGTGCTAGAGGCCCATGAGAGAACTCTGTAATCTCTAGATTATTTATCTATACCCTTAAGCTGCTAATATTTACGGCAGGCCGATGCTGATGTAGTGCCCATGTGGCCAGCGAAAGACCTTCAGAGAAGGGGGAAGATGGCTAAGGTTTGGCTCCCCAAGCCTGTGACTCCCCCAGCTCTGAACTGCATGGCTGAAGTGTCACTTGGTTGGGGAAACTTGTCACTCACCAGCCACGAGAAGAATCCTGCAGACCTGTCCTGGCTAGAGATCTGCCCCTCATAGGGCCCAAAGATGTGACCTTTGGGGATCACCTCGTTCATACAGCGCACGTCGTTCTCCCCACTGGGCTCTTTAACCACCTCCATTCCAGGCGGGATGGTCAGCGCCGCCCGGTCCGGAATGCCAACGGGCACTGGCGTGTCAGACACAAACACTGGGGGGCCATGGTTTGGACACTCATCCACAAAGTACTCCTGGCAGGACTCACAGACTGCAGATGTGAAGGAAACAGGGGTTAGGTATGGCAGACACGATGCACAGCACTCAGGACAGCTCCCTGTCCTCTCCTTGGCCCAGCTGAGCCCCCTCCCCGGACTGCAGCCTACACACACACAGATGTTTCACTGCTGCTCCCTTGTTCTGCCACACCTCTCAACACGGGCTCTGCCCCAACCCACACCTCCCGTACCAACACCTGCACCTGCCTGAGCCCTGGTGCCCTGCATGCATTTGCCACTGATGGCTGAACACACGTGGAAAGGCCCATCACCACCTGCAGAGACAGAGGCTGAGGGCTCCCTGCACATCCCTGCTTAGCACAAGTCTTCTAGCCAAAGGGTTTGATTCCCCACACACCAGTGGGCAGCTAAAACAAGCATCCCTGAAAACAAGTACCCTCATCATATAGCCTTCATTCTGTGTTTGGGAGAGAGACAGCATCCCAGGCACCTGTCCTGTCCCCAGACAGAGATGCAGGTCTGCCAGTTGATAATCTGTGGGTATGCCAACATAAATGGCACCAGTTTTCTTTCCAGAATAGAAGGGAAACAGTTGTCATCTGCCCAATGCTCCCTTTGCAGTTTCTGAATTCAAGTCATTGTGTTTTCCAGACTCTCAGGGTTTTCCAATGTGCATTTTCATTTGCAACTTTCATGTTTCCTCCTACCTCCCTACTTCGGCCTAGCCCCTTCAGGGACAAGCTGCTTCTGTGCAACAATTTCCCTACCAACCATGCCAGTCTTTTCAGATAAGAACGCAAATTTGCCCTTGGCTTTTTCCCCCCACCTGACGGGAAGACCAAAGTCTACACAAGCAGCAGTGGTTCTTTTCCCTCACTCATAAGACACTTACACCAGAAATCCACTTGCTGAAAGCTCTTGGTCATGATTACATCCCGTTTCCCTTTCAGTTTCTTGGGTTCCATCTCCATGGACTGTGGGTCAGGTCTTCCAGAGCTGAGGAGGGAACGACAGATGATGTTAACCTAGCAAGATGCTGGGACTGCAAACAGAGAGAAGCTGAAGCAACAGGGCCTGACTAACTCCTTCAGTCCCACCACTGCAGCAGAGAAATAACTAAACTTGCCACCCAACCTGCCAAAAGCTGCTGTATCAGATCCGTAAGGCTAAAGCCCACAGCAGGAAATGGCTTCAGCTACAGTAGGTGCACATGAGTAGGCAACCACCCCTGTCAAACACCCAAAGGCAGACCTCATAAGGAAGAACTTTAATAACTTCAAGCAGCTCAAGTATATTCCTCAAAACCACCTTTAAGCTGGAAGGTGGAGAGAAGGGGTTAGAGCACATCAGATCAAAGCTTGGCCACATACCAAGGCTGTCCATACTCCTGGTCCCGGTGTGGAGAGCAGGCCTCTGTTTTTATTGTCACCATCTCCCCTAAGGAAGCCTGGGTCTGGATCAAACAGTCTTTCAAGTTCTCACTCATGTTCTGAAAAGGAATGAAGGAAGGGAATAGAAATATGAGCAGCTGAGAAATGACAACCTTGTTCCCTCAGGAATCACAGCCTTCTCCCCCAGACCAGGATGCAGCCAGTAGATCAGGCTCCCTTCTGGCACCAAGAGTTGCCATCACACACCACAGCACCCACACGTGCACATGGAAACCTCTTCCTGCACTGGGGAGGGAAGAGCAGTTCACCTGCAGGTCAGGTGAAGAGCATGAGCCATGGAGAATCTGAAGTATGCTTCACAGAGCCCACTAAAAACACACATGGGATTTCCAATGCACATGGAATTTATGAGTGATGGGTGTGATATGTTATGGGAACACGGAGCACCACTACCTCAGAGCAAGTCTTTGGGGGCAGAAGGACAAGAAAGAGGAATGCAGATTGGAGCGTTGAACCAGGATCTGCCTACAGACCTGACATATGCCAGTCTCCATCTGAGAACAGAATATAATGTACTACACACCTGCAGACAGAGCTTTCTATGTGCTCTGGACACCTCTGAGGAACAAGTAAGTGCCCACAGCACCCTTCAGGACTCCACCAAGACTCATAAGACTACACAAATCATGCTGGTGATGTTCCTTTACAGCAGCCAGAGCTGAGCCACCACCACCCTTCTGGCATGCAAGGCTGCCATAGTGAAAATGCCTCTCCCTCTGCTCAACACAAGAGCCAGGAGACACTTCACAGAATCATCAATCACTTAATGATGTTTAAGGACAGCAAGCTCCAAAACAATAACACTTCCCTCCCCCTCCCCTTGTGGGGTGGTGCTGAAGAGAAAATATACATATGCCTAGTGATAATAATTTGGAATGGATTTAATTTAGATTTTTTGAAGGGCTGCTAAGCATAAGAGCATCTCAGTTTGAGAAAAGGAATAAATTAGCGTGCTGCTCATCTCTTAATTTGCATTCATCTTAAGACTTCCTCTAAGGCACACAAACTGTCTGCTCTCAGGTACCACTCCAGATTGGACAGATTTCACAGCTGCTCCCCAAAAATCCCCTGTGATGGCCCCTTCCATGTCCACTGCTCAATGACATGCTCTGTTATGCTGCATACTTGCAGTGCTGACAGAGGGGCCTCCAAAGCTCATCAGATCGCTTTTGTCAGGGAATCTGGTGGAAGAGCCCATCCCCATCATGGCTTGGTTCAGGGCATTTCTAAATTCATGTTCACAAACCCCTGAAGACAGGAATTTTTCTTATTCCACGCATGCTTGTATGGGCCTGAACACCATAGAAGTCTGGTCTGCATTTCTGCCCTATTTACCACAAGAAGGAATGCCATTCCCAACCTCTCTGGCTCTGCTTTGTGCCAGGGGACAAATGATTCATTTTTCCAATCAAACTTCTCACATGCCAATGTGCAGCCTGAAAGACGTTTATCAAGCCTTTATCAAGGAGTGTTACTTAATACTCATACAGTGGTCTGAAAGCAAAGCCCCAGCATAAGTACAACTAGACACAAGCAAACACATGCACTTTTAAGCCTTTACAGGACATCCAAAACAAGACAGATTTTCTTTCAGAATTACCACAGCCATTCAGAAGGAAAGCGATAGTAACGCCAAAGAAGGGCTCATTATTTTGGCAAGCTGAGTCCCCTTGTCTGCGCTCTCTGGAGCAAGAGGAAAGCTCTGCAATCCTGTACCCATTTACCAGCAAGTGCTGCAATCATGGCCTACCTGGCCTTCTCAGAGAAGAAAAAGTCTTTTCTGCAAAGTCTGCAGTACAGCAGCTGAAGAGGAAGAAATCTTGGGGAGCAGGAAAATGTTAAAAGACAAGAAGAGATAGTGCTGCCTCAGAGCTGGTTAGCTGTGGGGCTGGCACTGTCACAGGAAAGGTGGATGCTGCCTGTGGGGCAGATGCTCTCAGTCAGAACAACCACCTGTGTTGGAAGCCTGGCAGACAGGACACCTCAAGTTAAAACACCTGTATCACCCAATCATTCCGTAGGAAGAGATGTGTATATTTGTTTCTGAAGATAAAATGACTTTTCCTTTCCCATTCTTGCCCCATGGAGTCTTACAGGGTGAGAAACCCTGTGATGATACAGTCTGACCTCCTGCCAAGGAAGGTCACCGTGCTTCCTTCAGCTCTGGTTAAACTACTGCATAGCTCCAAATAAAGGGGAAAAAAGAAGAAAGAAACACTATATTTACTTCACACATGAAGCTCTGTGTTTTACTGTATAGCAAATTATGCAGCCTGCCCCTCTCCTGGTCCTCCCTGGACTCCCTCCTACTTATCAGCAACATTCCTGTGCAGCACACTGGCAGGAGCAGCACCTTGCACCGAGATAACGCCCTCCCTGCCCCTGCTCAGGATTTCCGTGTTCGTGTCCAAGTGCTGCATTTACTTTCTGGTCACCGTGCCCAGCTGGGGTTCTGTTTTCAGCTGGGGCTCTGTTTTCAGCGAACCACCTTGCTGCTGTAAGAGCCCTTGCTCCTGCAGGAGCTCCCAGGCCACCATGCATCTGCCAGCCCTCCCACACGCTCTGAGAGTAGGTGACTGATTTAAGAGTGTCACACAACTCCTTGTCCCACCCAGCAAACACACACAAAACAAGTTCACCACTAACTCACCTCTTTTCACTACTTGTAACTTGCTCAGATTTTATGTTGCCCACAAACACAATCCAAATTAACTTTGTGCTTTTTTTCCCAGGACACCAACTATCTTAGAACCAAGAGAATCATTTAGGCTGCAAGTGACCTTTAAGATCATCATGTCCAACACAAATCTAGCTCTGCCAAGTCCACCACTAAATCATAGAATAATTCAGGCAGAAAACGACCTTTAAAATCATAAAGTCCAACCATAAACTTAGCACTGCCAAGTCCATCCCTAAACCATATCCCCAAGTGCCATAGCTACATGTCTTTACATGTCCCAGAGCTGGGGACTCTACTACTTCTCTGGGCAATTTGTTTTAACACTTGATAACTCTTTTGTAATTTGCAATCTAAACTTACCCTGTTGCAACCTGGAGGCATTTCCTCTCATCCCATCACTTGTTAATAGGCAGAAGAGACCAATTTCTGCCTCTTGATTAGCATTGAGCCAAAAACCCAAAAACTCCCAGCTGAGACTACCACACTACCAGCAATGGGGCTCCTTTTGTTGTCACACTGTGACCCTTTATTTAGTCAGGTTTCCTTTTACGTATTGAATCACAGAATGGCTTGGGTTGAAAGGGACCTTAAAGATCATCTAGCTCCAATACCACTGCAGAGGCAGCTTCCATTAGACCAAGCTGCTCAAAGTATCATCCAATTTGGCCTTGAACATTTCCAGGGATGGGCCAGCCACAGCTTCTCTGCGTTCCAGTGCCACAACACCCTGACAGTAAATAAATTTTTTCTAATATCTAATCTAAATCTACCCTCTTTCAGTTTAAAGCCATTCCATTCCCCCTTGTACTACTGTCACAAGCCCAGTTAGTCTGTCCCTAGCTTTCTTAAAAGTTCCCTTCAAGTACTGAAAGGCAGCCATCAGCTCTCCCTGGAGCCTTCTCTTCTTCAGGCTGAACAATCCCAAGTCTCTAAGCCTGTCTTCACAGGAGAGGTGCTCCAGCCCTCTGATCATCTTCATGGCCCTCCCTCCTCTGGACTCACTCCACTGCGTGTGTGACACAATGAATCATACCACCTATTTATTCCCGTGACTTTTTGCACAATTTCAGTGCATTAAACATGCCAGACTTACCAACAGTTTTACCTTTAGTAAAATTATAGCAACACCAGAAAATCATATTACATTAGAAAAGAACTATTTAAAAAAAACCTGTACAGACTGACTATTACAATTAATGCCCCTTAACTCACGACCAATCTGATCCATATCAGCTGTTACGTTATTTTCCAGAAGCAAACATCAGACTGCAGGTAGCCTAGCTTAATTTGCCCAGTTAAACTTAACATTGGCCTACTTGCTTATGAGTAACACACAACATTTTTTTTTAAGTCTAACTCGTTATACATGCTTTTATTTATTTTTTTAATTTATTTTTAAATTAGCATTCATGGCTCAGAGAGCACTGCTCAGCCGGGCCTTTTAAAATCCCTGGACGCAAGCAAGCCAGAATAGCAAACTTTAAAATGTACTGCTGTAGTAGCTGCTATTTGCTAATTTCCCAAGCTACTGCTACAACACAGAGCATTACACTGCTGCTCTAACTGGTAACACCTTCCAGCTTTTCTTCCAGGAAAAAAAATATGACATTTCTCCAGTTCCAGACCTCAGCAAATGACTGTGCTTTTAGGACTCTTAGCTTCTGATGTATTCAAAGTGGTGTTTAATTTTTCTCAATTTCACTGCTCATTAGTTTCTCTTTATTGTCATTTCTCCACCTCCTTTAGCTTTCTACAGCTATAAGAGTTTAGTACACATTCTGCAGTTTTCACTCCCTCCACTTCATTGTTTTGGGGTTTTCTTGGCATTTTTTACAACTGTGTTTGTTCTAGCACCTAAATATCAAGAGCCTCTGAAGATTTCAGATGATGAGAAGAAGCGCCAGGTAAGCATAAGAGCAACAGCTCCTTGGTTACTGCTGAGGGTATTCCCAGGGCGTACGTGGCCTCACCTGTGCATGTCCCTGTGCCTACCAGGACACTAAGCCTTTTCAATGTTCAGGGGGCACACAGCCTACTGCAACATCCTAGCAGCATGTCAGCAAGGCCAATCCCTGGTCAGAGATGCTGTGATGACCCAGGTGCTGTCTGCACAAACATCAAGTGCTTTGGACAGCAAAGGCAGTTGTGCACAGTGGTCCTTGGCAAATCCAGGACATCATTGTGACTGCTACAAATCCCAAGAGGCATTCCTGGATCATCCCTGGGTTAACAGGCAGTACCACACAACCCCTCCTGTTTTCTTTTCAAAGCAGGCACATTTCTGGATGACACACATTAAGATCTCCAGTGGCTCTGCCATATTGCTCAAAATCGGGGAAGTAGAAAACACAAGAACATCTAAGCTATTAATCTCCAATGCAGGACAAAACCTCCAAATGGGGTTAAGCATGAACAAACCTGTGAATTCCTGTCCTCAAGTATGCTGCCTTTATCACTGCCACTCTTGTAGTTATTAGTTAACAGTCACAGGCTCTTATCTGCATGGATCAGCCTCCAAAACAGAGCTTTAATTTTACATTTTACTGGCAGGTTTCCCAGACTGGGACATTCTTTCATGTGAAACAGCCATATAGGAATCCGTCCCCTCCTCAGCACACAGCTCCTTCACTCAGCTTCTCACTGCTGACCTTCTGGAGGTCATCCCCTCTTCTTTTAAGGCAGATCTTGCATAGCTAGCACCACATTTTAAAGGCCCATGGTGAAAAATGGACATGAGTTCATATGCTTTTTCTACAGCTGCATATTATTACCAGAAATAGTAATCCAGAACAGTCAGCTACTGACAAGCTGAGAACAGGGAATAAAGCACAGCATTCAAGCTCTGAGCTGCCCCCCACACAGCCACGGAAGACCCAGGCTGACCGTTCTCCTGGAGGTGAATGCCCTTACCAAGGTCCTCGGCCATGCCAACCACTTCAGGTCACTTTATGAAGCACCAGTTGGCCATGCAGTTCATGCTTACAGCCAGCACAAACTGAAAGATCAAAGATCCCACAAAGCAAGAGGGAGAACCAGCTTGCTCAGAGGATGACCACTGTTCACAGACAGATATAAGCCAATGCTCCACTGGGCAAATTTGTTTTGCCTAGATGGCTGCCACAGCACTTTCCCTACAAAAGTACAACATTTTTGTGGGTGAGGCTGTCCTCCACCCAGGGGTGCAGGGGAGTATTGTCCGGGCACAGCAAAGGTTGGCGGCAGCACGGCAAGACCCCATGACCTGTCCGCCAGCCTGCTGCAAGGCCAGGGCTCTTCTCTGATGGCCACAGAGCAAGGCTGAATGCAGCCAGCACATCTGACAACAAGCTGAAGCAGTCACAAATTCACACCTAATTAGTGAAAGTTATAGGTCACGCATGACGTAGGATTTGAGCAGCCATGGACTGTGACCAAGACTTGTTTAACTCATTGTCAATTACTCCACTACACTCAGAAGCCATAAATTTACCAGAAGTATGAAATATTTTGTTTGAGTTTCAGATTCTGAAAACACTTGAAGAAGGTCAGGACTACAAGATAGATACCTGCAAACGCCACCAGTTTTTCTGCAGCTTTGTGAAGAAGCTTGGAGAGTAAGCTTCAAAACAACGAAACCTAAACCTGTTATACAGCAGGGAAGGCTGAGAGTTTCCGTTGGTTCCAACTTGCCCAACACCAGCAACTGACATGACAAACAGAATGCGGTGCCACAACACCAAATTCCCACTGCCATCCTTACTGCAGATAAGTTGGGAAGAGGGAAATTCTGGTTTGCCAACCTGGAACTCCTCCTGTAGTCTCTAATGGACGTGAGCTGAGTTCACACTGTCACTCTTACATGATTCATTGGGAAAACATGTTATCAAAACCCTCCATGATCTGCTTCATGACAGAATTTTCAGAGGGGGAAGAAGACAGAAAACCTCTGAAATAACCCCTGAACCAATCTTAGTTTGTTTTATGATGGCTTCTAGTGAAGATGAACATACTGATAACTTTACAAGATTTGTCACAAAATTCTGTGTTGTGGTCTCAGAGCATTTGCCCTTTGTTGATCTCAGAGAGCGTAAGAAAAGGATCCATGTGTGGGTCCATGCACTGTCACAGATCAGCACAGCCTACGCAAAGCAGGTATAACTTGATGCAACTTCTCCATGTTAAGTATTGAGTAAGGACTCAAACAAGCACGATGCTGACAATGTAAAGCCCCCATGCAGCCTAAAAGCCTCTGAAACAGTGCAACATGCCACAGAACCAAGGCAGGTAGTTACTGCAGTTGAAATAATACATAAGTGACTTGCATTTTTAAAATACATGGAAACCCCTCATTTTTCCTGTACTCAGGATCTCACAGAATCACAGTTTCAGGATAGAAATGAGAATTAGGACAATCTGACTGACACCCCTTATGTCCCACTCCTTTCCTTTTAGCCCTCAAAAAGGACAAAATCTCCATCTGAGACTAGCAAGAGGAAGAGAAGCCAATGTTCCATAAATTTATCTCAGTTGTTAATCCTCATCACAGACAAGTCATATGTGATACTTTTTAGTTCTGGGCACCAGGCAAGAGTTCTTCCAAAGGGCCCTGGAACCTGATGGGAAAGGGTGAAATACCCAGCATGCTGGGACACTGCTTTGAGCAACTGGAAAGAATTGCTTCCCAGGTTAATGGCTGTAATAAACTTCACCATCTTTGGTCAGAACCACCAGTTGCACTTCTTTGCCTCTGGCTTCAACATAAATATATACCTACATTTATAAAGTTAAAACAAACAGACACAAAGCCCCAGTACTAAAACTAGATGTTATTTTACCATTTTTCTCCCTAAGGACAGAATAAGAGTACAACTAAGTGGCAGCTGTGAGCCTTCTTCCTTAAGGCACTAGTGAAAGGTGTTTGGATAGCAATAGTGATAAGGACTGAATAAAACCACATACAGAGCTGAGCCCTAGATATGTAGCCATGCAGTATCTTCTCAGCTTTCCAACAATTTGTATCATTCCTCTGTGTAACTCTTCCAGTTTTCTCTGTATTACTTCAAGATGCTGGCACTAGAAAGCCATGCTGATGTAATACTGATTCTGAAGTAAATATAAAATTTACAGATGTAAAACTACCTCCTTACCCTGATTCATTTCCACCCTGCTTGTGTCCGAAATCATGGCTGTCTTTTCCCGCTAGGACCTGGCAGAGAAAGCTCCCCAGGGCTGCCTGCCCATTCTGATCCCCACGCTCTCACATGGGACTGCTCAGGACACAGCCTCCCTTCACAGATCACGTTCAGGACATGCCTTTCCAGGTTCATAAATCTCCACTTGTCTGCATGAAAATGACTTGGTTTAAATAATCTCATTTACCAAACAAACTGTATTACACTGTCCTGCCCCTATCAACAGCTACAATTCACCAAGCATGTTTCATCTACCCAGTTTGCCAGTGATGAGTCATGTCTTCTGCATCACTGAGTAAGTGTCAGGCAGAACTGGCTTCTCCCTTCCCCTTATCTGAAGAGAAGGGTCATCAACTCTACTTCTTTGAAAACACAGCCTCCTCATATCATATTGCAGAGACTCTTCTGTAAAATGATCAAGCTCTAGCTTAAAATAGCTGGATTATTTGCTCCCCTCATCTAAGCTGGCAATGCCAGAACCATGATCTTTTGATGTTGAGAAGGTATTTTCTACATTCATCTTAAAGTCAATTCTCAAAACAGTTGATTTATTAGTGTGCTAGTACTGTCCTTCAGCTTATAGTATCCTTCATCCCCCTTACTCTTTATACTGCCACTTCAGCTTATTTATTGTATGCTGGTTCTCTGTCAGTCACTAACTTCACTTCCTAAGCCACATATATTTTATTGATATTCTCTGGCATTGGATATTAATTGGGTTCTCACACACTGAATTAGCTGCCTTTTATATGTAATTATATATATCACATATAGAGACATGTCTTTAAACCAACAGTAAACTTCTCCAAGAACAAAATCAAACCTTTTTAAGAAGTACAAAACACTTTCCTCGACACCAATTTTCAGGCATGAACAACTTTATATTTTCCCAGGATTGGGGTCATGCTACCCAGCTTTTATTTTCCCAGGCCATCCACTTGGCAATCTTCAAAACTGTCCCAACACAATCACTCATTCAGTCTCCTGTACTTGCTGCGATCCACCAAGACTGATTAGAAGTGAACATGAGCAAGCTAGAGACCTCCTCTCACTCATCTAATGCTCACTATACTTCAAGGGAATGTGCTTTTATCCTTAGCACAGCTGCCAGCAAAACTGCTCACCAACAGGACCCCATGCTACGCAACTCCCATGTGGGTCCCTGGATGGGACTTGTAGCCGACTTGTAGCCCTCAACTTCTGAAAAATGAACTTATCCTTCCCTTGCTGCCGGCCTAGCTGTCACTCAAGGGCACACAGTTCAAAGGGAAGCAAAGATGAAGCAACAAAGGGAAGCAGAGATGTGAATTTACTGCCCAAACGACCTTTTACTCTCATTCATGGACAGATAAAAAAGTTGGGAGAGAGGAAGTGTTTGGTAGGCACATAACAGAGTGAGCCAGTGTCACACTCCTTCTCTTCTGCTGTGCTGGGAGAGGGAAACGGCACTGGAGTGTCTTTAATGTTTTATAAAGCACATGTAGGAAATTCAAAATGCCCTGGTGAGGTCCTGCCAGCATCACTGTGCACCTGGGACCCTGCCACATAGCACTGAGCATCTGCTTGCCACCCCACTGCCCACAGGGAGGTCACATGCACCCAGAAGACCCCTGCACCTGTGCAGGCTGGTCAGCCTAAAAATTGTTGTAGATGAGCAACAGTAGTGATTCATGTATTTCAACAATGATGGAGGTAAAAAGGGAAAGGGAAGGTGTGGGGGTGGGCAGGAAACAAACCCCAGACATTAGTTTCTAAATAGCAGATGTGGCTATTCTGGCTAGCAAACTTCCACTTTAATTTCTAACCCACAGAGATGGGAAATGATTCATGAAAAATCAACAGGATAAAATTAGCTGGAAGGCAGAGGGATAATTCATGCAACCCAACCGTCATGGGCTGAAGTGCCAGCACTACCTGGCATTTCAGCCTCTGTTGCCCTTCAGTCACTGGCACCTGGCCAGCAATCAGCTCTACATCTATTTCCTTAGTGTCAAAATTAGCCCCTCTGAAAGCACATCCATCTTCTAACAAGATGGCCTTTCACTCAACACTTTTCCAGAAGTTCCAGCTTTTCCTTTCTTTTAAAAAGAAAGATTACTTGCAGTATGCTGTCTCTTTCTTCCACTGGTGAATGTTTAGTGGTGTCAGAAGACCAAATGGATGAACAGGCTTGTGCACACGTCTATGAGCCACGGCCAAGCTATCCACTAAAATCAAACAGCCCCAGCAACTCAGAAAATTCAGCGCATTTTGCCAGAGCTCCTTTCTCCTGCACAAAACCAACAACCCAGTCAGCAGCAACAACCAAATGCTGGTCTGCCTTTACATACACCAGTGTTTTTTTATAAGACTGCTGCTAAACTCTGTCAGGAATCACAAAACACGATTTCACTCTTGATACAGTCACATGACAGAAAGTTTCTTGAGCATACTGTTACTTACAAATCACAACCCAAAGCTCTTTACCCCAAAGGCTGATGAGAAACTTCCACTCCTACAAGAGACCTCTGGACTTCCAGAAGGCAGCTGGTTATTGGACAATGCTCCCTCTCACCACCCAACTCAAAAGCTTCAGGAATCGAAGGTGAAATTGTAAAGCTTCTGGAGCACCAATATCTCTAGGCAGGCAGTTTCAGGCACAGGGGAATCCCCATTCCATCGGGACCTATGAGTACAGATGTAAAATAAAGCTAAAATCCTGCTTTGGCACCATTTATCTAGTTGGCGTCTGTTTCTGTGAAAGGATGTTACAGGACAGTTCCTCTTTGCTTGTTACAATGGTTTCACTCTATTTAGACTTCAGGACACAACAGGCAGCTCCTTTATTTTTACTTGTTCAGCAAATAGAGAAAGAGTATGTTGGAGAAAATGAAAAGGTAGGAGCAGATCTTACTTTCACTCGTTCCCAAAATTCTGACCAACTAGCTCAGTCCTTTAAAAGCACTAACAAACACAGCAGGCAAAATGAGAACTCATCAACTGCTCCACAAAATGCAGAGGAAGCAAAAGCAAGAGCAGTATTTATTTCTCCTCATTTGTACCCTCTTGCAGGCCATTAGGAAGATAAGATCTCACAGCACAACAGACATTATTCAGAGCTGGTAAATCTGTCTACAGGTTAGGGATTCATGTTACATGGCTCGGATGAGCAGTGGTTGAGCATGGGTCACACCGACCCCCTTTTCCTTGGGGCAGGCAGCAGGCCAGATACTCCCAGTGTCAGATCTGCCAAGAAACCAGATATCCGTGTGCTGAATTCACCACCACCACAATTTGATCTGCACATTCCCTTCCATACAGAGAGAGGGATGTTCAGACTGTGTATATCCTAACACAGCTAACCAGAAAAACATTTCAGCAGGGGCCAAGCACTTCTGGTCTATACGTGCAGTCTTCTACATAAAGGTACTGGGTTACACAGAAATACCTGGTCCTTCACACTACAGACATTTTTAAAACACTGATTAGCAGAAGCACGGAAAGAGCCCAAGAACTCATTCAATTCCAGTACAAAAAGCAGAGGGAGCATGTCAGAATGACTTCACATGTGCAAGTCACTAAGGGACTACAAACATTCACCAGCTATCCTAAAAGAGTTCAAAAGCAACACCTCAACACCTGACTAGTAAGGAGAGCTGGTTAATAAAAACAGCCAGCAAATCACTAGTTAACTCCATCACAGCTAGAGAGGGCACATTAGCATGTCTCAGCACATCCAGGAGATGCAATAAGTGCATCTGCTGTTCTGGAGCTACCACCTTTAGAATGCAATGCAGCATTAGCTGCTGGGACTTTGCGCTGAGGGTCAGGCACCTCTACACCCACAGAGCGGCCGGCCCTGCTGCTGACATGTGGTAGAATTTTCGAGGAAAAAAGCAGCTTACAAACATACAATTCATAATAATGTTGTCTTTACAGTCACAAAGGGAAGAGAAAATTAGTAATTTAAAAGCTTCTAGTCTTCAAAAGCTGATTGAACTAATTTGGTCTTGGAAAAGATAATCAGCAAGCCTAGGTGTGAAACATGACAACTATAGAATATATTTTATTGCTCATAAAAGCATGCTTCTGTGTCATCAGTATGGATTTTTTCCTCAGTCAGTTTCCAAGTGTTTTCATTAATTTCCCCTGAATTGATAAGAGGACTATACTCTGTAAACTGTGGTGTATTTAGCATTCTCATTAGCATTTCCAAGCAAGGAGTCTCCAAGTCAAAAAAAGAGCAGACCACATGAAGTACTCCAGCAGCATCAGAAGAAAACAAATTTAAAAAACCCAAACAACAGCAAATCCCCTTGACATATAGACATGAGGAAATCAAGGTTTATATAAATGAAAGGTGTAAAGAGGAACATACTGGGTCAAACTTAGCACGTCTTTCAAGGAAGATGCTGTGAAGACTTACTTAGTTTCAAGTCTGCAGTTGAAGGTACACATTTAACTCCACCCAGAATATTATGATGCAGTTTATATGATACATTTTCAAAATAAAGCTTCATTGTACTAAAAGAGGAAAGCACTAGAAAATATTTCATATTGATTATCAGCCTGCAAATGACTGATGGCCCTGACCAGTACCAGCTCCAATTAGCAGCCTTCAACACTCTGAAAGGGTGTTAATGGAGGACCACTGGAGTTGTGTGTCCCAGACGCCCTGATCCATAGTCAGGAGCCTGGAACCAGTGCCTGTAGCCCACAGAGATGACCTGGCTGGGAGACCAGCACAGGATGCTCAGTGCTTCAGCTCCCACTGCGCAAAGCAGGAGCACTGCTGGCTCTCAGGCAAGCTAATTACAGCAACCCTAGAGCTGCTCCATGAGTTAATCCCCCACATCACCTCCCATGAACTTTTACCACTCTGTCCTTATACATCTCGCCCACTACCCACAGCCAGGTTTTCAGGGGCAGAAACCAGCCCCAGCTGACAGCCGCACAGGCAGCAAGGCAAGTGCTGGGAGTGGCAGCCCCAGCAGGGCTTGATGCCAAGGCTTTAGAACAGCAGCCGCTCCTCTGGGACAAGTCACTACAGGCGAAGGAAAACCAGCCTTGCTGAAAAGCCAAAGCCCGAGGAAGGGAGAAGAAAGGGGCTAGAGAAAGGAATCCATTTATCAGAGCATGCTCAAATTGGACAACGTGGCTTATGACACACCCTTCTGATGGGCCCCTTACTGACGGCTGTCCATGAGCGAGGGACTGCATTGAAACAGTTCTGCAGTACACATTACTGATTGACTGCTGCAGGCTGCCAGTTTCTGCAGCTTAAACCTTAAATTATATCTATAATGCTTTTACCTTCTGACTGCTGAGGAACTGTTCTGAGCCTGAGTACTGCCTCCCAGCCTTGCAGAGAGAAGTGCCCTTTCAGCAACAGCTCTGAAGGATACAATTATCCTGCCCCCACAAATGGAGCCATGACCAAGAAACACAACAGCAAAGCTTTAAGTGTCAGTATTTTGAATTGTTTGACTGTCTCTGCAAAAACATATGTTCTTGGAGTTATGTGAAGAGCTTGGGATGGAAGTTGGAAAAATGCCTGTGCTAGTACCACCACCTTCAATTCTAGCTGAACTTCAAAGCCTAAGTGCAGAGGACAGTGACCAGACATCTAAAAAACCAAATGGAAAATGTCTTTCTAGTTGCCAAGTCAAAATGTTCCTTTTCATCTCTGCTTTTTTACTCTCAATTCTCCCCGACTTTTCCATCAGTATTGTCCCTCATGTGGTGGGCATTAAAAAGAAAAACTTCTCCAGCATGGGATACTTGTCCTGTTCCCCTCACCAGGTTTCCTTTCCATCCACCTTGGTTACCTCTACTTTTCAAATATGCCACATGATTGCTCTATTTTCCATTGCTCTTTGGCCTCCTGTACCTGCAAAAGTCTTCCCCTTCCAAAGCACTTTTTCCTCATCTTCTTTCCTAAGATGCCATACAGGACTGCATGAACCTCTCACCTTGTCCTCTGCTTTTCTTAGGGTGGTTGGACTTGCTACTGGAATCCACTTGCACAGACAAGTTTAACTAGCAGGAATTCCTGAAAAGCCACATTTTACTGTGTAGCTTTAGAAGGAACATTTCTCTAGAGACTTTATTTAAAAACACCTTTGGTAGCAGAGAAGAGGTCATAGGGAGAACAGAAAACCCTGTGAAATTAAAGCCTTCTTTACTCCACTGCTGCAGAGGCATCAGTGCAAGAGGAGGCACTAGAATTGTCTGCAGCTGCACAAGAGCTCAGCTCCAAGAAACGTCACCCGCTATGAGCATGCCTCAGGCAGGAGCATTGTACAGCCACAATTACAATGGGAAACGCCACAAGCATGACAAGGGGTGAAATGTGAAGCAGTAAAGCCAGCATCCCACAGCAGGGCTGCCCACTTGCAGGCCAGCAGGAAATCTGCCACTTGCTCAATGCCAGAGGATACTGCACGTGCTGACTGCCCTTCTATGGCTATGCCTGTGCCTCAAGCTCCCAGCCCCGGGGTCTGAAGGCTCTGTGCCCAGGTGAGAGAACAGGTCAGACAACTCAGCACTGATGCAATCAAGCAAACCCTGATGCGTATCCAGCTGACTCCAGATTTCTTAAAATGCCAGAAAGCTGCAATGCAAACTGAAGAATAAAAGTGATATTTGCTTGTTTTTGCTTTACTTAGGAATATCACAGATCTCAGGTATACATATTCCCAGTTCAGAGGAAGCATCAGAAGTTCCCACTCTCTGGAAACAACAGTCACTACTTCTCACTGGTCCAGTCTTCAGATCAAGTTTTAGCACCTTATCTCATTGTTCTGAAAGTCCCCAACCTATACCATTACTATTTCGTTATCAAACAAAAAAACAAACGCAGACCATTCTTTCTTTGGGACTTTCTTCATGCAAATCTTCACACCCAACACCACTGGATTGGCAGTAATGATTTTAAATATGCTACCCCAAAATGTCACAAATATTAGGCAGCATTTTAAGAACTCTGGGAATGGTTTAGTAGCACCAAGGGACAGGCCCTGCTAACAGCAACTTTAAAAACAGAGAGTTAGGTAAAAGCATACACTTCTCTTGCATAAACGGACATGGGAAAAAAAAAAACAACCTTAAAGCCCCACACTCCATTTGGGAATTAACCAGCATGAGAAACAAAAAAGAATATTTAAAAAAAACACTGAAAGATTAAGTGTACATGGCACTATCCATAAAACGACCAAACACCTCTCTTGCCTGGGCTTGTATTTCTCATTGATATGAGAAATACAGACACTTTGATTCCTGACTCAGAGTGGCAACTTCACTCCCCACAATGCCTGTATCCCGCTGATTGCAAAGCCAGCCAGCTGCAGAGCAGGAGCCCTCCTGCTTCAGGCTCCTCATGCAGTGTTCACAACCTTTACATCGCTCCTATCAATTTCCAGCAGTTCCATCACTTTCCAGCAAGGAATACGAGAAACAAGCTGCCCCCAGCCCATCCCAGTAAGATGGACCTTGCATCAGTTCATAAAATACCAGGTTTTAAAGAAGTTCTTGCTTTTGCCCTCATTATTTAAAATCAGGTACTATCCTCACAATAACTTGTTAAAAAAGTGGAAGTAATTGCTATCAGTGCCATAAGGCTCACAATAAGAATCCCCCACAAACTGCACTAGAATGCACCATGCTTCATGCATGGTCCACAAAGATGCCAGAGGAACAACAGCCCAGTATCCCAAAACCCTAGAGTCTGCACCAAAGCCAGCACTGAGTCAGGAGCCTCAGGACCTCCTTCATGCTCCACAAACAGCTGGAAGGAGCAGCAGCCTTTGACATGACTCCTGGGCAGGAGAGAAAAACAACGTGTCCTGGTCCTGCTGCTCCACGCCACAGTGAGATCAGTCAGTCCAGCCAAGAGCCAAACTTCGGCATCTCCCATGGCTACCTCAACTCCTCTCTCGTGAGTGGTTCCAGCAGCCAACCCCTCCTCTGCCAACACAGTCCTTGGCCATATCAACATTTGAGCTCTTTGCAGGCTGCATGTATTGCAAGAGCTCCTGCCACTCAGCTCTGTGCTAAACTATTCCTTCCTTGGTCCAAAAGCACGCCTTGCAAGAAGCAAACACCCATCATCTCAATACTTTTGTTTCTGACTGCAGCTTGCACTTGAAAAGCAATAGCAGTTTATACACAATTCATTAGAAAGTCAGGAGACTCATTTCCCTTTCCACTTTCACTGCTTATAATCTGGGTCATTAGACAAACGGAAATTTAGGGGGTGTGAAGCCCAACCCAGGCAGTGACCTTGTGCTCTACCAGTCTCACAGGGAGTTAAACCTTGCTGGCAGGACTGGATCCAAGGGGCTGCTGGATATTTCGGGCTGGGGCTCCTCTGCTGCTCAACAAACCGCTGCACACACCTGCAGAGCTGGAAAACAATCCTATCTTACAGTTAGGCTGGTGTTTTTTTAAGCTGGTTCTGCCAGTTCTCCTCCCACTAATGAGAGGCATTAATCACAGGAAAAAGAGGAAGCAACAGTGAGCCAACAGTTTTGCCCACAGGCCAGCTTTTCTTTTTTTTTAAAGGATCTGAAAAAGGGACTCTGGAGGCATCTTCCATTTCCCTCTGAAATATAAGCGCTATAGCACCCTTTGCATAGAAACTTGAGAAATTCTGTAACTTTAAAAAAATCCCCAAACCCACAGAGGGAAGAAGGCCCAAGAAGGTTCATCTGGAGTTTTTCAGCGCGAGTTAAGAGAGCATCCCGGCTGAGAGGTGCAAGGGCAGCTCTGCCCGAGCTCTGCGCACCGGGTGCGAGCAATGCTGCAGGGGCCGTGCCAGTGTCCCACGGGGTGTGCCCGTGTCCCGCAGGCGGGGTGCCCGTGTTCCTGGGGGGGTGCCTGTGTCCCGCGGGTCGGGGTGCCCGTGTCCCGCGGGTGGGGATGCGGTGCCCCTGTCCCGCGGGTGGGGATGCGGTGCCCGTGTCTTCGGGGGTGGAGGTGCCCGTGTCCCCGGGGTTGTGCCCGTGTCCTGCAGGCGGGGTGCCCGTGTCCCCGGGGGTGTGCCCGTGTCCCGCGGGTGGAGGTGCCCGTGTCCCGCGGCCGCCACCGCCCGGGAGCGCCCCGCCCCCGCGTTCCAATGTGGCGCGCGCCCGCCCGCCCCCGCCGCCCATTGGCCGCCGGCCGCGTCAGTCGCGGCCCCGCTGGCGGCCGCGGGCGGGGCGGGGGGGCCGGGCGGGCGCAGCCGCGGCGCGGGCGGGAGCGGCACGGCGGGAGCGGCGGGGACGGGCCGGGCCCCGCGCAGCCCGCCCCGAGGGGGGAAAAGCAGGGCGGGCGGGGAAGGGGGGGCGATACCTGTGCCCGCGGGTCTTCGCCGCCGCCCCACCCGCTGCGGGCACCCCTCGGCCGGACCTCCCCCCCGGGCTGGGCCGGGTTTCCCCCCGCGCTCCGCAGCCATTTTCGTGGCCACCTTGGCTACCAGCGAGGCTGACTCACCTCGGCACTGCGGGCGCGGGGAGCCCGCCTCGGCGTCGGGGGGCCCGCTCCGCCCGGGAGGGGCGGGGGGAGCCCGGCTGGCTGCGCCCTCCCACCCCGCCGGCCCCGCTGGCTAGTCCCAGGCGAGGACGGGTCCCGGGGCCGGGCCGGGCTCGGCGGAGGCGGCAGCGGCGGCTCCCTCCCTCCCGGCCGTGACCACCATCTTATTAGCACAGGAAATGACATGGAGAACGGAAGAGAGGGGCGTTCGGGGGCCGAGCCCGGGGACCCCCCGAACCGGGGGGAGGCGCCGCCGGCCCGCCCGGCCCGGCCCGGCCCGGCCCGCCGAGGCTCTCCCGGGGCCGCGGCATTCCCGCTTTCCTTCCAAATACCCGCGGTGGGAAAAGAGGAGGGGAAAAAATAACAAAAAAAAAACCCCAAAAGCCGCATACAGCTGGGGGGAAAAAAAGCACCAAAAAACAAACGCAGAAGAAGCCGAGCAAGCCCAAACCGCCCGCGGTTCCCACCTCCTGCTCCGGAGCCTGCGAGTTCCGCGCGGAGCCGCCGGCGATCAGCGCCCGCGGCCGGCCGGGGGCTCGGGGGGGCTCTGGAGGACAAAACCCGCCCGGACGGCCCGCGGGCACCGCGCGGGGGGAGCCGCCGACCGAGGGGGCCCGTCCCGGCGGAGCCGCCGGGCTACCCCCGGGCGCTGCCGCGGCCACCACCTGCCGCCGCCCGGCTGCCGCCGCGGCGCCCCGCGGAGCGGGACCCGGCCGCCCGCCCGCGCCCTCGGGGCCGCCCGCCTCCGGGGCACGGCGGCCAGACGTGACCCCCGCCCGCGGCCGTGCCCCGGGGCTCCCCCGCCGGCCGCGGCCGGAGGCGGAGTTGCCCCGGGGCGGGCGCCCGTTCCCCCGGCAGCACCCCGCGCCCCTGCCCGCCCGGCGGGAGCCTCATGCTCCTCCGCGGGAAAAAGTGAATGAGAAGACGCGCTGTTTCCTCGGAGCTCGATCATATTTCAGATTACCCCCCCAAAAAGTAACCCACCCAACAGCAACAGTAACAACAAACCCTACCCTCGAGCTCTGCGCAGAAATTGCGGGCAACATGACGGATGACAAAAAGTAGGCACAATTTAATAAACAGAGGAAGCGTGTCTCACCAATAAAACAAAATCTAAATAAAAACCATCTGCAAGCATTAAATTTGAAACAATGCAAACTCTTCAGCTGCTTTGCCAAAAGAGGCACAACGGGGGGTAAAGAGAGGAATGGATAAATAGCCATAATTTTCCAGTTCCTTCAGTTGACAATGGACTCATATGCAAACAGGGTTGTGGTGACAGTGTGCCCGATTGGATTCTTGGAACTACTTCCCATTTTCTGTAGCCCTGAGAAACACCATTTTCTGCGGTCCTGAGAAATAAATTCTCTCTTGATACTCTCCACTCTGAAGTGCCTACTACACAAAGTTGCTGTAAAGAAGAGAAAAATTGAGTGAGGACAAAACTCAGAAACGTTTATAGCCCAAGCAAAATAGAGGCCTGCTTCTGCCATCCTGGAGCTGCTTCCACTGCTCTCACTGGGCGTTGAGGTGTGGCAGAGCTTCAGAGTTAGGTCTTGACCTACCACTTAATTTAAATTGGCAAAACAACAAGGAAGGTAATCAACTCAGCTTCAAAATAAGCTCTTTGCAAAAGCAGCCAGTGTGGCACAGATGATTATTCGGGAGTTCAAATGAGTACCAGTCCTCAGATCTCCAACTGTAGTTTGCTTTTTTGTTCCCCATTTCTAACCTCTGGGGAGAGGATTCGTTCTCAGAGGAAAAGAGTGCAGTGTCATTTTACCCCTTCCAGTAATTGCAGATAGATGGACTTCGAGGCACTTGCACTTGCCTTGGAAAGACCATAAGCTGTCAGCACCTTCAGACTCCTCAGAAATATTAGAGATCCTCATAGAGCTACCCTAGTTTGCAGTTTCTGTCTGTGTGCTGAAATGTGTGAGAACACTCAACTGGCATTAAGTGCAACAATGGGTTTGTAAATATGATTGATGAATGAACCAAGAGGAAAAATAATTACTAAAAAAACCAATAAAAATCATGCGAGTAATACAAATGCACGCTGAATGCCAGGCTAATTTGGAGTAATAGTTTAGTTATAGCTATTGTAGTGAAAGGCTGAAGGGGAGGCTCAAAGGGAGGCATAAAGCTTTTATTTGTAAAGAAAATTAAATATGCAAGTGCAATATAAATAACAGCTATTATGTCTTCCTGTTAACACAGGCATGCTAATTTATTGAGAAGGAGTTGCCTTGTTTTAATGTGTGCAGTCGCCTTTATATGTTTAATAGTCAGGTGTGTTGGGTTTGTGTGGCAAGGTGTGGGTAGTGGGGAGGCTACAGGGGTGTCTTCTGTGAGAGGCTGACAGAAATGCCCCCTGTGTCTGACAGAGCCAACTCCAGCCAGATCCAAGCTAAACTCACTGCTGGCCAAGGCCAAGCCCATCTGCGACTGTGGAAGCACCACTGTGATAACACATTTAAAAGGGAAGGATAAACAGCTCTCCAGACACCATAGTCAGTGGAAGAAGGAGGGGAGGAGGTGCTCCAGGTGCCAGAGCACAGATTCCCTGGCAGCCTGAGGAGAACACCATGGTGAGGCAAAGGTGTGTCCCTTCAGCCCATGGTGGTCCATGGTGTAGCAGATGTCTACTTTTGCCCTCTGAAGGACCCCACACCAGAGTGGGTGGATGCTCATTTAGGCTGTGACCCTTTGGGAAGCCCATGCTGGAAACAGGCTCCTGGCAAGACCTGTGGACCTGTGGAGAGAAGAATCCACACTGAAGCAGGCATGCTGACAGGACTTGAGACCCTGCAGGACGCCTGCACAAGAGCAGTTTGTGAAGAACTGGAGCCTGTGGGAGGGACCCCACACAGCAGCAGGAGAAGGAAGTGGGGAGTACTCCCCCTAAGAAGGAGGAGCAGAAGAGAAAAAGCATGATGAACTGACTGCAGCCCCCATTCCCTGTCCCCCTGAACTGCTGGAGGGGAGAAGTTAGAGAAGTTAGAGAGCTCAGGAGTAAAATTCAGCCCAGAAGAAGGGAGGGGTGGGGGAAGGTGTTTTAATATTTAGTTTTTATTTCCCATTATCCTTCTCTGATTTGATTGGTAATAAGCTCATTTTATCAAGTTGGTTCCCAGGATGGTAATTGGTGAGTCATCCTTCCTTGTCTTATTTCAACCCATGAGCTTTTAGTTGTTGTATTTTCTTTCCATTTTGTGGTTGAGGAGGGGAGTGATAAGACCGCTCTGGTGGACACCTGGTGTCCAGCCAAGGTCAGCCCATCCCATCAGGAGATAAAATCCCCATAAAGAAGATTTTGCATCTTTTCTATAAAACAACAAATTATGGAAGGAAGAGAGTGCAATTTGTGCTCTCTGCAAAAATATTACCTTTGGGGCTTGAAAAGGCTTCCCTTCTTCAACAAGCTGCCTCCTCACTTATTAAGAAGACGTAGGATTAATATTTTTTCTAATAAGTACATTCAGCCCCCAGTCCACCACCCACAGCAATTCTCCTCTGTCTGACAGGCTCTCAGAATAAAACTTTACAAATGGCAACATTAGTTCAGAATGACTGTCTGATTAGGTGTTGACAGAATGACTGTCTAATTAGGTGTTGACTTTCCAGTATTATACTGTCAAATCCATTCCTCCATGAAATGCTGGATATTCTCCTGCGGAGACAAAAAGTTTCCTCTGCTGACACTGAAGTTTTAGCCAGTGGTATAAAAAATAATGCTTGCAAAAGTGGGTAAAACTGAATCAAGCTTCAGTTAAATGGTCTTCAAAACTCCAGGTGCTGGGAGCTGGCAGGTACATCTGTCAACTGCAAAATCTGATCCCTGCACCAGAGAGTCTGGATGTATTTTGTGGAATGAGCTTACCTAAAACCACCCAGTGTCTTAGGAATAACACTGCAAAGAGGGTGGAAGTCAGGACCTGTGCTGGAGGTGGAGTGGTGGGGCATGCCTGGCTATCTTCAACAGGGTGCTTAAGGAAAGGTAGGAAGGTGTTGGGGTTCTTCTGCAAGCTGTAGCACACAGCAGCCTTGACATTACTGAGTGTTCTATCATTTAACATTGTCAACATCATATGTAACCACATCAATACCAAGAGGCAACTGCTTCCCAAGCTCTGAGAAACTAGTTGCTTGGGGCCAAACTTCATCTTCCTCCAGGAAAGGCTGCTCAGTTGCCAGCAGAAAGGTAAATCCTACTGCTATTACCCAGGCCACATTTCTCCACCACACAGAAAAGATTCAAATTTACAGGACCACAGTGCTGATGCTCTCAGTCAGCGTATCGCTAGCTGATAAACATCTTTTAGCATTAAAAATTCTTTTAATAAGCCACACCAAAATCAGGGACATTTCCACATTCCTAGGTTATTGGATAGTGAAGCATATTCCCTTTGAAAATCTGAGAATGGCCCACAAAAGAGAAGGAAATTACATGACTGAGAAGGAAACTCGGCCAGAAGCCCATAGTTACAAATTACTGTAGCAGGGTGGGACAGGCCCTGAATGAGGGGCGGGGGAAGAGCACTTTGAAGAGCAATTAACTGTGCAGAGCTGCAGCTTGTGTTTTTATTTCTGCTGTTCAATAGAAGTGGTGATGACCTTCACCCAGTAGTGCTGGGTGTTTTTCCTCATCATGCCATATGGGTCTTCCACTTTTATTGGCAGAAGAATATGAATCCTTTAGCAATGCAGTGCTCTCCTTGAAGTTATGGATTTCACAGGGTTAAGCCTAATGAACAATTCTCCAAGGAGGCTGATGAATAGTGCTGAGTTCAACTGGTAAGCAAGAAACTTCTGGGTGCAACCTTCTACCCTTTACTCTCTTCTCCAGGCTTGGCAGTTGTGCCACTGCCTGGAGGGCTGAGCCTGCCCATCTGTGTCCACAGCAGCTCTGGTGCTAGCAAGAGAGCAGGCAAAACCACTGTCAGGGACAGTGGGAAGGGAGGGATGATCCTGTCTGGGGTTTAGAATAGCGGATGGAGCCCTTCCTGGGAATGCTGTAGAGCTGTACAGGCAATTAAGGGTATGGTCTGATGGTAGAGATGTCACAATGCTGCAGGTAGCTAGAGCCGCTCCAGCAGTCGCAGTCCCTTGCGCTTACCTAACCCTGCAATTGCCAACATCAGCAAAAGGAGGTAGTGGGACCATGCTGTCAGGGGAGAGGAGGAAAGCCAGGCCTTTCCCTTGGCAGCAATGAGCCAGGGAATCAGCCTTGGCAATCTCCACCTCCAAGGCAGTGGTGTCTTTAGGATTTCCTGTTCTGTGGTGAGTGGGTGCTGCCATGGCCACTCAGTCCTAGCTGTGCTGACAAGGCTGTTCATAGGCCATGAGCTGAAGAAGAAAGCTGAACTGGATTAAAAATAATCCACCAAAAAAAAGAAGAAAGATGCTTAATTATTGTAGTATTAGTCCATGCATGTGGATGGACTAATACTACAATATAGTGGATAGCATTCTACCCAGATTGGTGCCCATGCCTCGGCCTGCAGGGATGGCAGCAGGAATGAGCAGTCAAACTGCAGCCAGAAACACAGAAATTAAATCACTTGCCCAAGACCAATCCTGAAATATTTTGGACTATAGGAGGCATATACAGAGCCTTTTTCAAACACTAGGGTCTGAGAATTTGCACTGGTATGTTTTTAATGAATAACCAGAACTGCTTTTCCATATGAAATGGTCTCTCTGTAGTTGGCCCAAAGACTGGAAAGCGAGGAATGTCTCTGCTCACAAGCACTTCAAAACTCGGTGGTTTGTTTCTAGGCACCCGTCACATGTTTTGGCAGTCCATAGGAATGTGCACTTCTATATATCACAAGCAGCTACCCTGTCTTGAGCCAAATAACTTTTACTTAACTCTGAAGTTGTCTTTAAGAAAGACACTGAGTTCTGATCTTCAGAAATCAAGAGATAAAGAATTTATCTTTCCCTTTGTCCTCTCCACATTATAAACATGGGCTTGAATTCTCTGTAGCATCCACCTTCTAGCCACTGGTTATTTTTATGCTTTTCTTTTTGTTTAGATACATTCTTGATGTTTTTTTCCTGGGAAGATATTATCTATGCTGTTATCTAGCCAATTCAAAATATTTCCTTCTGAGTTAGTTAATGAAATTTCTCTTTAAGTCTCTGAATAAAATATATTTTTTCAGTTCCTATATTATTTTCCTGCTTTTCCTGTGAACTCCACTCCGTCTTTCAATGCAGTTGTGTGAACTGCCCCTGGCAATATAGGATTCACTTAACCAAAAAATACATGTACGTATTTATACAGAACTATCTTTACAGCTGTGCTTTCAGGACCACCACGGTATGTCACTGAGTCAGGACACTCCAGGTTGCCCATGAAACTGTCCTGTTACCCTTTCCAGAGCTGCTGTTACCCAGAGGGTGTTCCATCACTCCTTGGGAATGGCCTGTGCCCGCAGTGCCATGCATGGCACTGCCTGCAAAATCCCTTTCTGGGAATGGGCCCATGTCTCTGACATCAAGCACTCTCAGATCAGATAGAATAACACCTTCTCTTCCCTCATTTTCTAGTCTTGATGTCACCTGTGAATTTTATCATCAGTAGTTTTATATTTAACCTTCTGGTTTAATACTGCATTGGTGAGATGTAAATACTTAGAAAGCCCATTTATTGCCAGTTGTTCATCTATTGCAGTACCTGGAGGCCGAGTTCCTGATCAGGGGACATTATTTGAGAGAGGTTGTTGTCACTTCAGCCCAAGCCTTGCAGCTGACTCTGACTCTACATTGTCTCTCTACCCACTCTTCTTACCAGGGAGCTGCTCGCTGCTGCTCTTGGGAAGGCCGGGGTCGGCTCTCGTGGTGCTCGCTGCATTACCAGAGGGTGGCCCTTGTCAGGCAGCTCTTCCAGTTCAGCCTTAGGACAGCCATCTGGAATGCCTCCTGCACACATCATTTGTTACTATTTCATTTTATTGGAAGGGCAAGAGTGTTGCTCTTCCAGAAACACTAACACGGTATGCTACAGACAATCTGTGCAACAGTTCCCCACTAGCTGATGTTTTCCTTAGCAGGCTATTTTGTAAAATAAGTCAACACAAATGCTCAGCCAGAGCAGAGAGCTCCAAAGCACGTAGTTCCAGCAGATTTCTGCAGGCAGAGCCTCCGCCATTCACTGCTGCACTGGCATATTATGTTACGGGCTCTGCATCATGAGGACATGATCTATAAATCTCAGGATTCTCTCTTCCAAATTAGAGACATGTAGATCAAATTTAACTCTGAATCAAAATTTTAATTAAAGTAACTGATTAATCTACATCAAATAGATGCTTCCATGTGGTTTTGAAGTCTTGAAGGGCAAAAAAAGAGATTTTTATACCAAGTAACTTGTTGCTTGTTCTGTTGCAGTCCAAATCGTTTCATGTTGTTCTAACGCATCAGAGTCTAAAAATTATAATGAATGGGAGCTAATAATAATCAAAAAGTAAAACAACTATCCTGGTCTGTTAGGAGAAGAAAACTGGATATAATTGTATAGCTTTGATTTTTTTCCTTAACCTCAGCTGCTGATAACAGCATAATTGAAGATAATCAAATTGCTTTATAAAAAGACCATTCACTTAAAGGGCAAAATACAGCACTTAACCATAGCATTGAAGAATGTAAAGGGGAAAGAGCCTTAAATTTTACATCAAAAACAGATTCTGAAGGAAAACTGTGGTAGGAAACTACAGTGTTGCCTACTCTCATGACATTTGGTATTTTCTTTAAAGCTTCTGATTACATGGGTTTCTCGACTTTCATTTTTAAAATAGTGCTTTCTTGTCCTCTGGCTAAGAGGCTGCAGAAAGCCTGGGCTTCTGGACAAAATATTTGAAGATACCTAAGACAGAAGTAAATAAAAGGCAGCCACATTTTTATTATTGCTTTGAATGTCATGATTGTAAAACTAATTCTGGCTGTTTAGTGGCTAGCTATCTTTTTTTTTGTGTTGTTGTTGTTGTTCCTGAACTCTGCAGTCTGCCAGGTCTCCTGCCTAATCATGGCGTTTTTAAGTCAAGAACCACTTTTTGGTTTGTTTTTTTAATGTTCTGCATTTGATTAGCACTTGGGTAATCTTAGAGTCTCTACATCTTCCATTAATACCAAGGACTAATACAAGTGACAACAATGACTATGATGCAGGGTAGTTTCAAACCAGGCAAATTACTTTAAGAAAAGCATGAACACCAAAATTGTTCAAGGTGAAGAAAAGCATCAAAAAAGCCCCACTGTGCTGAAAACAATGTTTTTGTGGGTACAACTTGCATTGGTAAGAGATTTTAAAACTACATTTTTTTTGTTTGTGAATGAGAAAAGTTTATTTTCTCATTTTCTTTGCCTTTTCCTTTTTATGATGAAAGCTTCATCTTTTAGGCAGAGGTAAAATATCATGTGTTTGCCCAGTGGAAGCTTTAGTTTCCCCCAAAGGTTGTATGCAATTTTGCTTTAGTAACATCGTTAACGACTTAAGCTTATCAAAGAAAAGGCCATTTGGTTAATACAAAGTGTCAAAATTGTTTTAGAGAATAATTTCAATAAAATACATACAAGCTGAAAAGGAAACTGTAAAAGCTCTGGATTTTTCTTTTCTACTGTCTGAAGAATAAAACAGATCCAACACTTACAAAAATTTTACCGGAATGGATTTTCCTATCTTGATCCAGTTGTAAGAACATTTGGGACAAAGGAATACCTTAAAACATGGAGTAGATTCCATGGATTTTCCTGCTAAGAATGTTTTTATTTTAAACTTTTACTAACAGTTTCCTCCAGACTTGTCCGAATATCATTCGTGTCATGATCTCTTCCAGTAGGAGGAAAAAGTAAATTGGAGGATGTTTTTTCCCCTCAATTTCCTTTGTGACTGAGTTGGTGTATTGTGTGTATTCCCTTTGCTTGGGTGGCTTTTATGGGCACCTTCACCTGTTGGTGCGGGGCTTTAGAGGCGAACTGAGAGAATGCCCAAGCCGCCCCGCAAACCCGGCAGTTTGAAGTCTCTATTGGCATCAGATCAGGTTTTCCCGCTGTCCGGTGGGAAGGAATGGGAACACTCTCCTCGGGCCGTGCGGCGGCGGAGGAGCCGCTTTGGGCCGGCTCCGCCCGGGCCGCTCTCCCGGCGGGGCAGCCCCGGTGCGGCTCCGGCTCCCGCTCCAGCTCCAGCTCCGGCTCCGGCTCCAGCTCCGGCTCCGGCTCCAGCTCCGGCTCCGGCTCCGGCTCCAGCTCCAGCTCCGGCTCCAGCTCCAGCTCCGGCTCCGGCTCCAGCTCCAGCTCCAGCTCCGGCTCCGGCTCCGGCTCCAGCTCCGTCTCCGGCTCCAGGTCCGGCTCCGCCGCAGCCCGCCCCGGCTGCCCAGGCCCTTGCCCGTGGTGCCTGTTCCCCAGCCCGCCCTGCCTTTCCCGGCGGGATGGATGTCCTGCCGCCCCCCGCCCTCTGCCAGGCGGCCCCGCGCTGTGCGGGGACACCGCGACCCGGCCGCCCTCGGGCCGGGAGAGACGCTCCCCGCCCCATCGCCACCTCCTGATGTCTGGGGGCAAGGACATGGACTGCTCAGAAGGACCGGCAGTGACAGAGGGAGGGGGCATGACTTTAAACTGAAAAGAGAGCAGCTTTAGATTAGTTCTTAGGAAGAAATTTTTCATTGTGAGGTAGATGAGACACTGGAACAGGTTGCTCAGACAAGCTGTGGATGCCCCATCCCTGGAAGTGTTCAAAGGCAGATTAGATGTAACTCAGCAACCTGGTCTAGGGGAAAGTGTCCCACCCATGGCCATGGGATTGGAACTAAATGATCTTTAAGGTCTCTTCCAACCCAAGCCATTCTATGATTCCGTGTTTCTGTGAAAATCAGCAATTCATTTGTACACGACCTAGATTAAAACCAATTTTGTTTTGGGCTGCTACAGAAATTTAAATGCCAATTCCCTCTAGGCCAGTCAGTTGCCATCACTACCAATAAACAAAGCATAAAGGAGGTAATGAAGTGTTAGAAGATGAGTCCACTCACTTTATGCTCCATTAGAAACACATTAAAAGTTTGCCAAATAATTTAAAAACCCCAATATTTTTTTAAAAACTATTTTCTTCAGGTTTTCTGAAACTGATCTTCAGCTTTCATGGAAACTATGCAGGCAGAACAGAAGCTTAAGAGAGGGAATGTTACAAGTCTTTCCATGAAGCTCCTTCTTCATCTGTAAGTAAAGCAAGCAAATTGTAGTATTCTGCCCAAAAAGGACAGCATTGTTTCTTTTACCTTTGATGAATCAGTAAGTGCAAATTGATTTCTGAATAAAGCTGTGCCTCTAAATGTGGAGTTTTCCGTATTTTTCATGCTGAAGATAATTTTTAAGGAAGATAGCTCCCTGAGGATCAAGACCAAGCCAGAGCAACATGGAATTTTTGGGAAGGTATTTTGGGACTGGCACAGCCTGTATCAGAGAGAGAACAATGTGGAGTGAAGGGGAGGGGAAAGCAAAGCCCAGACAGGAAGCTGTGGGGTGTGGAAATACCAATACCACATCTCACAGTAATGTTGAATGCTGTGAAACTCCTGTGCACCCAGCACTGCCAATCTCTCAAACAACCTCAAAGTCTTCTGGGTGGCCGTCTCACAGCTTTAACTGCCTAGATGGGCATACAGCTCTTGTTAATACAGCATTAACCTTTTCTACATAATTGAAGCAATCCAAAATCACTTCTCTTTGTAAGTCCAGAGGATCATAGAATCATACAAGATCATCTGGCAAAAGCATGACCTAGACAAGACAGTCCAGAATCCTGCTCTACCAAAATTTTAAGTTGTTCAATATTGGGGAATGCAACACTTCCCTGGGGAGATTATTCCAATGGCTGACTGTTTTCATTGTTAAAAATTTGTCCTCTTGTGTCCAGTCAGAACTTTCTCAGGAGTTACTTGTGCACATTATCCCTCATCTTTGCAATGTGACTCCTCATTAAAAGGCAGTCTCCATCCTTTTTGTACCCACCCTTTAAATATTGGAATGTGGTCATAAACTCTCCCCTAAGCTTTATATTCTCAGGGCTGACCAAACGCAGTTCTCTCAGCCTTTCCTCACATGGCAGGCTTCCCAGTCCTTTGATCATTGTCATGGCCCTTTTCTGGACCTTCTCCAGCATCTCCACTTCTTTTTTTTATTGTAGCAGGGACCAAAACTGAAGCCATTTTTCCAGGTGTGGCCTCGCAAGGACTGAGTAGAGTGGGATGATTTCTTTATCTCTGCTTGCGATGCCCTTGTTGATGCAGCCCAGCATCCCATTGGATGCTGTGTTACATCATCACACTGTTCACCCATACTGAGTTTGTCCCCCCGGACCCAGGTCCCTTCCCACAGACCTCAGGCGGACGTCAGCCTGTGCTGCCCTTCAGAATGATCTTTTCCCAGGTACAAGACCTTACACCTGTCTTTGTTCCATTTGATTTGTTCTCTACTCTTCGTCTGCTTTTAATTGGATGTGTGCAAGAACTGCCCAGAAGGTTTGGGGCTCTCCACAATGCAGTCACAGCCCTACAGATGCTGCCAAGTGGAGACTCCTGAGCTGTTCTGAAGCTGGTTAACTTGAGCAATGGAAACAGCCCGTGGCAATGCTGATCCCAGAGTTGACCACTACATGGTGGTCCACCAGTATCAGGACTAACACTCGCTAACTATTTTAGTTATTTCCAGTGCCTTTGTACTACAACATAGTCACTTCTATGCCATCTTTCTTTATGCCGTATGAAAATTTGTTATGTTTTCTCACATACCACAGCCTCTGAATGGTCATTCTGGTTTTAAAAACATGCACTGTACTACATCAGACAAATAGTGCCAGTATATGCCAGGCCTGTGCTATTTTGCAGTTTGAGTTGCATGGTTTGTTTGTTAACTTTTTACTACTGGAAATGAGTTTTAGGAAACTTCTTTATCCATGGAAATACAGATTCATGATGTACTTGGCTTTAATTCTCCACTTTACCAGTTTCAATCTTTGCTGTCCCGAGCTCTGTTATGACACTGTTTCTCCAGCAAGGGGCATGGAAGATCTTTAGCTGAAGCCTGAAGCTACTTCAATGGGGCTTGCTAGGTTCTTGGCAAAACTATTTCTTCAAGTCCAGAGATAGCATGTTTCTGTGTATCCCTGAGCCACCTAGCAAGACTGAATGAAATGAATGCTCAAGGTCTGCTGGCAGTCTGCTCTCTGATGCTATCCCTATGATTCTTGGGTCAAAGAACATCAGATTTGGAGGAGGTGTGAAAGTAAAATATTCCTCTTTCATGTTTGTTGATGCATTTAGAGGCTTCCTCAGTACTTGTGGGGATACAACACATTCCGTTTTGTGAGTGTGTATCTGAAAGCACAATTTCACAGACAGGGGAACTGAAAGATGGAATCTTTCCTCTCACGTTCTGAGCCGCAAACTTGTAGCCTCAAAGCAGCCTCAGTCTTTCTCAGGGGGATGTCAGTGAATACAGCAAAAGCCCTGAATGTTTCTGCTCTGATCAACATGTCATGGGAGGTTTGTTTCAGATTTTCCTTTGTGTCCTTCCAGCACTCCAGTGACACACATGTGCTGGAAAAAATCATCACCAAATCCAAGGATGCAGGCATGCTTACTGGAGGCACCCTCAACAACAGATTTTATGGTGTATAGTTCAAACCTGGATGCTGGTGCAGTGGTGATGGGTGACAAGGGGACTGTGAAAGGGTGAGGCATGTTTCTGCTGAGCAGCTGGAAGTACCAGGATGTGTGGCAGGGAAGGTACAGCCTCAAGCCATATTGTGAGTTGCTGGTGCAGTGTTGCTGAGTGAGGGCTGACCCAGAACCTGATGACTAAGGCAGAACCAGGGTGTTAAACTTCTGCATTTCTACTCCTAGCTATGGTATCCAAAACATGTGTGTAAACATGTGTGTAAACATGTAAACAAATTCTGATCCACGCTACCCTGTAAGTCTGTGCAGTGGAAAGCAGAAGGATTGAGCCAATGGCAAAGCTGACATGTCTGTGGTTGTGACTGTGTTATCACTTCACACCAGCCCTTTTCCAGTATAGGGAGAAATTTTCTGTTATGATGCTTTTTCATCAAAACTATTCAAACTTGGATGGAGAAGCTCAACCTACCCTTTGCAAGATGTAAATCTGTGGAGGGATAGAATGTAAGAAAATAGTGCAGAAGGTAGTCTCACACCTGAGGATTTGCAGCTGTACTAATCACCAAAGATTAGGAACAGGCCTGCCCTTAATAGGCTACAGCTGTGTTCAATAAGAAGAGGAGCGCTACAAAAGAGTGAGTTAGCTGGGTGAGGGGAGAGTTGGAGTTTGTTGGTTGTGCTGTGAAGAGAGTTGGAGTTTGTTGGCTCTGCAGAAGAAGGGGTTAGTGCTTTGAAAAGTTGCCATGAGAAATCACTGAGAAGGTATAGAACTTTTGCAATGACAGCATAAATCCTCTCTGAATTCATACTGCACTTCCCCACATGGTGAGATAGCTTGGGCCAACTGTTTGCTTTTCTATAGCCCCAAAAAGGGGGAGGTGCTGCCCAACTGCTGAGAGAGGAGGGACTGTGCAAACAGTACTGCTGGCAACAGTAAGGAGTGCTGGGACTGACTGAGCTTTGGGATCACACCGATTGCCACAGCTGAGTGGGACACATTTCTCATGCTGCTGGTGCCTCTGAAATTGAGAGATTTGTGTTGTTTACTGAGATTCATATGCTGGGCAATGGCACCGTCTTTAGTTCAGCAACATCTTGCATTTAGTCTTTCTGTCAAAAGCTGACAAAGCTTTTTCCCTAGGCCCATGTTTATCTCTCCACCTGGAGAAGCTGATGTAAAAGGTAGATAAGTCATTCCTCTTAGGATGGAGCAGGGAAACTGCATTCAAGAGAAAAAAATATATTTGGAGCTTGACAAGAGCAAGTATCAAAAGAAACAGTAAGTGTACACATACATGAAAGAGAGCAATGCATCTTCTTTTTGCAGTCACACGCACACATACATGATTTGCTTGCACCATTCCCAATGCTTAGGAGATTTAAGGTTTTCTCTTTTCTGTGCAAGTGTTTTAACGTACCTCTATATGTAGCCATTTCTGTTATCATGGAAAAATGAGGAGAGGACTATCTTCTTTTTCATGTCTGAGTCTACAACTCTGCCTTTTCTGTGGCATATGCTACCTCAGAAACTTTGAGCAAGAAGAGGAGGTTGTCGGTGCAGATTCAACTCAAGCAGTGGAGTAGAGGTAGGCAAGGGTTAATCTCACCTGTCTGAAGCTGCAGGCTAGGCAGTGAAACTGAAGGTGATGGGTTTAGCTGTATTTATCTTCCGTTTAATCACTTGACTCGGGTCCAGACATTCCACTTTGAGGGAATCTGCTAAGTCAGATACCTGTGGTAAAGGTAACTGGAAGAAAAAGATCATAGGGAAGCATGAGGACCCCTAAGTGGCTTGAGAGACTGCCAGTCTCAATAATCAGAGCAAGTCTTAATACTGAAGGAAGATGGGACACCAAATTTCTGGCAGATCCCAGAGGTGCTTGTGCACAAACTGTTCTTCCAGCAGGGACTGTGCATATTGACATGGGCCACTTAGGCTTTACTTTCTAATAGAAACCCAAAATCCCAAGCTGCCACCATGCCCATATCCTTGCATGAGCATGGACTGCTTCTTCTGCTGGCTCATATCATAAAATGCTTAAAAAACTCTGCCCTCTTCAAATTCACTTCAGCAACCCCTCTAAATAGTGAGAACCTTTTGAAGAGTGGCTCAGGCACAAAAAAATTCCATCTTTTCAGCAGCCCACGTTTTCCAGTAATTGCAGGTCTGGCTGTTATCTTGCACAAACACGTGCAGGATGACCCAGCAAGGGCACCCTCTTGGCAGGATCATTCCTGTGTATCAAAGCCTGTGCCTTTCCACTGGTCATAGCAGTGCTCTGGAAGCCCATCACTGTGTCTGTTCATGCTCTCACCATGATATCCACAAATGCTGTTTGCCAGAGTACAGTCTTTTCTCTGCCAATTTAACCAGAATTTATGTGTGTAAATCATTATTTACCAGCCTTTCAGGCAGTGAGAGCTGAAAACTTTGCAGATGCTAAATTCCTTTCTGGATTGCTGCTGGGGTATGGGAGAGCAGCAGGTCAGGGACACACCTTCCTTGAAACACCTTGAGAAAGTGGACATCATATTAGTCATTCCTGGTTGGTGAAAAGGCTTTGAAGTCTATCAGTTAGTTGGGTTGCAATGTGAGAAGTGATGGGGTATAATTTAGCCAGTTTAGTGACAGGCACTGTCCCAGGAAAAAAGCACATTTGTGATTCTCCTTTACCCGAATGTCTCCAGACACAAAGTACCCTGCTCTGAGCAATAACAACCCAGCTTCACATACCTCTTCCTTGTACCCCTCTCCCCAACAGTGGGCTAGGGGCCATGGGGCTGAGCTGGAGACAGCTTTCCTCTGCCTCTCTCTCCTCCATCTCCCTCTCTTCTTTGTGTCCCTTTTATAATTTAAAAGTGCTAATGGAATGATGCCTCCGTTACATTTTGCAGACAAATCTCAGTTTTCCCAAAATTTATTAAAAATTGACATTAACTGTTTAGAGAGGTCTTCAGAGATTTTTTTTTTCAAAAAAAAAAAAAACGCTTTTGAATACTATTTAGGTGTCCTGATTTAAAAATATTTATCTTTAGTAAAGTATATTCAATAATTATTGTTGTTTATGTAGAACAGAGTAGAGTAATGCATTAATCAGGTGGGATACTGCTTTTACTGCTCTTTGCAGGTGGTGGAATGAGTCGCACACAAAGTGATGTGGCCAAAACCACAGAGGAAATCTGAAGCAAGTTTTTTTCCCATCAAACTGAGTCCCCAGCCTTGGGCTGCACAAACATCCTTCCTAATGTGTGAGCAGATATCTGCACATGCGGGCGCCTGCCACTCCCCATCCTCCAAGGCAGCCAGAAATGCACAACTGCATCACAAGCCTCAGGTTCCAGCAATTCAATAAAATTCTCTTTTCACTCCAATGGCAAGAGGATCTGTGCTTTTTCCTCCTGTCAGTACCAAGCCTAGAGAATACAATAAAGTCCTGGGTGGCTGGTTTTGTTGTAAGGCAAAAAAGTCAGATGATTATTACCTTGGGAAGAGATGAGGAGGCCTGAAGAAGATGTCTGAATAATTCAGCTTTCTCTAATGTAAAGCAAGTCATTCTGTTCTGCTCCACAGTTTTCTACTGGAAATATTCTGGGATTAAAATGGACACAAATTTTTGTCTTTACAGTTCCTTGTAAAGGGAAGCTTGGATATACTGTGAGAAGGAGCCTGCTAATATACGACACAAAAGAGCATTTTTTATGCCCTGGAATGACTTCTGTCTGCAGGTATATGGAAAACCATGGTAGGACTCTTGGAAGAAAGCAAAGGTAAACTCTGCCAAGGAAGTGCCTAAATTCTCTACGTAACTCTCCACCCCAGCAACTGAAGATATTTAGGGGCCACAGATCAGGACTGCTGGAAGACTGCTGGAAAAGCGCAAAACACAGTGTGGAAAACGTTGCAAAATGGCCCATTCTTTGAGGATTTAAAGAACTGTAAGGAGGAGCCAGTCTGCAGAGTGATACCATTTCCTTCTCAGGAATGGAGGGGAAGGTTATCTTTTATCTGATCCACTTTCATGATCACTAAAGGGATTTAGAAGCACTTTCACCTGGCTCCTACCGGGAAAATTCCTACAGAAAGTGGAAGAAAGGGAAGACATCTATTGCTGACATTGGTCTGGAGACTAATAGGGGGGGATGGGGCTCTAGCAGGAAGCAACTGGTAAAAATTCCTGCAGCAAGGCACTTTACTCCCTCCTGAGCAGTTTTTGGCCTGAAGAGGATCAGAGCCGTTTGCTGAGCTGGGCTGAGCCTCACGGGCATCCCCGCCACAGTCGGGCGGCAGGAGTGACTTCAGTGGTCTGCTCACCGGCAGGGAAAGCATGCCAGAGCAAAGCCTTGCTGTCCCAGAGGGAAAGCAGGAGATGCACCGGCACAGTTTCATCCTCTGCAGCTGGAGCGCATCATGGAGGCTGGCTAACAATACTCGACAGAGCTTCAGAGCAGAGCAGGAGTTAGATCTTGCCTGTGGCTGATACGAGAAATGAAATTAAAACGTGGTTTCTTGATCTGGATTTCTGGTCAGGCAATCACTTCTTGTGGGAAATGTAATAAGCCCTTTGATGACTATTATTCCAGATCATTTTGATGATATTTGAAGTGGTCCAAGGGATTTATCCACACAGATACCATTAAACCTGCTGCATGAAACACAATTGCAATTCCCAAGCTGCTTTGAAATTTTCAGGCCTTGTTTAATCCAAAAAATGAAAAACCCATGCTGGGCAGCCCACAGTGAGTAGGTGCTGTGGGAGGAGCCCTGCCAGCAGTGGTACCTGCCCCATCCCCTTTGCTGTGCTTGGGGCCAACTCATCAAAGATGCATTTCCACCTCCCTCCCTGTGCCGGTGAGTCACATCCAGTTCTGTGCCCAGCAGCATCTGACAGCGAGGCCGGTGGTGGGGAGGTGTGACAGGTGACAGCCTGGCTGTCGGTGTGCCCCGCCGGGCTGACAGGACTGAAGGTGCTGTGCCCTCAGAGGGGTGCCGGAGCCTGCCTGCAGTGGGGGCTGTGTGCCCACAGTCGGTGCCCTCTCTGCATCTCAGCTGCCGCCAGGGGCTCTGTCCCCTTGTTTTCTTCTCTGTCTTCCAGGCAGGAATGTGCCATCTCTTCTTGCTGCTGTCTTAATATTTCTCTGACCACATCTGCACCGCTGCATCCTTAGGAGCTTCTTGACTCTACAAGCTGCAGAGCTCATTTCAGTCATTTTTACAGAGGTAATTAAGAGGCAATGTCCCATGGGGAGAAACACACACTTTCCTCAAAGTGCAGGGAGGCTCTGGGCTCCTGCCCAAAACAGCAACTGCCCATGTGTGCTGTGAGCATTAGGTGATGAGAAAGAAGTGGTGTGTCTGCAGGATCCCATGGTACTGAGCAGATCACACAGGCTAAGAGAGAAGCCTCTGGTCCACAAAGCATTTCTTTCCCAGCTTTCCCTCTTACAGACATATGAGGTGAGATGAAGAGAAGCCCAGTCACAACGCTTGTGTGAGCTATGTCTGAGCACCAGTATAGCATCCATCAGCTTATGGGACAGTAGGGGAGGAGGGAGAGCATCCAGCTGAATGGAATGGGAACCTCCATCTGGGAATGACAGCATTAAAGCAGGGGAATACAGGGAAGATTTAGGGAGGAACATATGGATGTGTGGTTGTGAGACGGTATCACAGGGATAAAGTGGGAAGCCAGACTTCAAGTATAACTGAGTGTCAGAAAAAATGAGCTGGAAGAAAGAATCTCCCTCTGTCTTTTGAGGGAGATCACCCAGAAGGAGCCTCCTAGGGCTGTTTCATTTTCATCCCCTGACAAAAGGAGATTCTATGCCAATGCAATAGGTTTCCTCTGGGGAATATAGATGGAGGTTTTCCCATTCCCAGTCGACACATACAATATAGTGGATCTAAATATAATATGTATAATGGACTCTAAACCTCAGGGGTCCTACCCTGCCCTACCATCAGGAGCTGAATGCAGAGGAGGGCCCCACACAGGCTAGGACTTTGAGGAAAAAACATGTCCTCCAACCCATGCTGACAACCCCATTGGCCCGGGGTACATGTAGGGGACTGCCTGCCAGTACCCTTATGTCCCTTGCCTCCCACTGCAGTTTAGAGGGAGGGAGTTTGTGAGACACAGTCTCTGCTCTGCCTTGAGTTTCTTTTTTGAAGTCAATCCGTTTTCCCATAAGATCAGAGGTGAATGCAATCACATTTTACCATGTGGAGATTTTAGGCACAGATGTACATGTTTTTAGCATCAGGCAGATAACCAAAATAAATCAAGCCCTGACAGCCTTGTGATTATATATTCATCTAAGAGTTCTTAAAGCCACCACAAGAAACTTCTTTGTGTCTAACAACACCACCCTGCACGAGGCTCCCTCTTGTTTGTGTGGTCTTGCATCCACTCTGGCATTCTGAGTGTCATTCCCCAATGTTTCCCTGGGGAAAAGGAAGTGGACATGTGAGGGGGTGGCAGATGGGGGTTGGGGCAATTGTCCTTCTTACAGGTTGCCATTTGTCCTCCCTCGGCAACTGCCATCACCTCTGGGCAAAGACAATAAAACTTGCCTTCATAAATGTTGTGTGGCAATGATGGCACTGTGGGGCTGCAGAAGGTCACTGTGAGGGGCTCTCCTCACTGCTGGGGCTGCAGAAGGTCACTGTGAGGGGCTCTCCTCACTCCCCCCACAGCAGCACTGACAGAGTGTGGTGTAAGGGGATGCAATGAGAGCTGGGACAAGAGACAGAACTGGGCCATGGTTGTTGTGAGAACACAAGTGAGTTACAGGGGGCGTTGGTGAAATGTGAAGACTTTCTGCAATGTGACCTACTTTTGGTGTCTTTAGGGGCAGCTGATGCTCTTTTTGCTTGTTATTAAAAAAGGTTGCTGTGGGAAATCCTGTAGCTTCTCCTTAAAGGCAAAGCTGCAGAAGCAAAGCTGGGAGCCAGTGCCATGAGGGAGGAAACCCCATTCTGCTCCAGGGTGCACCTCCCCCTGCCCCTGTCAGGGCCCAGTTTCCCATGGGCTGCTGATGCTCCCCAGAGGCAGACTACCCCTCTCCTTGGCTACCCCCTCCCTGTAGCTGACACTGGATCCTGAAAACCCCTGTCCACCAGGAATGACCCTTGATGTGCAGCAAGCTGATCTCCCTTGCCCTCCCATATCTGCTTTCCTGCATGGTTACACATGGACCATGGCGTGCAGACATGGGCCACAGCTCTGCCTGCTGGCCTCTGCCCTGCCTCTTTGCACACAAGCATGCATACACATGGAGAACAGCTCTTAAATGTGTGTTTTAAATGCCATGAAAGAAATTTATTTTCATCCAGAAACTTTCTGTATTTAGTTTGTGGAAGGTGCATTCAATCTTGTGGATGGATGCACCTTCCATTAGATGTGCATCCATTAGATGTGGTGAGGAAAACTCCAAACCCATTTTCCACTCCAAATCCTACTGAATGAAACATGGACCCTTCAGAATAAAACCCAACAAACCAACAACTAAAACACTGCATCAAAATCCCCAAAGCCCAAGCAATACTATCTTTGAGCAAAATGTGGTGAAAATATTCAAAAACTCTGAGAATATATCTAGCAGGAGTTAATTCTTGCCTGGAAGATGATACCAGAGGCAAGAGATTTAATATTCATCTTCTGTTTGCCATTATTATTTAGTTTAAACATTTCAAGCCCACAATTAGTGAGAGGAAAAGAAGACAAAACTTGGAGGGGAAGATATGAGGGACATGGCATGAATTTAAAAAAAAAAAAAAAAAAAAAAGAAAAAATGTAATTTCCTTATCTTGTGATTTCAAATGGGACCATTAGAGGAATCTCTGGTGCATGTCCCTGCCCTTGATGGCATGCCATGCCTTTTGACGCCTTTGACTTAGGGAAACATTTTTTTGTCTTTTTTTTTTTTTTTTTTTTTTTAAAGTATCCATAGCATGTCCCTCATTTCTTCCCCTCCAAGTTTTGTCTTCCTTGTGACTTTTTCCCCTGCTTTTGCAACATCTGTAAGCTTAGTTTTGGCATGTTTTGGTCCTTTGCAATGTAGCTCATTTCCTCAGAGACTATTTCTAGAAGACATGAAACCTCCTGATTTTCTTGTTTTTTTGGAGTTTTTAATTGCATTTCATTTGATCCTATCTCCTTTCCTGGGTGTTTGTAAGCCTTTGTTTTCAGATTCACAAGTCCTAGATTTTGGGAAAGAGTTCTCCTCCCCTCCAAGTTTTGTCTTCCTCTGACTTTTTCCCTTGCTTTTGCGGCATCTGTGAGCTTAGTTTTGGCCTGTTTTGGTCATTTGAAGTGGACCTGATACAATCTTGGTCCATCTTCTTATAGTCCCTAAATTTCCCAAATTTGTTTTTTTCTCCTCCAATTGCCGTTCCTTTGATGGTGTCTCCATTCCAGCATGTTTGTAAGTCCTTCTTTTCTGTTTTGGCTTTCAGTGGGGATCAGTTTGGGCAAGGTTTCTTGCATGTCCTTGCACTTGATGACATGCCATGCCTTTGGATATTTTTGAGTTTGGCAACTCAATACTTTTTTTTTTACGTATCTCTGCCATGTCCCTGATATCTTCCCCTCCAAGTTGGGTCTTCCTCCTTGACTTTTGCCCTTGCTTTTTCAGCATCTGTAAGCTTAGTTTTGGCCTGTTTTGTCCTTTGCACTGCACCTGATATAATCGCAGTCCATTTTCTTGCAGTCACTTAATTTCCCAAATATTTATTTCTCCTGCAATTGCAATTCTTTTGATGGTATCTCCATTCCAGAGTGTTTGTAAGTTTATGTTTCCTTTTTCCAGCAGTGCAATGCTGTTTTTTTCTTGCAACCTTTCGTGCATGTCCCATTACCTAATGGCGTATAGCCTGCCTTTTGAGTGCTTTCAGTTTGGTGGAGAATTTTTTCTAGTTTGGTTTTGGGTTTTTTTTTTTTGTTTTTTTTTTTGGTTTTTTTTGTTTTTTTTTGGTTTTTTTGTGTGTATTTCAGTATCCCTGCTATCTCAGTGATATCTTCTCCATCAAAGTTGCGTCTTCCTCCTTGATTTTTTTCCAGTGATTTTACAGCATGTTTGAGGTGAGTTTTGGCTTGTTTTTGTCCTTTGCACTGCACTTCATTTCCTCCAAGAGCCTTTTCCTGTTGTCAGTAAAGGTGCCAATTTTTCTGGGTTTTTGCATTTTTTTCTGTTGTATTTCATTTGATCCTATCTCCTTTTGTGTGTGTTTGTAAGCCTTTCGTTTCTGTTCCACAAGATTCCATTTCCCTTTCTGTCCTGGGTTGACAAAATGCAACATCTTCAAAAGCAAAGCATTCTGGATAGAAACCTCGTATTTATTTCCTCAGTATGGGAACCCCCATGAAGAAGAAACTAACTTAATCCCAGAAGCTGCTAGAAAGAGCCTGTGGGGCAGTATTTATGCAGCAGCAATATCTAGACCTTCACAGGAAGGGAAATATAGTGCACTCAAATAAAGTCTATGCTCTAAATTTTTCCCTCCTGAACAAAAAAAAAAACAGTATATGTGATGCTGAGCTGAAACGCCAGATGATGTTTCAGAAATGATTTGGAGGAGAGAGATGAAAGTTATTTACATTGATGTCTGCAACCTCACAATTCCCAGAAGGCCAGCAGCCTGCAGCTGGGTATTCTGACTCACAAATAAACCAAGTTACACTCAGGCAGATAAAGAAGGTTTCCTTACTCTTCCTGCATTGGTGGGTAACACTAAGCAGTACAAGAATACAACTTTCTCATATCCCAGGAAATGTCTGAGGATCTCAAGTGTCTAAATTATCAAACATTAATATGTTCCATCTGAACATCCCACCTGAGTGCTTGGCAGGTCTTATTTTATTTTATTTTGTGTGCTTGGAGCAGTCCCTGAAGCCCTGTCTCAGAAGCAGCCATTTCTTCTGTTCAGTGCAAGGGGCACAGCAGAGGCTCTTTCTGCAGGAGCCCTGAGCTCACAGAGGTGTCAACCAGTGCAAGTTCCCTGTCCCACCTGAGCTCTTTCTCTGTGGCTGTTCTCTGCAGCACAAAGCAGGCTTGTTTTCCCAGCCCCAGCCTTGCCTCCCTGCAGTGGCTGTAGGACACACAGCAGCCTGCTGCAGATGGTGTGAGGGACAGCACAACAGGGAAGGTTATGCGCTGCTGCTGGTTTGGGTTATCAAGTAACTGGAAGCACAGGAGAGGCAGAATATACTGGGAAGACACAAGACTGTCACTGATTGGCACAGATGCCTCCTCCAAACCTTGGCAACCGAACAGGCTTTGAGGTGAACTGTCATGATGGAAGAGGATCTTCTATAGCATCTTCCAAATTAGTAAATCACTGCAGTGAAAGATTTTCTTTGACTGGCAGAATCTCTGTAGCTTTGGTGTTTGTTGTTCTAAATTCAGTCTCTTCCATCCTTAACTTAAAAAAAAAAGGATCTGCAGGAAATTAAGCTAATATTTCATTTTATCTGTCAGCTTGTTCTACAAAGCAGTGTGTGAGAAGAGTAAATGTGACTGGGCCCTGACCTGCCTCACAAAAAGTCGGACACTCTCCCTCCACAAACACACAGTTTTTGACATGTTTATTTGGGAAAAAACATATACAAAGCCAGATGAGCCCAGGCAAAAGAATTCATTCATGAGGAAGGAAAATAGTTGATATTCCCATTTCACCTGAGCTTTTGAATAAATAAATAGATAAATTCATAATTAATAGACTTAAACTGGAACTCCTTGCTCTAGGCAAAATTCCCCTTCCATGAGCTCTTTGCTCAAGCACAATATAGGTCAGAAATCCATGATCTCATGTGAGGAAAATTTTAAAAAACAATAACTGTGGGTTGATTTTCCCTCCTCCCAAAAGAAACATTATTGAAAGAGCCATGTGGAAAGTACAAGTCTATATTGTTCTCTGGATCTTGTCCAATGCTGGGGAAAGGAGGAAGCAGAAGTATGGTCTGTGTCTTTCTTACATGTCTTTGGTTCAATAGGCAGCAATAAAGGCATCCAGGGGAGGGCATCACGAGGCCTCCTGAGCCCTACTTTTTATAGGGAGGGACACAATCTGTAGGAGAGCTTCCTGAACGGGGAAACCACAGTGTAACTGGACTCATCACTAATTCCATGCACAAACACCATCTTCCAATTATCCACAGCTATTTCTGTGCTCACTGCCTAAAATAATGACTAACAGCTTCAGAGTAACAATTGGGCAGACCTGGAGCATTCTTGTGAGAAATCAAAGCCACAACACATGAATGTCATGACTCAGTGGATTTTGAGGGCCCCTTGCTCATTGCTACCTCCTTCTTATATGTTTTTCTTCAATTTTTACTTTGGAGAGAAAACACTACAGTCTTAGGAGAAAAAATATGCAAAACTGAGTCAGTAAAGGAGTTTGAATCATCAATACTTGGATTTTTACTGGGTTTTTTGAGTTTTGGGTGTTTTTTCCCTCTGTTGTTAATTTATCCTAGTACTGGATTTTCTTCTGCTTGTCAGCTAAATTGCTATCCAAGTAACCTCTCCTGGCTGTATTTCATTCTTGGGTTTTGCTAATGTCTGCATGATGCTTTACCCAAATTCTCCATCCACACTTACTCTCCATCCTGTCCTGTTTTGCTGTCTGTTCCCTGTTTTGTTTCTCCAGGACTTTTGATGCTTCTGTTTATCCCACTTGGGCTGTCTGTCCTTTTTCTGTCCAAACACTGTGCTTGTCTGCTTCTTGCAGGTTTCCAGCTCTCTTGAGATATGTACACAGCTGTTTTCCTGAGCTAAGCCAGGAGCCTTCATCTCCCCAAATATGCCCCCAACAAACCACATTTCTTTCTGTTTGGAGAAACAGCAAGTGAACAAGAAGACCAAACAACACACTGATGGCAAAGCTTTAGCTTTAGTCAGTAGAGATGAAAGGAGACTCAAAGCAACTTCTTGTAGAATCAGACAGGTAAATGGCAACAAAAAATATTCAGTGCTATTATTTTCTTTCTAAAACTCATTGCAGGAAGGCACTTCAAGTATTTTTCACTGTAAAGGTTTCCACATTAGCTCTGTCAGATAGGAGAGATAGCAACATATCATGGCAGAGAGAGTTCAGAAAAGCCTTTTTGACCTTGGTCAGTAAAGCTAACTCTTGTAGACTGTGAAAGGAATGGAAAGGAAGCATGTTCTAAAACATTTCTTGGACATACATACTGAAAACTTGACATATATGTTTAAAAAATTACCTAGAAATTGCCCCAGGGATATCTCAGTTTGTTTTCTATGAAGAAGGCTGTAAACCTGTTTTCATTTCATAGTGCTTGGGGCATGAAGTAGCTTTCTGAACTTCATAAGCTCCATTAGAGAAGTCAAATGGGCTAACATTTTATAGAAGGCACCTTCTCCATCTATTTCTTGTCAAGGAGTGAGCTTCATCAGTGTTTTCTCACGAGTCATGGCTGAGGCAGGGGTGATGGTCAGGATGAGCAGGGAGATGGGACTGAGTCCTGTGAACATGCAGACCTGGGAGGGTTGGAGGGCTGCTGCAGCTCCATCGTGGGACTGACAGACAAGGTCCCTCAGACCAAGGCAGCAAGTGGCAAATGACAGCACAACGGAACAATATGCACTGGCAATATCTTTTTCTCCAGCAGAGTGACTCATTCAGCCATGGCTGGCAGCTGGGGCTCATTAGTTGCTTTACCTATCGAGGAGGCAGAGAGATCTGTGATTTGCTGAGGAAATATTAATTGCATAAAAAGATAATTACGGACAGGCAATTCACTTCATGAAATTACTGTTTTGAGAAGGTGGCAGCTCTAGTGCTGGGGCAAGTGGATAATGCAGGGAGCAGCGGGTGTTTCAGTACATTGAGCAATTAAACACAGCTCCTGGCTGAGCTGCAGTCACAAACTGAGCAGCCTGGGAATGGCTCGCCCCAAGCACGCTGGAGATGTCATCTCCATGACAGACTCACTGCCACACAAACACAGCCTCTGACACTGGCCTGCATCAGTGGGTAATTCGGCTTTCCAGCAGTCAGGGCTCTCCAGGGCAGCTCTGGGGACCTGCTGCTTTGAGGTGGGCTTGGCCCCAGGCTGGGCCATCCCCTCTGCCCTCGGCTGCAGAGGCACAGCCAGTGTCTGACGGTGCAGAAGCTGCAGGGACACGGGAGGTCACATGTTCTGGGTGGCTCTGGGCTGGTGTCCCCTGTCCTGCACACTCAGTCTCTTGCCATGGCTGTTTGCAGGCAAGCCCCACGGCTGGGATGTGGCTGGCCAGGAGGCTGGGATGGTCTCTCAGGGAGGGAGTGTGGCTCCATGCCTGCAGATGGGCTCCCACTCCGGCAGGAGGGTTTGGCCCCATGGCTGACATGATGCTCTGGTGACCATGGGGAGGGGGTAACTAACGCTGACTGCTGTGCAGCCAGGCTTTCTGCTTGCTTTCTGCGCCTTAGGCACAATCTTCAGAGAAAGAAACAAAGCAATTTTACCCACTGAGGCCTTGCAGAGAGCAGCAATGCTCTCGTGTGCAGCGAGACTGCTCATGGCAGTAACAACCCTATTCCAGAGGCCTTTGTACTGGGGACTCAGGAGTGACAAAGGGGCAGAATTGCAGGGAACTGAAGTGAAGTCAGGGTGGCACAGCTGTTGGCTGGCTGCAGAAGCCCAAATCCTATTGTATTGCTTCAGCCTTTGTGTCATATATGATACACTTGGGTTTCATTAGTAAAAATATTCTCCTTGTACATGGAAGACAGGCTGCAAAGCGGCAGAGGAGCTGATTCAGTTGAGAATGTCCCAGCAGAACAATTGGTGCTATTTATAAAAAATGCACTCTTTGCAGTGTATAATTAGAAGCTTTGCCTTCCACACACAAATTTGAGATAACAGCTCTGAAAGAAAGTGAAGGAAAACCAAACAGAACAATTTCTGTCCTGACACTCACTTGTTAAAAACTCCTTCAGCTTTTCCCCACACTCTCATCTTTCCATGTCCCACTAAATGACTAACGGTCTGGGGATGTGGAAGCACCACAGAATGTTTTGCAGCCAGGAAGGTAGCTCAGGCAGGTAGAAGTAAAACCTGTGGGTTTGTTACACCCTCAAACTCAAAGCCCATTTTTGAAATCCCCACCAGTTGATGACAGAGCTGCCTGGAACAGAGGAAGCTGCTCTGGCTGGAGACCTGGACTTCCAAGTTGGAGCAAAAGGTATTTTCAAAAACTATTGTGAAAAGGCAAAGCCCAGCTGTTCAATCTTCTGACTTTAACACATAAATAGCTTTAATTGATAATTACATTTTAAAATTTAAAAATACTGTGTCTCCATAATTTTAGCACAGATCACAGTATGGATTAAAAACATGACATTCATTCTTAACAAACTCTCAAAGGTTTTCTATAAGTGCACACAATTAAAGTGAATTACTAGCTAAAACCTTTTGAAAACACAGCAAGGTAGTTCACAAAAATCAAAACACAGTGAAATCTGAAAGTTGCTTAAGAAACCCTTCTCCATCTGCATTATTCTTAAAAGTGATACAAAGAGTTCCCACAAGACATCTCAGCTTTCATGAGGCAGCACCTTCTGATGCTGTGCTGTCAGCTCTGCTGGTCCATCCGCAGCTCAGCAGCCAGCCCAGCCAGCGCTGCCAGCCTTGCTGCAAGGCAAGAACCTCCTCAGCAGCTGTCTGGCACTTGGGACATGTCTTGGCCCTGGACCAAGGGAGGAAGGGAAGCCAAGGAGCTGCTCAGTGAGCTCTGCCACCAGCACTGTGGCCTGGGCTGGTGCTGGCAGGGTGGGGACAGCCACCCTGATGTGCAGAAGCAGATTTTAATTAAATCTTGTCATATGGCAAAACTCTTAGAGTCCAAACACCAACTACTTCTCCATCTAGGCAGACAGCATTCCATCAGAGTATGTGAGATCTCAAGTGCAGGTGTGGGGATTGCTGAGTGTATTTGCTTGCAATATGAGCTCTCTCTTTACAAATTATAAATTGATTGCAATTAAATTATTTTCATATATATATATATAAATTATATAATCATTTTAAAGTGGTATAAAAATTTGCTTTAAAAGCAGTAAAGGGAGTACTCACAGTGCCCCTGTAGAGCAGCCCTTTTTCACTCTTGTTTTACAGAGAGATAAAATGAGGTGCTATGGATCGCATAAGTATCTGGTTTGGAGATCAGACAGATAGCTAGATCCAGAGCTAGAAATAGAAACCAGGAAACTTATTTTTCACTCTGTGCACAACAAGATCATCCATTCTCCTCCTTTGGGAAAGAGAAACAATGAAATTATCATGGGAGTGCTGGGAGTATTTGGAAGGTTGGAGGGAAAACATTTCCTTCCCCACATGTAGCTCTGTGCTGGCTTCCCTTCTCTGTCTACCACAGTGAGCAGTAGCAGACACTCAAGTCTTGTGTCCTAAGGAAATGTGTCATTTGCATTTCTGACACTGACTGGGTGCCATGAACCCCTCACAGCTACAAGGGCACCCTCACTGAGTCTTCCAAGCATCCTTTGGGTGGGAGAGCGAAGATCTGGCGGCTCAGCAGCTGGGGACAGTGTATTGAGCCGAGCAGTGGCACTCTCTCCCACAACAGCTTTCTGTGAAATCAGAACATACACCATTATTCAGAGACATGTTCACTCCTGAGCCCTCAGCTACAGCCTCACAGCAAATATGGTTACCACAAGATTCTTGAAAACTCTCTTAGTTATTACATTCTTTTTCTTTAAAACAGTCTTACCTAGTTACTTGATAGAAGATATGATTTTCGGTGCTCTGCACTTTGTTGATAGTAATTGCTCCTCAAAGTTCATTCCTTCCACCTCTGTTTGCTGAGCTCACAAGAACTTAGGATTGACTGATAAATGTTTAAAAAGTGCTTCCAGCAGCATGGACTGAAATTTGGCAGGCTAAATCCTGTTCAGGATAGATACAGGCTGAAATGGCAGGACAGTCTGGATTTGGATCAGTTTTATCCAGAAAGCACCACCACTGGAGCCTTTTCCTGCCTAGGACATAGCAAGTAACCTGCTAGCAGGATGATGAGGACAATGCAGCCTCTGCATCTGCAGAGGACCATTATTTTCAGCATGCTCATTTGACCAGAAGGAAGAAGGGTAGGACTGGGGAGTCACCTATAACCTCCAGTATGACTTAACTTGCTTGATTTAGCATGGATAATTCCTTAGGCATCTGGTGATCAATGGGACCTGCTTGCAGCTGGGCCCCTAATGCTGTTCACTTTTCAAAGAGATGCAGTAATGGAGTAGAACAGGCAGTAATGAAACTCTGAAGAACCCCAAAGCAGAGCTTCTTTTTCTCTTCCTTTAATTGCAGGGCTAATGTTCCACATAAATATCTAGCAGCTGGTTATTTGTGTATGTCACTTTGAAAGCCTGGCTAAAGAACAAGAGAGAGTACAGCTGGGAGTCAAAAAAGCTTTCAGAGGAGATAAGGCACTTTGCCACCAGCACTTCATGGGAGGGGCATTCAGACAGCAACATGATTTAAAAAGATTAAGTGCAGAGAGTATTAAGTTCATACCGAATTCAAATATTTATTAAACATATGTACCAGAGGCAGCCATAAAGCACCAGGTTTAAGAGAGGACTCCTGAGATAAAAGGTAAATACAGGTGGTAAATAATGCTCTCTGGTTCCAGAAGGAGAAATTAGTCAGACATTGCTAAATGAAAAAAAAAGCATAAATCTCTGAAATTACCTGAGCAGTAATTGCCTAATGTCAAAAAGACAAAGCACAGGGTTATTTCCTCTATTCTCTTTATTGTTTATAATTAACTTTTTTGCTCAAACCTGCGGCCGTAACCGCTCTGGGTACAGTGCCACTGTCTGGGAAGCTACTGGAGGCTGACATTTTAAAGGCAGAAGGGATCTGAGCTAGCCCCTGAAAAGCAAGGGCTCTGCCTCTGTAGACAGTTTCTCTGATTTCTCATGCAAATATATGGATAAATATCCAATTATCTGTATCTGACAGACAGGCATGTCTGTATGAATAGAGACATGCAGCTGTGTGCTCATCTCAGACTCGGTGTTTAAAGACTGTCTCCTGCCTCAAGGAAGTTGGCATTCAAGAGGAGAGATGTGTTAACTCCCAGACATTAGCTGGAAAGGCAGGGAAGTCCACGTGGGCCCCCTCCGGCAGGGCTGGCTTTGATGGACACGGGTGAGTAGAAGATCAGTGAATGGCCCAGCAGCAGAGCACTCTGAGGAGCAGAGGGGCACGCAGGGCACAGCCAGTTCATGGGCTGGGCCGTCGGAACCAGGACAGAGGGAGGCTGTGCAGCACAGCAGTGAAAATAAGAAAGGTGAAAATAATCACAAGTAAAGACATGAAAGTGAATACTTGCAAAAGAGGAAAGCCTTGGTTAAACTCAGAAAGCAGGTTTTAGAAAGGGATCAGACGTTGCAGATGAGAAACTGTTCAGGGACATCAGTCAGAGGAACTCAGCCTTAATGCGAGACTGGGTTTTTTATGTTCTTAAGAAGTAACACTAAATTTTGAACTCCAGATGATCTAATTAAGTGCGTTCCTGTCATCTTACCTTAGTCTAAGTAATGTGAAGAGTATGTCTGCTGGTACTTGCCAGCAAGCTGGATCTTTTGACATTTTTCTACGGAAAATCTTGACTCATCTCTTTCTCTCACCTCCAATATTTGTCCATCACCTATATTCCACTTAGCTTAACTAAAGCAAGGATGGCATAAGATGCCTGTTACAATTACTCATTTCTGGTAAACCACTACTGATATTCATATCACATTCTATTTCTAGTGATTATAAACAATTTCCTCTCTAATACAGAGCTGCTTGACTACTTATAGACCTGCTAAAAGAGTTAAAATTATCAAAGGGCCAGCACTTGAGAGATAGGACATGATCAATTGCCAGCACCAGTGCCAGGGCAAAGGAAAATCTGTGAGAAGATAGTTTGAAGAGGTGATATCGGCTGGAGGGAGTTTTCACCAGTCATTTCTAAGCAGGGGTTTTGCTATCCAGATGCGAGCCCCTGGCAGGGCTGTTCCTGGGTGTCACAGGACTGCCTTTCTCACTCCTCAGAGAGCTGGCTCTGAAGCTTGCTCTGCAGTGCAAGTGCTGCTGCCCTTGTTCATTGTGCAGGACTTCACTTTCAGGATGGTTGTGTTCAGCCCTTTCCTGTCAAATCCACATCCTTTAAGTTATCTCCAAAATGGAGAAACTCTTAGGCATTTCCGACCCCCCTGGTGTCAAAAACCCAGGAAGCTGAACGGACTTAGAACAGCCTAAGCTAATTTACAATATCCCTTCACTGGCAGGATTTAATTTTAAAGGTTTCCCCCCCCTTGCTTTTAAATGCTTGCCAAATGGTCCTGCAAACATATTGACATGGACACTCTCAACATGGACAGTCTCTAACTGTGCGATTAATGACTCTCAAATATTTGCACTGTGGGAATGTGGGAGTGCTATTGTTTTTCTTCCCAGGCAAGCATGATGTCCACATCACTCAACACCCCTTCCAAGGTTTTTGGAAGAGCTGTGAGAATGTGCCCTGCACAAATAGCTGCATGACATTTTTATCTAGACCAGATTTACTTTATGTGTTTTCTTCAAATATTTGTGGGAAATAGATAAATGCATCAGGAATGTATGGTAGGGAATGAACTCTTTTTAGAGGAAAACAGTGTCACAGACATACTGCAGCTCTTTCTTCTCCAACCTGCCCTTCTTACCTCTGCAGCTCATCTCTGGGTTTTAAATGGTTTTGGACAAGTCTCCAGAATTCAGGTATTTTTTTCAATGAATAATGAGGTGGACACCACTCACATATCTCACAGAAGAGCTGTTTTGCTTCAGTCTTGGATTTTTCTGTGACTATGTGTGCCCTGCCAAGCATTTTCATTTTGTTTCCTCAGCAGACCAAATGCAGGTCAGTCTGACAGTCATTATCAGGGCTGGAAGCTCTCACCTTCCCATGTGCTTTCCCATGAAGGGAGATGGAAAGGCGGAAGACTCCACAAGATCACCGCAAGGAAATCGGCACAGCATTGTCCCACTCCCATTGCCACTGACAGGGAAGGACATTCAGGTTGCTTGAGCAGAGGTCTTTCATGCATGGTGAGAGGTTCAAGGGAAAATTTGATTTTTTTTTTTTAATTTTAAGGTATAAAGTTGAAAAACCTAAAACTCTGAACTCCTTTTGCCTGGTGAGCATGAATGTACCCAAGAAGCAGCAATACCTACATGTCCACCACCCTTTTGCCCATGTTGGTATGAATTGCACATTTTTGGAAAAAGAGGTGAGGGACAGACCTGCCTAAAGGCCTTTTAAGCTCTGATCTTTGTTTTGAATGACCTTCTAGGCTAGTTTTGACTCAAGGGATGTTGTAAACTGGGAAGTCCTCCTCCTCCTCATGGAGGAAATGAAAGAACAGTTTGTGCCGAGCAATATCAAAGTGACTGCACTGAACAACCCAAAGACTTCTCTGGGAAACTAGAAACCTGTGGGTGAAAACTATCGATGCTTGACTTTTTATTTTTTTTGTCACAGTTAGCTTTCCAAATGTCAGTGCCACTCAGTTTGCCAGCAGTAGCACCACTGTGCTAAAAACTAAACTGGGATACTGATTTATACAGCAAAAGCTCTGAGTGGAAAACAAAAACCCTTCAGACTGTATCATGATTTTATCCAACCTCAGGAACAGCCAGGAAGTTTTCACAGTCAGAGTTCGTCTGACACATTTTTTTGATGCATCCAAAGTCCAACTTGAATTTGAGTTTTGCTTTCCAAAAGAGTTTTGTGTTCAACAATGTGCCTGTTTGAGTAACCTCTGTAGACAGGATGTGAGAAGCTCACAGGTAAATGTTACAGAAAGCCCAAAGCCCTCTTTGCACAGCTATTCTTAGCAGAGATTTTATTGACCCAACATCATCCGTATTGCTTAAGATGCCAGTTCTGGTAAAAAGTGCTGCACTGACAACTGTGGGGACTTGAGGTTTGTTTACTCACTGAGAAAAGAAAACAGCAGCAGGGAATGCTTCCTTCCCAGCACTCCCTGCCAACTTTATTCTTGTTACCTAACTTTTGTACCAAAGCAGATTTTTGGAGCTCCAACCAGCAGCTCCTGCTGCTGAGCACTGTAGAAATAGACAACTTCTTCCATTCCATCAAGCAGGACCAGGATAGTAAAGCACTTTTCACTCGCATAAGATTTCCAATGAAACAACAGCTACACTCTGTGGATTTTCCCTGCCCAGACCAAGACCCGTTACTCAGACTCATTTTATGCACGGAACAAGTGTGAACACCTGGCATCACCTAATCACTCACCATCTGCTTAGGCTGCCATCAAAACCCTGGTTTAGGAGGACCCTGACCCAAAGCTGTGATTTGTTTCTGAGTAGTACATATGCTCCAGCCAAAAGAAGAAAAACAGCAGAAGGAAAACTAAGACAAGGGGATAGTTAGTAGAAACAGTGCATTACTGAGACATCTGCTTGCCACAGGGGCAGCAGAACAAGGCAGACTTGTGAAAATTGCCTTCAATGGTCAGGCTTGAAACTGAAGAACCTGACAATATCTCGATTTGGGGAGCAACTCCAGTGAAAGGAAATGGCATCCCCAATTGGAGTTCATTCAGTTCAGCACCCAGAGACAAGTGCAGCCCTCCAGCACAGATCACTCTAATTACAGTGTAATTGCCCTATAAACAGATACACACATGCAGTATAAGATCATTTGGATCTGTAATTAGCAGTTAGCAACATTCATTGCTCCCTGCTCTATTTATCCCTAATGAATGGCCTGTGCAAACAGCAGGCTTGGTGCTGGGACAAATTTAAGCGTGACATGGGCAAGGGTGGTGCCAGAGATCAGCACCATTTGTCACAGAGTGAGGAAATGGAGGAGTGTCAATGTCTAGCACGAAACATGAGAAGACTCCCCAAAGCTTGGGGCGGGGGGGGGGGGGGGGGGTAGAGGCCAGAGAAACAGCACATGACCAAAGGATTCAGAGGACTCAGATTCTGCTTTTGACAAGGAAATGAGGTTTCAGGAAAATAATTGTGTGTCTTTATGCATCAGCTTCAGCACCTACCAGACAGGGCTAGCCTCCTCACTTCTTTGAAATTGAGGTAGGACACAGAACAGAGTTTTTTGTGGAAGAGCTGAGATATCCTTTTATTTTAACAATCCACAAGGGATCCTCATACATTAGAGTTCAGAAAATGCTTTAAAGCCTTAGTGGATGCAAAAACATTAGAGATAGACAACTTGAAGGTGTTAGCACCAGATGAGAGAGGCACTGGTTGAAGGAGCTCAGGAACATCCCCAAAGTCAGAAACTTTATATTGTCATTATAGTGCAAGAGTTCTATTGTCATTACACGGCAAGGGTCCCATATTACTAGAGTTTCACACCTCCTTGATGTTCCTCATAGGTAGCTCCTCTAAGCACTGACTCTTCCTTGTCCTCCCAGCAGCCAGCTGACTCCAGTTCCCCTCAACCACCCAATCCACTCTTTTGTAACACTCTTCTGATTGGCTGCAGCTGTGGCCTGTTAACACAGGCCTGCTCCTAATCCTCAATAATTGGCTCAGCTGCAACTCTTTAGGGGGTACAATTACTTTCTATACTACCTTTATTTACTTATGTTCTATCCCTCTACAGCTTTAGGATCAGACAAAACCAGATGTGTCTCTGGTGTTGGCAGCAGACCATATGGGAGCAGGGACATCCTCATCACCTCAAGCTTGTGAAACAAAGCAATTGAATGTTGGGAAACTATATCCTTTGTAGCAAAGAAAGCCCTTCTGGGCCTGACAGATGGAGAAAATGGAATTTTCTGTCCCTAGAAGCTACAGTTCTGGGAAACAGGGCTGGGCCCTGAGTGAATCAAAACTGTCTGTGAGGCTTTCCAGCAGATCTGGCATTTGCTAAACAGTGATGATAATGGTGAAAAAATATCCATGTTCTAAAAAAATCTACTGCAAAGGGAAACCACCCAGCTGGGCTTCCACTCTGTGTGAATTCAGGCTGTGGTATTATCTGGGGGGATGCCTTCTAGCTGGCAAATGTTAGCCGCTACCTGCTGGAAGAGAAAAAAAGCAAAACATTTTTTTCTGGCCCAGCTCTCCTGTGGAGGTGTATCCTTCCAGGAGTGACTCAGCAGCTCAGCTTGGAATTGCTCTTTTGCTGCCCTCCATTTTGTTGTTTGCATTCCAAGGAATGCAGGTCATTTACTTTGGCTTCCCTAGGCTGATCCTTGAGAGGTTTGATCTCTTTCCCTCCCAGAGTACCATGTCCCCCCTCTGTTCTGCCCGTGCCATCAGAGGCAGGGCTGCTGCAGCAGGGCTGGCCAGGGTGGATGTGCTGCTGCTTCCAAGCACTCAGCCTTGGTACTCCTGCACCAAGACGGTGCCTGGTGCAGGAGGCAGACAAACCTCATATGCACCATTACTTTTGAGGAATTAAATATCTGGGAATTAAGCATGAATTTCTCTTCTCTCTTGTTTGATTAAGGTTAGAAAACACCATCTCACTGGGGCTGGCCTCCTTTCCCGCATACAGCCTCTGGAGCTGAGGCTTCTGCTCTTTTGTACTCAGTAACTCTGTGCCCTTCTGGATGCCCTGATCTGAGAGAACTTGTTTAATGAAATCTCCTGTCCAATGGTAAAGTTCCCTGACATAGGGACTTACTAGGCCCCAGGAAATGTAAGAAAAAGCAGAGGAATTTTTTCACCCACGCAGAACAGAGTGTGAGCCATGGGTGAGTGGGCAGCAGCCTTGGCTTTGGTGCTTTGGAAGGCAGTAATGCATCTCCCTGCCCTGGGGGAAGGCAGTAATGCAACTCCAGCCTGCCCTGGGGGACCCATTCTCCCACTCCCTTTGTGGAAACATTTATGGAGGCTGCTTCTGCTTCATCTCCTTTCTGGCATGTTCCTGTCTTTTTGGACCCCTATTCCAATGAGATTGCCTGCATTTTTCAGTGCTGTGCAGAGAAGGTTTCATTCAGATACCAGCCCCACCCTCCCACCACACCGCTCCTCTTCACGTCTCTGCTCCCCTAAACCAGGAGAGCCCCACGGCCTCTGCTGCAGCCCTGGCTCACGCCAGCAGCTGCCCAGCCCCACAGAGCACAGCATCGCAGCAGGCCAGGCTCCCTGGGGCAGTCCTGGCAGCCCAGCAGCCTGCTGCCAGCCCTGCCTGTGCCAGGAGCCTGCACAGGGAGGCAGCAGCCACGCACAAGCCTGTCAACCTGGAGCAATGCAATGCTGGCCCTGCTTCAGCTGGAGAGCTCAGCAGGGCCTGGCTCTGGATAAGCACAGCAACCTGGGCACAGCCTCCAGGCTCAGCAAATGCTGTATTTAATGGGAATAAAATAATTACAGGAATGGCACTCACTGCTACTGTAGTTAGGAAAAAATCGCCTGCACCTTCCGTGTGTGTTACCACTAAGGAGCCCTGTTTTCTTTAGTTTCTTAATTAAAATTTTCCTTAAATTCTGCTTCCTGCCCTGGAGCATTTGACAGCCTTTGAGAACTAGCAATGGGAGGAGAGGGGAAGAACTTGAAACAAATTCTGTGCTGGCTCCAGGGGCACTCTGGGGCCAGATCCTTCTCCTCACCCCACCAGCAGCCAAACTTCTGCTTGGACCTAGAGGGAACACATAGAGGGGGTTTACTGCATGGCTGCCTAAAGGGCAAGATCTTTTTGGCAGCATGAGGAAGAGAAGCAGCTCATTCTTATGCAACAGAAGGGCCCTACCATTAGAGCCACAGCAAGAGAGACCCAAGGTGACATTTTAAAGTCCCCTGTCAAAGAGCAGTTGCAGTAAGCAAGACTCTTCTTTAAATTGCCAGTAGATGCTGAACTGTCTCATGATGAACAGTTTTAGGCAGCCTGTGAACACAGAGGATAGGTCATCTGTACACATCTGTGGGTTGCAGATGGGGCAGGTATTCTGCTGAACTTCAGGAGACCTTAGGATCTTGGCTACATGCACAGAAGGAGCAACAATTTCAGAGGATTTTGTGAAACAGCACCCAAAATAACAAGCATTTTTTCTTGTTTCCAGAGCTGCACAACTCTTCCAGTGTAATAAGAACAAGGCTCCCCTGTAAGTCCTAACAACATCCATCAGGAGGGATGATACAATAGAGCACGGAATAAGTGTATGTGGGAGTAAAGGAGGGGCATGAGGAGATCATCTACATAATTTTTAAATCCAGGCAGATCAGATGTGCTGAAGCAGCTCCTTACATCCAGGGAGATGCAACAGCTGAGCAGGTGATTAATGAGGCCTCAACTTGGCTGTGCTGAACATTCTGCCAAGGCGTGGGAAGCGACACAAATTGGCGAGCTGGGGTGGAGTTGCAAGGAGGCAACTTTAAAATTTGGTACCATATGTCAGCTTGCTGCTTGCTCAGCCTGGGCAATTCCTCCCTGTCTGGGTTGCTCCAAGCATGGACAAGGGGATTGCAACCATTAATTTTGGAAGGTGCTTCGATAAAAAAAATTAGATCATTAAAATTATGTCTTGATTTAAAAAAAGATAATAAATTTCACAGCAGCTCATAACAGCACCATCAGCAAACACATTAATCCTCATGTTCCTTGGAGAGGAGCAATGGCAAAGATCAGTGAGCCAGGTAAGCTGAAAGAAAGATGAAAGAAATTAACATAAGATAACATTGACCTCGAGGAAAGTAGAGGGAGAAATGCACCATGGCAAGTTAACAGTGCATCAAGAAGGAGGAGAGGGAGTGTGCTGAGTGAAGCAGCACAACGGGCCTTGGGAGAGCCATAGCAACAGAAACAGATTGAGGTGATAAAGCAAGAAATGCTTCACAGGGAGAGGTTTCTCAAGGCAGAGAGATGACTGAACAGGACTGAACCAAGACCAATCAAAGAAAATCTCTTTGGAATCTGCTGTCATTTGTTTCAGAAAATAGCAGTGGAGGTCAAAGCAGTCTCTTACCTGGGCTCAAATGAACCCTGACATGTTTGTTTTTCTTGGAGCTGGACCGGTTCTTAGGTCCAGCAAAAGTAAAGGCAGCATTAACAATCACAGTGCTTGGCTCTAGCCCTAATGCCTGCTGGAGTGCATATTGTGCCATAAAACGTGGGGTCCTGCATGCCTGTGTCTGTGCAGTTTCTTAGGCAAGTAATCTTATTAGACTCTGGCAGAAAAGATATGAAAAAGAATAATTAATTTTATCACATTATTTTGAAACAGACTGTTGTTGATTTTGAGAGAGACACTGTTTTCTGCTCTATAATTATAGAGTCAGATTTTAAACCCAGAAGGCACTGGGCAATTCATCCTGACCACCTATCTTAGCAAGCTGGCCAGACTTTCTTGCCAGCAATTGCAGTTTTAGATGGGTAACATCTGTTTAGGATCCACCACCTCTGATTGCTTTCTTTTCCCTTCAGTTTGTTGCAAGAACTGTTCCCGCATTCAGGTGCAGATGAGAGCCTGCTCAACTGTCAGATGACAGGAAACCTTTTCTAAATATGCTCAGGATTGCAGTAACAAAGTGCTCAGCAAACAATATTGTCAGTGCAAGATGATTTTCTACTAAGATTGCTTGAACACATTGTTAATGATGCCATCCTTGTGATCTTGGTCAGGCATCATTTTGGGAGGAGGCTGGATGCCGTGCTGGTAACGGCACTGGTGCCTTCCACTTTCTGCTCTGAAACTTTCTGCAGACCTTCTGTTCCTACCTCCATGTCCAAAGAGGATGAGGCATTTTGGTCTTGCAGAAGGCCTGTAAGCACTATATCACTGAAGTTTCTGAAAGGCTGATCCATTGTGGGGATAAGCCCATCCATCCATTAATCCACCAGGAATTTAGAGAGACAAAGTGAAATGTTGTTCTCCTTTGAAAAGGGAGGCAAAGCTGCTCCCCAATTTCAGTGGCACAACCCTTAGTTTCAGCCAGTGGTAACTCTGCCTCTCCTGCGAGGACTGATGGGATGATCAATATCACCAGTGCAGGTACTGAGGACCAGAATATCTGCTATTGGTAAATAGCAGATAAATTGGTAAAGGAAAGGGTGAGAGTGGGCTTTAATTGTATTTGCTAGCAGACTTCACCACATGTTGTGTGAAATAAGATGTTAATCTGCAGTGACAGCAATCTTTTTTAACTCTGTGCACTGACTGCTCAGAATCACCAGTCACTGGAACTTGCTTTTCTTCAGTTCTTTCTATAATGAGCAATTAGACTGTGCAATGGTGGACCCACGGTGGATATAATTTTCAGGTGGATACCTATGCTATACCATTCAATTATTACAAAAGCTGCATTAACTGAGTTAAATTATTAAGAAATATTTCCTGGTGTGTGAAGTGGCAGCTGTTCTGGGATGAGGGCAGTCCTCCAGGCTCATAAAAAGCATATGAAAATGCAGCATAGGTCGTCATTGGAGAAATATCTTTGGCTATCTCTACTCAGCCTCTTAGACAGCTCTCAAGCTTGAAACATCTCAAGTCTACATGTGCCAGAATGGGGGGGTGAGGGCAGTGGTGAGGGGGAAGCCTCAAAACTTGAATTCAGGGCTTGGACCCTGAGCTTTGGGAAGTGGTGGCACAGTAGTTCCCCAAGGGCTGGCTGCCCACATGGTGGCACATCAATATAAAATGAATCAGATTTATGTTTGATCTTGCTTTGTCCAAATGAAAGACATCTAGACAAATTGCAACAGCTATTTTGCCTTTCACAGAGTCAAACTAGATAGGATGGCCCTCTTCTTCCTCTTGCTGCCCCACTGTTTTGCACATTCAACCAATAAATCTAGTGAATGAAACTGCTTGCAAGTATGGCAGTTCCACTCAGAACTAATTCAGAAATGCAGAAATGTTGTAGAATAATTTTGTGGAACTTTTTCTTTTGTGTGCTTTTAGCTTCATGCTTATATGCATTTCTTTGATCTCTTCTATTCTTAAAATATATCAGAAAGACTAGGAGACATTAATGATGAAATAGATGGCAGGTCTAAATTGTGTTATCAACACTGTCTTGTCATCCACCATCTGGGTAAAATAACATGTAATAGAAATGGAAGTTTAAGTCAAAAAATCTGTTCAAAGGATTCAAGATTTGCCTCTCCAGCTTTACAGACAAAGCTGTATGACAACAACTACAGAGAGCAGTTTATTTTCCTCCAGAAACAGAGTTCATTGGATGCTCTGCAGGCAGTATGCCTGAATTTAGAATTCTGTGGAAACTCAGAGCTGGGAAAATGATCCTCAGGGGTCCCTTTCTGTTCCCAAATCAATTTCTCAGCTCAAATACTGAGATAGGCTATGGGATGCAATATGAATACACTGAATATATTGTGCCCAACTTCAGATTTTGAAGGTCTCAGAAGTTTCAGTTAGTGAGGAAGATGTTGTCCTGTGCTAGAGGCACAAGGCATCATCTCCTCCTCTTGTTCTGCCCAAATGTTTGTAGGCACTGTTCAAGAACCTTCATGATCCTGAGATTCTGGTTTGTTCATCAGCTGCCTTTGCCTGTGACAGTGCTAAAATGAGGCACAAGGGCTGCCACTGCTAAACCCATTGCAGAGAGTGCTGATCTCTAGGGAATTTCTTCCCTCAGAACTTATATTTAGCTATAAATAGAGAACAATGCAAAATGCAATTTGCAGGGCATTTTCTTGGTTGCTTAGCTGGATGCCTTCTGTCTGAACAGATGAAGACCACCCAGAGCACAGTATTTTAAGCAACTGTTTTTTACTTCTTCATTGTGCTGGAGGCCTGAGTTGTGCTAGACATACTGAAGTGGTGAGCACTGACAGTATTCTGCAGCTTCATTTTTCCTTAAATTCTTGGGAGATGGGCTGGGCTGGCTATGGGTGTAATCAAGGCAGGTTTGCCCTGAACCCTTGGCAGCATCCCACTTTTCTTTTGCTTAATTCGTAATAGTGTTCCTTAGCTGCTTCCCACTCTCTGCTGATAGAGTAAGCTGATCTGAATGGAAGAAGGGTCACAGGAAATTTTAAAAAGCCAGAAATCTGCTGGTGGAACTGGCTGTAGGCAGAGGTCTCTCAGTGGCTGCCAGGCACAGAGCCCCTCTGGCAGTGGGACACACAGAGCCCCAGGGCTGGGCAGGGAGGGAGGAAACCACATCCAGCACATCCACCCCATACACACCCCGAGAGGTCCCCAGGGAACTGGGACATCCTCTTCTGTACCACCTGAGATACCTGCTTGGTGGTGGTGTTTAAATGCCAGTGTCCTGGAACCTGGTCCTCCTGAGTGCTGGGAGGAAGCAGGAGGCTGGATCCTCAGCGCAGGGCTTCCCTACAGAGCACAGGAGCTGAGTTCTGGAGATGAATGCACAGCTCTTGTGGCGGTCATTTCAGGAGAGCAGTCAGTAGTCCAGCACTGGAACAGGTTGGCTTGTTGAAATAGTTGTGTAATCTCCATCCCTGGAAATATTCACAACTTGGCAGAACAAAGGGCAAGTAACCCCACATGAGTTTGCCCTGCTTTGGATGAGATGATCCTCAGAAGCACATTTCCTCCCAAATTATCTTCTGGCACTCTGATGTCATGTCAGGGTGACACGGCTTTTGAAACAAATGAATATTCCCAACATGGGCTGGCCAAAATGTTAGAACATAGGCTTCTAAATTTACATTTCTAAACTTTAGGTTAATAAATGTTACCAGAAGTGCCAAATCCACTGATGTACATGGGCTCTTTAAACAAAAAACATTGCTACTTTTCACAGCTCACCTTAACCTTTCCTTTTTTTTTTTGTTCTTTTGTGTTTTTCTTGCAACTTAATAGTGAAGAAATCCGATTTATTCACTAGAGCGGACCATAAAGAAAGGATTTTTACAAAGGATCAAATGCAGAGCTCTTTAAAGATTAAAACAAAAATGAAAAGAAAAAACTAAAACCAATCACACAAACAAACAAAAAAACCCCACCAAAAACCCAAACAAAAGCAAAAATCCCAAAACCATGACACCACTTGCTCCCCCAAACACACCACCAACAGCCAGGACTTGTAAATTCTACAGAGGCATCCAGACAGCCCATTTCTTAAACCATTTATTTCAGGTATGGGCAAGCTAGAGTTAAGATCTTTACTCTTTCTGGTTCATTATGTGGTCAATGTTTTTAATTATATTTGTTTTGGCTTAGGATAGAGTGAGTGCAACCTGAGATCTGCCAGGGGATCAGGGTCTGAAGGACAGCTAGAGGAAAAAGCCAGCTTTGTTTTTCAGTTTTCATCCAAAATCATGCTGGCTTGAATTCTGTGCTGGGCATAGCTGGAATGAAATGACAGATCTGAGCCCATAAAACCCAGAACTGAAGAAAACTCAGTTACGCTGGTAATTCATTCGTCTCCCTGAGACAGGAACACAGGCAGACAACAGAATTCCAGTAACTGTGTGAAAGGTGGGGTCAAAACAGCACAGAAGTGCAAGCCTTCAGTGGAGATGAACTATTCTAAAGCATTTTTCAATAGTTTCAAAAAACATCCAGCATTTTCCTGTTGGTCAAGCTTTTGCCTGCTCTTTTCCTGCTGTGCTGCAGGTTGCACAGATGCACAGTCCTGCTTGCTGCCTCCACCTCTGCTGGGGAGGTGCAGCAGAGACTGGGGCTGCCACTCTTGTGACAGGTGACACACGCACAGCACGTCCTGTTGCAATCTGTGCATTAAAGCATAGATTGGGTGACCTGCCTTACCAGGAATGTCTCTTGGGAAGCTGTTAGAGATGTTGTAAATGGAGCAGAAAAAACACCATCCCTTCTTTTCAACTTAAGGAACTCATTTCGGTACAGCCTGGAACAAAACTCTGTGAGAGCATCACTTGAGAGTTTGCACAAGTACCTTTCCTATCACAGTGCTGAATTCCTCAAAAACAGTGCAGTCATGAATAGAAACATACTAACCATTAAATGTTTAGTGAAACCAAAGGAGAAAACTGGCAGGGAAAGAAATGTTCTTTTTAAACCTCTGAAAAAGCACTACAGGCAAGAGGGAGCAAACAGCAATATCACAGCCTAATAACATTGCTGCTTAAGGACTCCTTTAAAGTAATAAATATGTTTTTAATAAGCATATTTCCCCACTTTGGCATCTCTGGGTTCACATCCAGATGTAATTTCATACGCAGAGCGTGGCTGTGAGGATGCATCTGAAATGCCTGGGGACTCTCCAGATGGGGAGATGTGGGTACAGGAGCAGTCTCTGTTGGAAGGGATTTAATCTGAATTGTCTCTCAAAGATGAGAAAAAGACAGAAAAGCTGGCGTTCTCCCAGCCCCCTCCCTGTTGTCTGCCTCCCCCAAAGATGACTGCACAGCAAGTTCTACCCAAGAGCGTGCAAGACCCAGTCGCTGAGCAGGGCAGAGCATCAGTGTCCTGGCTGTGCCTCCTGGGTCCCACCACAGGGTGGGTAGGGGGTTTTTCCTGTCTCCAGCCCTGTGCAAGGGCCACCAGCCTCTGGGACAGCCACAGGGAATCTGCTGGCAATGCCACAGTGGCACAGCGTGACAGCCCATCTGCCAAGGGCCTCTCACACCTCTCTTGTGGATCTGTAATGAAATTATTCTTTCCTCTGCACTGTCAGGTGAGGGAGACAGTGGGGAGGGGTAGGCAGACTTTGGGTATGATTATCTTGTCTTCCCATGCTTTTTGCCTTTTAGTAAATAAACCTAATAAGATGCTGGGCAGCAATTCAATCTGTCATGCTTCACACATCAGAATAATTCAGCCAGAAATAGAAAGTGTTCAACCCCCATTAGAGGCAGTGCCCTAAAGAACAGGCTGATTTCTCTGGTTTTTGGCTTGTAATTTATTTCACATCAATTATGCACTGCCAACAAAAGTAGCTTCGTGCCAAGCTGTGATCTGCTCTTCTTTTAAAGACATCCTAACCATTTTACTTCTTTTCAGACTGCTTGTTGGCAGATCCCTATTGACAGCAAAATCTTAGCTATTTGAAGAAGTCACACGCGGCACTTCGTTCTCAGTGCTACAAGGTAATTCCCTCTGTGGCACGAGGTCCTGAGCCAGCTCTCCCCAAAGTATTTTCTTCTTGTTAAGAGGAATGCAAATTTTACCTGGCCTTGTTCTGATTGTCTCTGAGCAGGAACAATATGCTGGGAGAAAAAATGTTCCCATCCCGATGACCACAAGATTGACCACACATCCCCTGACACTCACCCCTTGGCACACCAGGGATCCAATCCTTGCAGCTTAGGATCACCAAAAAGTGGTGGTGGCAGAGAGAGGAGCAGGGCTGCTGACACCATGGTCCAAACCACTCTGCTGGGAGCCAGGTCTCATGTTCTCTGCACATCTGCATGCTCCCTCACTGGCTGGGAAGCTCCTCGGGGAGAGAGATCCTCTTTGCCTTGTAGGGCTGTTCTACCCCTCTGCCCCTCTCACTGCATTGTCATGGTAATGGCTCTGCTGAAAACGAGAAGTGATACTCTTTTTTTAATTATTGCTAAATGAATTATTTGGACCAAATTCCACATTGCTTTGCTCCTCATATTGCCACTAGCACAAAAACTGGAAACATTTTCTACCTAAATTGCCCCTTGTGGAAAAGGCATGGATCAGATCTGCAATAGAAAGGCAAGGCAGCCACCACACACATTTAGGCAGCATTGCTGAGCTGATGATTCTGTAAAGCAGAGGTGAAGCACCCAAAAGAACCAGCCTGCTGTTTAGCTCACTGCCCAGTGTGATGCTCTCTTGCCTTCCCCAGCTCTCATTGCGCAGTGTTTTTCCAAGTTTGCATGAATCAGACCTGGAATTCACAGCCTGTGCCAGGAATTGCTCATTCCATGTCATTCAAAGTTTTGCTGAATTGGGCATTCTTTTGAGTCTGTTTTTCAATCATTTGCAAACGCACAAGGGGAACTAAAAAGGTTTTGTTTCTTTGGTCCCACGTCCCCATCATCTGTGCTGTTTTGAGAGCTTGTTGCAGCACATGTGGAGATCTTTGTTCCAGGCAGCCACTGGTAGCTGCTATCTTGGGAATCAACAGAGAGGCAGGCAATAGCCCTCTGCCAGGGAGAAGCTGGAGGGTTTTTATGTTCTTCCTGCATGATGCTGGAGCCTGAAGGGGAAGGCATATCACCAAGAGGTGCAGCTAGAAGCCATGCCTGCCCAAGATATCCAGGACTCTGATCCTAAAGGGGATCAAAGTGGGAATGGTGATCAATGCAGTCATCGAGCTGGCTATCATTCCATCATTAGCAAGGACAGGCAAGAGATCAGTCATTCTCAGTGGCTGGCTGTGCCCGGGGTGGGCTTGGCAAAGTCAGTCCCTGGTGGCACTGCAGTGCCAGAAGTGTGAGTGCATTTGCCAAAGTGGATCCAGAGGGCCTGGCTTGCTGCATTCCAATGTCTCTGCCCTCTGAATCAGGGCAGTCATGCTGGGGAGAGGGGGCCTTGCCTCTCCGGTTGCCCTGTGCTCCCAAGTGCCTGGCATTTCCCAAGGGAAGCAGAGCCTGCAGGTACCTGCTGCTCTGGAGGAGAGGGTGGCTGAGTACAGGAGTCTGCATGCCAGGAGGCACTGAGACTGCTCTGCTTTTGAAGGGTGTTATTTAATTACTTTGCTGCATAATGGCATTACCTGTGTGTTTCCTTTGCTAATACATTTTTGTTGGCTGTAGGAGACAAAGCGATTCTTAATCACAGCGCTGTGACAGTTCAGGTATCAATATCTCACTGTGTAGGTTATGATCTATGGCAGCATTGCCTTTACATGTATTTTTATGCCATTTCACCTGCGGGAGGTTGTAAATATTTCTCCTTTCTAACTTCCTAGCTAATACTGTTTCTGCAGAGTGTTTCTGGGAGTTTTGCAAACAAGGCCAGCTTATGAAACCATTATGAGCTCCTTGAATAGCCAGGGTGAGCTGTGACTGAGCCCTCTCTCCGGTGAAAGCAGGCTGTGGTGCGGGACTGGGATGCAGAGCCAGCCACAGTGGCTGCGAGTCACCCAGGGCTTCACATACCCCTGTACAAGTGCCACTGTGGAGGGGTGCTGCACCTGCATGCACACCAGTTCTCCAATCTCCCCCACATAGGTACATAAATATACATCTACAAACACTCCTTTGCTTCCAAGCAATTATTTTCAGAAAAATCTCCAAATCTTCTGGGTTTACAGAAAACCAGCTAGATCAAAACAATTTCCTCTGGTCTATTAAAGCTGTTGTTATACTTCAGCTGAGACACTATGAGGTTTGCTTGTTTTCTTTAGAGCCCTGGCCTAAAAGCCCTGCCAGGAGCTCAGTGTGCAAACAAGGTAACAATGCTGAAGTGCTCTTCCCAGCAGGCTGAGTAATGTTTCCATGTCCACTTCTCGCAGAGAAGCTCTTTGCCACCTCTAAATATACTCACAGCTGGGGTTATGTTCTTCTTACCTGTCTTTTTTGTTCTGCTAGCTGGAAAAAAATGAGGAAACTTGCTGTTCTGTAATAGAAGAAATTTTATGTTGTACAAACCCTCCTGAAAGTTTTTCATGATGGAATAGAGAAAAAGCCAGGTTCCAGCAGGCTGGGCTTTACCAGCACAGCCAAGGGGTCTGCGGCTCATTCCTGTCTCCAGAGCTTTCTGTGTGACGGGGAGGAGCTTTATTGAGGCAGCCAGCACCCCAAAACACACTCTTGTTCTTTAATAATGGCTCATTGGTCCATTGGACCAATCCAATAATGGATTTGGTCCATTTTAGAATGAATTATTTATTTAAGAGACATAAAACTAAAAGACATAAGACTTCAAACAAACTGATACTACACAGGAGTAAGGGCAAAATGAAACCACTAGTAGGTACATACAGTCCTGGGTTAAAGGTATCTATTAATATTACAGCTAGTGAAGAAATAGTATAACCTAGGATTCAGTGGTTGGTGGGGCACACATGGAGATCCTTTCCCTCAGTTCCCAGGGAAGTGACCATAGGTTTGTGTCCAAACCCCAGGCAGATGTCTCCCACACTTCCAGGGTGTGTGCGTAGAAGGCTTCTGCCTATGTGATAACTCGTGTGCCTTTTATAGTTTGTAAAACAGAGTCTTTCAGTCATGAGTATTTCTTTTATCTCTTCCCACTCAGCTCCCCAGACTTATATGCTGATCCTTAGCTGGGGCCTGAGCCCTTTTGGCACCAGGGTGACCCCTTGCTGGGCCTTTCAGCCTGGGTTATCTCCTTATGCACCAGCTGTCTGTGGTAGAGGGGGGAGATGTCCTGACCCACTTGGGAGCCTGGAGACTGTGCAAAACTACCTAATGCTGTACTCACCTCCAAACTAGAGGAAAGCACTGGAGCCTCACATGATTTGTCTTGTATTTAAAGGTCTTACTGGATCAGGACATCCATCTCTGTCTCAATGACCAGGGACAAAAGCACCACCTTACCCACCAGAGTGTGTTTCCAAGAGTGGGAAGGCAGTGATTTCTGATGCAGATGGAAATCAGCCTCGCCTTGAAGCACAATGATGGCCTTATCTCATAATTATTTCCTAGTGAGTATCATTTCATATGCAAATCCTATCCATGCAAAAATTTAATCCTTTTAAAAATTCCGAGTAAGTGGCAGGGTCTATAATTTCCTGCTGTGGTGGCACTACACAGTGTCATCAGGCAGTGTGGTGGTTCCAGCACCCACTGGTCTCATCTGCCTGCACACTGCAGGAAGCATTGCCAGGAGCTTTGGGCTCTGCTGCAGGTACAGCCAAAGCTGCCAGGGTACTGGGCAAGCTGCTCTCTGCAGGCATTTGCAATCTATGGGGCCTTTGGAAAACAAGATTTTCTCCAAATAAACCCATTCAGGAGGCAAAATGCAGCTGTGTAAATATAACCCAGGTGCTTGGGGAACTGAAAATAGCCCCTGATATGTATCTGAGAAAGGCTAATGTGGGTCAGGCTGGTAGGTGCCAGCTGCCAGCCCATGCTAGCCTTGGCTTAGCACAGAGCTAGCACAGAACCCTCTGCAGACATTCTGAGTGCCATCCTTGTCTAGGCTGGGCCTCCCCAGAGGAAAACTATATCCTCTGTTAATTGTTGCCCCGTTCCTATCTGGGGTGTTCTTGAAGAATTATTTGGGATGTTTTGGGAAGACCTATTTTTTTATCATTCCCTGCTTCTATCATCCCACTTTTCCTTGTGTCACTGTGAAGCAGAAAAGGAGAAAAAGAGAAATTCAGGTAGGAATATTGCTGGTCTTCAGAGGCCTCTAGCTGAGAGGCCCAAGCTGAGAGCAGCCAAAGCCCATGTTCTGGCTGGGGATGGCCTGGTGGTCTGCTGAAGATTTTGTGGAGAGAGAAGTAAAGAAAGGCGCTCTTCATGGAGCTGTTTGTAGCTTTCTGTCCACTACCAAGGAGATGAATTCAAAAGTTTCAAAAAACTTTAAATAGGTTTCATATTTAGACAACCCAGTGCCCCGAACCTGTCTTCCACAAATCAGAATTTTAATGTGTTGAGTACCCCATGTTTCTAGATATTCACGTTCTTTTGGTTGGCGATGCTAATGTTGCTACATTGTCAAATATATATGTGTGTGTGTGTGTGTGTGTGTGTGTGTGTATGTATATATGTGTGACTCTATGATTTACATGTATTTAATATATACATCTCACAACTGCACTCTGAGCTCACTGAGAAAGGTGAGAAAAGGCAAATACCTGAAGAGAACTGCTTTCTCTGCCTGGAATGGGAGCCTTCAACTGTGATCTGTCAGTATCAAATTCTTCACCAGCTTGCTTTCACGTAATTAAAGCACAAGTGGTGCTAGTTTTGATATAGAAAGCAAAAAAAAAAATAAATCTCATCTCTGTCTCCCAGGAGACTCCTCTAAATGAAGCAACCTGTCCTGCAAAGGCTTCCCCAGTGACAAACAGAGCGTGCCTAATGCTGAACCGAAACTGAAACACACAGATTGACAAGAAGGAGCATCTTGGGCTGGGGACAGGAGTACAGAAACACTGAAAGCAAAGCACAGAGCCCAGGCAAGGAAGGAGGAGAGCCAGGAGGCAAGTTAATTTAAGAGACATGAGCTGCTCCAGGCTGGATGTCTTCTTGCACAGCACCGTGACTGCTGGAGCTAATGCTGGGTTATAAAACAGGCTCTTGTGCTGGCTGCTGCTGAGGAAACCTTCGCTTACTACAGCAGCTGGGAGAGGGGAACATTTGCTGGAGCCAGAGCCCAGATCTGTGAGATATCTGTAACCAGGGTAAAAGCTAAAAGATTTTCAAATGGCAGGAAATGGCAAAGGAGAGCCACATATTGAGAAACCTTGGGTCTGCTGCCAGCCTTGGCCCTTGTAGATTTGTTGATTTATGCAAAGTTAAAGCATGACTGAGCTCTACTCACTGCAGTGTTATTGCCTGGCTTTATGCTAAAGAGCAGCAGTTGAGAGGACAAAGTACAAAGTTTTGTTTTGATGTAAAGATGGCTCATTCAAATTTAGCTCAGAATAAATAAGAGCAATAAATTATGGTCTCAGAGCCCCATCTGTTAACCCAGGCAGAGAGAGTTTGGTGGCCAGCAATCCAACTCTTGCAAAGCAGGGACACATCCTGCCTTGTCAAACCAGAACAGGCATTTCCATCTGGGTTTGTGAGAGAAGGCAGGACATATCCTCTGCTTTGAGATGTTTCTTCCAAGGCAGGAGGTGAGTATATTTAAGAATTGCAGAAAAAGTTATCTTCCCTACTGGTGTTACACTAAGGCTGCAAATAAATCTACTCTTTCCGAAAGCTGTTGCTGGGCTGTCTTTTCTCACTGCCCTTATCTTTGCCTGTCCCTGTTGCCTGAATCTGAACAGCATCCACACCCCATGAACTTCAATGTGCGGTCTAAAGGACAGCCCTTCCTGGTTTTGTAGGGAGCAGGGAAAAATCTGAGAACTAGAAATGAAATTGATTATTTTCCCATTTCCTGGCCACATTAGTATAAATTCTGTATTCTCCTCTATTCATCCCAAAAGAACTAACATGACTCAGAGGACACACATTAAGGAGATTCACAACTGCACAGCAGGCACTGGTGGAAGTTATATTATGCTGAGGTTAAAAAATGTGAAGAAAACTTAAATTTGCCATTTTCTTCCTTGTTGCAGTTCTTCAGGAAGATAGATAATTTTACATAGACAAAAGAGAGGAAGAAAGCCTGGGAAAAGCAGCTGTTATCTTTGTACATATGTATGAAGCATGCATTCACACCCCAGAGATTTTCTAGAGGAGCAGCCAGCCCAGAGAGTACCCTGAGGTCCTATGAGGCCGACAGTGAATGCAAAATTGATCATCCTCAGTACTGGAAACTGGCCTTTACAGTCTGGAGATGCTTTATGATGACCTTGCAGTGGGATTTATGCCTCAGAAAATGGTCTCACTGATTAGTGGGAGAGCAGCCTGCAGGCCCCTGGGGATCTCTGCTCTTGCATCAGAGCACTGAGCAGTGGGAGAGGAGCATTAGCCCCCTTTCAGCCACTGCTCCCAGCAGAAAGGAAAGATGATAGCTTGCCATTCCCTCGAGTCACCCCTAGCAATAGGCAAGCATTAAAATAAAATAAAATAAAATAAAATAAAATAAAATAAAATAAAATAAAATAAAATAAAATACATTGCCCTTACTGCAATGCAAGGCCTACTGAAACAGTTACTCTATTTAGACTCTGGTCTATCTGCTCTAGACTGTGGTCTCACTGCAAGGCACTACTGCTCCTCACTTTTGTAGCTAGTTACTCCAACTCAAAAAGCTTCAGAGTAAAACATTTTTTTTCTGGTAGCTTCCCAAAGCTGAGTCCTATTCCTGTGCCAAGCTTGCTCAAGTTCTTGACAAATGAACTACTTAATCCTCTGCTCTGGTCATGGTGCTCTGCCTGTCACGGTTCTGCAATTTTCAGGTAAAAATAATGCCTGTCCCAGGTCTCAGCAAATCCTATCTCCTCATGGGCTGCAAATAACCCAGGAAACCTGCTTCTTCTGAGCAAACAGATGGGTAGCATCAAATTTAGTATCTCTAAATGGATGGGAGCTTCTGTTCCCTACTTACAATTTATCAGTTTACTCTGGAAACAAACATTTTTGAGGAGACAATGGATATCCCAAAGCCTGATAGAGACAAGGTGACATGGGTTTGGGGCTGTTAGGTACAGAAGGTTCCTAAAAAGAACTTGCCAGAGTTATCTGGCATAACTCTAAAATATATGGTCAAGGTGTGGAGATGATGCACATTGATACACCTACTCCAGTTTGAAATTATATAATTAGGCCCAAATAACAGCCGTGCTCCTCTAAATTCCTATCAGCCAGCAAAATCCAACTAAGAAGGTGGATAGATCTCTGCAAGGTTATCTTGTGTTGATCTTCGTGCTGGACAGACCCTGTAAATGTCAATTTATGGGATCTAAGGTTGATGTAACATGGTTGATGTAACATTGGGTGCAAGCTGTGTGAAGCAGGACTCCAACACCTCAAACAGATCTGAAAAAGACATGCTCAGTAGATGCTGAGGTACAGGCACCTGTACACAACTCTTTGTCATTTAGCCACAATTGTTTCATTTAATGATATGATGTGATTGGGTTGTTTGCAGTTTATATAATTACAGCACTCGTTGTGTCTCCATTGTTCAAAGAGCTTCGTTATGGGAGGGATTATTCATGTGAACAATGCAATTTGTTCTTCTGTCAGAGATCTTAATAATAAAAAGCTAAATATAGAGTGGCTGGTGGATCTTAAAGAACTTTTCAGTGTTGCTTGCTGTAGTGGACAAAGTCATAAGTGGGGCAATCAGATTCACCATTTCCATGCATTCAACACTGCATTATATGATGCAGTAGAGCATGAGCAGGCTGCATTGGTGTATGGGGGAAGTAACTCAGGTGATGAATGACTGTATTGGCAACCTGCTTGTGAAACAGCTGAGAAAGGGCAAAAACATGTGCAGCTAGCTCTAGGTAGCACAGCTTAGCTGCAAATCCCTGGCATGTCACATTTCTGCCTTGCATAATATTGTCAGTGGGAAATTGTGTCTCTAAACCATTTCAGGAGGGAGCATCTGCCCACAAGAGCAAGGTATTTGTTTATATGCTTACATGTCCTAGCTGCTGCCAGACTGGATAAGGACATCAGTTCATCAAAGCCTCTCTAGCCTGCTCTAATGCACTAATTTTATGTCCTACCACATTAAATTGTCAACTATGTTTCCCATATCTAATATCTTTGGAGACAATTAGTTTCACTCACCATAAAATGTCATGTTAATTACAAACAGAATGAAATGTAATATGCATTTACTTCATCCACTTTGCACATCAGGCAGTGGGTTGCACTGGGCACAGTTCAGTAGTTTGCTTTAGAAAAGCATCTCTGATACCGCAGAGCTGTGAAAATTAGAAAAGCTTGTTGGAACATGGTTGGACTTTGATCCTCAACAGGGCAGACAGCAGATCTTATCATCTTTATTTCACTTTTTCTGAGTCTAAAACTGACTCTGGGAAGTGCTATGTGAGAAGTTCTTGCCAGCTTTCTGGCAGTCTGTGCTTCAAACCAAGCTGGGAGTACCAAAACAGCCGGCTCCAGAATGGCAGCCAGTACACTTTGTCCTTTGTGCCTGCAAGGTCACCTTCAACTTTTTTTCCAGGGCTCCAGGGACTGACTCATTCATATTCATAGCCTCACCTGAGAAATTTAGTCCACAGGAACCCTGCAGCCACAATTCATGGCCTGTTAACCTGGTACCTCACACATCCTGCTCCAATGTACATTCATTCACTCCCAGATCACATCCCAAGATCAGAGTTTGGACATGTCCAACTTGCCATGCTAGAAACAAATGCATTTGCCAATATCTCTTTTGGGGGGGAACTTTTCATTTTGAAAAAACCCTCACATTTTTATTCATGACTTCATACACATGATGGGAGGCAATCTGCTGCTGTTCCAGAAACCTCCATGCCCCAGGCTGCCACACAAGCAGTGCTGTCGGCCTGTGGTGAAAGATGAGCAAACTGATCATTTACTTGCCTGACACCCTATGTCCACAGAAGAGACTTGTCACTTGTCCAGGTGAAATCTGAGGATCCAGAAGCAAAAGAGGTAAGGAGGAGAAGGATAGATCAAGATGCCTGATTCAAACTGTCTTTGAGAGTCACCTCTGGTTCCCAATTATCAACGTGACATCAAACCATAATGTAAGAGAACCCTCATAGTAACAGGTAACAGGTGACATCTTGAAACTAAACTAGTAACCAGGCTGGTGAAGGCATGTTATGTCATGGTGTGGTCACTGCACATGACCTCACCATGCCCAAAATGTGTACAAGGTCCTTGAATTTTCATGGTACATCTTATCTGGTTTTGGTTCCTCCCCTGAGGCTCCTGAGCAATTCCTTGGTGAGCAGCATGTCAACACTGCAATTTGCTTGAGTGTCCTACTGTGAGTAGCTCCCTATTTGCTCCTGTGATTATCAGGCCTCTTCCAGTGACCCACAGAAGATGTGGATCAAACAATCCCCAGCAGGTGTTTAACAGTACGGGAGAAAATACCCCGCAGTAATGCTGTACTGATGTGTCAGAGCCACAGGCTGAGAGAGCAGGAGGAGAGACATCCCTGAGTGCACTGTGCTTTTACTGTCTTTGTGTCCAAGGGTCCATGTGCCTACTTACTCACCTGCTTATTTTGTTCCTTCAGCTTCTTTTGGACTCCCACCTGCTGCAAGACCTTGCCAGGAGACAGAGCTGCCCAGGAAGCCTCTGTTACATCAACAGAGCCTGCCACACTTCCTCTCCTCCACCCTTTCCTTCCCAGGCTGCTTTTTATGTGCTGCCTGCTAGCCTGTAGCACAAATGGCCCCTTAATGAAAAGAAGCACAGAAGTATTTTAAATTTAAACTGAGTTGACAGCATCAGTGCTTAGACCAGAAAGATTCAGGTGGGGGGGATGAGGAGGCCAAATGGAGCTTCCCAGAGACTTCTGTGCTGCCATGATGAATCACAGCCCCATCCCTTTCCATTGCTCTGGGCAAAAACATTTATTCACTGTGCTGACTGCTGAACCATGAGCATCAAAGGGATTTAATATTTCAGGTCTGAATCCATGTCCAGGATTGCTGCTGCTATTGCTGTGACATCATTTGGGTCTCATTAGACAAGCAATTTTTTAAAACACTGCTGCCTACCTGCACAGGATTTTCTACCGTAACAGGGTCTATTAATGAGGGAACTGGTTAGGAAAGCCTTAAGGTCAAAATGATGACGAGCCAGCTCCGTTTATTGGTAGACATATCCAAGTCCTGTGCACAAATGTCCTATGATAAGTCATGGCCAAATCACCACTCACTTGTCACACTGTTCTTAGAGGAAGAGTTAGGTCAAAGAAATATATTTATCCCTTAAGTCCTCCAGGGCTTTGCTTAAATCAGAGTCAAGAGACACTGCCTGTGCAGTAGGCAGCATCCATTTCTCCCCAGCTGCAAGCCTACTTAACATTTATCTAAATAAGTAAGAGCATAATCAGCTTCCCTCAGAACTCCCAGCACTGCTGACTCCTTGGTAGGGCTGTCAGGCACCACTGGAGCAGCACAGCCATCCACAGCATCCTGGAGGAGGGCTCTACTCTTCGGAGAGGTGATGGCCAAACCTGGAAAGTGGCACATGGGCCCCAGGCAGGGCCTCCTCGCCATGGAAAGATTGGTGCAGCTGGAAAAGAGAAATTGTCCAGCCCGGCCTGCAGGGGGAATGCTCCCTTCTTGCTTTCCTTTCAAACCAGCCCCAGTGTTCCCCTGGTGACCCTGTTCACTCTGATGGACTGAAATTTTGCTCTCTGGAGAAGCTGCTCTCCCGTGGCCTCTCCAAGGGGCAGCAGAAGAAAAGGCAGCCATGCAAGCTCAGTATTTGGGAAAACCCCATCTCACAGGCTTTTGCTGCTTGCACTGAGAGGAGCAGGGGTGAATGGAGCCTGAGTTTTGGGGGGTGGCAGGCAGTGCTAAGGGCAGGGCCCAGCTGCACAGTGGGGAGGGCTCAGGGCTGCCGGGGCCTTGTGCAGCTGCGGGGCAGCAGCTGAGCTCACCCCAAACCATGGACACGAACAGAGGGGTAAGGGCACAGCTCTCCAGCACCCCTGGGGTCTGCTGCCCTTCCAGGGGAGCCCCGGGAGCTGCCCTTCCCAGAGAAGGCGGGTGGATCTGGGTGGGCCAGAGGGGTGTGAACGTGGCCAGAGACAGAACACTCTCTGCTCTCAGATAGGGAAGATGTGGCAGGAAATCCCTTGGGAAAGCTGCACCTCTAGCCCAATATTCTGCATCCCGTTCTCCCTCAAATATTTACATTTCTTCATTTCTGCAGCCTATAGGCGCAGGACTGGTAAAGCAGATTACAACAGGATGAGGCTTTTGCTTACACATTATAGAATCACTTTCTGTTTTCAAATGCATTTGGAAGGCAACCTCCTCTGCCACGTAATGGATTATTTCATAATGCTGAAGTTTAAACAAAATATTTTTCCCTAGAACAGGAAAGAAACCAGGCACACGAGAAATACAAACCTACTGAAAAAAAAGTATGTCTTTTCTTCACATGGCTGAGATGTGGTATCAGCAATTGGAAGTGGCATTGTTCAGCATAAAGGAAAAGGCAGGAAAATGTGGCAAGTCACACAGAAGGAATTGTTAGCTGATGCAGCCAGTTTACACTAAAAAAATGTGGAAAGCACAACCTTCTTGAATTTATGCAGTTTCAGTTTCTTAAAAAAAAGAAACAAAACAGCCCACCTTGTTAGGCATGTTGTTTCCTTTCAGTCTGGTTTGTGGTTTGGGGTTTTCTTTCTCTGCTTTAAATATTTTCCATGTAGGTTGGCAGTGGAAAAACCCACTTTGCTCACCCCCTTTCTCACCAGCCAGCTCCTACACAAGCCAGCACAGCCCCCAGCTCTCCCAGCTTGTACCAGGCTGGTTTTGCAGCAGTGACTGCCAGCAAAGGAAGCAGGGAGCCTTTGGATGCAGGACCAGCGTCCCCAGAGGTGCAGACCATGTCATGCAGGTGCAGGTTTGCAGATCTCCAGTAGTGCCTTTGATGACATTCATGAAGTGGTTAGCACTTGGCTCAGGCTGAAAAAGCTCAGCTCTTGCTCTATGGTAACAAGCAAACAGCAAAATGTCTGTCAGACAGAACATTGTGGTGGTGGCTTCCAGTCTGCCCCTCAGTTTGTCCATTGCAAAGCATCTTGTGAGACAGATGTGTGTGGGTGATGAGGACCTGGAGGCTGTCTGTAGCTGCCTCAAAGGGGCCCACTCTGCAAACTTAGGAGAATGGCAGTGCAGAAGCTGTCACTGCCATGAATTAATTACCATGACAGAGCAGACTTGTCCCTTGTGTGATGCTTTGGAAGCTGAACAGAGACCATCATCTTGCTTCTATGGGATCAGCTAGATGCCCAGCCCCGGAGGACATGTGCTTGTGAACAGGGAAGGAAGTAGATGAACACCATCCTTTAGCCCTCCAGAGAGGTATAAAGTCCATTGGAGCAGTGGCAGGGATGGCAAGGGCAGCCAAGGCTGGGCTGCTCCCCTGCAGATGGGATTTAGGAGCAGTGACTCCTGCTGGGCAGTGATTCCTTGGCCACAAGTGACTCCATGCTCCAGAGCCAGGTGAAGTGCCTGGAGATACCTACCTGAATGCTGCCTGTACCCCAAGAAATGCCTTCCCAAGGCAGCCCCAAGAAACCAGATTCCTGGTGTTTAGCAGCTTCTCGGAACACAGCTCAAAAGCACCACAGGTTCCCTACTCTTGGCAGGGATAAAGAAAGCAAAAATAACCCAGCTGGAAGAGACACAGGCAGTTGTGGTGACTGGAGCAAGTGCCCAGGTTTGTTTGGAGCACCCACAGCAACAGGAGGCAAGACTGGAGCAGGAATGCCAGTGGGGAACAAATGAAGGCCCTGTTGGGGACAAGGTGGGGGGTCCTTGTGCTCAGGGTGGCCCTGCCCACTCTCTGGGGGCTGCCATAGGGGCAGAGCATGGAGCAATTCTTCCCAAGCAGACTGCTGCTGCTGCCCACTCTTTAATGCCAAATAATACAGAAAAATCTACCGGGTTTATTATCAAAAACACCTGCTCACTGTCAACACAAACTGGAGCACTGAGAGAAGGCATGAGTTAGGCAGGGGATATGGAAAAGGCTTCAGTAGCCTTGTTATCTGATCATCTCATTGATCACCGCATCCCTCATTTTTCCTCAGCATGGCTATGGCTCTCCCAGTGATGTGGCCATGAAGCTGCTTGGAAGGGAGTGAGCTGAGAAACCCTCCCTGCCTCTTTGATCCCAAAAATGAGGAAAGCTGGGCTTTGTGCTCTTTAACCTCATGTTAGGAGGCTTAGTTAGGTGTCTGTTGTGGACTCTTTGCAGGATATACACATCTGGTATGCTTAGAAAGGCAATGCTATGTCTGCAGGAAATACACTTTTCCTCTCCCTCCACCCCTTTTTTTAATGATCTCATTCCCAGAGCAAGGAATGGCAGGTGGTTTCACACCACATATGGCCAACTCATAATGTGCATATCCACAGAACTAATATCCTGCCATCAGCAATGTGCTTTCTTTGGATCACATTTGGAAGGTGATATAATCCTGGATGAATTGTTGGAGGGAGGCAGTTTATCTGCCACTCTCCTCCTCTGGTGTCACCGTGGTTATGTTCAGCACTGGGTTCCTGTTTGGGTGGGGTTTGCTCAGCACCACTGTGTGCTGAGATTTCTCCCACTCACTGCCAGCTGGCAACACCTGGTTCCTGTGTGAGAGCCTGGGGCAGGTGAGGAGAGCTGTGCAGTGGTCCTCAAGGGGGGAAAATGGTAAAAAGCCTGTATTAAAACTCACCCCTCCACAAGCTGGTGGTAGGAGCAATGGTTAACATTTCTTCAAGTGCCAGTGAAACAGGAGTGCAGTGTAAACACGTGATTGCTAATACGAGAATTGTTAAAATAAATGTGTATGTGGGAGATGTTTTAAATAAAGAATATTTGTGGGAGAGAAGGAAGGGGGTAGACAGCTGTGTCATCCTCACAGCCCTCCCAGCACAGCAGTAGGGGAAGGTGACTCTCAGAAAAGCACATGTGTGTTTTGATAGTCTCCACTGGCATCGTACCCACCAGTGACCCTGCCCTGTTTGGGTGACACTATGATGCCCTGGAGGGGCTTTTGGTGGCAGCAGGCCACCTCCTAACTCACAGGGATACAACCAAGTGCATTTTGTGCCCCCAGAACTGACTGACAGCATGGATGGAGCTCTGCTTTCCCCGCTGTGGCTCTGGGGTTTGGTGCTGCTCTCCCTCAGCACAGTGCTCTGGTTTTGATGGTTTGTTGGTACATGACTCAGGGGAGTTTGTCCAGTCTGCATGGAAATTTTTGTTTGACTTGAACAGTCTTGCTGGGAGATAGATTTCTTGCTAGCAGGGCTGTCTGTATCTCTCAAGCATATGAGCTTTCTCAGCACCTCCCAGGGCAGTTCCCAGGGAAGAAGCAGAGAAACAGAGCTAACTTAATTATCTATCAACTAACAGTGAATAAACACATCTCACAGTGAGCAAATAGCATCTCCAGGCCCTTCTGTCTCCTTTGCCTACAAATTGCAGAGGAAAGAGAGAAGCCAAATGGGCCATCACTCTGTTTCCTGGTCTGGGAAAGATCAAATCTATTCTTACTTGATGTTGTCACAACATTTCTATGTAGATGAAGCTATATTTGTGGTGGCATTTTTGGATTTGCAGAAAATGTTTGGAAATTGCAGAGGTTTGTTTCAATGAAAAATTGTAAAATATTTGAGGGTGTGTCAATGGATCAGAGGACTCTTTTTTGTTGTTGTTTACTTATGGAGAACAAAGAGGCAGGATGTGTGTATGGGCTAAGTGGAGAGCTCTAACTCAGCATGGGAAAGGGAATCTGACACATGTCCACAAAGCCAAGCAGATGGAAATGCAGTTTATATAAAACCTGTGTGCAGAAGGTAGGGAACAATCTGGGGAAGGGAGGGGAAGATCCAGAAGCAGTATAACTGATAATGTGTGTTTAGTGCCATGTAGATTTACAGTACTTTATGAGCCCTAATGAAGGCTCACAAAGGTTCTCCCAAATGACATCTACAAATGCCATCCTGCAGAAGACATGTCTTTTTCTGCCTGAAATAGCCCTATGCCATAAAACTGCACATTTATACAGAACAAACAAAACAGGGAAATGCAACCCCAGCCAGCAGGAAATCCTCAGATGCATGAAGGGAAATAGGCTGTGCTAGAGAGATGATTCCTTCATTATGTCACCTAATTCAAGGCAAAATATAACCCCAAGGTTATTTTACAGGGAAAGGCAAAGTAACCCTCTTTTGGTGAGCACTGTTGGTGAGGGCAAAGAGACACAGGATGGCACAAACAGAAATATGTGCTTGGTTTTCATTGTGACTGTTTCATAAACCATAGAGAAACTTTCATTCATTTCTCCTTTTGAAGGCCAGGCTGCATGGGACTCTGAGCAGCTTGGTCTGTGGAAAGTCTCCCAGCCCATGGCAGGGGACTTGGAACTAGGTGATCTTCAAGGTACCCTCCCCACCCAGACCATTTTATGGTTCTATGATGATGATTCTATGATTCTTTTCCCTATTACATTTTTGGGCAGGGTACACCTTACCTAGCATGGCTATCAAGTGCAGTAAGTCACCAGTGGATTGGAAAAGCCCTTGGAGAATTTCCCTCTCCTCCTTTGACTTGTTTTTGGCAGCAGGGGCTCTGCCTGCCCTCTGGGAGCATTGCTGTCACCCGGGGCAGGCAGAGCCTTCCTTCCCCCTGCCTCCACTTGCCTCACTCCCGCCCCTAATTACCCTTGCACTGGCTGTGAAGGGTGGCTGAAGCTCCAGTGCTCAGTCTGGACTTTCTCAAACCACTTGATTACAACAGGGAAGACAGAGGCTTCTTGCTCTTTCTGGCTATGCAGGTGCATGCTTTCTCTCTAAGCCATCCTGCCCTGGTGCTTCTCCTTTAGCCCTTGGTTCACAGGCAGGTTAGCCTTTCCTCCTGGTTTGTCTTCTCCAGCTAGTTTCCATTTCAGTGAGTTGTCACACTCTTCTGTTTATTCCTTTTTGCATGTGGAAAGCCATTTTTTCAGTGGGTCTCACCATCTGTCAGGTATTGCTGCCATTGCCTGGGTGGCTACGCTGACAGCACGGGATGGAAGCATTTTCTGGACAGTAATGCAAGCACTGGAGAATAGTTCTTCAGGCAAAAATGTCCAGGAGGACAAAGATCAGAGAAAAGGGGAGTTTTGCAAATTTATTCTTACACTTTTTCTCTGCAGATTTTACTCATATCCCACTGTAGTCCACCTTCTAGCATTGTCAAAAATAATGTAGCCCAGTGTCATCCCTGCAACACGGTTAACTTGTTATTGTCCTGACACCACACTTCCAGGGGGAGGTAATATCTGATTTTCCTATAAATAAACACAGGATTAACACAGGTCCTTGAACAAGTCTCAGGTGCTCCAGGCAACAATTCTCAAATACTAGCACAGATATTCAAGGGTCACAGGTACTCTCTTACAATTGCAAGTTAGGAAAACAGACCCAGAGGGACAGATTTGCATCCTTCTCCAGCTGAGCTTCCAGATTAGATGATGTGTGAACAGCTATTCCCAAATCAGGGAACACTGAAATCAAACGCTGTGTGTTTGAGTTAAAGCAGATCCGTCTGAGGGGACACTGGCAGGCTGCCATGCATGATGTGCAAGAAAATGTTGAGGAAGTTGGGCTGCTGTAGCCTCAGGATGTTTCTCACTGCTGACTGTAGCTAACTCATGCAGCAAGACAGAGCCAGCCTCCTCTCTGTGTAGAAATATAGGAAACAAGGAAGACAAATTGCAAAAAGGGAAATTTTGGTTGCATATAAGGAAGAAATATCTCTCCCTGTGCCATAGTATCATAGAATAGTTTGGATAGGAAGGGACCCTTAAAGGTCATCTAGTCCAACTGCCCTGCCATGAGCAGGGACATTTTCAACTAGGTCAGGTTGCTCAGAGCCCCATCTAACCCGGCCTTGAGTGCTCCCAAGCATGTGGCACCTCTCTGGGCAACCTGTGACAGTGTTTCACCACCTTCATTTTTAAAAAAGTTTTCCTTATATCTTTCGTAAACTTAGTCTCTTTTAGTTTAAAACCATTACCTCTTGTCCTATCAGCACACACCCTGTAAAAAGTCTGTCCCCATCTTTCTTAAGAGTCCCCTTTAGGTACTGAAAGGCTGCAATAAAGTCTCCCGGGAGCCTTCTCTTCTCCAGGAGGAGCAACCCCATCTCTCTCAGCCTGTCTTTACAGGAGAGGGGCTCCAGTCATTGAATCACCATTGTGACCCTACTCTGTCCACCCTCCAACAAAAAGCATCCTGTGGCATCCACTAGGGCAAAGAAAGACAATGGAGAGTTGGACTGGAGTGAGTGACTATGATGGCAAGAGCTTCATCTCCTAATTCTATTCTAACTACTCATTCAGGAATACATTATCAATATTATGGTCTCAGTTCCTCAGCAAAATAACCTCAAAGGCAAACAAGTTTCAAAAATAATCCTTGGGACACACTAACACTGGACATCAAGGCACCCTTTCTTGATCTTTACATGGACACAGTTCCAGTGACAAAGAAGAAACCTGAAAATGTCCTTAAGAGACAACTCTAATTACCTCCCTTCACTAGGCAGCAATGTGCTGTTTACAGAAAATCTTAAAATGAAATTTATTTGAAGAGGAGAGGAGGAGACAAGAATTTGTCAGATGTGGTGCTGACCTATGGTGCTAGACATGTGCTGTGTAAAATGATCCTTTCTCAAATTCTTGTTGTAAATCAGTCACTAGGTGAGAGAAAAGTGAAGTGGCTCACTTTTGGATAAATCATGTGCAGCACCTTACCCTCGGGTCACCTCTAAGGGGACAGACAGGAGAAAAGGATCTTGTCCAGGATCTTTCTGCAGGAAGCCAAAAGCTCAGTATTGCTTATGAAACATATTTTTGACTTTCTGAGGAAACATTTCCCAGCCAAATGCTTTTCATTTTTTCAGCACAATTAAAGGAAAAGGAAGAGGCAGGCTTGGTTTGATCAAAATAGACAGGATCTGCTGGAGAAGAAGAATGGGAAAGGTTGTCAACTGGAGCAAAGAGGACAGAGCAGCCCGTTGTGCATGGGCACAGCTGGAAAGGGCCATGGCTCCACAGCCTTTCTGTCCAAGGCTGGAGCCACTTCACCTTTCCATTTGAAAAAGGACAGGTTACAGTAACTCTTGCAAGAAGGGAAAAATAATTCCTAAGCCCCAGGGATGAAAGAAATCAACATTAAAGTGAAGGCAGTTATTCCTTATAACAGAATTAACTGCTTTCAGGTTCTTGTTTTACAACTACACCATCTAACTTTTGTGTGACAGAGGAGGCATTTTATCTCTAATTTAGTATATATTCTTGATTGCAATTTTCTCTGCAGGTGTTCAAGATACTCTATGCAAGCATAGGAAACAGGAGGTCTTGAGCTAAATAACTTCCTGTCTAACTGCAGAAGGTAGAAGGGAGATCAAGTCATTTGGTGGACACGATGTAGCTACGCAGTACTGCATCTAGGCACAGAAGTCAGGTATATGGAGTGATAGCAGAAATCTATACACCCTGAAATAGGTGACCCTTCTTCAGGCTTCCTGAAGTAGAGCTCCTGTGACAGAGAATGTGTTCTTGTGCCCAGAAACACACCAGGTTACACAAGGTTGTTAAAAACTGCCACACCGGCCACAGCAAACCACAGCAAAGCTCCCCACTTCACTGGAAAACGCACCTTTGATCAGAAAGCATGTACCCCAGGGTGGTGGGAGAAACCCAGCAGAAATTTATAAACGTTGTTGAAATTCATCTTTGTTGTTCTTTCTTAACAGTGACAGAAATGGCCTAACTCCATGTGGGTCTAGTTGTCTTATGCAACTAAGGTAACTGTGAAAATCCTTGTAACCTGCAGTAACAGGCAACAAGTTCTTATTTCTGAGTTCTCATTCCTTGTTCCCCTACCCAGTAGGTCTCAGTGGGGCCAGAAGCCAGCAAGCTTGCAGAGACAAGCATGTAGCAACCTGGGTACAGTGTGACAAGGGACACGTAGAAGAAATATCCTCATGGTCTTGGTATTGCCTTTTTAACGAGTGACCCAACATGGCCCTGCTTTGTGCACTGCTGTTTTTTAGATCCCCACTGTGTAACATGTACACACACATGTACAGCTACCACAGCTTCTTCTGCCGAGGGCCCCAACAGCTACAAACTGCTGCTACTGCTTGTGATGGTCCCCCAGACAGTTTCTCACAAAAGATGTTATAATCTTTTGCTCTGAGAGGAAATACACCCCAGCTTTTCCAAGAAAGTAAAAACCACAGCATCCCAGCACAAAGAAACCATTCCGGCAAAGGGCAGATGTGAGGAGTTCTCTTTATTCAGTACCATGTATGAAATTATTTCTAAATGAAAGCCTTTCACTCTGAGTCAAAGAATAAACACAAATATTAGCTAAGTTGGTCTTAATGAGTTTCCTTGTACCTCAGGGTTTGTCATTATTGTGGCTGAAAACAGGGAGAGGGAGAGAAAGGGAAAATTTGTCATTCTTCCTCCTGCTCTTCAGACAAAACCCTAAATAAATCAATGAATAGTTCCCCTGCAAGCGGTATGTATCAAAAGCAACAAAGACTGGCTATTAAAGAATGTGCTTTGTTACAACTTGAGTAGAAATGTCACATCACAGAAAATACTTAAAACCATTTCAAATAGGAGTGAGGAGAGATTTTTCTATTTGAGCAAAGGAAAAAAGAGGCAAGGACTTCAACATGTTCTTTTCTGACTTACCAGACTGATTTCATTTTTATGGAGATTAGTATAAACCACTGATACTCCCAGCATCTCCTCATTCCTGCTTTGACATTCCGCATTTTCACACCAGCATCTGCTGAAGGCAAGTTTATTTCCAGTTCTGCTCTTCCAACACAGCTAACAAAAAATGCTTTTTGTAATGGTTTGAGTAGCAGAAGGTTAAAAAGCCTCCTGAAGTCTTCCACAACAGACTGGCACCTTGATGGCTGTGCCAGCGCACCACCTCCCGCTCACTGTGACGGCGCTGGGAGATGGACACAGCGCCCAAAGCAACCTGCTGCCTCTGGCTTTCCTAACACCTGATGTCAGCTCTGTGCTGGTGTGAGCCACTTCATGGCACAAGTGAACATCACACTGCAGTCCTGTGCCGCGCTGAGGTCAGCGCTGGCATGCAGACCGCTGCCAAGGCAGGGCTGATCTGTGCGGTTTTTAAAATCAAGCTTGTCCAGCCTTGCTTCACTGCGTTACGTGGTGGCTGCTCAGCACAGCCCTGCCCAAAACCCTTCCTGCTAGCAAGGCTGAGGGTGGGAGCACATCTCATCCTGCTCCAGACCATGTCCCAGCACACCCAGAGTTGAAGAGGGAGGGCTGCTGTGGGCAGTTCTGCAGGCAGCTGGCGGGTGCTGAGTGCCCTGGGTGGACACTGAGACACTTTCCTGGTGTCTCCTGCTCTCTGCTCTCCCCCAGCAGAAACCTGCCTGTGCCACCTCAATCCCTGGTCTTCTCTGTGAAGCACTAGAGGGTGGAGGAGTCAGCACCAGGAAAACACTGCTCTTCCTCCTGCACATGATCCTGCATGCCAGTGGTGCCCTTTGCCTTCCATGCAGCAGCAACCAGGTCTTTGTCAGGCTTAGAAGCATGGGGTGCATCCTTCCAGGAACACCTCCAGGGGAAGATGACCTATCATTCCTGACATTTTCAGAGGAAAAGAGTTAAGGGTCTTATCTCCTTTTTTTAGGAAATCAGAACCCTTTTTTTCAGAGAGGGCCTGGATCTCATGACCCCTGTCTCTAATGACTGTGTGCCTGGACTTCCAGCACTGTCCTGTGTCCCTGTGATTCATGACAAATCTCGGGCTGAATTCATAAGCATCTATTTCTGAGCCTTTGAAAAATTCAGCTACAAATCAGAAGAGCACTTTCAGCCTTAATTAGGATAAGGCTGTTTACTGCTGTGATATAGAGTAATAGAAGAGCAGGATGAAAAGTGGTTAGAGGCATAGGGAAACTTCCATAGGAAGAGAGATTGAAAAGAGAGAATCCGTCTAGTTTGAAGAGAAAGCCTGTAAGGACACACTACATAAAATATGAACAGGCTAGAAACAGTAAATCCTTAATGCTTTCTTGCAGAAGAAAAATAAGATGTTCAGTGGAGCTGATATTCAGTAAATTCAAAACCCAGGAAAAAAAATCTAATTTTCACACAGCACACAGTCAGCTTGTGAGACTCAGGATTTAATCCAGGAGCTCAGCAGAACCCAAGGAAGGAATGTGTGTTGTACAGAAGAGGATACTCTCAAGTACTATGGCAAAAGTTGAATTTGCAGCTGGAACAGTACAAGAATCTGGGAGAGACATAAACTGTTTTGTACCAGGACATCAGATGATCACTAATAGAGAGTAAAGGCAGAAGATTCACCTGGGCCATGTCTTGTACAACAGCTTGCTGCAGGTTGTTTGTGCTGACCCCTGAAGCATTGCTGAGAGCCAGGGGCAACCAGAGCTATGCCACCAGCAGCTAGGGTCCCTCAGGGCCATAGGCCCCTGTGGACTCCACACATTCATTTCTGGGAATGGTAGCACAGCTGTGGAGCATCATCCCACACACACAGCATGGATTCCAGCAGTTCCCAGCATAAACCCATCCCACAAGGCAGGTGAGAGATGAGTGGAACGTGCAAAACCAAGAGAGACTTGAATAATACAGGCATGACCTCTGATCCAGCAGTATTAAAATGAAGCATGTTTTAGAATCTCTAAATTTATGCCATTGCCCAGTTTGACTTTCATAAGAAGGACTTTTATTCATTTATGACTGTAGTGAGGATAATAACTCCTGCTTAAGTCAAAGATAAGTTTTAGAAAAGCAACTGGACCTTTTCTGAATAATTGAATTAAAACTCCTTTTCTCCTGTCTGTTAAATTTCCATGCTGTTTCTGTTTCATCTACATATATTTCTGTGAGCCAGAGTACTCTTTGCTGTAACTGAACAAAATTCTCATTATTTTATCTTGGTGGCATCAACATATCTTGCACCTCAGTGAAAACACACACTGCAGTACAGACTCAGTCACAAGATGATCTTATTTCTTGGTACTAATGTAGGATTTTATATATTAGAAGCACTGTGGCTATTATTAGCTAATGATAAGGCAATTAAGCCAAATTTAGATGCCAATATAATTTCATTTTTGTTTCTGAAAGCATTTAAGCTTTATACAGGCTATGCTGCTCAATTAGCTGTATCTTGTTAAATATTGCAGTCTGCTACTCAGTGTCTCAGACAGAAAAAACCAACATTATTAACCACTGATGGTATTTGATACAAATAATAGCTTTAGAGGTTATCTGTCTTTGTCAGTGATGACAACCAGCAATTCCTTCTCCACATTAATTTAAATGATGACTTCTAATATGAAGCCCAGACATAGTGATGAAAGTTCTGACTTGCTCAGAACCAGGGGAACCAGGATAGCCTTGTGGGCTTTTTAACTTGCTCTGAGGGGCTAGCAAGGAGTATTTTGTAGTGCAATCTGATCATCATATCTTGTCTTTTATCAGTTGTGCAACATGTCCCAGTGTGACGGGGAAATTTGGCATTTTGGGGGCTGAACTTTCTCAGACAGTCCTCTCCCTCTACAAGAGCTGTCACTACTTAATACTCATAATCTAACCTCAGACTTTCATGGGTCAGATGGCCCTACTCTCCTCAACCACTGCTCTACTCTGCAGCATTCTTGTCTGCACAGGGTTTGGTCACCCACCCCATAAAAATGGATGGAAACCACCTCATCTTTAGCCTTGTCAACTTTATACCACACTGGGACACCCACAGATTTTATACTTGGCCATGCAGCTGTGGTCACTGGGGTTAAGAGCACCAAGAGCAGAGAGATGTCCCACTGAATCCCCTGGGTGTAGAGGTTCTTTCCAACACAGATATTCCTTGGCTGCAATCACAAGCATATGGTGGAGCAGGTACTGCTGTGACCTTGTGAGTTACTCTGCAAATTCAGCACCTCTTTTCTCCTCCAGCTCTGCCCAAAGCTTTTAGGGACCGCTGATGGCTTTGTAGAGCCTCCTGAGGACTCTGCCAGCTGTGAGTGCACCGCAGGCTCAGTGGGAGCAGCAGCACTGGGATGCACTGGGATGCACTGGGAGTCACTGACCGTGACTCCTCACCAAGGGGGGACTCATCAGGTACCTCCTGAATGAGCCACTGTCCACAGGGGTGCTTATGCTATACCTTGCTGTAAAGTTTGGTTCTTTCCATTTATGTGAGGTTCATGTCACCTCTGGAAAAGATGAAACAGACTCTTTTACGGGAGAGTTTCCATATCCTTTCTCGTACTGAAATTCTCAGCCACTGGGAGGGGTGTCAGATTTCGCTGCTCTTCAGCTCAGGAGAAAACAGCTCTGGGCCCTGAGCCATATTGGCACAGTTTTGCAGCTACAACTTTCAGAGCATCCACACCTGCCTCTGTGTTACCAGCTTGTCACTCCTGGACTGCAATGCCAAGTGCTGGTGATGTGGAAGTGGGAGAAGGAACAGCAGGCATTGCATGAGCTGGAGGGAGTGAGATGGAGATGGCTATCAGCTGTGACAGGCTGCCTTGCCTGCTCCTACCCAGAGCAATGATCTCACCTTTCCATCTAGCTCAGCCACTCTACCTTTGGAGACAGGGAAAGTGATATTTCTGCTGCCCTACCAAAGTGCATTTCATGCATGAAAGTGTGAGATAGGTTTCTGTCCAGCCCTTATGGACAACTGTCCAAGACATATCCCCACAGAGTACCTATAATAAACAAAGCCATTCAGGGATGACTATCTCTTGAAGGCACTGCATCCAGTTAGCAGAAGCACTTTGGTGATGCCGTTCCAGTACAGCACATTTAATTTCTTCTGGTGTTCAGATCAGTTACAGGACAACCCAAACAGGTCTTTCTGTACCCCTACAGTGTCACTGCTCATGAGGAAATAATCCAAACTCTGAAACATAAGAACCTGCTATGTCACCCAGCATGGGTGAATAGCATGGAGCAGGTCCAACACCTTGGTCATGTAGCCTCCATCAAGATGACAGAAAACAGGTTTCATGCCCTACACTAATTATTTTTGCACAGTTGGACATGTCATCCCTAGGATAATATATTCCCTGTATCTAGATAGTCCTTTATGTACACACAAGCTCAGTGAAGTCCTTTCAAAAAAATTTGGAATGCATTATTAATAACAAAAACGCTTATGATCTATGGAACAGGGTGCATGCTTGCATTCCTGCCCAAAATCCAGGAAGCGTATTATTAGCCTTATCTAAATAGAGCTCTTCTTTTTTCTCTGTACTCTTTCTGAAACACAATCTGCCTCACAAAAAAGGCAGCAATTATCCCCATTTTTTGATTCTTTTTGATTCAGTTCTCTGGTGCTCATGTGCATTCCTATAACACATCTGATGTTGATGGAGGTCTTTGGGTGCAATCACATGGAATTCACTGCTCAGAAACCTGGCAGTGCCTCTGTTAATTTGTTATGCTATGGATGCACACATTGCTCTACTCAGTGTAACCTAATGATAATGAGTTTGCCACATAGGTATGCTTTAATACTGTGATAAACACCTTGATTATGGTGTGACAGAGGTCTAGATCTGCTTTTCAAAACACTTTATTTCATAAATTATCTATTTACTTTCTTGCCACTATGTGAAAAAGGCTGTTTATTTTCCTGCTGTATTACTGAAGAATTATTGCTTTGATGATAAAAGAACAGAGTGTGGGAACCAGGGCACCATTTCCAAAACCAGAACTGAAGGGGTGATCTGAGAACCACAAACCAGCATTTCTGTTGCTCATCCTGTTAGATATAAATGGTACAAAAAGGAGGAACAACCACGGTTTTTGCATAGGAAAGATTTGCCTTGGGAACTGCTAAAATCCATTCTCACCCCTGGAACTGTTCAAAGCTCATCTGGAATCAGGCAGCCCAAGTACCCTGGTCCAAGCTGGCTCTGCTTCCGGTGGGTAATTGGATAGACAATCTAAACACATCCCTTCTGACCTAAATAATTCTCTGATTCTATATTCTCCCCATGATGAGAAAAATGCACAAATGCCATATAATAACTAAACTTCAAAATTCATTGCCACTGGACATCATTCTGATCAAAAGCAGAAATTATTTAAAAGATAAAAGCCATTTCCATTGTGGGAATACCAATAGCAATTAAATAGCAATGGCAATTAAATGTAATAATTTGTGTTCAACCTCTAGCACTGGAAGTCCCTGCAGCTTAAATTACATGAAGCTAAAAGCTGCTACCTTGTGAGCTTGGGCCTCTCCTGCACACATTTCCTCTGAATTCCTGCTAAAGTTGCTGGAAGGGTGGCAGCATTAAGTGGGCTTTTATCCTGACTAGTGTAGCTGCTTTTATGTACAAAAGTGATGAAAGTGAATGGTGCACGAAGTGGTGCAGGGGTGGTAAAAAAGGCAGCAGCAATGCCAGTGTAAAGCAAGGCTTTTTGAAGCTAATCGTCTGCAATTAGCCTTTCACCTTTGAATAAAGACAGACTGCTACTGCCAAAAAACGCCTCTTGAATATTCATTTAAATTAACTTCCCTTAGCCTGGTTTTGTCCTGATGGGATTTGCTTTCTCTGAGTACTCACACAGGATGGTTGCTCTGGCACGGAAGGCTGTGAACAGGACTGTCAGAGCTGCGTGCCCAGTTGTTTGTGAACGAGAAGCTTTCGATTTAGTCACAAAACATCAATATCAGAAGCAACACACTCGAGCAGTGTGGGCCTTTTGGAGCAGCCTCAGTAAAACAACTTAATTTCCAGGGAGTTGTTATTGGCCCAAGGCGATTTTAAAAGAGAAAGCTGGGAATACTGTTTGCCTACAAAACCAAACAAAATTTAAAAATACTTGATACTACACAGTCAAGGGAGAGAAGACTAAACAACCCAAGTAAGTCTTAGTCATTACAAATCATTTGCACATATTTTCCCCACTGGGTTGAACTGTTCCTTTCTCATAATCCAGCACACATTTTAAAAAGCAAGAGTTTGTGAAGTGACTGAAACCTGCAGTCTCACACTTTCCTATTTCATATATTCACTTCTTCCTGGTCTTCTTGAACATCCCTGCAGGAAGTCCGTGAGCTGGTCCATGGGTCAGAATGCTGACTGACATGGAGAGATATGTCCCCAGACTGACTTGCAAAGTAACTGGAATAGCATTGGAAATCCCATGTTTTAAATGCAGCCTTGACATTTTTTGCTTCCTTACACCATTCTGGTGTCAGGCTGCTTTGTTACATCAGAATCATAAAGCCCCATATATCTTTCTTAAAAGACAAAGCTCAAAGAGGCTTGTGTGGTGGGTTCACCCAGCTGGATGCCAGGTTCTCACCACAACTGTTCTATCATTCCCCTCCTCAGCTGCACAGGGAAGAGAAAATACAACAAAAGGCTTGTGGGGCAAGATAAGGATAGGGAGAGGTCATTCACCAGTTACCATCACGGCAAAACTGACTCAACTTGGGAAAACTAATTAAATTTATTACCAATTAAATTAGAGTGGGGTAATAAGACATTAAAAATAAATCTTAAAACACTTTGGCCCCACTCCTCCCTTCTTCCTGAGACTGATTAACTTTATTCCTGATTCTCTCTCCCCTCCCCACAACCCCCTTCTTTCCTGCACCCCTCACCAGCAGCACAGGAAGACAGGGAATGGGGGCTGGGGTCAGTTCATCACATGTTGTCTCTGCAGCTCCTTCCTCCTCAGGGAGAGGACTCCTCACACTCTTCCCCTGTTCCAGTGTGGAGTCTCTCCCATGGGACGCAGTCCAGATCTTCATTAACTGCTCCACCATGGGTCTCTTTCCATGGGGTGCAATCCTTCAGGAACAGTTCTGTCAACAAACCTGTTCAGCATGGACTCCTCTCTTCATGGACTCACAGGCCCTGCCAGTGTTTGCTCCATCACAGGCTTCCCAGCCCGCACTGGTCACATCCACTGCTCTGCTGTGGGGCTCCTCCAGGGGCTGCAGGTGGATCTCTGCTCCACCATGGACCTCCATGGGCTGCACCAAGGGCTGGAGGTGGGTCTGTGCTCCACCATGGACCTCCATGGGCTGCTCCATGGGCTTCAGGGGAATCTCTGTCCCAGTGCCTGGAGCACCTCCTGCCCCTCCTTCTGCACTGACCTTGGTGTTTGCAGGGCTGTTCCTCTCACACAGTCTTGCTCCTCTGCCCTGCTGCAGCTCCAATTGCGCAGGTTTTTGTTCCCTTCTTAACTCTGCTATCCAGAGGCACTACCACCATTGCTGACAGGTTCAGCCTTGGCCAGCTGGCATTGTCTCTTTTGGACATAAGGGAAGTTTCTGGCAGCAGAAGGCAGCCTGAAGGCCTGCCACTGCCCAAACCTTGCCACACAAACCCTGCACACCTTGGCAGTGGTACCAAGACCTCCTAGCCCTATCTCAGTGGCAAAACTTACACCTGACTGCCCTACAGAACTTCACATGCAGCATGTAATAGACTTCTTGACAGCTCCCCAGTCATTGGAAACCCACATAACTATTCAAGGCACATTTTGCTCCTCCACGAATCATCCACACATTTCCTTTCCTCCATAAATCCTGTGATAACAGCTGAAAAGTGAAAGCAAAATAAAGCTGTGTGATACATGTGAAATGCAAAATGGTGGCTCTGTGCTGGTACCATTTGTACAGTCCTTTTTCCCTATCACCCACAAAAAGGAGGTCATCAGTAGAACAAGGCAAGAACTGTATTAGATGCACTGGTACAGTCCATCTAACACATCCGGTACAGCTTACCTTGACAACAGATTATTTCATCCATATTTGCATTGAAGTTGCAGGCTTGGAACATACAGATCAGAAGTTCAGACATAATTAAAAAAGGGAGATGCACAGAACTACAGGGCTGCCACTAGGGTCTCCGGCACAGGAAACAACTCCTCTGTTGTGAACAGAAACCAACATCAGCTCAAGGAAAGCAGGATTCAGGGCAAGCAGAAAGCCTCAGCTGGAGAGAGCTCTTAGTTCAGGGCCTGGTCCTGTCAGATGCCAGGTACAGCGAGGGAAGGGCTAGCAGCCTCATGAGTCCATTAGAGAAAACAAAGCAAACCAATGAAGTCACTGTTAGTAAAGAGGACCAGCACTCTGTGTCTTTGGATCAGGAGTATGGTTTCTGCTCTGAACAACCATCAAAAAGTGCTGCACAAGATGGGAAGGGGTACAGCCACTCACTTAGGGTGAAACAGCTCCTGGACATCCATGAACAGTCCCAAATCTTTTCTGTTCTGGGAAGCCCTGCAAACTTACTGCCTTCCTGGAACAAATGGTCATGAAAGCTGGTGAGAGAGAGTATATTTTTGCACATTGGTACACTTGCCTCTCATGTGTTCACACTTGGAACTTTGTAGTGCAGCAAGGGAACAGAAATTGGTTCATTGGAAGAGAAATGCTTTAGTGTTAGAGTACTTGTATGACTCTCCATCATTTATCACAGGCCTTTCAAGGCTCTGGAAGCACAGAGAGGAGAGGATGTGGTTTAGGCATGAAGGGGCTGATGTGGAGGTGAACAGAGCTGAAACTCTGTGCACACACAGATGTACACACAGATGTGGACACACATGAATGCGCACACAGGCATGCAAGTTTATTTTCACACAAATTTCATTTTTTACCAAACATCCGTGGAGAAGGATCAGGCTGAATCTCTGTTTAAAGGAACAACATGGGACTGTAGCTCACTTTTCTTATCTGCCTTAAATTTATATAAAAGTCCTTGTCCATTCCCTATCTGTAGGAGTGTATAATTTTCCTCTATCCCTCTGGAGATTCATCTTAATTGTAATGGCACCTGTTCTGATATTGCTCCCTTTTTTTTTTTCTCCAAGCCAATTCCAGATCCCTCAGGGGTTAAAATTCATTCATATCAAATGTGAAAGAAATCTGTTCTTTGTGCAAGTGGTTCAGACTAGATAACATCAGATCTGGCTGTCAGATCTCTAACACATGACTGAGAATAATAATAATCATGAGAGAACACACTCCACACTATCTTTGGTCCAAGCAAAACAATCCCCAGGTTCTTTCTCCCTGCCCTGTCCCCCAGCCAGAGCTGAGGTGGTTAGATCAGGGCGAGGATGATCATGGCCCCTGTGGTGGAGCACAGCAGGCCTGGGTTCATCAGCATGCCGACAGAGGCCCATCCCAAAATGGAAAGCACCACAGAAGGCTCATTTTAATGCTCTAGAGCTGAATAAGACCACAAACCAAAAAATATATCATTATCTGGGCACATCTTGTAATTCTTGTTCAAACATTTTGAGTAATTTGCTGCTACTTTTAACTTCTCTGTCCCCCATGTGGCAGTTTTTGACAAAGGGGAAACAGTAAATGATCTATTCTTGGAACATTTTCCATTGCTTATTCAGAGCAGACTCTAATTCAAAGGATAAAAATCCCCATACAATCAGGGTATGAATAGGACTGTCTGGTGGAAATCAGCTGCCGTTTAGTAGCAGACTGGCTAAGGTTCGTTACCTCTCGTCCCTAGAGCTTTGGGGATGGGAAAGGAACTTTCCAGGGGAGCAAGATGAGTCAAAGATCAGTCTCATTAAATACAGCTTGAGCACACGTCTGTCACTGACCACTTAGATGAAGACAAAGCAAGGAAAGGCACAAAAATGTCTTTTTCCTACCTGCATGCTTGTCTGGTAATAGGATGTACCTGATGCAGCAATGTATCAAAACTGCCATGAAAGATCACTTGGGATTTTTTATGAAGTTTCAGAAATTTTTGTTACTATGAAGAGCAGCTCTGCACTGCCATTAATAGATAAGCTGAAAAAGGAGGGGCCACAGTCTTGCTTGCAGACCTGTCTTTGCTCTCCTGTGAGCAGCTATGGGGCTGAGCTCTTCCCCTGCCAGCTGAATGGAAACACTTCTGCATTTTCCAGGAACAAAATTCCCCATTCAGTGGATGCAAATGTTTGACATACAGAATTTGGTATACACTTTTAAAATATCAAAGATGTAGAGAGAGAGGATCTGCTTTCAGAGGAACCCAGTGATTTTGGTGTTCTTGAGAATCATAGAATCATGGGAATGATTTGGGTTGGTAGGGACCTTTAAATGTCCCTGTTGCTCTGTGCAATGAGCAGGGAAATCAATTAACATCAGGTGGCTCAGAGCCCCATCCAACCTTGAATGTTTCCAGGGAGAGGTCACTCACCACCTCTATGACCATCTTGTTCTAGTGTTTCACGACCCTAATTGTAAAAACCTTCAACCTTATATCTAATCTAAATTGATTCTCTTTCAATTTAAAACCATTGGCTCTTGTCCTACCACAACAGGCCCTGCAAATAATGTTTGTCCTCTTCTTTCTTGTAGTCCTTATTAGGTACTGGAAAGCTTGGATAAGGTCTAACAGGAGCCCTCTCCTCTCCAGGCTGAACAATCCCAGCTCTCTCGACCTGTCCTCACAGCAAAGTTGCTCCATCATCTGATCATCTTCAAAGCCCTCCCCTGGATTCAATCCAACAGGTCCAAGTTGTTGCTGTACTGAGGACCCTGGAACTGGATGCAGCACTCCAGGTGGGGATCTCACCAGAGTGGAAAAAAAAGGGTGACTTTTTTATCCCCTCAAAACAAAAGCAAACCCAAATCACTAATATTTATGTGTAAACACTAAAACATGTGTTGCCTAAAAGTAACTATCTGACTAATTCCAATCATAAATGCATCCCATCAACGTCATCCTTTTTTTCTCTGATAAATTGAATTGCATTTTTCTGCGTATGCAATAAATGCTAATAAAACCATGCCAGGGGGATGGAGAGTGGCTTGAGTCATGTATTGACACTTCCTTATTCACAGAAGATGCTGAGCGATTATTAAAGCACTTTATCACTGTTTTGGGCTGGCACAGGGTGGTTTCAGCCATACTGTGACTCACAGGTATCCCCTTGTTCCACAGCTCAGCTGGGAACCCTCCAGTGGAGCAGTGAGTGTGGCTTGGAGGGCTTCACCCCTCGCCTTCCCTCTGTTCCCCAGGGCAGGTGTCAGCTGCTACTCTGCCCTGCTTTTATTGCACCCGATTCCATCCACACCAAGGGGCCATCTCAGCACGTGAGCGGGGTACAGACACTGCTCCCGTGATTTTCTAGGAAACTTCTCTGACTGCAAGCAAGGGTTTAATAGAATTGTCAAGCTGATTTACAAATAAGGCTGCTCTCTGGTGCAGATGATGGTCCTGATACAATCTTTGTGGCTTGGAGTTTACTTGCAGCATGGATGTTGGAGCATATTTATTTGACAAAGGGAAAGAAAATGATTACTTGGGCTACTGCTGGATTTGTCTGAGGCAGATGCACCAAGTCAGGCCAAGGCAGAATCCCCATGTGGTGTTGCAGATAAATGATGGACGGATTGGTCTTCTCTGGGCAGAGTGCCAGGGCATGTCCTAGGGAGCCCCACTACTCTGTTTTAAAGGGTGTAGTAGTAAATGAAACGTGGATAAACTGACCTGTTGAGTAGATACAAGGAGCCCATTTACTCTGTATTCCCTAAACTGGAGGCAGATAATCTCCTTTATCTTTGTTTACACTCAGCTGCACACAGGTTTATTGAGAGGAAAGCAGCTTTCCCTGCGACTCAGAATGCAATTATTGTGAGATTGTCCCTGTGCCTCCAATGGCTCCCAGTCAGCAATTGAGCCAGAGGCACTGCCAGCAAGGAGAACTGCCAGGAGCTTCTCAGGGCTATGCTGGCCCTTTGCACTTCACACTGTACAGGCTGGTGGGACATGTCCTGCTGTCCTGCTGTCCTGCTCCTGGGGAGTCTGGCAGTGGAAACATGCAAAATCAATCTCTTCAGCATCAGTTCTTTAGTTTTGTTTTACTGTCTTCTGTTTGTGTGACTAATTCCCTCCTTCAGTGGTGCTGTTGTGAAGTGTTTATACGCTCCCATCTCTCTCATCAAATCTCTCTCCTCACCCTGAGCAACCATTCTACAGTGCACAATTCAGGTTATGCTTGTCTAGCTTTTTCTTCTCCTCATGTTCTCTTAATTTCTTGCCACCTGGGTAATTTTCTCTTTGCCTCTCTTAGCACTTTCAAACTAATTTTTCACACAGTTTTGCAAAGAGAGAGAAATGGAAGAGCAGGATCATGGAACAATCTGGTCTGCAAGAGCCCCACCCTGTTCTTCACTCTTATCTTTGGATAGCTCTGCTAGTCTCCATATCCCTGTGTAACACAACAACACGGCCTCCTTGGAGTAGAGAGAGGACTGGCCAGTGTCTCTGTCTAGAACCCCTTGCACTGGACTCAAGAATGTGTATTTTTAACCCTTTGCATTGTAGGGCTACACCAGACAGAGTCAATCTGACTTTTGTCAGACACATCTGTGTTAGTTATTCTGATAGCTTAGCTTTCAAATTCTAACTACCAGAGGAATTGTGTGAGCTCTGGGGTTTGGTATGGGGTTTTTTATTTCAAATTCTTTTCCTTTGGAATCAGATCAACACAGTTAAAGTGACTTCAAATAAGTATTTCAAGTTCCATCAGAGATTTCAAGTCTGGCTTAAGATAAGTTGTGATGATTGTGGGAAAGGACTGAAGATAGGCAGACTTACAAAAAACAGAGATGAATATGCTATCAGGAAACCATGACAGGTGAATAAATTGTGGAGTAATACAAATAACCAAAATAAGGGAGGATGGTAATTCTAGCTGTCAGTGCTGACAGCAATTTTATACCAAAGAAGCACTGTTCAGTGGAGAGATAGGATCAGCCACAAACTAATAAAAGAACAGTATGAACAAATTGTATACTGAGCCAAGGGGAAGCAGCTGATTGGCTCAATGTCTGCTTGGACTCCTCTGCAATAAAGCCCTACAAGGTCTCAAGGGTGGCAGTGATGGGCAAGAGATCCCCATGTGCTTCTTTAAATGGGCTTTCTGACATTGAGGCCACAAAGCATAGAGGCAGTGAAATGACAGATAATATTCAGCTTTGCTTTCTCTGCTCCTGGCACTGAATGAGACTTGCTGTCCTGAATCCAGGAAAACCAGAGGGCATCCCTTGGCTTTGGGAGGAGATGAAGACTCACACAAATGCCTTTTTACATTCCTCAAGGCAGGGAGGGGACAAAATGTTCCTGTATTAAAGGGTTCATGTTTGATAACCACACTGGGATTTGGACATGCTACTTACTTGTCTGCAAGCCATTAAATATGCTGTTTCCCTGCACAATCAAATTTACACTTCTTACCCACTCAGCTTTGTGGTTTGTATCTGATAGCAGATTTAGGCTGTATATAATTAGGAACCAGGAAATTAATACAAAATTATCCCGTTTCTTGTACAAATTAGAGGACTGTCACCAACGTCTGAATGAGAAAAATGTCTGGAATCATCTTTATCTAATCAAATTTGAATTTGTGTGCAGTTGTTAAAGAATAATCTGTGCACCTCTAGCTGTAATCATTCAAAAGGGTCAAGGCATGGCAAGCATTTTTTATGCAGGTCTACACAAATAACACCAATTGACCTGCCCTGATCAGTTCTCTAGAGAAAAAAATGTTATTGAGGAGCTTTTGCAATAGTAACAACTGCCAACAGAGAATTTCTCCCTGAAAAAAACCCAAAACATAACCAAAGATCACCACAAGAATAAAAGGACAATGAACTGTCAGGGAGAAGAACCAGCCAAGTAGCAACAATATTTAAAAGTTTTGGCTGCAATTTTCAGTAGGAAGCCAAGAAAATGAGATTATTTTGCCAATGATGCTCTCACTACTGTGAACTCAGGGCCTTAGGTCTGCCAGTTTCCAGACACTAGAACTTCCTTCCTGCAGGCATGAACAAAAGGGGGTGGCAAGTCATTAGCTGGTCTGAAGATGAGAGTGGGATCCGGCTTTAGTTCTTACTGGATTATTATCTCCTCTTAATTAAAATGTCCTATAACATTTTAGAAGAAAGAGCCTTTGAAAGATGTTAAACCTCAAGACTAGGTAGGAAAACTTTCATCCTCAGAAATTTGAGAAAAGGGAAAGGTCATTTTTCCAAATTAGAGGAGCAAATCCAGGAGTATATTTTCTGACTGGTTCCAGAAAGGAAATCTTTATCCTCGAGACGAAGCCAATTAGTGAGGCTCATGACTATATGTTCCACAAAGAGTATTTTGTGGGAGGAGAAAAAAAAGAAAATCCAGTACACTTTGAAAAGGTGATGAATTTCTTGTCCTTCTTTCCACAGAGTAGGCACAGACTGCAGGGCTAAGAGCCTTAAAGATGTCGCATTGGCCTGAGCCCACTGCTCTTTAGACCAACATGCAGGTTTCCAGATGTTCTTCTCTACCAGCCATATCCCCAGCACAGGGTCCACCAAAGCTTGCTCAACCCTAAGTCACAGTCCTGAGAGAAAGTGGTTTGTTTTCGGTGACTTGAATGCTGGAACTGACTCATATTCCCTGTTTTGTTTATATACTCATCATATTTGCTTCCCACTTCTGCATCCCTCCAGCTTATGTCACAAAATTAGAAAATGAGACAGACTTGTTAGAGACCAAATATGATCTCTGGGTTGACTCAGCAGTGTTTATGTGGAGCTACCCAGACATACTGTGGTTTGGCACATTGATGATGACATAAAGGACAGGTTATAACAATTTTACAGTCTGTACCTCCCCCCCTCCCCAGAAAAAAGCCTGACCCATCAAAATGAATTGTCATCCCCTGACATCTCTGTTAATAACAGAAATAGATACTCATGAACATGCCTTTTAGATCTGAGTTCAAATTTTAAGACTCCCTGCAAAAGATTGCTGTTTTCCCCAGTCTGTAGGAGTGATGCTCGTGACAGGTACTACCTCTCCCTCCACAAATGCTCTTGCTCATTGCTTCACATATGGGAAAAGATCATCCCAATTTCACACTTCAGATGTCTGCAAAAGGCTGAATCATCTTTGTCTCTGGCTCTGACTATGGCTGGTTGTTTTAAGCTCCTGTGCAGGTGTTGATGGATGGAGGCACTGGGAGTGGGGTTTCCCACTGTGCGTTGTGGGTGCCATGCCTGGGCAGAGGCTGGCTGGCTGCACCCATTGCATTGCCAGGTGTGGCAGGTGAGTCCATAGGGACAGCAGCTGCACAGAGCTCTTCCCTAGCATTTGTGTGGGGACCAAAATGGGATCTGGCAGCCAACAGAGCAGATTTGTGTAGCCAACAGAAACTGGCAATGAAGGCAGTGGCTCCAGGAAAACAAACACAAATATAAGAGGCATAGCAACAAGATTCTATGGGAAAGATGGGAGATGAACTATCAAACTGACTCAATCAATCAAGCACAGGCTGCACAGGGCATTCCTCAGCTTGGGAGGGAAGATGGGCAAAATACCCCTTTCTTGGCCCTGGAATGACGATATGCTGTGGGGGCAGCAAATTGCCAGGGCAGGAAACAATGATCAGCTGAAGGCATGGTTCTGGTGAGGGCTTTTTGTCAAGATGGGAAATAGCAAGGATCCCGTTTGAACCTCCTCCTTACTAATTATGCAACTGACAACATGTTGCGTGGCAGATTTTTGGCTAAGGTGATACTGAAACAAAAATCTACTCTGTCTGTATCCTCTGCCTTATTCAAGTATTTGACCACACTCTCTCTATTCCTTTCCCTAACAGAATCACTGGTTTCAGACTGGCACTGCCTGGTTAAGAGAGTGGAAAGCAGCCATGAGAAAGGTCCTGATGTTCCTTGTCCTCAAATACAGCAGGGCTGCATCCCCAGGAGTGAACACCCTGCAGGGATTGCAGCAGCAGTGCTGGGGTTGGGTGGTGGAGCCACTTTCTTGGCCTGTGACAGTCTCTGCATGGTCAGTACAGGGTGCAAAAGGGCCTCAGAATGGCTGAGCCAGGTGGCCTGGGTCATATCTCTGTGAAACACAGCCAGATCATCTCCTTCCCTCTAAACACTCTGCCAAGGCAGAGACCATGCCGGACTACTCACCAGCAGTCTGGGAAATGCAGCCAAATTCAAGACAAACGTTGACATCAGCTTTTGAATCCTAACCAGCCTGTGCAAAGATACCCTTACTTACACTGGGTTTTCTTTCCAAGCCCATATTCTCCAAAGGCCTGGGAACAAGCTGCTTTCTCACACTGCATGAGAGTGGAGTTAGGATGATTTAGAGCCCAGAAAGAAGGGAAAAAAAACATCGTAATGAGGTCACACTGTCTTGCCTAACCTTTTATTTTTCTATGGACCTTCTGTTTTGTTGTCTCTAGCAGGGTTTCTGGATAACCCCAAAAGCATAAGTCAGAGAAGTACAGCAATTTATGGAAAACACATCACCCCAGTACAGCTCACAATGTGCTGCATGTTTGCAGGGCAGCAGGGATCTCAAAACAACTGGACTCATGTTACTACAGCATTCAGCTCCTCTTTCACTTTCTCTCCACCTCAGTATTACACTTCTCTGTCTTGTGACAAAACAGCCATCCCCATGGCTTCCAGCTAGGGTGTTACAAACACAGGATTAGGACCGCGGCCACTCTGTTGTGTAAATTCCCTTAGGGTTAAAAAGGCAATGAGAATAATGACTTTGGGCAATCAAACGTTTCTTGGGAAGGGAGCCATGCCATCAGATTTGCAGGATTTAAGCTTTCTAACAGACACCTTGGAAGCACTCATTGGCCCTGAGGGGCTGCACCTATCAAGGTGTTCTGTACCACGGGGAGCTTATTACCATGGGCAAGACCAGGCAGCTCAGGGCATTACTCAGTAATCACCTTGGTGGATACAGCAATGACAGTCACCTGGCCTGGCACCATGGCCTGGACTCAGGGGAAAATACTCAGTGGCCTGTGATTAAACGAGTTGAAAATGGGGATTCTTCTGTCACTTCAAGAAAACTCACATAATGTTCCTGGCAGATAATCAATCCCATCTTCTTGTGCTGGAGAACTACTGTGCCTCTCTGTGATGATTTTCATGACATGGAGCGTATGCTATGCTGCTGCAAGATCACCTGTCATGGTCAGAATAATCTGGACCTCTTAAAACAAAAATGTGTCCTTCAGTGCAGGCTGGGGGAAAATTAAGTGGAGTCTTGCCTGAGCACCTCTTTCCTGTCACTAGTTTTTTGGGGAAAGCATTGGTATAAAGGGTTGGATGGATAGAAACAAGAGGTATTGATGCTTTAGATGTACTTCTTTTGGTGTTTCTAGAACACTCAGGCACCTGCCTGTGATTCTAGTGTTATTCTGGGGGCATGAGCCCTGTTTGGCAGCATGGGGGGCAATTGCTGCAAGGTGCTGCATACCATGGGCTTGCTAAGGAGCTGGTGCAGCTGAGTTTCCCCAGTCCTTGCTGGACTGTTGGGTCTGTAACCATGACAGCCAGGAACAAACTCTAATTTTCATCTGATCCTTCACTTCCATGTCCTTAGAAGGATGAGGCCACAGATAGACATTAAGTTTTTGTTTGATTCACTGTTTCACTAAGTGCTTAAACTGGTGGTAATCAGAAGGAACAAGCAATCTCCTGTGGTGCGTTATAATGGTCTACTGGTGATAAGGGGCTCCTCTTTTGGGGTTCTCTAGATGCTTTCTACCAATAAATTAATCTGTCTGTCACACATGAGGAAGTTGGTCCTGCACAATGAAGGTCCTAATCCGTCACAGGGTGTTTTGAGGCTTGTGATGCACTGAGAGGTTTCTTCTGGACCCAGCTGGATGAGTGGCCTGGGGTGATCGTAGAGGTCCCTCCTTCAGGGATCACAACCTTGCCTTGCACTGTCCCTGCCTAAAGCCAATCTTGAGCCAGAGGTTATGATACTAAAGAAACTAATAACAAAACCTTTCTGCCCTTGGGATCAATAATAACAAGAGAGGTGGATGTGCCACAACCTTTTCAAGGCAGGTATTATTCATTCACCCCCTCAGACATGACTGGTGTATATAAATCATAGCAGGGACTATCTCAACGTGCCCTATTCCATTCTTGTAAGAAAAGATGCAGCTGGATTTTATTTCTTTTTGAATTCTGTTTAAAGAAGGAAAATAATCTTCAATATCATGGAAAGGCTTTTTAATCCCTCACAGACCATACAGAACAGAAGGCTCAGGATCCCTGAAGTGAGTGGCAGATAAAAAATGCTATTCTTTCTTTCATAAACCAAAAATCAGAGCAATTTTCTTGAATTCAGTCCTGTTATTGTGGTTTTCCCTGTTTCAAATATGACCATTAATCCTCCTCATTTTATGCAGCTATGTATTTGCATTCCCCAATCCAAGAGGACAAGTTGGCTTGTTTCAGCAATTCTCATGATTTGCCATTCCACTTGCAGCTTGGAGAGTGCACAGACAAATAGGAAGAGCTCTGAACGACTCAGAGTCCAGAGAACCTCTTGGGACACAACCAGCTTAGAGGCAGCCTGGTGGGAAGGAGGGAGGAGCACAGCATCTCAGCCTCTGGAGGACCGTGGATCCTTCTTTCGGACTTGTAATCCATTACCCTTGCACTGATTTGTGTAACTGCCCTCCAAGGAGAATAAAATGGAGAACAAAAGTGTCAGGGTCTGACATAGGAGTTGGAAGTACCTTATTAATTCAAGTAACATTTAAGTTCAAGTCCAAATGTGTTTGATCCTTCATCTTGTTAGGCTGCTTTCATTTCCTCTTTCTTGCATGTTTTCAAGTTATCGATTGTCTCATTCTGCAGCTAAAGCTGCTTAGCTGGGAGGCAGTGGGAGGGGTGGCAGGAGATTGCTCTGCCTGAAATGCCCTTACTTTATTGCTGCTTGGGTCTGAGTTCCTTCCTGCTCTTGCAGTCAGTAAATGTTAAACATTGCTTGCTCTCAGTATTTACCTATTTTTAACCCTGACTCATTTTGTTTATTTCCATAATGTATGCCTCTCTGTGCTTTACTTCTCAATATCCTGATTCATTTTTTTAAACCACAGAATATCCTCACTTATTTTCATTTGTAAGCACTTCTGTTGTTTCTATTTTTAGTTCACTTTTTAACTCTTTTTCTTTCTTACTTGTCCAGTTCTTGGAGATTTTTTCTGAGATGTGGGAGGTTGTCTAGCCCAGGAGCTCACATCTCTCTGTATCCTCAGCTTGGAGCTGCTATCTACCTGTCAGAAACATTCACCTTGCTTACACTTTCCCCTGCAGAAATACCAGGGTCTACTGATTCATCCAAAAAAATCCTTAAGTGTCTCATACCCCATTGCACGGCAAAGGCAGAGCTGAAAGTATCAGGAGACAAATTATCTCAATGGTTCAGCTTTCCGCTTAGAAAAAGAAAATCAAAAATAAGATTTTAAAGGCAGATCCTATGGGAAGCCAGCATGGTTAGCAACGGAAAGAAAGCCCTTCCCTCCCCACTGCTAGTAATGAATCTTCTTTCCCTCTCAGCTGGTCCCAGCCCTCCCCTTGGAAAGCTAATTACCAGTGTAGGGCACACGTGAGCCGGCCATACAGCATTAACTCCCAGCCCCTAATGAGGCAGAGTGGCAGATGCTGGGGTTATTCAGAGGTTATGGGTGACCCTACAGCCCATGAGGGGAAGCTCTCCTGGGAGTGGGGTCACATAGGGAGCCTGCCTGGGCATATCTCCAAGCCAACCAACAAAGCAGCAGACAGAAGGGTTAATGCTGCTCAGTAAATGAACCGCCATCAGACAAGAGAGGCTTGAATCTTTCTTCCCCTGTAATATAATTTGTTGGCTGCTGGGAGCCTCCCCTCATTTAACTGGGGCTTTTCTCTCAGGCAAATCAGGGTGGGTGCTGCTTGCACAGCTGCAACATTGATTTCCAGTTTGGGGTAGAAAAGGAGTTATTTTCTCCTCCTTTGTGTCATCCCAGAATGAAAAGGAGACAAATAAATAAAAATCCCCTCTGTGCAGAATATGACACTGAGAGACCGTTGTGCATGGCACAGCCCCCTCCTCCACCCACCCCTCACCCTCTGGATACAATGCTCCCTTATTAACTGGACTTTTCATTCAGAGGCTGTTGCCCAACTTAATTTGGAATCATTTACTGGATCGGATTCATATCAACTTAATAAGGCTTTAGTTGAGTGCAGAAAATCCATTTTTCAGCAGCAGTAATTGCAAGTGCTGTTAGAAAGTGACTCCCTTCAGCAGACACTGATGGGGCTGCAATGCCACAGGGTAAGGCTTTCATGGGCATCACTGGAAGCTAAATGGGATAACACAAAGGTATTACAAAGGTTTAATTCTAAACAACACAATGTTTGTCCCCCATCTTTCCTCCCTCCCCACATCCTGGTGACCCCCTTTTAGGTGGGTTTCTCCTCCAGCCCCTGCTTCTCAGCTCCTTATGGACGCCCCAGCTTTGCCCAGTTTTGCACCTTGTCAGACATTCCTCTGAACCCATCGTGCCTCTCCAAACTCAGTCTTCCTTTCCCACTTCATTGCCTGCACATCCCATTCTCATTCTGTATTCAGCCCTCCCAAATGACCAGTTTCACCTACACCAGCGTTGAGGGAGACCCACCCTTGCTACCTGGTGAAGAGTGAGTATCAAGCTCTGCCACGACAAATAAATGCCCGCCATTCACTACAACCCTATGCCTGCTGCTCTCCTTGCTGCCCCCAGGAGTTTGGAGAAGGGGATGGAACTCTGCTAAAAGTTCAAGCACTATAATTCCCTCTCTTATCCACTTGCAGATAATTTATGCCGAGCCAAAGAGGCCCACCTGGAGAAGAGGGGCAGAAAAGCCCGTTCCTGCGAGCACAGCAGCAGGAATGCCCGGCAGTGAGGTGGTACCTTCATCCCCCCATACCACCTGAAGTGCCACTAGCAGCAAAGGACAAAGCCTCCTGAGGGATTGGTTATCCATTCCCACAGCTGCCGGCAGTCACCGCCTGCTCCGGCAATTCAGTCTGCAGCAGCGACTCCCTTTCATGTCCCGATCTGTGGGGCTGGGGAGGGGTTAAAGGGAGAGGCTGCCCGCCCCTTATGCCGGGGGCTTTTCAGTGTCTGAGCCCAGAGCTGCTCAGCTGCTGTGCCTGAGCAGCGCTGCCTGATAGCGCTCTCCTTTCAGCCGGGCGGCAGGACAATTGCTCACATATGCCACTGACAGAAGCTCCTCACGCAAACTGGTTTTCCTCAAGTACATCTGTCATGAGAGGGTTTGGATGGACACATGCACATAGCAGGCTCACCTCTCCACTGGGCACATCTGCCTGCTGCTTCTTCCCAGTGCTCCCCAGCACCGACCTGTACTCCGCTTCCACTGCCAATTAAAATGCAGTGGGGAGTGGGAGGTCGGTGGAGAACAGAGAGACCTCCTTTCATAACTGCCTGAAGCCCTCTGACTCTTTATTTGAAAAATTAGCATCATAATACCTGGCAGTATCTCTGTGCTGTTAATTCTTCTCTCATTGTCCTCCTGAAAGATGCAAATGGCATCATCCATTACTAATTCTCAGCATCGGAGTTCTCTTTAGAAGAAGCTAGGTGATAAGAAAGTAAGTCTAAAATCAGCTTAATGGGCTTCTGCGGAACCTGAGCGCAGCTGGTGAGCCTGCCAATGTGCTCACACATTCCGAACACAGCGGTGGGTGAATGAGTGGGCTTGCTGCCCTTGCAGCAGAGCATCCCTATTCCTGCTAGAGCAATGGGGAAGGGGTAAAGTCCTCCTGTATCCCAAAAATGAGTAGCATTAAAGAAAGGCAGTGCAGGAACAACATCTCCCCTGGTTTTCATAGTCTTTTGTGCAGATAGAGAAGAGATTTTTCAAAAGCCCAAAGCAAACATTGACCTGAGGCAGCTCTCTGAAGATAATGGCCACCGTGGAGAGCTTTTGCAAATCCTGCTCACAGGCAGAGAAGAAGAGTTTCATTTGAATAAAGGGAGGGAGTGACTGAAGTCAGAAAATTATAAAGCGATGAGCTGAACTATTTCTGGAAAAAAATCCTAAAACAAATAATTGAAGTATTTTTTGAAGCACCTAGATTATAAGGCTGAGAAACTTTTAAGTTAATAGGAATATGTCAAGAATAGGTTGTATCAACCCGATCCAATTTCTTTCCTGACAGGTTAATAGGGTTTGTGGATGAGGCAGGAGCAAGCAGTCAATGTCATGTGTCTTCAGTAAGGTTTATGACATTGGACTTCTATGACAGCCTCATAAACAATTTAGGGTAACATGGCCCAAAGGCAGTTTCTATAGACTGAGTATAAGGGTAGCTTAAAACTGCTCACATTTAATTGTCAAGTTGGAATGATTCATCAGCTGAGATTTTGCAGTGATCATTCCTGTAGCAGATGTTATTCAATGTTTTCATTAATGGCTCAGATGATGGAATGAGAACAAGCTTATTAAATTTGCAGGTGGCATTAATCTGGGAGGGACTGCAGGCACATTTGATAAGATTAGAATTCAAAGTGCTCTTGATAAGTTTAAGAAATAGTCTGAAAATAACAGGAGACACTTTTATTAAAGACAAGTACAAAGTAGTATCCTTAGGAAGGAATAATGAGATTACTAAATGTAAGATGGAGATGGTGGGATGGGTAGTGGATCTGCTGGAGGAAAAGGGCTCACAAAGAGTCAGGTGCAGAATTTTGACCACAGTCACATTTTGGTGGAAAAAATCAAAATCATATTGGGATGTATGAATACACTTTTTAAGACAAAGAAAGTGAGTCTGCTTTGCTGGAGCAAGGCATTGATGCTCAGAAGTGGCTCATGAGCCACATGGGTGTCCTGGTCACCACAGGGCTGGTGTGCAGAGGAGTGGAGAGGGAAATGTCTGGAAAGTCATTCTCCCAGTCAGAGCACTTTAACCAATGGCTAAATACCTGAAAACAAAACAAAACAAAACCCAAAACCCAAAACCAAACAAAAAAAAATCCCAAAAGTAAACCTCCCTGGCAGCCTAAACTTTCTAAAATTAAGGCTGCCTTCCTCCATCCTTCTCACTTCCACACAGGGGTGCAGCCTCTGGCATGGAGTCACTTGGGTGACAGTGTAGCCCAAGTGGCTGAAGCACCAGCCCTGCAGAAATAACTGTTTCCTTTTCACTCTTCTGCCAGCAACTGAACTGCCTGGAAATGAAACCATCATTTTTTTAACTTTATGGGGGTAGGATTCTGCCCAGCTCATCTCTCCGAACCCTCTGTACCCAGTGACCCACCTGGCTGTGGCAGCAGTCCCAGTGGCCACAAGGTAACCAATTCTCAGCAAATACTTGCAAACCACGTAGATGCTGGCATCACTAGGCAAAACGGCACGTTTTTGCAAGCAAGCCAAATTTCACAATGCTCCTACACTTGAGCAGGGATCTTTGCCAGCTGCTGATTGCAGCGTAAGTCCAATTAGAGGCTTGCCTGCCTTCCCTGGGGAGCCTGTGACCAGTGATATAATGACAAAGTCTCCCTAAAACAAGATTGTTTGTTTACCTTCTCTGCTCAGTTCCATTTGCTAATAAACTGCCCACACACATATTTAGTCCCATATAATCTTATGCCTCACTGCAAGTGGAATGAAATTGGTTTTCTCTCTTGTCTTATGTGAAAAAACCTGATGTAACCTATGCTATTTCTAAAAGTCAAGGACCCATTGGAATTCAAGCTGTTTTATATTGTTCTTCCTGTCTCCCACTCTCTGTTTCCTCAGAGAAAAAGTCTTCTTGTCCCCCAAAGTGAACACCCTGGAGCATACCCAGCCCAGCTACACCACCTGGGTTTTGCCACAAGCCCTGGTTTCTCCAGGAGACAGTTTGAGGTGCAGCAGAGAAAATCCAGCTGTTCCCCACCCTGAGAAAAAAGTCCCTCCTCGCTCCCCTGCCACGTCCCTGTTCCCCTCCTTTCTGCTCTAGCTCCAGGGGTGTGCTCTGGCCACCTCCTTGCTTGGTCTGACTCCAAGATGAGCCCAGCTCCTGGGTGCTGGAGCCATTCAGTCCATACAATGGCACTTTGTCCTCAGGTTAGTTTGAGCAGAAGGCTCTTTTTGGTGGTTTGTCCTAGGGGACAGCCCTACAGCCTGTTCTGCCAGGGTGGCAGCAGTGGGGGTCCGTCATACTGGACACCACACTGCCAAAAGCAATACACCATAGAAAAACAACACGTGTGAGATTAGATCTCGTTAAACCCCTCCCAGACTCCTTTTATAGGATTAAAGTAGGTAGGCTTTAGCTAAGTCATTGTCACTCTCCTGGCTGTCCTCTTGGGGAACCTGGCGGTCACTTGCACCAGGAGGCTTAGATCAGCCCTAATGAGCTCACGTCTGCAAAACAGGAGCCCACCGTTTATGCTGGGAACATTGTGCAGGAGAATGTGAGACAGCAAATGCTCACAAAGCCAGTTCAAACACTCATTTTTTACCTTAAGATACACATTTCCTTAGATAGCTTAAAATGCCGTGGTGACTGTTTGTTAAAACACAGACAAAGGCTCTCTTGAGAGCCTAGAGGCTTTTTGACCAATTAAGCAAAGATCTTTTTGTAACCAGAGGGGTCATTTGCCTGGTACAAGTCCACCTAAAGGCTTATGTACAGGTATTGTTACAACCTACTAAAAGACCAGGGGAAAACAAAACTGCAAAATTGAATGTAGAGTTTTGGGGGGAGGAGGCACATGTCCTTCTGTGCCCTCTGTATGCACTTGTACACTCCTTTTTAAATCATCCTTCAGTGAGAGCAGGAATGTCTCTCAGGAGTTGCCCTGAGCAGCAGCCTCAATGTTAGTGCTGTTGCTGGGCTCCTGTCTCCAAAACTCTGCTTGCTCAAGTGGATGAAGAGTTGGTACAATTATCCCAAAGCCTATCTTGTTTAGATCTGGGGTGTCTCAGGCTGAGATCTCCAGATAGGGGCTTTTGCTGTGAGTATATTTTTTAAGACTACCTTAGTGGCCTGCATACCCTGCAACAGCCTTTCTGTGGGGAGGGGACGCTCTGCAGCCAGCCATGGAGCATCAGCAACGCTGGAACGGGGCACGTGCCCGCAGCGCTGGGCACTGCTCACGGCACAGATGCTGCTGCTGTCACAGTGCAGACCTGCCTGCACGTCTGCTGACATGCTGCTACCCAAAAAGGGCAAAGGAAATCTCTGTTGATAAGTGAGAGCTATGCAGGTGTGGAGTTTTACCGAGGGAAGGTGTTTGGGCTGTTTGCAAGAGCTGTTTCTGCTGAATAAGGAAGTGCGAGGCTGCTTTGCTGTAATAAAGCACGCTGAGGAAATGATTTGTATAACCAAAAAGAGCTCTGCATGAATGCAGAAAGTAGGTAAAGAAGCTCTCAGAAAATTATCTTGGACAGTATAAGGGTTAAAAAGGTATGGGGGAGCCTGGCATGGGGTTTAGGTTCCTCAGCACCAAGCTAATGTTCTTCCACTAGTCTGTGCTGAAGTTACCAGAACAAACAACTTTGGACTTCAGGAATCGAGTGTGAATATTGTGGACTTTTTTATTTCCCCAGAAAGACTTTTCTTCATAAAAGGAGTGAGATTTGTCAGAAATGACCCTAGAAAATCTACTAAGCATTCATTGGCTTCTACTTACTTAAAATGTTCTTTGGAAGTGCACAGCCTTGGTAGATCCATGCCCAAACACAAGCTGGAATTCACATTTGTAATAAGCAAAGTTGAATTGAAATTATGAACATATTTTTCCCCATATGTCCTTCCCACAAAGGTAAAGCTCTAAACTGTTAATTGCACTCAAAGTAGCTCCCAGTATTTTCTATAAAGTAGGCTTTCATCTGTCTGATAGTGCTGGCGTTTTTTTTTTAATTTCATGCCTTTTGTCTCCTTGGCTACCTGGCCTTATTCATCTCCCAGTGCCCAGGGAAACAATATTTTACACTTCTTTGGAAAAATGTCATTGTAATTTCATCAGGAAGTGTGGGCTGAGGCCAGTTTGCATCTCATTCTCAAGGTAAATATTGGAGAAGAGTCAGAGGCATCTCTGATGACAAGGTGCACTGGAGCAGTGTGTGAAGCTGGGGCCTTGCCCTGCCTGGCCCCCTGCACATCTGGCCACCCATGACTATGTTCAAGCTCTGCCTGGCCTAGGGGCTGACCCAGATCTGAAAAGAAAAGCTGTTTGCTGTGGGCCTGCTGCCAGCTGATACAAGATTTAACTTCTCTGGCTTTTTGTGTGGGGAATAAAAATATGATGCTTAAAATTCAGGCCAAGTCTGCCTGAGGTCAAGGCTAGAAGTGAGAGCTGGACCTCATCCTGATCAACAGACCTTGTCAGAGACTTGGCCTCTTATGATGGAGTACCTCCTGATAAAACTGACACTTCCTGGCTATGGATAGAAATTTCAGAAAGAGGGTGATGAAAACATGGTGACATCTAAGCCTTATTTCAAGCCTGCCTATTGTTATTACTATTGCTTTGCATTTAAAGCTCAATTTTGATTATTAGAAAGCGAGGTGACTTATGCTGCTTGTTTACTTCCTATATCACTTCAGGTTAAAACCTCTTAGCAGAAGCACTTGCTGGAGACAGCATCCTACTGTGTCCCCTATTAGCTTGGAAGTGGTTCATAGGCTTGGGACTGGCTCTTGGCACAGAGGAAAGTGCAGTTTTGGTCCAGAGCTGTGATGGACAGCTTCACTTACTGTTAACACCTGCTGCTTCAGAGGTTTCTGCACATCCCTGATGCAGGGACAAAAAGGGATGGGACAAAGTCTGTGTCACTTACAGATGAAGAATCTGGATTAATTCTTGTTCCTTCCTTCGAAGTTTCTTCTCCCCAAACCTATCACTGACTTTGAATCCCACTTTTAAGGGGTGCATTTCTCTTCACCATGCTTCTATGAAATGCTGCTATTTATCCTTGCTCCCTGAGAGGAGAACAGGCTCCAGGAACAGCTGCATTGGGAACTGGCCTCACTGCTGGCATGAGGGGAGCTGTCAGAGCGCCCAGAGACATGAAGAGGCCAGATGCAGGAAGCTTTCTATTTACCCTAATGGGACTGAAAACATGTTTAGTAAATTGGCAAAATATACTGAGAACAGAACTCAGCACACTGGAAAATGTGGGAGTTGGCAAAGGCACTCATGGCATTAAAAGCATATATGCAAAGATGCCAAGTGTTGTATTTATATAACTAACAGGCAGTGGAACATTCCCATCCTGCTAGATGGTCACCAAGGCCCTGCTTCCCAAGGGAAGGGTGTTCTCAGGGTCCCACCATGAGCTACCAAGTGCTCTCAGCCACACACATCACTGTCCAACAGGTCAGGCAGGATGCCCCATGGCCAGGGCAGAGGGCAGGCCAGCATCCTGGTGACAGAAAACCCAAGTGGCCCTCCAGGCTACCAGTGAAAGAGGAAGGAGTGACTGAAGAAGAACCAAGTGGTCTGTCCCTTTGGTGTGAAGATCAGATCCTGCCTCTCATCCAATGCCAATCCGATCAACCAAGGGTTGAGGAATTTAATTTTGTCCCTGCTCTGTCACAGGGCAGATCTACGTAAATGTTTTGTCTCTTTTAAGCTTTCCCTTGTTTACCTTGACTGAGCTCATACAACTCCCTCACCCTCAGTTTGGTGACCACCATGTGCTAAGCTACAATGCTCTCTGCCATAGTGCTGCTGAACATTCCCAGCCAGCAGGGAAAGAGGGAGCTGGCACAGGCAGCACTGCCTGACCTCAGCCTGATACAAAGCAGGGGCATGGGACCCTGCAAATCCTGGCACCAGGCTGTGGGCAGTAGGTCAGGGCTCTTCTTCCCAAGGGTCTGGCTGAATGCCATTGTTCTGCGTCCCCATCATGTGCCCCACACACAGCAGACTCTCAGGGTGGTGCTGCACAAGACCTGCCCTGAATCCTGCTGACCCTGAGCAGCTCCTGCTAACTCCTACTTTTCTTATCATGTGCTTTTCTCTTCTTTGGGTTTCTCCTGCATCAGAATCCTTGTGGGCAGCTTTCTGTGGATGCCTGAGGCTCCTCACTGCCTGGCTCGCATTGACTCACTAGGGTATGGAAGGGTGCAAGGACAGGTTATTTCCTAGGAACAAGTCGTGTTTTCCCTAAAAGATTCTTTCCTGCTGATACTACAGTCAGGTGCAGGGCAGCCTGTTGCAGCCTACCCTAATAAGCACCATTTTGCTTGCAGGGAGGTGCTCCAGTGCACTGCAGAGAGCAAAGGACACTGAAGAGTAATTTACTTTTTAACGTAAATCCTGGCTCCCAACAAGCAAAGGTGCTCTGTTTCCCACAGTGAAGTTACTAAAAAAGCCTTGGCTTTAGTTCACTGTTTATGAATTTTTTCTATGCTGTTGTCAAATAAACCACTAGTATCAGGAGGAAATCTGTCACTGGTGTATAAACGCATTCTGATTTCTTCTGGGAGTTAGTTTGGTGTCAGTGAGAACCTGGGAGAGAAGAGCTACATAGCCCAGAGCAATGGCTACAGGCCAGGGAGATGCACACCAGCAGTGGTGGCTGAGGAGGGGACACCCACCTTCGGCAGAGACTGTTCCTCTGAGGTGCTGCTGCAGTGGCAGTGGTGGAGCAGCGACTGTCCTGGTAGGTGACCCCACTGAAAACTTTAGTGTCACCTGCAGGAAGCCCTGAATTTGAGCTTTCAAGATGAGGAGATGAGGTGGGCATGCTCTGGGTGAGGGTCTGCAAACCCTGCTCTGGCTGCACTGGTATCCAGGCTGGGAGCTGCTAGAGGCACACAGCAATGATCTTCTGGTATGACCAGCCAAAAACTCAGCAGAGGGCAGGAGCTTGCTGGGCAGCAGCACTGCTGTGGCAGAGACCACAACCAGTGACATGAGTGCCTCTGAGAAGGGCACAGCTGCTGACCAGGGAAGCCGCACCCGCAGCAAACCACCAGCCACAACTCTAATGAGGTTCCTGCTTTGAATATTTACCTTTGTGGTCATGCAGGGTGTTGTTGTCCTGCATGGCTGTGGCTCTGATAGTGCCACGTAGCCAAAGAGGTCACTGGTGGATGCTCTGCCCATTCAGCTGCCTGGCTTTGTCCAGGGGCTGAAGCAGTTAACTACAGAAACAGCTGAAATGTTAAACTAGGTGGCCTATATATGCCAAGAAACATTCCCAGCTGCTCTTTGATGTTGAATTTAATCTGTAGTATGCTGTGCAAGTACGGTTGGCTGTGCATCTCGTATAAATTAATTACAAAGCCCTCGCCGCGCACGCAGGGAACAGCGGGCAGCACTGCAAACACTGCGTGCAGTCATTTAAGGTCGCAGGGGGAAAGCCTGTTGTGAGGCTCTGCTAAGGGGCCTTTCCTCCTCCCTCCTTGGGAGGAAACCCTGGGCATCACAGCTTCTCTGGCTGGTGAGCTGTAGTTAGAGCACATGGGTGTTTTCCTCCATCCTTGTCAACCCCAGTGGGAGGCTACTCAGAGCCCCCTACTCAGTCACCAGCACCGTGGGATTCAAAGATGAGGCATGCACTTGGTCTGGATCCTGGGGATACACTTACTTTTTAGCAAAAAGATGAAAACTAGTAGATCTAGGGGCTGTTCCAGAAAGGGGCCATGCAGAATTACAGGGAGGCTGTAGTGGGGTCACTCGTTGGAGGGTTGGTTATCAGGACCTGGGCTGGTGTCCTGCATATTTGGGAAAAGCATCCTGGGAAAATGAGAGACACCTTCCTAAAATGCCTCTGCTTGGCAGTGGCCCTTGGTTCAGTCTTCTTGCAATCTTTTGTTCTCACCCTTGTACCAACAAGCTCTGAAGTCTTTACCTTGCATCTTAAAAAGTAAATTGCTGCTTAACTGTTGTTAAGAAGTGGGGAACACACATTCCATCTGCATTATGCATACATACCAGGCCCCAGCAGCATCTTGCTTCCCTGCTTTGTGAAAAGAGACAGGCAATGTCCTTTTAAGAAAGAAGGCATCTTCTCTCTTTCTCCCACCCTTCTGACCTGGAACTTCGGCAGTGGAAATCAACTAACACAAAGGAGAAGCATCTCACATTCTGACAGAGATTAAGCCAAGGAAATCTCAGTCCACAAGGTGAGAAAAGAAAAAAAAGCAACAAATAATCAGAAGCAAGAATTCAGAAGGAAAAAGCTCATGCAGCCTCATACTTGTTGGTGGAAAACTGCTGCAGTGCCTACCCTAACATCTGATGTTGATTACCTACCCATCCTTCTCACAGGATTTTGTAATCATTAGCCAAATCAGCTTACTTTAATGAGGAAAAGGGACTAGGAGTATCTAGGATGAAGGGCACAGGCAGATGGGTATGCAGGGCACTGGTGTGGGGAGCACTGGGGCTGGCCTGGGGTGCAGCTGAGGCTCGTGACTGCCGGCAGCTCCCCTTCCCTACCTCTGCGGTTTGATAACACCACCACTGAGCTGGCACCTGAGCTTTCTCTCCCTGCTAGAAACCCTCAGCAGCAAATGGTTGGGAGATGGCTGGGGGTGTCCAGGCAGGGAGAGAAGCTCCTTGCTCTTGGTGTCATTGGCATGGCAGCACAGCCACTCTGCAGTGAGAGAATGCAATGGCTACAACTGACAGCACAGCTGACCTTGGAAGAAAGGGCTCCAAATAAGGCTTAGTCACTGATTTTCCAGCTCAAATCAAGGAGGACAGAGCTGGGAGGGAGTTCTGTCTTTGTTTCTGCATGTTCCTTCTATAGCTCCTATTGTTGCAGCCCCTCAGAAACATTCACAACCTTCTAGAGGGGGCAAGATCATCACCAGACCCCAGTGTGGTGCCCAGGTTTAGGGGAAATCCCACTTTGCCACATTAGTTCTGACACTTTTGCAACACTGGTCTGCATAGCCCTCTTTCCATTTCCCACTGCTCCATGCCTCCTGTTTTTGGCCAGCAGACCCACTCAGCAGGGTGTGAGACAGGCTCCTCTCAGCTATCAAAGGACAGGCAGCTTGCCTGTGTCATCTGTCTCACCTTTGCCTGTACCTGAACACAAAGCACAGACAGCTCTTTTCCTGTGGGCAGCTCTCCCTCAGCTTGCTTTCCCCAAGGAAATGCAACAGCAGGTGCCAAAGATGTCAGAGGGACTGCAGCCCCCCCTGAGTGCAGCTCACACCTCTCCCTGCTGCCATTCCCCACCAGGGAGAGAGGATGGCAGATGCCTTTTCCTGCTTTGCAGCAGCCGCAGTCCCCATAAAGCCATTGTGGCTTCCAGCTGTGGGTGAGGAGCCAGAGGTGGCTGCAGGGCTCTGGCCATGAGGGAAATGGAGGGGCAGGAGCTGCAGCCCCCACAGCACAGCCCACTGCTCACCTGTCTGCACTGCTCACTACCACAAGAACCACAGCCCAGAGTATAATCATGGACCATTTACAAGTGGCAGTCATGTGGAAATCTAATCCCAGGTATAATCACTGCACTGCTATCACTGACACAGCACCTGGGGCTGCCAGCAGGCAACAAAGCCTGCTGGGATGGTATCTGCTGACTCTTAGCATTGCCACACTTCAACAGTCAACTCTCAAAAACCAGCTCTCTACATTCAAGATTCACACTTCTTTCATATCCACACATGGCCTGTTCATTTTTCTTGCAGCAAATCAGGCTGCTTTGCTTCTGCTGAGCACCAAGGAGGGTTTGGGAGGTAAATTACCCAGGGTGGGAGGCTTGAGACAAATGCAGAATGTCAATCCAAGAGACGACCCTGTGGTGTCTCACCTATTAATAGGAGATGTAAAATATGTATGCTTCCTGTGAAAACTGAATGTAAGACCTTTAGATACAGTAGCCATAAAGCTGCTACTCCTGGGGTTAAGGAAGATGATAGCTGGCAAAAAAAAAAAAAAAGAAGAAAAAAAAATCCATGAGGAAGAAAACACATGGGGAAGCTTTGAGATGCAACTGTGATGGTGTTTGAGGGTCCTCGGGACAAGGGAAGAGATAAGAATATTGACTCCATGTTTCAGAAGGCTGATTTATTACTTTATGATATTATATTATAAGAAAATGATATACTAAAACTACACTAAAGAAAGAGAAAGGAGACATCAGAAAGCTAGGAAAGAATGATAATAAAAAACCCATGACTGACCAGAGTCCTGAAACAGCTGGACCTGTGATTGGTCATCAAGGAAAAACAACCTACATGAGACCAATCAAAGATGCACCTATTGGTAAACCATCTCCACACCACATTCCACAGCCATCAGATAGTTATTGTTTACATTTCTTTTCTGAGGCTTCTCAGCTTCTCAGGAGAAAAATCCTAGCAAAAGGATTTTCATAAAATATGTCAGTGACAGTGCAACAGCTCCAAATTATACATTGGCCAACACAACTGCTCCATGTATTGGCATCAGCACCACAAGCCCAGCATGGCTGAGGAGAGCGTGTCACCCTTTGCTTCCAGGTGTGCATGTCCTTGAAGCCATCAGTACAGAAACCTCTACTCACCAGAGATGGATGCCAAGCAAACCCCAATGCAAAGTTAGGTATGTTTTACCCGCAAGGCTGATCAAACATCACAACGTGTTTCTGTGAGGGGAGAGGCACTCAGTTGCCTGTCGTACCAGGTTTTTGTGCCCACCCTGTAGACTTGCTGCTGGTTTCAAGGTGCTGCCTGTAGGACGTGCACAACAGGATGGCTTTTGGCCCTGCCCGTCTCGTGCCTTCCGGAAGGCTGTGTGGGGGAAAGTAAGGTGACCTGTGGGTTGAGACACAGGGTCAAACAGCGTGCTGACTCTAGTCCTCCAGCGTTCGGGAAGGTAACTACTGCAAAGCAGCTTTAGGGGAAAAGCTAGTCCTGACTTCTCTTCTGCAAAGTGTGTTATGGCTGTGAAACTCAAGAAGCTGTCATGGGTAGAAGAGCTTGGACTACATAGTCTAACCATCCTCTCTGATCTTATAGCTTATAAATTTACCACTCAGCACATTTTCTGTAGCATCTTTCAAAGGAAACTGTAGGAAGTATTTTCAAGTGTGAGAAAATGACAACCCAAAGGGTGAAAATTGAAGTCAGCAACTATCTCATACTGTAGGGATAACAAAACAATCTCAGATGTAGAATAAAAGGACTGAAAAGAGGATTCTCATGGATGCTCAGAGGAGCCCAGTTGCTGAGGTGAGCAGCTGGGGGTAAAAGAAGCTATATGCAAAAAAGCATTTCAGAATTCTGAAAAATAAGGGTGGCAAGCCAAAGGGGTGTGGGAGGCCACCGAGGAGCATGAAAAAGAGGGAAAAAAATCTTGCTCTGCTCCAATGTGACCTTCTTTTACAGGGGATGGAGTCTGTGCCCAACCTGCTGAGATAGCAAAGCTTCTGCAGGAGTCTTGTGCAAGAGCTGGAGCCCCTTTCAATGACACTGGGTACACACAAGGCTCCCTCTGGCTCCTTCCGATGACAGCTTTTTAACTTAAATTTTTGTGTTTTAGTTTGTTGTGGGGCTTGGTGGGTTTTTTCCTCCTAAAAATGCTATTTTCTCAAAGACATTGTGTATGTCTGATTCTGCTTCAGAGAAAATGTCCAGATATTGTTTTTAAAATTTGTATTCCAATGACAATTTTTCTGCTTCTTCTTTGTGTATACACAAAATTATTTAAAAGACAGAGATTCAAATGCAACCATTTGCAGGCCTCAAATCAAAATGCCTTGACCAGAAACAAGTTTTTGAGATTTCCTTGAAAGAAGAGCAAAAAGTTTGTGCCAATATGGAACCTACTTTTCCTCTTTCTAGGCCTTGTCACTTTTCACAGATCAGAAAACACAATTTTCACAACAGCTTTTTCTTCCTTGAAAGCCTGTCCATCTGACTATGCAGCACCATCAAAGAGCAGCCTGGGGACACACACCCTGCACCAGATCTCTGTGCTACCCTTCCAAAACAAAAAGGCTGCCTTGCTCTGAAAGCAGCTTGTGTCTTGTTCCTGGTAAAGAAAGTTTCCTGTCATCATCTTCATGCCCCAGCCCAGCCCCAGGGGCAGAATTAGATCCTCTCATGAGAAGTGATCCTATGGAAGCGCCCAAATGGGACATGCTACCTTGCAGGACCTGCAGAGCTGGGGTCACACCTGGCGGGCACCAGGGGACAGGTGGCCAGAGCTGCAAGATGTGCCAACAAAAAACCAGAGACACCTACAGGGTATTGATTATTCTGGCTGTTTCAAAGTTGCAGGCTGCTGCCGGCTCTATGCCAGCCTGCTGCCTCCCTTGCCCGGGCCCAGAGGGACCCGCTGTCCTCTCCAAGTCCTTCCCACCCAACACCTTGCAATAGAGCTAAGCAAGTCACACCCCTCCGGTGCTGTGTAGGCAGGGGGTTTGCTTGAAGATGGCTCCAGCCCCCAGCCCCTTGGACAGGGACCACCTTCACTTGCTGGGGTGCAGGAGGGGCTATCTGAGGAGGCAGCACACCCCACTGCTGCCCGCTCTGGCCCCTCACAGCAGCCTGTTCTCTCTCTCTTGCCTCTCCCTGCGTTACTAACAGGACACACCCACTCACACCCCTCATGGGTATTCCTGGATTTGGCTCTCCCAGAGAAGGTGACAGAAGGGGCCAGGCCCCCAGGGAAGAGCAGGGGGCAGTGCCACCCACTGGCTTTATCTGCCCCCTCCAAGGCTCCAGCTGACCTGGGAGAAAAAATAGGACTCACCATTGCCTGAGGAAAAACCAAATCCTCCCTGGCAGCATTGCAGGGGCTTGCTCCACACTCAGTCTAACAGAACCGAGTCTCTGTGCTCCAGCCTGCCTTGCATCCTCTCAGAATGTATTTTAATGTGTTCAGCACTGCATATAACAAATCCTGCTGGTATAGCTGCCTTAGCACATTTCAGAGGCATCATGTTTAACAAACTGTCCTATTTGGAGATGCAGAATGCAGGCTGGTGTTTCTCCAGCCCAGGACTATGAAAAACAGGGCTCTGTCGTGCCTTTGATCTACACAAAAGGCTTTCTCCCCCGCAGCGAGGGAGGCTGCTAGACCCTTCTCCTTTATAGATGCTCCTCCAGCAGATATTCATGAGCACTGTGTGGCAGAGACTCTGGACCAACATCTCCCTTCCCCACTGCTGCCTGGCCCCAGAGCCCCCATCTCTCTGTGTCCCACTCTCTGTTAGTCACTGTCTCTGTCCATGGCCTCTTATCAAGCACAGGACATTCCTTAATGATAGTTCACAAATTTTTCCTTTACTTTTTTTCCCCTGTTGTTCAAACACCAGGATCTGGCTGGATTGTGTGGGATCCAGGGGCAGGTGGAGCCCCCTCCTCGCTCCCCTCTCCACTCTGGTTTGCTTCTTCCCCCAGGTCCCTCTTGGAGTTGGTTTTCCATCCTTGCCTCTCTCCTGCCTGATTAAGTGCCTTAGCCGAAGCTCCCGGGGCACAGCGAGCTGGTGACTCTGAGCCTCTTGATTTCCTTGGTCCTGCGGAACAAGGCTGCACGTCAATGTCAGCCCCAGGCCACTGGTGCCTGCTAGAGCCGCTTCAGCGAGGCTTTGATTGCGCACTCACTAAAGCTGCTGGGAGGGAAACCAAAGCCTGCCTGGGCCCGTGTAACGCAGCAGCAGCAGCGTGGTGCAGGTGAAAGCTCCCGCAGACCAGCTGCTGCCTTTTGTACATCTCACAAGTGCCTCCTGCTGCAGAGAGCTGCTGGTCCCCCTGTGAGCTGTGCTGCACCCCACGCCTGCCTGCAAGGAGTCAGGAGAGATCTGCCTGCACCCATCCATCTGCCTGTTGCTGGGGAAGCCAGGAAAAAAATGTGCCTCACAGTCTGAGGTTACTTATCAAATGTGGTCACACAGACCAGGGTTAATGCTGTGACGATCTGCTCTGAGCAAACAGCATCAAAGAGAGAGGGGAGAGGGGCAGAGCTGAAAGCGCATCCTGTGGCAGTTGTCTTGCCATTGAAACACCCAGCAGGGAGGACAAAGGCTTGACCAGGCTTCTGAATTAATAAAAGGTGGGTGGGTGGGTGATCTAGGCAGTCTCAAACAATGCAGTTGCTGCAGAAGGCCTCTGGCTCTTGTTTATAAATTCAAATCTTGGCGGAGGGTAATATTTTCAAAAGCACATTTATACGTGCCAGAAATAACCCCATGGTTCCTTGAGACATCAGATGACACAATTGTTTGAATGACGAACATTGAAAATAAATGTTTACTACTCCTGAAACTCTCACCCTGATGCAGCAGCCTGAGCTATCCTCGGAAAACTGCTCATTACTTCTTTGAAACAATTTTGAGAGATCTCTTTGAATGCAAATTTCTCTTTTAAAAAAGCAGCATGACATATTTTGACTTTCCTTGTTTGACAATATCATAGTTATTTCATCTCAATAATGTAAAACGTGATTGTTTTGGCTGTGCCTTCCCATTTTGCTCTGTGTGCTTTTGTATTTCGTTATCATATTTCAATGCCACAAAGCCCAGATGGAGTATGTATAATATTTCATCTCTTGTACATGTTCTGGCACAATCATACTGAAAATTTTGAACTTTATCACAGTAAAATGTTTGACTAGCTCCAAGGGAGGATTGAAGTTGTTTTAGAATTATGATTTAAAAAAAAATAAAATAAAATCAGCATTTTCCCCCCCTGTTATGCAGCAAAACCAGATACTGAAATGTCAGATATTCCCTCTGAAGAAATGTTCTGTTTCCCAAGGATTATTTCTTGGCCTCTGTGAAATGGTACATTTCAGCCCAGTTCCCAGTGGATGAGCCTTCAGTTTCTCAAAGGACGCCCTTGTGTTTGCGATGACCTCATCACATTGTATGTTTGAGGATGCGGTTCTCCATTAGGGCTTATCCATGGGGTTAAAGTGAGTTCAAAGGTTCCCACGCAATCCCACTCTCTGTACCTCCCTCTCCCTTTTCCTCACACAGGCACACAGGTCCTCCTCTGTACCTTCAAACTGGTCCCGTGAAACGAGTTGGGTCAAATGAACACACCAGAAACCTCCCTTGGAAAAAGGGTTTGCATCAGGATAGGGACAGAGGTGCCGGCAGCTTCTTTGCCACCCCGCCTAATAGCCCCTGGTGTCTAATAGCCCCTGGTGATGCCCTTTACCATGCTGTCATTCTCTCTCGTTACAACCTTAGCTGCTCTGAGACAACTGCAACATTAGAACGCCGGCACGCCCGACTTGGTCTCCGAGCATCCTCCCAGAGGGACCCGGTGATGTGAGGCTCGCTCCGGAGCAGGCTCTGGCCAGGCTGGCCGTGGGAGCTGTCCCTGCAGCTCTCTGTGCAGCCAGGCTCTTCCCCTGTTCCGCTGCACCTGGAAAAACTGTGCGTGCTCCCCTGCGCCCACGTTTATTCCTTTTTGCCTTTCTGAGAGAATCCTAAAGCAGCCCTCGAAACCACGCGGCCGTGACCAGCACGATCGAGGCCCCACTTGTATCGCAGGGAAGAACCGGGACAGTCCCGCTGCCGACCCTCGGTAGCCCCAACCCGTCGGACATGAAGCGATGGGACCCCCTCCGGCAGCTCCCCGACGGGCCGGGTGGGACAGGAGCCTTTTGTTTCTCCCATGGGATTATTTCCATGGATGCCCCCGCCCCTCCTTCCCTCGCAGGAGCCCGGCCCTGGGACGCCGCTCTTTGTTCCCACGCGTCAAGATGCGGTCACAGGTGGCCCCCGCGTAAGCCGCACAGGAGGCACACGGGACCCAGCGCAGCCCGCAGGTAACCCAGCGCTCCTGCGCGGGCCCGGGCGGCGGGGCCACCCCGTCGGGCGCTGGCGGTGGCGGTGGCTGTGGCGGGTCCCGCCCGCCGTGGGCCGGCGCGGGCGGGGCGGGCGGGCGCGGTAAAGGCGGCGCCGCGCGGGGGCCGGGCTCAGTCTGGCCGCCTGCGGGCTGCGCGGTGCCGCTGCCGCCCCCGGACCGCTCTGCCCATGGGGCAGCCGAGCCGAGCCCTCGGGACTGTCCCCCGCCGCCGGGACCTGAGCTAGGGCGGTGAGTGCTGTGCGCGTCCCCCCGCGCCGCGGACTTTCCCCGCCGCCCCTCGCGGTCCCGGGGAACGGGAGCGCGGACGCTGCGTCCCGCGGGAACCCGGTGCTGGCAGCCGGCCCCGCTGCCCCTTCGCAATCAGCGCGGACGGGGGAGGGATGGATGGACCGACGGACGGACGGACAGGGGCTTAAGGAGAGGGATCAGCCCTTGTGCTGGCTGCGATGGGACCGTGCCCGCTCCGGGTAGGATGGGTGGAGGAGGAGGTGGTGGAGCGTTGTATCCTGGTGGGAGGGTGGCAGGTTGCTCCGAGCGTTGGAGGGACAGCAGCCGTGCCGAGGTGACGCGCAAGCGGTCCCTTGGCTTTGTGACGAGGGCTTTCCCTTGGCTGTTACTCGACTCAGAGGCAGGGGTCCGATGTCACTTCTTTCCTGGAAGCGCTCCGTTCTTTTCCGCCCGTTCGGGAAGCGTCACCGGAGAACCACGGTGCCCAGATGAGTACTTCAGGTGCCTGAAAGGGGAGGCTGAGTCCTGGCCACTGCACAGGCTAGGGGGTCAGCCTCGGTGGCTGAGCATTGCGTGGGGCTGGGATGAGGGAAGCTAGCTCAGCTGTGCTCCCCGTGGGATGTAATCCCGTGGGTGTGCTGGGGAGCCCTGGCCGCAAGGAGGGCATGGCCATGGTGGACGGCGAGCTGCTTGGGGGGATGGAGGGAGAGGGCGAGGAGGCGGGAGCTGCGATGCGGGAGGGAGCCCGGACAGACCCCCGGCCATCACAGAGGGGAAGGTGAGAAAATCCAGCTCTCAGCGGGCTCTGCATTCCCGCCAGATCTTGCACACTGCTGCGTGCTGAGCGGTCTACTGTGCCTCTTACGGGATCCGGCTGTCCCATCTGGGCAGGTGCACTGCTTTGTCTAGAGCAGCAGCTATTAGGCTTCTCTGTTGAGTTCAGCTCCGACTGAGTAAACCAGGCTGAACAAGAGGCAGTGCCTTATTCAGCACCTGCTCCTTGCCCTGCCTCAGCACTGCTTGGAGTTGGAGTTCAGTGAGCCTTTTTCTTACCTGAGCAAGGAACCTGACCCTCTTGCAACTGCCTGAGAATCAGGGCTGCTGGGTGCCATTTAATCTCCTCAGTCTGCAAAGGCTGGGAGTTACAAATGCCAGCAGCAACCAAAGCCTTGTTGACATTAGGGTACCACGAGCACAGCTGAGCCATGAGAAACTACAGAGTATGCAAGAGCACTGGCTATTCTGGACTTGGCATAAATAACTTGTTCAGTAACTGTCTGCAGTAAAGCAGTCTGCTGAATAATGGCATTCAGGGCCTGTGGATGAGGAAAGTGATTTTTAAACAAATAAATAGTTACAGTTCAAGCAGGGGAGTCTGCCCAGGGAGGAAATCTCCTAAGAAAGGTTTTGGCAAAACCCCAAAATAAACAAGGTCTTAAGGCTCAGCATGAAAGCACCTCAACTAGCCCTAGCCTTGTCTCAGCTAGGTTGCATAAATATGCACTTGATGAGTGCACAGCAGAGTGTGAGGGACACCATGAACCTGTGGTGTCCTGATGCCCTCAGCAGTGAGGGGCTGGATACTGATGGCAGCTGAGAAAAGGGGGGACTTGGTTGCTTTAGTATATGTGTGTTCTTGTTCTTCAACTGCAGAGCAGACTAAGGTGAAGGAAGATCTTCCCTGGGTAGGTGGTTGCTCCAGCCAGGAGGCTGAGAAGGTGGGTTCTGTTCTACAGCCTCAAGAGAAGTTGGTCCTTTCTGTTTGTGGGCCTGTAGTTTTTATTGTAGTAGTTTTATAGAGGTTTTATTGTTAAGATATGAACAGAAGAGCATCTCCAGAGATGCACAGCAAGGTGAGGCTTGGGGTGGCCATTGATCCCTTGGAGAACAAGCCACAGACATGCCCTCCCCTGAGGTTTTCAGTCCATTTGGAGCTGCTTGGAAGCTGGGGTGTGATCCAAAGGGAAACGTTTTCCTATTGTTCTCACTGAGCATTGAGTGCTGAAGCGTGCAAAATACCAGGAGTACATCTGCAGCTGGTGTTCACTTGTCCTGCAGCTCTCTGAAGGTCACCATGTTGAATAGTAGGGGCTGGGAGGGATGATACCGCAGGCTGGTTACAAATATCACTTTGAGCTGTTTGGATCATGAAATGTTCTGTGCGAAGAGTGTGCTTGGTCCTCACCCAGTAAGCCCCCAAATTTCTAGTGAAAACTGCTAAATGGCATTAGAACACGAAGTGTATGTCCCTCTGACGCAGGCAGGACTGGCTGCCTTCCCACCCGGCTGCCCAGGAGGCTCCGTGTTGACCTGGGTGGAGCTGTGCATGAGGTGGGCTGTCTGTCTTCTTAGTGCTACGTTTTTGGCTACAAGCTTTCCCTTGGCACAGGATAAAAGCACACGTGAACCAGAAAGATGTTGAGATTGTTTATGTTTGACTTCTGGCCTGGTGCCAGAGGGAATGGCTTGGTGACCTTGGTGCTATTGGGACATTATTTATAGAGCGTAGATCTTCTGGGTTTTGTATTTTTGATCTAGGAATGTGAAAATAAGTCTTGGGAGGAAAGGACTCAATGCTGGCCACAAAATACGTTTGGATTTTTTCCAGAGCAGGAAAAATAACACTTAAGAGGCGACCAGGTGTTCCCTGTTTGCATTGCTTTCTGCCTTCCCTTGGAAAATATGGGTTTGGTGCTGTCCTGGACATTGCAAGCTAGCATGAGTTCACTCCATGTTCGAAAAGCTCTTGTTCAAGATGCTAAAAGGTGTTAAAAAAGAAATCCAGCTATAACCAAAGACACTCTTGAGAGTTTGCAAATGATAAATGACTCTCTTGGCCTTCTTCTATTTGTGAAGTTGTGTCATCTTCAAGGCTCAGTGCACCCCCATGTGTTTCAGTGCCCATCTGTGGTGCTGGTTAGTGTGGCTGACCCTGGATGACAGATGGACAAAAAGAGGCTTGGATGTGCACAGGCTTTTACTGGAAGGCCCACCACAGTGCTGGCCCCCCAGCTCTGCCTCCGAGGCCTCTGGTGAAACCCCAGTAGCAAACTTTCCTTCTGGCTTTTACAATGTGCATAAGTCTCTCATCCTCATTCTGAGCAGTAGGTACATGCTCCAATTACCTAAATCTGTAAATGTCTTTTTATCCCTCTGTATGCAAAGTAAGATCTTGTTGAGCATATCTGTGCTCTGGTTTTGATGGGGAAGCCCTTGCCTAGGCTGTACCTGACTCATTTATACCAGGCTTTGGTTGGACCCTTATCCAGCTCATCTTACAGGGCAAAATCAAGGACCAATGTCTGTAAGAAAGCTCTGCTCCAGATTGAAACTGACTGTTGCTGTCATTTTAGGGAGGAGAGATCCATCACCAAAACAGGGAAATTATCAAAACCATTGTAGTTGGGTCTAGTGCTGAAGGTTGAGCAGCTTTTGCTGATGTTGGTGGTCAGGAATTATGTGCTCATTTTTCTGAATCTACGGGGCCAAAATCAGAAGCCTAAGCATAGGGACTGGTAGCTGGCTCCATTGATGCAGAGTTTCCTAGATGTTTTTGTTAGGGATTTGGATTAACATAATTTAAGTCAAAGGCACAGAGGAGAGCATGGGGAGAAAAGCAGTTAAGCAGAAAAGCAGAAAAGCTGTTCGCTAGTCCGGTCTCCTGAGGAGTGGCATTATAGGATAAGTTGGTGTAGCGAGAGATGTGCACAGGGGAGTGTCAGATAACACTGGCCACCTAATTATTTATTTGAAGGGGTTCTGTATTTTAGAGGGAGATTAATGTGCAGTCCCCTCTGCAGCTGCTGCTGCTGCAAACCAGAGAGGGAGGAATCCCTCCTTTTGGTGCTAAAATTAGGCAGCAGCACTTTGACTACGTGGCCCAGAGGGGCAGGTGCAGGCAGAGCAGCACCCAAAGGCTTGCAACCCTCTTGTTTTTAGCTGTATCCTGCCTGGGTTGAGAAAGTAAACAGTTTGAGTCTGTGTCAGCAGCCAAAAAAGAGACCTACAGAGAAAACCCACAAGTCTTCAGGAAACTCCATGGGTGACTCAGATGGTGTTTTCGTCTGAGTACCTGTTCATTCAGTAACCCATGATGGCAGCAGAAGCACTTTTTGTAGTGGTGCCATCTTATGACTGAAACACAAACCTTTGGTGTTGGTCATATAAAGACTTGAGAAGCTCTTTCAGCCAGCAGATGTTGTTCCAGGAATTCCACTGCTGAGCCCTAAAATAACCCCAGCCCTTGTTGGTTGCTGCAGTTTCTTTCTGGGCTTCCAGCTAGGGCTGCTGTAGATGGAGATAGATGTGACAAAGAGCAGGCAGTTTCCCAAGGACATCTGTGCTTCCAATCCTTCCTGACAGCCAAGAAGATGCCTTTAGTTCAGCCTTCCTGGCTGTCTGGCCCTGTCTTGCTGTGTGTGGCATGCACCCAGCCAGGCAGCAGCCTCACTAGTGCCCTATACTGTGTAGCTGCAAAGCTGTGAGAGATGTGTGGGCCATGCTGGAGCACAGCCTGGCTGCAGACACTCTGCCATGTTTTATGGGGTCCTCAGGAAGCCCTGTGTTGTGGAAACGGAGGGCTGTATTGCCAGTCTTAGCCAAAGCTCCAGGAAGCAGGCTATTTTCTGATATCTTAAAGGTCCATGGTTTTAAGTCCCTCTTAGTCTTTCTGTTGGACATTTAATTTTAGCTGCCTGGCATGCCATTCACAGTAGATGTTTAGCATATTCCAAGTAGGCATAAAAATGAGCTGCCTCCTTGTAGAGGGAGAGGGAAATTCAAAAACCACAATACTGAATCCAGGGGAGCTGGGTGGTATTGGCTTTTCCCTAACATTTTCTTTGTGGCCTAGGAAGAAAAGTTTATGTAGAAGCTGCTCAAGCAATAAAGAGCATCCAAACATTACTCCACAGAAAGCAGAAATCTACCAGGAGTCAAAGGTTGCAGTGAACAGGATCAAAGAATTTAGACCATCAGTCTGTGTTTTCCCAGGTTGTTTTCATGGTGAAGTGAGAGTAAAATTTAGTTGACTTTATTATCAGCATTGCTGGTGGAGTCTCTCTAAGTGCTAACCAGAGATCTGGTGTGCTTCTGAACAGCAGACACCTATGGTGCATCCTTCCACCCTCCTGCCCTACTGCTCTGCCCAGTGCAACTGCTCCTTGGGGTATTCTTGCCTTGTCTGCTGGCAAAAACCCATCAGGAATTCTTCAATCCCTTCCATGAACTGTGACAACGTCCACTGTTTAAATCTCTGGACAAGCAGGACGCATTGAGGGTTGATGGATGGAGGAATAATAAAGCAGTTGAGCTTATCCCCTCCAGCCAATTTATTCCTGGCATCACATCACCATGCAAACCAAGTGCCTGTCATTAGTCAAAGGACGTGTGGGAGAAGAGGCCAACCTGAAACTCCCAGAGCCCTGGCTGCATGGAAATGACATTACAAGGGAAGGTGTTGACTAAAACCTGACACTTCTATGTCATGAGCTCTTCTATACACAAGCACAGTAGCAAAGCACTGTATGTGTACACACACACACACACACACACAGTCCTGATGGATGATCCTGATATTACTGGAGCTTGTTGTATCCAAGCGTCTGAGACTTAAAACTGAAAAAGAAGGGAAGGTCCTTAAACAACCTTTGATAGTAGAGATGGGACATCTGGCAATGCTGTGTTTTCCATGTTACTTGAGACCTTGATTTGTCAGCACTGATGCTGCTATCATTTGGCTGCCTGAATCTCTCTTGCCTCCTTTTCCCTGGGGGTAGAAGAATCAAACAAAAGTAGGGAGAAGAACTAGTCAGTACTACCTGTAACATTTTTTTTCCTAAGACTTCTCTTGCGTGTGCCAGGCAAGATGGAGAGAGAGCTCCTGCAGGACCTCTCAGTTCTCAAGATCTCCTTTGTCACGCAGGCTGTTCATGCCACATACTGGTGTCTACCCCTTTGCCTCCTCTCTGCTATGAAAAGAGAAATCTTGATTTAGTTCCCTAGGCTGATGTGGGTCCTTTGTGACTGTGACTATAGGACATAGCATCTCCATACCCTTTTTGGCATGTTGTTGTCCAGCTTTTTCATAATCCCAAAGTGTGGCTCCATGCTGTAAGATGGGCAAAAGTCATACAGGGTTTGCCTAGGATCAGGTAGTGAAAAGTTCTCTGCAAGGATCTTGATCTTGTCCATCCGTATAAAAGCAATCAAAAGCTAGTCTTGCTCATCATCCAGGCTCTTCCTGTGGTATGTGGAAAGAGGTGAACCATTGCAGGGGATGGTGCATCTTGTCCTAGAATGGACATCTCTGGGAGTTGGCGCACCCTGCCTATTTCCAAAGGAGCCTAAAAGACGGAGGTGAGAAGATGCAGAGATTCAGGTTATAGTTGATGCTTCCAAATTTAATTCTCTCCACCCATGAAGTGCTTTTACTCTGGGCTGGGGGCACATTGACTTTGTGTGTGCTCTTCACAGTACACATACACTGGTCTTTTGCGGAAGCTGGAGAACCTGTCATGCATCAGAGACATTGTCTCTTTCAATCTCCTTTATATGAGTCCTTTTTTCTGATGAAAGCTTTCTAAAGGGTACTTGTGTGCTGAATAGCCATTGTTGATAATGCACGATATGAAATCCAAAAGGAAGGCTCAGATTAAATGTCACGCACTTCACAGTAGGGAATTCAAAGAGCCTTGTTGATCTGTGCATAATTGGGGGCTTGACAGCTCATGCATAAACAAACACGTGCACATCCACATACATGGCTGCATGCAGTTTTCCCCTGAATCAGCAGCACATAAAAGCAAAGTCGGATGGGTGATTTCCAGAGGGGTGGGTGTTGTGTTCGTGGGGAAAGCCTGTGAGTTCTTCAAGCTTCTGACTTGAGAACCTCACTGGCAAATAAAGTCACTTGTTGTTAGTGTGGTGGGCTTCCTTCCGCCTTCCTCCTCTGTGCAGCTCTCTGCTGAGCTGTGGCTGCTTTGATTTTCGGCATCTGGCTTTAATGTGACCACGAGAATCTTCTGAGAGTTTCTGGTGTGTGTGAAGGCAGTATCCATGTGAGGTTCACCCCAAGCTTTCCACAGTACTTTCTCCCACCAGCAGTGAATGAAGACAGAAAGAAAAAATCGATTTCATGCTAAACTGGTTGTTAGTCAGGCCAGGAAGGGCATTTCTGCTTCTGACGTGTTGTGTGTAAGGAACCAAGTGCTGCTCAGGAGTCCACAGAGCAGGCTGAGGTGTCACGACCTGGCACTGGTGGGGTACAGTGGCTGGGCTCTTGTTTGTAAGATGTCTCACCTGTTGTACATGAGCTGTATGATCTGTGGTAGATTTACTTTTCATATGCCTCTGGGAAAACTAAGCTCTCAGAGGTTTAATGACCCAGGCTTGATTTTTATGAAAGGAGCAGCAGTACTGCCAAACCTATAATCTAATAGTTTGGCTTTCAGGTTTCCTATTCTGCATGCTGTAGTTCTGTTCCTAAAAACAGCTGGTTTCACTTTCGAGTGCCTCATTGCAGTATAGGGGGATACTTGTGGCTCCTCCTCATTCTAAGGGATGCTGTGGAACAGCGCTCCACAGACATGTCCCTGTGCACCACGTGTTCCCCCTCTAGTGGGTTGCTAGAAGTTTCTTTCAAGTTGTTTCACCACCAACTTGTGAATTAGCAGAGCTTGTGCTAGCTCTGGCAGCAGCTATTTAGAAGTTTTCCTCTTCTAAATCTGTCCTCCTAGCTCCTGTTTGCCCAACATGGGGAATTTTGCATCTGACATTTTTAGCAGTAACCTGTTGCTATAGAAACTGCTAAGGTGTCAGAGGGAGATTTTTGCCAAGTTGGGATAGGCTACCAAGTAGTTGAAGTATGTGTTTTGTTGGGAGGCCTTCTCCGGCATGTTTTTGCTAAGCAACTCCTTGAGCCTGTCTGCATGTCTGGGTTTATTTAATGTCTAAGGAGCCATGAGGGAGCTATAAACCCAGTGTTCTAATCATGTGTGAATGAACAGGAAATGTTGGCAAATTATTTAGGGGAGATGTGAGAAGGTGTTCCCAGGCTGCAGTGATGGGTCCAAGTGATGTGTAGGTGGTAGTCCAGGGCTGAGAGGTCACAGGTGGTGTCAGTCTTTAGGGCAGTAAATGGTTGACCTAGAAGCAGGAGTTGAGACTCTAGATGACATCTCCCAGGAAAGAGTCTGAGACAAGCTGCTTCTCTCACCCTTGAGACCAAAATACAGGTGAATGCCAACATTACATGGTTGGTCTGTTAGTCTGAATTCTCTTTACTAATCAGACAAGAGATTGTGCAGTGGGACTCAAAGTAAGTCCATACAAATCAACCCATGTCTCTTATTTGTGTGTAGATATAACATATATTTATATACATATGGTCATGTACAAATACATATATTTATATGTGTATATATGTACATTTATATTTGCTTTACTAATATATAACATGTTGTTTATGAATTAAATGTATTTATATAAATAGTAAACTTTTATTATTTTATCCGGGATGCAGATGTAACCATGTGTATGGGAAATGCTCTGTAACAGGGCTGTTAACAACTCATCTGTTGACTAATAGTTGCTTGGGCCATTTCATATCAGGCTGGATCTACAGAACTTCTGTGTCATGGAAGGAAACTATTGCTTGTACAATGAGAGGTGTGAATCCTATGAGTGCCTATGTGCCTGGGACTCAGGAAATATCCTGGCTAGACCAAAAGGCAATCTTCCTGATAAATGCAAATTTATTCGTCTGCCCTTTTTCCTCCCTATTGTGTTTGCCTAGACTGCACATCTGGTCATATCATGACAGACTATGGAGATGAGAAACTCTTTGTTTTCTACACAAATGGAATAAAATAATCTGATGCTGTTGGGGTGTCCTGCAGGAGTTGTTCTCAGGCTGGGGTTGCAAACTGGTCCATGAAACTGGTTGGGAATCTGCTTTTGTGGTTCTGGAGTGGAACAGGCTCATTTCATCTTCCATTTCATGGCTGTAGACATGTTGAGAGTGTATAAATCACAGTGGTTGCATTGTGCTGAGTAAGTTCCAAGATTGCAGATAGAGAACTAATATTGCTGGAGGTGTAGATTATTGTCTTTGGGGAGGGAATTCATTGAAAATGGCTTTGAAATCACTATTTCAGTGACATTATACAGATGGATGTTGTGCCTGTATGTGTCTCAGGGAACTTAATGTCCCAAATTGTAGTTTCTTAACAATTTTCTTTTGTGTTCTGGAAAAGGACAGAGGTGCAGGGAATTGTTGAGAATAGAGAGCATTGGCTTCCCAGAGCATTTATGAAAGTCTCTTGTCAGGTGCTTGGGGGCACAGTAGAAAGAAAATTTGGGGAGGTCTGAGGTTGTCAGGAAAAGAAGTGCCAAGAAGCTCCATGTTACTGTGAAGGTTCAGTATCCAGTGGTGTTGTGGATAAGCACAGTGTGTGTGGACTCCTCCTGCTCCTCCCAGTGTCTTTCCATAGAGTTCCTTTGAGCCTCTGCTATACCTCAGATGCAAGGCAGAGGAGATGAAGTGCAGTTGCATCACAGTTTCTGTAAAACTGACTTGTATTACCCTGTTTGGTTGAAGGGCTTTCCTAGCTTTTTAAGCTGCTCTTTTTCAGTAGCAAGGGTTGATTTACTTGGGTGGGTTGGTTTTTTTTTGTGTGTGTGTGTGTGTGTGTTTCTGTGTGTGTGCATATGGGTTTTATTTTTCCTTCTAATGTTTCCCTGTAGAAATCGTCTGCAGGACAGATGGCCTCTTAAGCTTCTGGGGCTGTGTCTCACAAACACCTGTCTAAAGCAGCTGGGAATCAAAGAGGAATTCTCCTCTTTTAATGCCTTTAAAGAAAAACAGTACCTGATCCTAATACGTCCTACTTCCCCATCTCTCTCTCCATCCTCCCAGCTTCCTGGGAAACTTAACTGCTTGGTTGTGGCCATCTGTTGAGATAACAAGGGGCTGGGTGGGGATGTGGCAGCCAGAGCCTTTGGGGAGAGCAAGGGCAGCTTTGAGGTGATGGATTGCTGTGGCTGGCTGGGCTGAGAGCCTCGGTGGCAGAGAGAGGATGATGCAGGGGGTGGACTTTTATGTAAGTAAGACAGATGAGAGCTGCTGAAGCAGCTGTTGTACACCGTTGTGCTTGTACCTTGAATCCTTTGTATTTGCAGCCAAAACACACCTCAGCAGCCAGGGATGGGCTGCTTGAGAAGGCAGGGTGGCGTGGCCAGGATTGCACATGGGTGTGAGTGCACGTGTGTGGTAGCTGAAGGGTGAAGTCTGTTTGCCCCCTGTGGCAGCAGCCCCCTGAGCACATACAGAGGGGCCACGGTGGGGCCAGGTGTCCAGCTGGGCACCCGTGGGGAGCCTGAGCACATGCAGCCTGTCACAGGCTGCCCTGCCAGCTGCTGTGAGAGGCAGACAAGCATTTCTTCCCTGAGGTGCTGCCCAGGCTTGCATGGAGAGGTCAGCGAGTTGCTGCAGGTGGTGCTTGGCAGGCCAGCAGGAAGAGGTTGCTGTGTTTAATTATAGTTCCCATCTGAGAAACTAGTAGAGCAACAGAGCTTTTTTATCCTGTTCAGGGGAACTGAGCACTTTACAGGTTTTGATTGCTGTATAACACATCCTGCGGCACAGACAGAAACTTTCCTGTGCTCTCTGCAGAAGGAAATTTGAAACCTGTGGGCAATAAAATCCCGGAGATGGGCCGTACCTCCCAGGTGCTGTGGGATATAGCCAATAGTTGTTCATCTTGGGGCAGGATGTTCGTACAGCCCCAGGGAGCTTGGGGGCAGGAGCTGCTGCACCCAGGGGCTGCAGAGGAACAGCGTGCAGGGGGGTGCAGGGGCTGAGCCTGCTTGGGCTAAAGCAACTCTGGAGCAGACAGAGGAGAGGATGCATGGAAAAGGCTGAGCAGACTTTGGATGTCCTTTTTTGCACGAAGTGGTGACTGACTAAACAACACAAGTTAACTCTTTCCTCCCCAGCAGGCTGCAGAGGACTCCTTGTCCCCTGTTGAGGGGTGATGCTGGCCATATCCATTAGGTCTAAGGTTGCCAGAGCTGCTGTAGGCACTGGGTGCCACTGCCTTGCAAGTGAAGGCTTTGTGGTCACAGGCAGCTCTGCACCTCTCACAAACAGCTTTGGAAAGCCCATCCAATGGTGTCTGGCCATGAGATGTGTTCAGCCTGAAGGCTGAGCTTTAGATCTGCCTGAGGCTCTTGGTGCATTGCAGATGATTTGGGAGATGGTCTGGAGGCACCAGTGAAGATGTCGTTTGACCTAAGGATCTTACTTTGCATTTTCATAATTTAGGGGCAGGGAACCTACTGCCCAGGCTTGCGGGTATTCCCTAGGGATAACAATCTCTCTGTGCCTTTTAGAGTTGCTTAGCTCCCTGTGTCTTTTAGAGTTGTTTAAGGGGCTGTGGCAGGGCTGGGGATGAGCCTCTGTGAAGACATGCTTCCTGCTGGTATTGCAAAGAGCCTTCTGTGCTGAAAGGGCTGGTGTTTATGTGGGAACAGAGTCCTGTGCACCTGGCTTGTTACAGGTGAGAAATCTGAAGTCTCCCTGTTGCTTAGGGGTACAGACTGTGCCAGACAGAGCGGGAGCAGCCGCCGCATTCTGCTGCTGTGGTGGCTGAGTGCTAATTGTTTTTACTGCCTGAGCATCAGGTTATTTTTGGCTTGATCAAGTTTAATTCCCAGCCGGCTGGTGGTAGAGAGGTTCTAATAGTCTAAATCTCCACGCTTGATAGAAATCTAGGCAGGGAGCTGGTTTGGTCACTGTGGGTTTGGGATGTGCAGTTGCAGAAATACAGGATGAAAATAGCTATATTTTGGTAGTGACATGGGTAGTTCTGGCTCAGGGTCTGCTGTGCCACGGGCTTCCAGGGGAAACTCTTTCTAGGCCATTTAGATAGGATGCACAAAGATGTTTTGTGACTCTCAGGTGTGGTTTTGGGTTAGACACAGAGAATTTACCTCATGCCTCAGGATTTCAGAGTCCTGAAGTGTCTGAGGTTGTTTATGAACACATTTTAAGAACATAAAAGTGAGCAGACTGAACCTTCGTGTGTGGTGGGAAAAAAGGAGTCTTGGGTCCCATGGGATTAGGCAACAGTGTAATGTTTGCAAGGACCAAGGTACTTGATAGGTCTGTGGATCCTGTCCTTAATCCACCTGTGTTTCCACAGCCGCTCCTCTTTACTGTGAGCATGTGTTTGAGCCCAGGCTTTCTCAACAGCTCTGTGGCTGATGAGGTACAGGGTCCAGAGCAGCTGCTGGGGACCTGGTACTGTCCTCAGCAGCAGACACAGAACTGACACAGCCTGCAGGAACACCAGAGGAGCTGGACAAATCCATTACAGCTGCTGGGCCCTTGCAAGAGAAATGCTGCGGGTGTCAGCCCATTTATAAGGGCTGGTACAGCACAGTGACCATGGTGGATGCCCCTCTCATATGCACATCTCCTTGTGCTGCTGCAGTGCTGGGGAACTCCCCTGGGCTCTGCCAGGTTGCTCCCAGAGAACTCCAGTGTTGGAAAGGGACACTGCCTCTGCTTCCTACTTAGTATTAGTATGGTTCTCAGCCTGTGCTCTGTAGAAGATGGGAAGGCAAGTGTAGGCATAGCAAGTGCCCTGTTGGGCTTGACATCCACATCCAGTGCAGACATCCACTGCATCCTCTTGGATAATTCTTGGGCATAACAAATCAAAGCGGACTCAAGATGTTGAGTTGTCTTGGACATACTGACTTGGGAACTCTAAAACCAGAGAGCAAGAATCCTCTCCCCGGCCTGAACGTGATAGAGCTGAACAAACTGTGTCCAGCTAATATGTATAAACATTTCATCGTCCCAGCTTGGCTCTAGTTTCATACTCTCTTCCTCTGCCTGCAGATTGGAAGTGCCATCAAACCCTTGGAGTGAGAAGTTCTGTAGTGCCACCTCTTTAATTCAAGCACCACTGCTTTGTCAGGTAAAAGGCTGCACTGTGGATGACAGTACCATCCAGCTTAGCAGTGGGCAGCATCCCTGCTCTGAGGGCCCTGGGGAGCCATGTCCTCGCAGGCAGGCAGCTTCCACCCACGAGCAGTCAGGCTCTGGCTGGCAGGAGCTGTAGGCAGTGAGCTCCGGGTGCTGCTGGAGCAGGGTCTGGCTCTGCACTGTGCGGTGGGTGCGCAGCCCTGGCTGCTGCAGCACCGTGGCGTGTGCAGTTGAGTCTCCTCTCTCCCACGCTGCGGAGCTCGCCTCTCCAGACGCTGGGAGGGAAGCGGAGACGTTGGGGGAAGAGCTGTGGAGGTGGGAGAGATTGAGCTATCGTTGGTGTGGCACCAGTGAGGTTTCTTTGCACCACTAAGCAGTAGCTATCAAAATTGAATGCAGTATGCTAAACAGCTGAGCAAGAGAGCTGACACTGAAAGGAGCCTGCAAAGAAAAGAGATCTAGGAAGAAAAAACCCTCTTGCAGCTGCACATAAGCACTGCCCATCACAGAGAGCTGTGGCAGGGAGTAGGAATTGCCTGTTTATGGTGTCTGATCTGCACAGTCCCTGGGATGCTTGGAAAAAGGATTAAGGAGGAGAGACTCGAAGGAGAAAAAGGAGGTGGAGGTTTCCCTTTGCAAACTCACAGGCTAATAGAAACGATCCTCTAAACTGCCAGTGTGTCAGGATACATTAATGTAAGTATAATGTTTTCAAATCCTCAGCATCTTCTCTCTGAATGTCACTGAATTAGCACTAATTGCATTCATTATCTCGTTAGCCATTAATATTCAGCATCCGTTAGGCTGGCTCTGTCTCTGGACCACGGGGTAATAAGATGTGGGACTGGCTGCAGGGCCGTGCCTTAGCTGTGCTGTAGGAGTGTGGCTTTATGCACCAGATTGTTTTATTGGCATTTGTGTCTGGCCTGTGTTGTCCCAGCTCTTGGCCAGTGGCTTACCACAAATTAGTGGAAACTCTTAATGGGAGAGCAGTGTTAATGATGATGTGGATAAATTTCCACCAACTCCTGCCCTGAAAGTAACTGGCGAGACAAATGATGAAGGCAAATTTTGATCTTTTGGCCTTGAGCCAGTTGCTAAACTGCCTCTGTAACCACAAAGCTATTCAGTGCAGTCTTCATTGGTGAGTCATGGAGTCCCACCTTTCTTTGCTTCTTGGTCTCAGGAGAAATTATCTATTACATTTTTTTTCTTCCTTTTTCTTTTTTTTTATTCCTTCCTTTTTTCTTCCTTTTTTTTTCCCTTTCCCTTTTCCTTTTCCTTTCCCTTTCCTTCCTTTTTTACCCCCCTTCCCATCTTCCCTTCCTCTGGCATTTCTGACCATTAGGCCAGAGCAGAAGGTGTGGCCATCAAGCTTCCCCTAGCAAGAAACCAGGAACGATCCAGAAGTACCAGGATGGCATGGCCAGCACACTCAGTGCCCCAAGTCCTATCAAGACCAGCAAGCCTCAGGTCTCTTATCCCTGAGGGGAGCCAGTAGGATGCTCCTGCTTGGGCCTTCTGCCAGGCTTTCCCCCTAACTTCAGAGATATGGGATGGCCTCAGAGTGAGAGAGAGGAGCATTCACTACAAGACTGTTGCTTCATGATTGGAAAGGATGGCTTCGATCAGAAAATGCTGGGCTAGAAATACCACAGCAACATGTTTCCTCTGGTTTCAGCACTTCTGGTGGGAAACCACCCAGCATCCAGCCTTGTTAGTCAGGAGCAGCCAGGAGCAGAAAAAATTGCAAAAACTGTAGCTAGTTAGACATTGAGCTTTTCTTTTAGACACATCACTCTTGCTTTGGCCTGGATTTTGTGTGCAGATTATCTAGATTTGAATACACACAATTTATTGTGACAGTTTAGGTTGGCAAACCCCAGACATGATAAATCTTCCAAACTTTTCTACTGTCAGCTACCATTTGAGCTTCCTGCCTTGTGCTCAAAGGTAGGCCTGAGTATACAGCTTCTATCTTCCTCCTGTGGCGGTGTTTTCCACTGTTCCAATTCTGAAATATTTCCAGATCCTGACTGCTGCATCTGACTTCGTGCTGCCTTTCCAGGAACCTGGGCTTAGTTATTCAGTGGAATAAGAGCAAAAACCCACGACCGAACAAGCCCTGCTACAATCCAAAAGAAGTACCTCCAAAGCACTGGGTAGCTCAACTGGCTCACTGAAAAGCATTTTGCCTGGTCTGCTGAAAGGATCTTATTAAACCCTTGGTCATGGGGCTCACCTTTTGCACTATCCCAGCAAGACCTCTTAACTTTGCCTTAAAGAAAGAGTGACGTTGGGCACTTGCAGACAGGACTGGCTGTTCTTGTCTGAACAACCACAGGGAAAGGTTTTCCTTTGAGAGGGAAATCCCTCGCAAGGCACTAGCACAACATTTGCATGCACAGTGCCAAAATAATTGTACTCATTTTATTACTCTCCAAAGACTTGTGAAATCTTTAGACATCAGCATAAATTGTCTCCTCCTGGGGCAGCTCTGGGAAGGCTCAGCTGGGGCATGAGCCTTACACTTGCTTGGGCTGGATTAGCTGTGCGTGGTGCCTGGGGGAAATTTCTGTGAGTCTCTGGAAGGGCCAAGTGGCAAACAGAAAAAAGTGTTTGTGTTCAGCTGAGCCAGGATAAAATTATGACGAACTGGAAGAAAAGGCTTTCTGAACTGAGGGTTTCCAGGGTTTTATGTTTGTGGGATGAGACAGTGACTTCATGGGACTCAATACCTGTAGCTTTACACACATGTCAGGGCAGAAGTTACCTTTTTCAAGTCTCGTTGTCTGTATTTACTTATCCCAGATAGTATTTGTCATTTCTAATTTCCATAATTTCCCTGAAAGCAAAGTGAGAATCTTCAGGGAAAATCGTGCCTCTGGCTTCTTCTGCTCAGGGGCTGATATGTTGTTCTGGCACAGCCTGGTGACTGCAGCATATGAGTGGGGGGAAACACAAATAAGTAACTGATACTTGTTTGGGGTTTGACCTGAAATGGCAGCTGAAGAATGTGATGTATTGAATGGGAAAAGGAAAAAGGCCAAGAATTACTTAATGATTTTAATTCCCCTAGTCTGAGACACACTTAATTCCCCTAATCTGAAAAACAGCAAAGAGGTTCTATTGGGCACTGCCTCATGCTGGGATAGACAAGATTATGGTTTGTAGGTCAAAAGCATTTCTAACTAAATGTCCAGGCTAAAGCCACTGTGCTCTGAGTTTTTTCTTTCCCCTCCCATGGCAGATCCCGGAGACAGCAGGATCATTCTGAGATGAGCCACCTGTAAGTGGGGCCGGCCTTGTTGCCAGGGCTCCCTGCCCTGCAAGGATGAGGAGCCATCTGCCGGCCTAACAGGAAGACCTTGTGGCAGCGGTTGTTTTATTTTCCCCAAACATCGTGAAATTTCATGTGACAGCAGAGCCGCTTCCTGCAGCCTCTCTGTGCCCCCTGGCAGCCAAGGGCTGGTGGGGCAGGGCCAGCACCATGGCGGCGAAGCAGCCCCCGCCGCTGATGAAGAAGCACAGCCAGACCGACCTGGTGAGCAGGCTGAAGACACGCAAAATCCTGGGCGTCGGCGGGGAGGATGATGACGGCGAGGTCCATCGCTCAAAGGTGAGGCCAGCAGAGAAGGAAGCCCATGTGCAGTAATGGTGGAAAAGGGACCTTCTGCTGGGCAAACCAGGGTTTGCCCATCCATGTGGTTTGGGGCATTTATGTGGTTTATAGCCAGGCATTGTGAGCATGTTCACATGAACATGAGCAGCTCTGGGCAGCGTGCACGTGACATCAGGACAGATACTGTTACACACTGAGGGCTTTGCTGGAACCTGTGCTCCATCAGGATGGAACATGCAGGTGATGTGTGTGAGGAGTCAGTTCCTCTCTTCCATAGGTAAGAGGAAACAGGAGTTAGTATTGACCTTTTCCCAGCTGAATGCTGCAGGTAGCTGATCCCAGTAGGGGAGTAGTAGAGGCTGCAGCTCCTCATGTAAATCAAGGTGGGCGTTGGGACAAACAAGTCACAGCTGAATCCTTTGTCCTCCTCCTCTTTCTAGCCTTCTGAGATAAACTCCCATATGGGATTAGATTACATGGTTTTGGGCTGCTGAGTACTGCCCAAAGACTGGGGAAGGATCTGCTTAACCTGTGCCTTTCAATTCAATTTCAGATTAGCCAAGTACTGGGAAATGAAATCAAGTTTGCAGTCCGGGAACCACTGGGACTCAGGTAAGGTACTGATCACCTTGGAGCTGGGTCATCTGAGGCCCCTTGGCCACAGCATTCCTGCTAGGTCTGGTTTAAGACACCAGCTCTGCTGGTGTGCCAGCATCACTGCTCCCTGCAGGGGCTTCTTGCAAGCTGTGGAACCAGACCAGCTCTGCATTCTTCTCCCCATTAATTAGCCTGAGACCCTCAAGTTCTTGTCTCATTGCATGTGCAGAGAACTACAAGGGTTGTGTTGGGCTGAAGGAGCTTCTGTTCTACTGTGTGACGGAGTGGTGTGTCCTGTGAGGACCCTGCTCTGCAACATCCTCTTGGCAGGGTCACTTCTCTTCTTTGCTTGGATGAGGGGGAGTCTGGTCTGTCTCACTAGCAGGGCTGGTCTGCATGTTGAGGCTGGAGCTAGTGGGATGTGGAAAGCTGAGTCCTTTCATGGGAGGTTTCTGGCTGTCTTGCTTGTGCATGGGGGAAGGATAAAGGCTGATGAATGAGCAGGCAGCTAGAAATGCTTTGTGAAGTATGAGTGATGGGGTCATCTCCAAGCTCATGTTGGGTCCTCTGTCTTCCCTCTCATGCAGGGTCTGGCAGCTTGTTTCCGCCGTCATGTTTTCCGGGGTTGCTGTCATGGTGAGTGAGGGACGTGGTCATGGCAAGAACCAGCTCCTGTCTGCTAAAGGGATGCCCCAGCATGGCCCTTCAGTCCCTGGCATTTCTGTTCCTCCCCTGCCTCCAGCAGCTCCTACCACTTTCTCCTGCAAGGCCTTTGCCCTCGCTGTGTCTCAGTAATGGGCTTTGCCGACAGTGTCCTTGGCAGTTTGTTCCCATTGCGAGTCTGTTTTCATTAGCAGGGCCCATAAACCAAGGAATGGCAGCCTTGGTCACAAAAACCAGCCATGCAACCGATAGTTGACATGGTGATATTTCTGCGCCTCCTTAATTGCCAGTTTCCTGGCCAGCGGCTCCAATCCCACAAGGGCCGATTCTGGAGCGCTGCTGCCCAAGAGGATATGTTTTGGCGGCCAGTTCAGGTTGCTGATCTTCTCTCTCGCCTCTGCCAGGCCCTCGCTTTCCCTGACCAGCTCTTCGATGCCATCTTTGAGGAGGAATCGGTGAGCAGCAAGACTCCCATCCGGCTCTATGGAGGAGCCCTCCTCAGTGAGTGCCGTACTGGGATGCTGCTGCCCCACAGAGTAAGGGGACAGGTGGCCAAAACGGCAGCAGGGGACAAAGTCCGTGCCCAGCTGGACACCTGCTGCAGCTGGAGAGCAGAACATTTGCTGTTAGCTAAGAAATTGCTGAGGGGTATTTTGAAAAGCTTGGCTACTGCTGCTTTTTCCTAGCAGGGATTCAGGCGTGCTGCAGGTAGGGTAAGAAGGGCTGTGCCTGCTCCGAATCCCTGGGGAATCGCCCCGTGTACCCCAGCAAAGGGAGCCTGCAGGGGGGCCCGGGGAGGGGCGCTGGGCCGCGGCTGGGGCTCCATGGGAGCGGCAGGGGACGTGGGAAGGCGGCGGCGTCCCGGGAAGGGGTCAGGATAAGGGGGCGAAGGACAAGGAGGCGCGGGGAGCCGGAGGTGCGGTGTGGGAAGGGAAAGGGGCCCGAACCGCGTCCTGCAGCGGCACCGCGCGGGGCGGGCGGGAAGCGCGGCCTGGCAGCTGTCCCGGCCCTCGGGCAGCGCGCCCCGCTCTGCCCGCAGGCATCGCGCTCATCATGTGGAACGCCCTGTACACCGCCGAGAAGGCCATCATCCGCTGGAGCCTGCTGGCCGAGGCCTGCTACTTCGCCGTGCAGTTCCTCGGTGAGTGCCTGCGGGTCGGTCGGGACGAGGAGGAAGGTGTGAAGACTGCATGATGGGAAGCGGGATCCACGGTGGGCAGGGCAGCGGTGGAGCATGTTCCCTGCCAGCTGCTTGCCTCTTTTCTCCTCCATGGAATAGCCTCTGTCCTGAGCTGCTCCTTGAACATCACCCTCTGACAATTCATTAATTTTTCTCCCTGCAAATGTCCTGGGCTTCATACCAACACAAGTCATTACTGGAGCAGGCTGCCTAGATGCAGGGTCTAACAAGAAAAGATTTTTGCAACCTACACTAAAAAGGGGGATGTTTAGTGTTACCCAAACAGAGCATAGCATTTAACTTGTTTCTAGGGAGCTTATCTATATTTAACAATGGAGGGAGTTCTTGTGTGTGTGTCGGTAGCTCAGTGTGTAGCTGGTTTAGATACAAGCTATGTATTGGTGGCCAGAAAAGAGAGGTGTTCAATACAGGCAATGTGTGTGGACTGTGCATATTTTGTAGATGCTCCTAAAGTTGAGAAATGTTTATCAGCACTGAAGCATTCAAGCCACAAAGCAAACTCAGGAGGATGTGACTCCCAGATTAATGCCTGAGCACAATGGAAACTCACATCTGCTTGAGTGACTGTTTCAGGCTGCCTGAATGTGAGGCTGCCTTGAAAGCAGGGCTTCTGTAAGGGAGAGCTCTGGGGTCCATGGCAAGCCTCAAGGCTGTGACAAGAAGCCAGTGAAGAGCCTCTGCCATGGGTTCACTGTGCATGTGAATGAGCCTGTGCTGAAAGCTCCTGCGCTTGCAAGGCTCAGCAGTTCCTGCCAAAGCTCTTCGTTAGAGGGCAGCAGAAAACAGCATTGTGCATTTGTCTCCTTTTGGTTTTGCATCACCAACCTCTGCCTTGTCTCTCTCCTTCTTATCTAGTTACCACTGTCTCCCTGGTTGAGAGTAGCCGGATAGCCACAGGTGCCGTGCTCCTCCTGGTCAGCCGAGCCCTCTTCATCCTCATCAGCATTTATTATTATTACCAAGTTGGACGTCGTCCCAAGAAAGTCTAGTTCCTGGGCTTTTTTGTTATGGGAAAGGTGGGAGGGGGGCGTTTGTGTCGGTAATTTTGCATTATAATTTTTTTAACTTTTTTTTTTTTGTTAGTCCCTTTTGGTTCTAAAGGAGTTTCTTTCTTTACCGGCATGAATCAGTGTGTAACCCAGTGCTGGTGGCATTGCCAGGTGAAATGGGGGGAGCAACATCAGTGGGACCCCCCCAGCCCCTCTGCAGGAGGTGAGGAACAGTGGGGAGGAAGGCTCAGGGAAGTGTGTGGGCCTGGCAGGCTCAGGGAAAAAAGCCAGTTTTCTAGGGGGTACTGGCTGATGGGATCACAGGCTCTGAACCCACTGTAACAAAGCACAAAATAAGGCCAGCATATTGGAACCAAATCCCTGAGGAGACAGGGCAATAAGACAACCTACAAAGGAACCGGCTACTCTACTTGGTAAGCCTTGCACCTCCCCTGGTTTATAGCCCTTTCCTCTTTTAGCAAGTACTGACTGTCCAGGTAGCCAGGAGCTGGATGGGGTCAAGTTCAGTGCTTTGCAAACAGCTCTTCTTTCCTCTCTGCCAGAGGTGCATTTTTGTGTAGTTCATAGTATTGCACCAGATGCTGTGTAGGGCTTGGCAGGAGATACAGCAAAAGAAGAGGGAGACGCCTCGTTGTTCCCTCTGCAGGGACAGCACTGGGAACGGTGGAGCAACTTGAATTACAAGATGTGAGAACTGAAGTAAGCTATTGGAAATAGCCCATTGAGCACAAAGACATCCCCTCATTTGGGGTGTTTCATGAAGTTTCTAGGCTGGGGTCCTGTCCCCTTCACCCCAGAAGACTTCCTACAGTTGAAGCTTTACTGACGGTAGTAGCAGTGGTGAGTGTGCAGTAGCTTTATCTGATTAGTTGAGCAGGAGCTGGAGTGCTGTTGTGGTTAGCACTGGTAAGAGCAGAGGACTGTAACAGTAAGAGCATCTGCACAGATGCTTGGGTCAGTGAATAGCCTCTAGATATGGGCTCTGGCTGTGGGAGATGGTGTTCCAACTCTGCTAATATCTGCATCACATCTCTTCTGACCTTGAGAAGAGAAGACCAAAGTTTGTAGCATTAAGATATTAAATATTTAACTGAGATGAAGAACAGCAAGGAGCGGAGCGTATGATGGCAAGGACAGACTGAATGTGCTTTAGTACTCACTAGCCAATTTCTCCAACATTTCCTGGGCTTAACAGCATTGCCTGCCCTGCTTCCTAGTGCTTTCCTTGTGGATTATCCCTGTCCACAGCTTGAGGCAGCATTTTTTATTCTCCATGGGACTAAAGCCAGAAAGTCTGTGTACAGGATATGGACTTGTTACTCATGCACTACTGTTGACTGGATCAAAGCACGCCCTGGAATATAGCTGATGTTCCAAAATCCCAGTAGAAAGATTTCTACACAAACAGGACTGCTTGTGTAAACAACAGTCGTCAAGCCACTGGTAAGACTGGGATCTACAGCTATTGCTGTTTAATATCTTAGTAGAGTTAGAAGAAGGTAGTGGGTAGTTATTGTATGTTGTGTTAGTGCTTTTGGCATTTAGAAGCAGCTGCATAAGCTTGGGACACTGTGTGCATTGTACTTACTGGCCATGCAAAATGTCTGTCACATAAGAATATTGGAAATTGTTAAATCAGGAAACATCACAATTGTAACTTAGTTTTTTTGCTTAATAAGTAAATCAAAGGGAGAGGCAACATCCAACAGCAGGCTAAATTCTGGAGCCTCACAACAATACACGCTTGTCAAGCTGCTTTCAGCACATCCAAAAATGATACTGAGCAACTAAAACTTTTAATTAAGAAGAGTGTTCCTGTTCAGATGGAAGAATTGGGGTCTAAGAGGCAAACCTTTCCCTGTGAGGCAGATAATGGTCAAATGCAGGATGGAGAGAATCAGAAATTAGACCAAGTGGAGCAGCATGCAGGAGCTGGAGCATGGCATGCTGTGGCTGTTGCTCTCTCCCTGTGCATCACCTGCATGGGCAGCTGCAGTGGCCTCAGTGTGGCACTTTGGCTGTAGTTGTGGGTATAGGTACGTGAAGCTTGATTCTTTGTGTTTTGGGGTGTCACATGAATGTATACACAGAGTGATGGTTGGTTTTTGTGGGGGTGGGAAATTATGTTTCTAGGACAGATAAGTAGAACCTACCACAGCAAAAAAAGCAGTCTTACAGGAGAAGAAATTGGGAGGTCTTCTTCATGCTGCCTCCCATCTGTGTTGGCCACAGGTCCCATGAACTTAGTTATGACTCGGGTCTGATTACTCTACCTTAAAATGTCATCCCATAGGTGAGAGAAATGAGTTACTGCACTATGTGAGAGCAGTACTCCAAGGACTTCTTGATGGTTAGATCAGGTAGGAGGGTGGGGGAAGCAGTTACAGGTCTCCAGGGTAGCTTTAAATAAGGTAAGATTAGATTAGATTTCTCTGGTTCCCTGATTAGCAGCTGCTTGTGCAAAACTTGTAACGGTCAGCCACTTCTAGGTTTGGTGGTCAGTGTTTTTTTTGCTCTACCATAGAGCAATGCCTGGGGGAGTGGCCACTTAAAAGATTTCATGCTACTTGGTACCTAGTCCTGAAAGTGGAGACATGAAGTTGTTTTGATGCTTCTTTCTCCATCTTGCTATAAGTGTACCATGTAGAAAATACAGAGCTCTACACCTCCTCTACAACTAAGCTGTGGTTCCTGGCATGTCCCTTCTTAGCAGCGAGGAGCTGCAGGAGAAACATTGCCAGGCCCACTGGAGGTGGTGAGTGTGTAGCAGGTGAGGCCTGGGAGGGAGTTGCTCAGGGTGGCGTGAGGATGGAGGCCAGGCAGAGCACTGCCAGAAACCAGCTGCACCTGGTTGTCTTCACTCTTCGCTGTTGTGGGTGGGGAGAAAGGGAGGAGGATGCCACACCTTTGTGCAGAACTGTGTCCCCAAGAATGGAAGTGCTGACATCACAGCTGCAGGTGGCAGTTCAGAACATAATTTGGGATCAAAAAGCCTGAGGTGTCACTTCAGGCTCGACTACTGATCTGCTGGCAAAAAAACTCCATCTCCAGAGGCCTCAGCTTCCTTATCTGTTACATTGTGAGAGAGCTTTGGACCGATGTCATCTCCCAAGGGAGACTGCAGTTGAACTTCCTGCATTTGTACAATGCTGTGCAGGACTGGGGGTCTGTTCCTCAGAGAATTGTGCTCCAAGCAGGCCCAGGCCAGGACTTAAAGCTGACCCCCTTTCTCTGCCAGGGATGGACGCAAACCATTGCATTCACAGAGCCCTCACTTTGGAGGGTGAAGAAAACTCATCATTCACATAACTCCCTACGTCATCTTATTTGCATCTAACCAATATCTGGCAAACTGGAGCTCGTGACATAGGAGAGGCTCTGTCTGTCCTAAGCTGGCCTCTTTTCTGGTCAAGGGTTTTTACTTGGGAGGGTGTGGGTGGGGAGTGGTGGTGCAGGGGATGGGACACTTCAATTTATACCTCATTTTAGCTGCTGTACCTGAGTTTATTTCTCCTCTGGTAAGAAAGTGACTGTACTTAACACCAAGCAAATAGTGAAAATTAAAGCTGTTTCACTTCACTGTCACAATATCTTTCTTTATTTTTGGGATTTTTTTTTAAGAAATGCACACAGAAACCGTGCAGAGAGTGCTTCAGGCTTGTGTTCTGGTTTATATTACAAAAAAAACTTTCCTTTCAATATAAAAAATGATTACAGTAGGGAATACAGGATAAATTAGCTCCACTATCTAATAAAAAGAACATTTACATTTTTTTAAAATATATTTCAAACATTATTTCACACGCAGCCCTTTTCCCAGGCATTTGTGATAGTCATTGGAGCATTAAATAGCAACCAGGAGGCAGGGATGCTGAGAGGGGCTGGGGGCTGGCCCAGGCTGGTCTCTGCTACTCCCTCCAAGGTGCTTGGGCCATGGTCACAGTGCTACAGCAAAGGAGACAGCAGCTCCTTCTGCTCTCCAGCCTGCCCAGAGTTCTCCAGCCAGCAGTCGCTTGAGCCCCTGGCCCCAAAATACTCACCAGAGCTGTTAAAAACAAATACAAAAATACAACTGCTTCTCCTGCCTACAGTTCTGAAAACTACTGTACCACAGAGGGGACAGCCACGAAACCAAGGGACAAAACCAACAAATTTACATGCTTTACCATAGAGTGGGAGTCTGCTTTCTGGGCTTGCTTGTTCATTAAGTTCCCCCAAGGAAATTCCTTCTGCCTGTTACCAACTGCTAAATATCCTCTCGGACTTGCACATATCTTTACAGCTATCTCCATTTCTTGTTTGGAATTGCTGCCTGGCCTTTTGAGCTGTGTTCCCAGTGGCACGTGAGCCAGCCTGCAGAGAGGATTTGAAGTCTTCGCACAGCAAAGAGCAGTGGGGGATCAAAAAAGGTAGAAGAGGAGAAACAGCTGTGCACAGCCCAGAATAACAGATGAAGAAGAGATCCTTTTGAAGATACAGGGGACTACCATTAGGGAGAGAGGGAAAGCAAGAAAGCTAAAAACAGACAAAGCAATGAGTACAGAATTAGGAAAGCCAAAGAGAAACAAGCCAGCCAAGATCATACTTCAGGCATGTGTATTTAGTACTTAGTGCTCTGGCTGCTTTGGTCTGGTTCCCCCATCTCTAACAGGTTTTTTTTCCCCATGCCACTGGTGGCAGAAAAGGCTTTTAGGCTTTTTTCCCCTTCAGCCACCCACCATGCACAAATGAGGATAATTTGCCCTGACCTGAGAACTCTACATAATAAACTGATGGGAAAGGAAAAAACTGGAGACTGGGGGAGGCAGTTCTGCTTCTTTCGATCACCTCCAGCCAAATTACCAACACTGCTGACAGTTTTGTTCCTTCCCTGGGAATTGCTGTCCCAGAACAGTCACTGACACCAGCTCCTGAGGCAGAAGGAGAACAGATAAGCTTGCTTTCTGCTCGGCAGATTCCCTACAAGACTGGTAGATGGAACAGATTTTTCTTATCTTAAGTGCAGCACCTGCTGTCCAGGACAAATACTGCTGGGTTTTGGCTAACAAAACTGTTTTTCTTTATTAAACAACAGACCAGAGATTAATGCTAAAATGCCTCATTACAAGGAGGTCCAGAGGGAAATAGTTCTGAACAGATTTCCAGAAGGTTTAATGCAACATCTGATGCTGCTCAGCAGCCCTGGCAACATATTTTGTTGCTGGAATATGCTGACTGCAGCATGGGGAGGCTGCAGCTCTACCTGCCCAGCCCTCGCCATTGAATAAATTGTTCTCAAATGAAGCTTGGAAAAGCTCCTAATGCCTCCTTCCTGTTCCCTAGTATCCTGATTCCCTAACCTAGATACTTAGATCTTTGTCTATTGTGGCCCCAGCTTTCTGCTGCTTTCCTTCCTTGCCTGTAGTCTGTGCAGTGCCACTGGGAGAGCTCAAGGGACACAGCCTCAGGGGTGTAAGGCAACAGCCAGAGGATGAACATCCTGCTGCTGCAAAACCTGGGCACAAAGTTTAATGCTCTGCTCCTTCCTTGCCAGAGATTACAGCTTTCCGAGGAGCTGGTCTGAGCCTATATAAAAGTGCTCCCATAATCTGAGCCTATAAAATTTGTAAAAATTTTGTAAATCTAAACAAGAAACCACATCCCCTTCTGTCATTCCCCAGTAAAATGAGTTTGGAATCAGGGAGTAAGTGACCAGATGAACAATTAAGGCAGCAGGGATTGATGATTCCAGATGAGAAACTAGTCACCTATGCAAATCAATATCCACAGCAGCAGCTGGAGCAGTGTGGCTGCACACAGGGTGTTCTTGGATCATGCCTGGGGTCTCAATAGCTCCAGCTTAATCTCTGACCAAGGTCCAGTCCCAGCCATCTTTCTCAGGTTCACTTCCAAATGATTGAGCAGGTGACATGTTAGTTAAATACCAAACTATCTCAAGGGAGGAAACACTATCAACTAAAACAATTCTGACTTGATTACTTTCATCATGAGCCCATGGGAGAATCTCAGGGGAAATTCTCTGACCAGAAATGATTCCACCAGACTGGTCCAGGAAACCAGCATGGGAGTGGTTGACAAACTTCAGCCTCTTCAATCCAGCACCATGTCTGGACCTCTCCTGAAGGCTGGAAAAACATGCAGAAACCACTGCAAATATTTATGCTAACAGAGCACCACAAACCATTTTTTTGCAAGTATCAGAGGAAAGGCAAAGGCTGACAAGATTTAAATAGTATATCCTCCCTTCTCAGGAAGGCAGCGGTATCAACGATGCTTGACCAGAGCCATTTTTCCACAGGAGATGGGAACACAGCAGGGAACCATTTGGTCTCTTTCACAACAGTGAACAATAAATCTTAGTAAAAACCGAAAGGTAGGCACCAAACTCTTGACCCTCAGCCAGCCTTAGCTGAGTCCCATTGTTAAGTTAGATCACGTTGCTCCTGCTTGGAGTTCCAGAGAAAAGCCAGCCTCACTGAAGTGCTTGATATCTCTGACAAGTTTCACACGACAGGGGCAATGCTTCCACTGAAGAATGAGTGTTCTCATCCTGTGGCTGGGAATTAAAGCCATAATCTTGCAGATGTTGACTACACCTGTTTAGACAAGCCACCACTGCTTGTTTCAAACCCACCTGGTCAAGGCCAACCTGTTGCCTTATGCAGCCCCTGCGTGTCTGTTCTTGGGTCCTCTGTTGTCTAAAGCACGATGAAGTGGTGAATGTAGGCTCAGCCTGGTGTGAGAGGCAGCTGTGCTCCTCCTCCCTGACCCCCACCAGCTCCATCCGTCTCTAGTGCAATCGGCGGCTCTGGGCTCCTGCTCCACGGTTGCTGCGGGTGGCTCTGGGCAAGGGTCCGGTGTACAGTGTAGTGCACATCACCTCAAAGTTCCAGCCCCTGAAGTACAATCCTTTTGGTCATTCATATATTACAACCCTCTTTTTTTCTTTTTATTTTTTTATCCCTGTCCCATTTTGTTAAAAAAAATAAAGTTTTTTTGGGCGTTTTCAGGCTTTGTTTCTTCGGATTTTCCTTCTTTCTTCTGAGCATGTGGGGAACATGGTGGTTCATGGGCCACTTACTGGATCCCTCGAAAGAGACACATAGCAAAGATCATGGCAAACAGCTGGGAAGAAGAGAGCAAAAACAAAACAGAGAACCATAAACATCAATGGCATCTTCCATAAGATCAGCAAAGCCCTCCCTGGCCCTGGGACCACCCCCATTGCTTCCTCCTACCCAGCAGTCAGTGATGCAGAGAGGGGGACCCATACCACCCACAGGAGGCGGTGGCAAAACTCCTCTGCCCCTCCCTGCCCCCCAAACTGTTAGTGGCTACAGCAGCAGCCTGACTTCATTCCCAAACTGCCCTTGGTGCCACAGGGGCACAGGATCCACAGTCCCTGCTCTGCACATCTCTGCTACTGCCTGGCATGGGCACAGCACAGCCTTTGTGGGAGGCTGCTGCGCCTCTGCCCAGATCTCCCCTTTGCCCAAGATGGGGGGCTTTTAAAGTACCCAGCCTTTCTCTACAATGCCACAGAGACATAATTTCTGGGCTAAAATCATGTCTGGTGGATGCCTGTTCTCCAGAGACATCACCAAAATAGTGGGTACTAATGCAGGACAATGAAAGTGCTCTGGAGCCCATCTTTTCAGTCTCTAAACAGGTTTTAAAGCACAGGCAGGGTTTGAGCACATTAACCAAGTGACAGATTAGTCAGCTGGCCAGGGCACTGTGGCAGTGGGAGCAGTGGCTGTGCAGGGCCCTGTGGAGAGCACCAGGTCCCCAAAGCCCCTGCGGCCTGCGTGGCAGGGCATGAGCTCTGTGCAGGCCCAGCACGAGGTGGCACTGCAGGCATGTGGCACCCGTTATTTCCCTGCCCTTTGTGTCAAAGGCTCAAGAAGCCTCTTTCCAGGCAATTAAACCCACAAGTTGATAGCCTGCTTGCACTTTGCCAGAGCAGCTTTCCCTGGCGAGGGGGAGCAGCTGCCTGTTTGCCTTGCTGCCGGCACCTTACTGACACTGCTTTGTTCCAGTCACACAACAGTCAGTACCTCAATAGCCAGCACTCCGATGGCAAGAGCTCCTGCCAGGTACACGTATGTCTCGAAGGAGTTCAGGATCACGGTGTAGCAGCCCTAGGGAAGACAAAACATGGTGAGATACACCTGAGCAGCACATTGTGGTGTTCTCACAGCAGAGCCCTTGCTAGGACACGAGGTGCTCTCAGACCAGGCACCTCAAGCATGGCCCCCTCTCACCACCTCACCCAGCCCCAAGGCACAGGAGGCAGAGGTCCACGGGACAGTGCAGGGGAAGAGGAAGGTGTTGCTGTAGTGTACTGGGAGTGGTTCACACCCCTCACTGACCATGAGGAACTGTGAGTTCCTGCAGGCCAGAGAGGAGCAGCACAGAGAGGAGCTCCATCTGCAAAGGGCAGAGACTAAGCACAGAGGGAAGGACACACTGCAGGTGACAGACATCCCAGACTGGCTAGAGAAAAGGACTATTTATTTAAAGCCAAGGTAGGAAATTCTTGATTCATCTCTTACAGCCAGCAGCTCTTTACCAACCCAGGACCTTTTCTCTGTGTTTCCCCCCAAAGAGGCTGGCTGAACACCTGCTAATCTTGCTATAGAAGAAGAATTTCATTAGGAACTCAGGACCATGCACTGTGGTAATTATTCCATTTATGAAGCATAGCCACCATCACCCTTAATTAAATTTATGGTTGCTAATACAATTAACAGCAGGTAGATCTTCTTGCAAAGTTTACAGGACATTTCTGGAAATCACCAGCTTACCCTGGCCTCAGTTTTCCCAACCTAGAATTTCAACCCACTGGGAAATTTCTGCAAACATAAAGAAAAAAAAAAAGAAAAAAAAGAAAATTCTGCAAACATAAAGATAAAAGCAGATTGGAGTTTGTCCAATATGAAAAGCAGATTCCTCTCCACTGAGAATACACTTCACACATACATTTTAATCCTATCTATACTGCTAGGATATTTCAATCACCTGGTTTTTTCCCTTCCACCAAAGTCTTGGAACTGCAAAGACAGCACAATAGTTATGTACCTGTATCCATGCCACACCCTGCTCACTGTGAGTGAGGCACAACTGGTGGAGAGTGATGGAGGGCATGGAGAAGATCCATTCATGAGGCTACCCCAGGGAACCCAGACTGCTGGGGCAGTAACTGAGCTGTTAAAACCATGCTCTTGCCAACATGAGACCACTCAGCATCAGCTTTCTTCCAGCCATGTTTCAGCCAAATCTTCAGAGAAAAGCATCCAGCTCAGCAACAAATATTTGTGTGCTTGCCAGACCTCCAACCTTAACCCAGCCTTCAGCATGCTCTGCTCAGCTGGCTACAAACCCGAGCAAGCACAAATGTGTCAGCACTGTCCTACCAGCATGGTGGCCCAAGAGCTTGACTTTACTCCAGCAATGCCTCAATTCAGCTCTCAGTTGCTTAGGATTATCTCTCCTGTTTTACAAAGTGTACCACTCTGTGCTTGATGACACCTGCTGTGTACACAGCTTCTTCCACCAACACTCTGGTGACATGGGCTTGCAGGAAGCCTTCCCTTTCAATGGAAACGGTAAGCTTCAGCATTACCACTCAGGGAAAACTTTAACCCCCTTTCTCACAATGCATTTATCTTTCCCTCCCTGCTGTCTGTCATCTCTCTCCTCCCCATCTATTCCCAGCAATCAGACCTGGCAGAAGCAGCATGGTGCTGTCTGCTATGATCTCTCACCCAGAGTGCCTTTGCCAACCATTTCCAGCTGCCAGTCAGGGAACAGTTCACATGCTGCTTCCAAAATCCTTTCCTCTCTTTCTCAATCTGCTCTTAAGTGCTGAAAAGAGGACCACTGCCTAGTCTGGAGGGAGAAGGAGGCTTGTACATATGATCAGTACAGAGCTCATTTGGTTTAACTAATGCTGTGGTGAACACAATCAGGAACTTTGCTGGAAAGTTTCTTAAACATCATGTCTTGGTGACATTGGAAAGAAACTCAACCCTGCATCAATAGGATGAACTGTATTATCATAATCCAGTACTGCAAAAAATTGCCAAGTAGAGAAGCCTGGCAAAAGAATCATAGATTAGAACTATAGAATGGTCTGGGTTGGGCAGGCCCTAAAGATCACCTAGTTCCAACCCCTCTGCTACAGTCAAACCACTGCCAGTAGACCAGGATGCTCAAAGCCCCATCCAACCTGGCCATGAACATTTCTAATGATGAGGCATCCACAACTTCTCTGAACAACCTTTCTCCACATCTCACCACCCTCACAGTCAATAATTTCTTCTGTAATATCTAGACTAAAACTACACTCTTTCAGTGTAAGGCAATTCCTCCTTGGTCTATCATTTCATGCCTTTGTAAAAATTCTCTCCATCTTTCTTGTAGGCCCCCTGCAGGTACTGGAAGACAGCTATATGAAATGCCCTCTTTCTGCAGTAAAGAGTAAAGAAGCAGAGAAATGAAGCTTTCCAAATTCTCTTCCTTAGAAAACAGACATGGTTTTCTGTGGCTGTTTAACCCTTGATATTTTGATTGTATGTATTGATTAGGAGTCTTTGTGAACTAAATTGGAACCATTCCTGCAGCAAGAGCCAACTCCATCCCATCCTACCTGACCTGTGCTAGCTTGCTAATTAACTTCTCAGAGGTAGTTCTAACCTTCGTAAACACAACAGAACTTGATATAAATTTCCACCTTACCACTCAATCCCTTAGGAAAATATTTGTATTTCTGATGATAGAGGACAACATGGACTTAGCAGTGTATGCAATGAAAGGAGATTTTCAAAATCAGCCATATGCCATCACTTCAAAAGCTGTCAGCAGGAGTGTAATTAGGATGTGAGGTACAGTCAGGACCTGCCAGATTCACCAGCTACCCAAGACCACTACAGCCATCTCTGCCCACTGTGAAGCTCCTTCTTCTAGTGTTCAGCCTCCCTTACCTGCCGGTTCTGAAACCTCTCAATGCCTTCTAGACAAGCTTCCTTGTTGACAAACATCCCCTCCCGGCTCTGGAGCTCTCGCTGGCAGCAAGCCTCTGGTGTTGACTTTTCCAAAGAAGAATATGGCAGGTGACGAATATCTTCAAAATCTTCTGGTCCGTTCACCCCACAGCAGGCAAACTGGAGAGAGGCACAGAGAAGAAAGGAAAACAGAAGTGACACTTTTCCCTCAAAGCAAACTTGAGAAATCTAATACCTGTTCCTGTAGGGATCGAAGTTTTAGTCAAAGCAGGGACAAAACAGCTTTTGCTTCCAAAGAATTGGGTTGTGCTTGTTCCTTGGAGCTTCTGTTTCAATGAAGCTTTATGAAGTCCCAATGTTTCTATGGCATACTGTAGATTCTAAGGTGCTACTGGGAATATTGCTGCAAACTACACGGGGCTTTGGGGCATATCCAAAATGACTTGAGATCATCCAGCAGTATGACCCAGGCTCCCAACCACCCTTTCTCCTCATAGCTAATGGCCAGAATTGTTGCTGCTCAAAGGCATTGCTAGGTGATTTGAGTAAGGTCCCTCTTTAGGATTCCAGTCAGATGCTTTTTAAGGATTCAAGTCATACTCTGACTCCGTCTCCTTTCAGTCAGCAAAAGGAAATGTCTTTATTAAAGTCCTGAATCAGCATGAAGGGCAGCAATCATCCTTTCCTTTTAAGATTAAAATTGACTTTTCATCTGCAGAAGCTGACATCCTGCTTTTCACTCCTGAGGGTATACACCATGGGGTGTACAGAGCACTAACACATGTGTGTACACACACACACATGCACACACAGACTGAATTCCTTGTGGTAGGTAATAACAACTGCAGTTCCAATGACAGTCGACCTGTAACCTGCCCAATTACAGGTGTAATAGCAAAGTCAGTTTTGATAGCTAATATTTCTGTAGTGAAAATACATAATTAGGCACACTCCTGCCTAAGCTAACTACAAAACACAAGTTAATGCCAGCTTTTGGCTGCTGTTGGCTGGGAATAATTTCAAAGCAGTCTGCAAAGTGAAAGGCCCAGAGCAAGTGCAGTGATACCCAGTTGCAGACACCTCCACTGCTCTCTGTGCCCAATATTTGAAAAGTGAGGGTACTCCAATGCCTAAGGCTTTGGCAAATCAGGTGACCCTGATGCAGTCACTAGGAGTGTCTCTCTCAGGACTGGCGGCAGTTCCATTTGAGAGAGATTGACTGCCAGCCAAAGTCTCACCTCCCTTCAACCACAAGCCCTGGTGCTAGGCTGGACATGACAGGATGGTTGAAGCAGGCTGATCCCAGGAGAGCTGAGGGTGTAGGCTGAGGAGTGTGTTGGTGGCCACTGACCACGGCAGAATGGGACTGGTGTGGTCTGACTCACTGTGATCATAACAGAGTTCCAGGTGGAAGAGAAGACATCCGTGTCATTGTTCCTCTGGTAGTGCTTCTTCAGCTCCTTGGTGAAGAACTCTCTGGTCAGCTGAAATGCACAGACAGGGAGAAATGTAAAGGCTATTGCCAACACCTTTTCCAAACATTTCCCAAAGCCCCCTTCTGTGAATGATGGGCGTTCTTTGTTTTTTGGTTTTTTTGTTTTTTTTTTTGCAAACTTCAGAGAAGAAACATTTGAAAAGCCATTGGCTGAGCCATATCTATGTAGAGGGTAAAGGGTACCTGTTCAATACAACTGTCACTCATTAAAGTCAGAGACTAAACTATATCTGTACTTCTAAAATAATATTTACACTTAAATGTTGGTTGGTTTTAGTTTTTCTTGGGGTTTTTTGTTGTTGTTGTTTTTTTCTTTTAATTTTCAGCACTATTTGAAAGTATTTAATAAATTGAAACAGGCCTGAACCAGATTTTAGAAAGATTGTCAAATCCACATCCAAACTGTATTTTGACTTGCTGTGCTTCATGAGGTCTGCAGGCAAAGCTTGATTTTCCCCTCCACTTTTCAGTCAAACCAGTTAACTTCCTACTATCAATAGGGGAACTGCTCTGGATTTACTTCAATATGTGAGAAAGCAGAATGAAGTCTTAACATGAAACTTTATAGAAATTAAAAAGTAAAAAAAAATTCATCAATAGCCACTAGTCAAGTCATCTTATGAATCAGAAAAAAATGCTATTTGCTTGACAATGCTTTTGATTATCTAAACTATCTGTATACATGAAGAAAAACCCCCTCTTTATATTTAGATAATGTAAACATTTTTCCAAAAGTCAACAATATAAATTATTGGAATTTCATTTACCCCTGTCTATATTTACAGTGAAACAGATTAAATGCACAAACAATTTGTTCCAGAGTCTTCTCAAGAAGTTAGACACCTTGAAATTACATTTACTTAGTATGAGTCTCTGGAGGAATAGTGAACATACAATCCTGTCCTGGGGTGACGTTATGATGCTTGTATCCCCATTCATCTGTTCTGTGCCTTTAAGACCGGCTCTGAAGAGTGGAAGTTTTGTTTGGGTTTCTCTTATCAGGGACACAGAGATGAGCAGTATATAGGGCTGTTTTTCACTTCTTGCTTCAGCTTGCTGCTTTGCTTGCTCCCTTTTCTGCTCTTGCTTCTGCTCTGCTTTGGCCTCTGCTTATTAGCTAGTTCTAGCTAAACAGTCCACATTCCTTCCCGGACTGTTTCTCCTCTCCTGTTCCTGTGACCATCTCGAACCTGCTCCGGACTGGGACCCGGGAACACCGAAGGTTTGGCTGCAGCAGCTGGCCCAGCGCCGGAGGGACTGAGAACAGAGCAACCACCCCCGAAAGAGACTTTCTGATTTTGCCATCTTTCTCAAAGCGGTGTCATCTGGTATTGTTCATTTTGTGTGCTGGGGGGTGCTGTGTCTGTCAAATAAACAGGTTCTTTCCACCTCTCTCCAAGGAATTTTTCCCAAACCAGTTGGGGGGAGGGGCCGTGTGGGTTTGGCTTTCTGGAGGGGCCCTCCTTTGCAGATTCTTTAACAAATTTGCCCTAAACCATGTCAAATCCTAATAATCATGTTAAACTGAACATCCCAATTCAATCTTGTTGCCTTTGTCATTTCAGGGCAAAAACTTCAAGAAATCCTCTTTCACATTCCCAATAGATCTGGACTTGTGTGGTCCCTTCTCCAAAATGTCTTGTGATTTGTGATCCAAACAGACAAAATCTTCTGCCGCTGCAAAAGCCACAGTGAAGGGGGCTGGCCTTGGCTGGCTGCAGCACTGCTGTGATGTTGCATATTGGTAGCATCAGGAATTAAGCTGCCTGAAAAATACCCTTTCTATTCCCCCCTGTTGTTCTTACAGCACTGCTGACACAGTAACAGAGACTGCTACAAGCTGGTTTCAGGTTCTTGATATGCAACGTGAAATATCTCACATACACATACATATGTATGAGCTCTATGGGTGGGCACAAAAGCACAAGCACAAAACTGTTTGTTTCATTTGTATTACAAAATTTAAGGACAAAACCCCCACTTTAGTGACTTCTTAAAAGACCCTGGATACCACCTAATATTGGCATCTCTTTTACAAATACAAACAAAGGCCAGATGTAATTACTACATCAGTACTGGGTAAAACTTTGTCACAAATGCTTGAATCATGCAGTTAGCTCAATCTCACTACCTTTAATTAGTTATACCATTTAATTCCTAAATTACTTTTTAGTCACAGATATTAACTAATTTTTTTGCTTTTGAACATTAAAATACCAGAGGACATGGCATTTTTGGGAATTTGGTGCACTGAAGGAAGGTGAGGTTCGAAGATGCTGAAATATGAAATATGTCCTCAGTATTCTCCTTTCCTTCCCTTTCTCTGAGTACTTTTATCCAGGCAGCACCCAACCCTGTAGACAGCAGCACATTTTTTTCATGCTCATCTGTTCCTGAAGCACACACTTTGAAACTGATATTACTGCTGGTAATAATACTAGCCGGCTGCCTTTGTTGGGGTCTAAAACAAAAGAGTAATTTAAATATAAAGTGAAACCTTTATTTTGACAGCAGCAATCCCAGAGGAAATTGTTCAGAGTTTGTGTGTGATTTTTACAACACTTGGCCTAAAACAAAGCCTAGTGCTGGAAGAGTACATTTGCCGGGAAAATAACTGATTCCATTTTGTTGGTCCTAAACTGCTTATCCTGAGCATCTCAAGTTCAGAAGAATGGGGCCAAAAAGAAAAAAAATCCTGTTTTAAAAAATTGCTGACAAAGGAGGATGAAATAAGACAGTCCTGTTGACATGCCCAGGGCCCTCCTCTAGCTGAAACAAGTACCGGCCCTGGTGAGATCAGTGCACATTGGACTTTTATGGCAAGAACCATTCAGAAAGGAGCACAGGATCTACTGATAAAACTAGAGCTTCACACAGGCTTTGACAAGACAGTGGTGGCAGCCACAGCCATGAACAATAAGGAGCTGTTCAGCTGTGTTTTGGGCGGGGCGCCTCCAGTGCAGCACATGCACGCATACATTTACATGGCACTGAATGAAGCGACACTGCTTTGTCACACTGGCCAGAAAATAGCTTTGCTGGGATTAGTGCAGCCAGATAAAAGGGGTTTAGAAAAAGGAGGGCATTTCTGCACAACACAGGCATGCTGGCACTGCCCAGGAAGGTCACAGCCTCCTCAAGGATACTGAGTGCTGTGCAAGAAGCCGCCATCATGGTGCCTGCTTGGGGTAACAGGACACACTCTGCCCATCTACATCAGCCTGTAGTATTCTGCTGGGTCTGGCACAGTACAGGGCATGGAGGTGCAGTCACCAGTGCTGCACTTCCCTCTCCTACCATGCCTTCCATCTGAGACATCTCTGCTCAGCTGAGGAAGGTTCACGTTCTTTAGCTTTTGCCTTATGTCTGAGGACATAGAGGCACTAGTGTCCAAGGCGGCTTTCTTATTAAGTGTTAGAACTGGAGCTAAAAATCCAAACAATTGGACTCCACCCAAAGCCTGCCACTGGGCTCTTCTCTTTACTACCATCCTGCTTTCTTGCTTGCTAAGACAGTTCACTAAGAATCAAATATCCCTCCAAGGTTTTTCCCATCCAGACCTCTCAATGGCACATAAAGAGCAATTCCTATTGCTCTTTCAGAGTCTCTGTCTAGTGTTTATGAAAGTCATTATTTTATGGAGAATCTTCTTGATGATAAAGGATTCTCCACCCCCAAAACCTCCTTTTCTAAGGAAGATAAACTCCGGTAATCACCTAGCTAAGTAACAGCAGCCTTCTTTTCAGAGACTGTTTTTAAATAGCTCTTTGGAAGTGCAGCTGGACTTGCAGATCACAGTAGTTCACCTTTGTGACCACCTTCACCTACCCCACCACCTCGTTCTGTTTCACTGACTCTTCCTCTCATGTCAAATTTCTGTGGAAAATATCTCTTTTCTCCCTTATTTTTGTCTCTTGCTTTCTCTCACTCCCTTAGCCGTTAATAATTTAACCCCACTGAGTATTTGGGAGCTGGTTTGAGTAAAACTATACAAGAGTAGTAGTAAAAGAGCTGGTAGTAAAAGTATACAAGAGAAAGCTGCACTGAACATTATCTGTAAAGCAAACAGATAAAGTGTATCTTTTGTCCCATTTTACACACCCATAGAGTCCACAGCCATAAGGACTGGTGCAGCAACCATCACAGAATCTTGCTTGGTAAGCTTCGAAGAAATTTAAATTGGCTAAGTGTGCATTTGCCATCACATGCCCGGAAAGTAATATATTTTGCAAGAAAGAGAAAAGCAAATCTGATCTTGGCCTAAAATTGCTACTGTGAATTATTCTTCCCACCATGGGATCAATGAAAGACCACCTCTGTACATCCGTATAGCTCACCCTAACTCAGAGGTGACAGCTAAATTGGCCCCAAGTAGCCTCCAGGTCAGACAAGCTACCACCACGATATACAGCAACGCCAAAACAATGGTGCATTTTTTCTCTCTGAGGAGAGAACAAACCACAAGAACTCGCAGATCAAGTTTGACTTCTGCATAGAGCCATCTCCAGCTATGCTGGGATCTGACGTTCTTCATTCCTTCTCATTTAAGCCCTTCCTGTCAATCATTCTGACAGAGTGGGAAGCTGGTGCTACAAACAAGGAGACAAGCTCAAGAAAGATAGAAGTTTGTTCCCCTTCAAGTCTTATCTCACAAAACACTGCCAGATGCCACAGAAGTCTAGAATAACCACTGTGACCTTATCTTGCAAGATAACATGATCTTACATGTCCCGTGGCTCCCATGGGAGTGGAAGGTACCAATGCTTTGCCCAGAAGCAAGCTGTAAGGGAGGAGGACAATCCCAGGACTTGCAGCAAGCCTGGGCAGTTTCTTGTACCTTTTACCAGTTTCCCACAGAGAAGGGGGGAGGTAGGAGCATCAGCTGGGAGCTGCTTGCCCAGCCCCTGCTCCCCAGGGACCGTGTTCCATCTCTGTCACAAAGGAATTCTCTAAAAACTCCCAACAGCAGAGCTGTAATGACCACCAGACACCGCATACTGCAATATGTTTATAGGTGTTTCCATAAGAGCATGGTCTAAAAGCCTAAACTGGAATGGGGTACCCATTCTATGTGCAGAGTGCCATCTCTTCCCCACTGCCTTCAGATCTGAGGCAAAGACAAAAGACCACCAGCTCATAAATAGAAGAAAGCCCTCTCACTACCTCCTCCCAAGCCCATCCTACTACACAAATACCACACTCTCCCGCTGTGAGCTTCCCATGTTTTGATTCTTTTCTATCAAAAATGAATACCATTAGAAGCATATAGTGCTTTAAGAAAATCATCATTATACATGGCCCTTCTTTGCTTCTGCCACATTTCTCTCACGCTCAGTACAGCATATGTGCTGCATGTTCTCTTGCTACTGGCAGAGGCAAAATAAGCAAAACAAATATTAACAGTCACTAGTGACCCCTTCTACCAGCCAATGTTTTTTCACACCCATCATTCCAAGAAGGATGGACCTACTTCAGTCAGGCTCTCCTTTGCATACTTGTGAACATGAAAAAAAGTCCACAGACCTTTGCTGTTTAGAGAAAGAAATGAGACTGTGGTTACTACTACTGTAATAGAAGTTTACCACTAGCCCAGGGCAGGGATGATGGCCATATAACAATATTCATTGCAGAAGAATAGAGAAAGGCTACATCATATGAAGCTTTGGAGACAAAGACAAATCTAAGCAGGGCAATAAGTGGGGTGGGACTTGCTTAGGGCTAGTTGGGGGGATATCTTACAAGCAACATTGGTAGGAGTGTGGTGAGCAGCAGAACACGGAAGATCAAGAATGAATATGATTAGAAGATTCATAAGAGATTTTTTGCACTGCAGAGCAAGCATCAGCTCTGTCTGGAAAACAGGCGTTTCCAACAATTAATATTAAACCCATATTATATTGAAAAAGGAAAAGAATTGCTTTTAATTGCAGTGTGACTTTATGATAAAACTTCTCTCTGATGGAATGTGCAGTTGGTTTGGCTGCAAGAGAGTTAGGAAGACTTTAAAAAACTCTAAAAACTTCAGGGATAACTGTGTCACCATAAACTCCCCCTCCTGCACCAGCCAGGTTAGTTGACTTTCCCTGACGTGCTGGCAGTTCTGCAGACAGGCTAGTAATGAACAAGGTTTGCTGATATGTTTGAAACAGCCACTCTACAGACAAATCAGCCACTGTCAACACTCTGCTCCAGCTGTGTATAAACCCATTGGGGTTCAGAGATTGCCCACCATCAGATACTTACATTTTCTCTGAATATAAAAGCCAGGATTGCAGCTGAAAGCTCCGCCAGGAAGATTAGCAAAATAAACATGAAGAACTGGAAGAGAGAAGATAAAGACCACAAACATAGCATTAAATGTCTGCAATAGGTAGTAGGAATACAGAGTTTTGCTGATCACCAATAGATGGAAAAAATAACTGAGGAAACTTGTTTTTCCCCCCTGACAATTAAGAAACTGTATGAGAGAGTCACTTGAAGCAGACATTCCCTCTCTGACCTCATCACAGGACATGGGAGCTTGTGACACTTTTGCCTGGCTCTAATGAGTAAAAGTGTATAAGGTTACAGAACCCATAGCATCCCCTGATAAACCTGCACCAGGTTAAAACAGTAAAGCCTGCTTTGATGGAAAAGCTACATAAATTGAGGACATGTTCACAGAGGTTAAGCTGTCCAGACACAAGTATAGGTATCACATGTCAATGCACACACACACCCCTGATTACAATACAAACAACACAGTTTTACTGTAATATAATCACAGCTTCTCTTGTGTGGAAGAAGGAAGTGGAACACACCCTCAAATATTTATACCTATGACCTACAATGGACTGTTTTCATTTCAGGACAAAATTAGCCTTGGTTAATATCCTCCCCACGCAATGGGGTTGCACTGAGTGAAGTACTAACCACACAGGACCTCTACAGAAAGTTGATAACACACCATAATAATTTAATTTGGTTATGCAAGTATCATCCCTGTCTTGTATGGTATCCAAAGTGTGCATATTCACATCCTTAAGATAAGGGCATGCTGCAGACTTGACAGAAAGCACAGCCTGCCCATCAAAAGATAGTAAAAAGGAAACAGGCCTCCAGGTTGGAGTAAAACTCTTCACACTTATGTAATCATAATTTTACAAAAAGGGAAGGAAAGCAAAATAGAGAGACACATGGCTGTCCAATCTAAGCTGGAACTATATTTCATTCTGTTGCCTTTGCAACCTTCTGCTGCTTCAATCTAAAAGTTTGGTTTTCAGTCTTGCCAAAGGCACCGTGTTTAGGTGAGGCTACCAAGCCTGGGTGATGCACTGTACCTTCACCCCCCACCCCAGAGAAGTAAATCAGATGCACTTCAGAGGTCTCATCCCCAGAGACTGACATGCTGCTGGGAGGGTGCTGTTCCTGGGACCTTGTCTACCCAGAACACTCAGGTACTCGGGAGTGTCTCCAGCCCAGGAAGAGTGATGGGACTCTTGTGGGCTTCCACTTCAGATTCTGCCTGCTCTTGTGTCCAGTTCTCATTGACACTGATGCCTTGTGCTAATTTGATGCTGCTTCAATCGTTACAAACCAGTAAAAAGAACCAACAGGGATGTGCCATTTAACATCCTTAAAACAATGAATGCTGATGCTGAGGAATAGCTATAGGAACAGAGAAGAAAGTGGATAGATTCATACTCTCTCCCAAAATGGCATTTATTCTTGTAGAGAAAATCATGGACTTGAGTAACCATAAGTCTGAACTAGGTGGACAATTTTAACATTCTTATTGCCATAAAGAGAAATTACCATTTGAATCAGCCTGCCTAAAATTCAAACAGGCTGAGAATTTGCTCACAGACTTTGAGATTATTTTACAGAACTGAGTAAATGTTAAGGCATTAACTCAGATTTTGGCATTGTGTGAGAAAGGCAAAAGTGAGCGGAGAACCCTCTAAGACCACATCATGTAGAGGGTAATAAACTTGGTGCATGTTACCAGTGAAGACAGATGAAGCAACAAGTAAAAATAAACACAAGAGAAGTCTGGATTTGTGTGTGTGTGTGAGAGAGAAGTTTATAGAAGGTCTTTCTGAAACAGAAAACAGGCAGACAGGGCCAGAAGTACTATTGTGATCCCCAAGCAATTATTTATAAACACTGTCTGAAAGGCTGTGCATTGTGCACTTCAATAATGGAGAAAGAATTCAAACTTTATGCTTGGAATAGGCAAAATGTTGTTTTGTTGTCAATTATCAGAGCTTTAAGTGATTTGGAAAAGCACATGCACCACCCTATCACATTTGTCTTCCTGCTTCTGCAGTGGAAAAAAAGGAAAAGGAGCCTGGGCTCAAATGACAAAACAAGAAAAGTCAGATGAGCAGGGATTTTTGGGTTTTAACAGCATGCTGTTGCTTGATTTTACTGAACTAGTTAACTCTCTAATTTATTCTTAATGCTGGAGTTTTCTGTGTGGCTTCTTTTTTTTCCTGCTCAGAGACTGTTTTAATTTCACCACAGGAGGGCAAAGAACAAGTGATGAGAATGAACGATGCTTTGCAAATTCACATCATCATCCATCAAGGGATCTCAGCATAGTCACTAAGGTCTAAGGTGGTGATCAAGTGATTAATCCCGTCACCCTGCTAATTGCATTTCATTTACTGATTACTGGGAAGCACATGTTCACCCAAGCTCCAACGCAGGTCTGTGCAGAAGTGGAAGCAGTCATTCCCCGATTATCTGTGATAAGCTTCATTATCATTCCCAAACTGATTTACACTTATATTGTGCACTCTGCATTACAGATTTGTAAGTTACAGTAGGAAAAAACTCACAAGCAGCCATTAGGGTTGATGAGAAGAAGATGGATCATCAGTGTTTCAGAACTTGCTCCCATTCTGCATTTGAAGGGTCAAAATCTGCTTAACGTGTTTTCCTTCCAAAAATTAAATTGATTACTGATATGTGAGAGCACAAAGGAGCCAGCTGGTTAATGCCTGGGACACAATAACCTCACATTTAAATTCAGGCTTGATTTTTGACATTTGAACATGGGTACTCCCCACATCCAAAGTGAACATCCTGAGAAATGGAATCTCTCATACTGGTCAAAAATTTTGCCTCAGCTCCAAGTGATGGTTGCAGGAGTTTTCACAGAAGTGGTCTATCAGAAGTTTCCACAAATTAATGCTTTGTGTTTATTTTTCATAACTCATCCTATGTTCCAGTTTCAGAACTGCTGTTCCAAAAAAGCATCAACTGTCTTTAACTCAAAGGACCTGGACCTGCATTCTCATGCTGAGAAATTCAAGGGGCTACTACATCCATTTTACAGGAGTGCAAAACAGGATGTCTGCATTTGAAACTAAGCCAAATGAAGCTAACACGGGCTCTTCTTTTAACAGAGCTGAATTCAGTCCCTTGGTACACAATGTTGTACATTCAATAGTACTTTGGATTCTGATTTTTACAGTGTTGTTTTGCAGTTAGAGGACCTTCAGCACAAGTCATTCAATGTATGATTTGCAGGCCACTGTTTGTTCCTTTTTGTTTTTGTGAGTCAGGTCCAAATGCCAGGAAATCCTCACAGCCTTGTGCTTAATGCAACATGTTAGGTTCCATAGTGATGGGGTTACTTTTCACCAAAATACAAGCAGCTTAATGAAAAATAAAAGTCCTTGCAAACACTGAAACCAGAACCTAGGGAACATGAATCTCTCTTGTCCCTTCTATCTTCTGTTTACATTTGGACTAAAAGCTTCAGGCATATATTATGCATCACTGAAATCTCACTCAAGCAACTCTCTGGCTCATCAATTCTTTAACAACTTTGTAAGTGGACTTGATTTGATCTAGCAACTTCTCCCCAGGTACTACACCCACAAAGACTTACATTCTCTGTTTTGCAAGTGTTCCCAGTCCCTCTGGCATACAGTCATGAATCTTTTCCCTATTCAGTGTCTAAAACTTACTCCTATCAGACTTTGTGTTTCACAGATGTTTTAAGATTGGCTGATTTTAATATCAGCTGCTGTGGCCCCAAAAAAGAAGTTAGAAACATATTTCTTCTCCCAGGTCCTCATCCAAGTGCTTCACACTGCTGAACATGAGATGGCTGGCTGTTTAGCTAAGTTGGTGTTGATACAAAAAGCCCTTGAAAATCTGACAGATCAAAATAGAACAATAATTCCTTATCCAGTAATTAATTTTAGAGTTTCTCATAGTCTGGGGCATTACTTCCAGCTCATATTTTTCTCACATTTCATTCAAAATAATAATGAAGGTAAATAAATAAAGCAGCAGGGCTCAGAACTACCTCTAGGAGTAAGAAAAGTAATAACCACAAAATTGAATGTACTGGAGTATAACTAAAATACATGGAGAAACATTCAAACCTGTAAATGCTGGTATATCAGGAAAGAGCATGGCCCAGAGCTCCCTTTTTCCAACCAGGTCACCAGTCTGTGTGCAGCAGACTGAAAATATTACTCTCCTCTTCACTTACAGCAACATTTCTCATCAAACTTCACTTTTAGTTTCTTAATCTGACAAGGACAGGCTTTGAAGTAACTTCAGGCTCATTTGGCCTCATCCTTTCCATTTTATTAGGTTCCTCTGGGCAGATCTCCACAGGCTTCACAGGTGATACATTTGTTTTTCTGATTTACTTCTGAGATGAATCACTAGAAATCAAACCCAGAGTGGCTTCCCCAAAAGGGCTCTCATTTGCAGGCTATGAACTCAAGGCATATGGGAGCCAAGGGCCAGAGAGAATTCATCTCAGTGAAGCCACGCTCATCTCTAGGAAAGGATGGGTTTGCAGTCAAGAAAGAGGACTTTCCTGTCCTGTTTAAAGTTAGAGACAGGCCTTTTTTTTGAACCATGAAGCAGCTGTGCAAGACACAAGCCTAAGAATATACAGTAAGACTGAGATTTTTTAAAAAGAAAAAAAACCAAACCAAAACCCACAACAAACCCAAAGTGCCACCAGACCCATTGGGAGAAACAAAAGACCACATTTTACAAAGAAAAAAGAACCACACCAAAAGAAAAAAAAAAGGAAAAGGAAAAGAAAAAGAAAACTAACGGTCTTTGTCTTTCAATACATAACTGGCAATTTCCAGCAGGAGATAATGGCTGAAAATCTTTCAGCATCAGAACTTGGGAGGAGTGGGGAGCAAGGGCAGAAGTGGTTTATTTTAGCTCTTTGTGACTATTGATGACCACTACGGGCTGAAATTTAATCCTGTTATTCAAGGGAAAATTTGTCCAAAGGTATCAAATCTGGTTCATTTTAGGAGCAGAGCAGGCTGTATCAGGGGGTGACCAGCTATTGAGAACAGCAATGACAGCAATGACTGCTGCGATGCAGTTCTGGGCTGGGCATTTCTGCTGGCATGGGGGGTTCCCTTGCACAGGGCTGTGCCCCAGTGTTCTCTCCTTTGTTGTGAACCCTCAAGGAAAGAATCTACAAGTGGAACAGTGGGTTTTGAGTAGCCAAGAAAGGATCATTTTTGGTCACTTTATAGATGTAGAAAAAGACCAAACAACCAAATGGGGTCAATTAGAATGAAAGCTTAAAAGGATTAAAATACATTCCCAGACTGGGCTCAAATTTATATAGGTGAAAAAGCAAATTATCTGTATTAGAAGCAGCGTGTAAAAGTATCCTAAGCCTACTTATCATCTGAAGGAATAATGGCTACAACAGCAGACACCCATTCCTGTGCTTATCCCAGCATCATCTATCCAGTCACCCCTAGAAAGCACCAAGAGGCCAACAGACACTGCAAGGGCACTTACAAAGAGCAGGAGGCATTTGTTCTCACGGATGGCACCACAGCAGCCCAGGAAGCCCAGCAGGAAGAGCATGGCTCCCATGGCCAGCATGATGTACGCTCCCGTGAAGAGCAGGGGGTTGGCTGCCACTATCTCTCGAAAACCTGTGGGATCCACAATGACCCAGATTCCGAGTCCCAGCAGGCATGCTCCTCCCAGCTGTCACAGCACAAGGACAGGAGAGAGAGGGAGACAGGTCAACACAAAACAACAGCTACAGAAAAACTGGATTCATTGCTATCTTTTGATCAAAGATGTTGATTTGGGGAATTTGTGTTTCTGCAAAAGCATGCTGTGCAGGTGACATCTGACATGCTGCTCTTTGTATCTCTTGCTCAATAAATGAATCATTTGCAGCAAAAACACCTTTCTTTCTTGACACGCCACTCTACCAACTGTTTACTCCCTCTGTACTGCTGAAAGACAGTCCTGGTCTGCTGCCACATCTGTGGAGGACAGAGAAGGGGTTCACATGAACCATACCTGCCACAGAGGCCAGGGTGGCTGGGCACTCCCACTCTTCCTTTCAAAAACAAAACCAGCTAAGAATGACTCCATATGTGGTAGGGAAATTACAGCTCCTGAGTGAAAACCTCAGCAGGGCACCCAGGACTAGAAAACAATTTATTCTGCCATTCAAGGATGAACTATGTGCATCATTAGTTACAGCTTTCCCTGTGGTTTCCCCTGTCAAGGACAGCAATAACTCAGACAACAGTGACCACTGTGCTTCCTTGCTGAATGTTTGGGCATCTTTGGATGCTGCAAAACATTCAGTGATTGCTAGTGCACAACAGAGGGGATATTCTGTATTGTGGCATCTTTACCACTATAGCCTATCCTGCTGGGCAACAGCAGGCTGCTGGAAATGGGGATCCAGAAAAGAAAGTGAATTCCAAATACTTACAAATATAAAGAAATTGAAAAGAAACATCAGATATTTCATGCAGCTCAGACAGTCTCCCTCCATGGTCTTCAGGGTCCTTTGTCCAATTCCTCCTGCAAAACAACAGCACTTTCTTAGCACGCTCATTTTTATTGGAATGACACAATCCTATCTCCAATCTATTTGTATTTCCCCCAAGACCCTGTGGAGTTCATTATAGAGAAGAGCTCTTTTCTTACCTGAAGGGGGAACACAGCACAGGCTAGTAAGAGATAATGATTGCTGCCTGGTGCCTTTGCGTTCTTTAAGGTCAGAAGGCAAACACAGAAGTGAAGGGGAAGGCTGCAGGAGACCAAAGGTCTAGCTTTACTTGCAGACTGAGATACTGGGGAAAAAATATGCCTCTACACATGAAGAATTTTTTTCCCCCACTCCTTAAAGCTTGTCAAGTGTGAGAATCACTGGATGTACCTGTCTATTTCATGCTGAGAAAAGGTCATATTGAAACAGGAGCCAGAACAAGCTGTGCCCAGTTAGAAGATGCACAAAGACATTTGGGACAGCTATCTCCATACAATCTCCCTCTAGAGAACGAACACCACACTAACATGAACAGCTTCAGGGAAGCTTGTAGACACTCGGGCTTGGAATGACAGCAATGCAAGGACATGGCAGGGACCAAGGAGGACATCCGTACATGGTTACTCAGAGTGTGCACAGCACCTGCTTGCCGTGCAGTGCGAGATGTTCCTTGCCAGGGAGATCCTGCTGCTCTATGCCCCACACTGCACAGGTCCTTTGCAAGAACCCATGGATCGATGCTGGAAAGCTTTTGAGGCCAGGAAAAAATGCTTAGGAATCTTAACCAGTTCTGAAACTCAGTGTCTGATTTAGACAACAAACTCCTTGGCCAGCGCTTCTGTTGGAAGAGCAGCAATAAATCCGGACCAGGTGAGGCTACGCTGGAGGAAAGTTCATGCTTGCTATTTATGTAATGAAGTGACTGTGTGTCCAAACATGCCAGTACATCACTAAGTACCCTAGAGGGACAGACAAATAAATACATTAAATAGTAAAACTTCCACTGAAACAGCGCAGTCATGGCACTGTGCACAGATGGAGCCATACATTTGCAAACACAGAGACACAGGTTTGCTTGGCTCCCCAGAGGAGCGTTCCCAAAGCCCACATGCTTCTTAATGCATCTCATTCCCTTTCTCCACTGCAAATACCATTCCCTAACAGACATGTATCTAATGATATGCTATGGTAGCAAAGTCCATTTAATTCACTTAAAATAAAAAACTGAAATTATTCAAGATCTTTTCCAGGCCAGAAATAAAACTACCTTTCACTCCATTGTTTTTGTTAAACCACAAAATCTGTGAGTGCTCTAGAGCCTCATGAGATGCTTTCCTCTGTGACCATAGGCACTGCTCTGCTTTAGCCAAAGAGCAGAGATAATCCGTGGCAGGCAGAGCTCCCAGCACGGGGCTGCCTGAGGTAAGAGACAGATTTTTGTTACACAGTGTGTGTTGGATATACTGCTTTCACTTGATTATAAGCAAATCTATTCCTTCTTTGTGAAAAAGCTGAAAGGCTGAGACACAAATGGTGTTTCATAGGAGCTCACGTGGGCTGTTTTCCCTCTGCAGCTGCCTGTACCTGGGGCAGAACAGCAGTGTGCCTCTGCTGGCTGGGTACTGCCCAGGGAACTCTCTTTGCTAGAGGAATTACCTCTGGAGAAACACAAACCTGAATCTAAACCTGAGAGTGAGGACAATGTTTTTTCTTTATAAAGTTTATTTTCTTATACCCCTGGTACATAATTGTTCTGCCCAGAGAAATTCAAGGACAAGATGGTGACTACAGGAGATGGGGTGGGGCACAGAGCTCAGATGTGTGCCTGCAGGAAATGCCCACAGCTCCCTGACACTGTTTAAAGCCATGTCTGCAAATCTGACAGAGAAAAGGGGTTCTTGTAGTCCAGAAGGCTAAGGAGCTGGGCAGGGAATTCTTCAGTTTTGTGGGAAAAGTGAGCCTTCAGCTCCACTATGACTTGGACACTAGAGAGGGATATGAAAATACAGACAAATCACTAGGGTACTGGGATTTCAAGAGTCCCACAATTAGTGTCACATAGATGTTCCCATCACCATACTAAAAATTCATGCTCCAGTGAAACATAGAATGGCTAAATCTTGGTAAATTAGCCAAAGTCTTAAAGTAATCTCAGAAATTTCAAAGTCCTGCTGCCTTAAGCACCCACCTGTGTGATCCATATTATAGTAGACTTTGCTAAAAAAAAAACAAAAACAAAACCCAAAACAGTTTAGCCTTGTTGCGACACTATGCATAATTCACACACCCCACTACAGTCACCCACACAAAAAACAATGCCTGTGGTCCAAGCAAGAAGCAGCAGTTTCTAAGCCTAACACTGTCTTGCTGCTTTGTAGTGTTGATAAATCAGTTTCCTGCCTTACTTTCCTTTCCATGTCTAGGACAGCTTCCTCTGTAAGGTGAGCAAGCTCCCTTGGGACTGCTCTGATTTACATGAGCTGAATACTGGTCGACTTTTATTTACAAAGACAAACATAGGCTATGATTGTTTGCATCTCTCCTGCCTGCCCATCCACTCAGTATGTTAAAGTGTTTTCCAGGCATAAGAAGGGAAGGGAGATTTTAAATCCAATGAGCAATCAGATCCTGGAAACTTCACTGTCCAGAAAAACCAGTCAGTCACAAAAACCTGGGAGTAGCATGAACACATGCACACTCAGCTTTGACAAACAAGGGCTCCCTTCTTGTTTGCTTGGGAAAGAGATTGTCCCCAGCAGTGGTACTGGGCTCAGATTTGTGACTCCAGAACCCACTACACTTCTCACAGCCAAGCAATAACTAAGTACAACCTTACTCATTATGCTGTGCTTCAGATCAAGACCACACTCACTGAGGCTTTCAGATTCCAAACTTCTTCCACTCAGGATGAGCAAATGGAGCACAGAGGCAATACTGTGAGGTCTGGGCTGGTAAAGCCAAGAACAAACCGTATCAGTTTCCACATCAGAAGAACTCAATGCAAGCCTCTAATTAGCTTTGCTAATTAGCTGAAGGTACCTGGAATCCCAGTTGACAGGCGCTATGGCTAAAATAACTGACATTAAAGGACAGTCCTGACTCACAGAGATGGGTTTTCGTTCTACTTTTCTTTTTAAGCCACACACACAAAGAGCAAATTATCTGAGTTACTCCTACTACACACTGATACAAGTGTGATAAGAACTGAATGCCTATGTGCTAATCTACCTTTTAAAAATACCTTTACCCCCTTCCTTCAGGCCCCAGATCTGTGGGAGATTAAGTTCTTCTCTGCAGGAGACATTTAAAGCTAAGCAAACACGAACAGTCAGAACTGCAGAAGACAGAGGCTGACAGATGCTCTCCCTGGCTTGTCCCATCCCAGACCTGTGAGACACATGAGATGCATTTGTTTTTGTCTGAAATGTAGCTATAAATGTTCAGCTTTTTCTAAGGCACATCATTCTACATTTCTCTCTCCCCTGTATCCCCCATTAATTTTATCTTGGAAAGGGATGGGAGGCTAAAAGTCCCCAGCAGTGTAGCCAGGAAACACAGCCCAGCTGCTGTAATCAGTTAGGAATAAAGTCTAGTTTTTAAGTCAATGCATTTTTTTGTTCTCCAGCCACTTCCTTCCTTTTGTCATTTGCTTTGCATGCCTTGCAGCTGCCTTGAACTTCACATTTCTAAAGGCAGCTGACCTACCATACCCCTCCAAAAGGCCTCCAATTTTTCTCTTTGCTGCCACTGACATTTCCCTCAACCCCCATATTCCTTAAACACTGGATTGAAACCTATGGATTCACTTAGATTGCTTCTTTACCTTTGCTTTGAAGAAGGAATCACTGAAGAACTTAGGTTGGACAGGACCTCTGGGTTTCACTGAGTACAAGCACCCACTGCCTCCAGCCTGGGCCAGTTCCAAATCTGATCCAACTTCAAAGTTAGAGCATGCTGCTCAGGGTCACATTAGTTAAATTATTAATATCTCCAAGGGCTGAGTCTCCCCATCCCCCTGGACACCTCTTCCAATGTTTGATGACTTTCCTTGGTAAAAAGACTATTCAAAACAGCTGCCCAAGGTGTCTCTGAGTTACCTGGTGACAATGGAACAAGAGCATCTCATGGATGTGCCAGTCTGTCAGAATTCTCAAGAGCACCGTATCTCCACCAGTCTCAATCCTCACATCTTCTGCATTTTGTCACTCCTACCCTCTACTGAAATCAAGTATGTGAACCATTTTCCTTGCAGGCCACTGCAGACAATTTGTGTTTCAGTATAGAAATTCAGACAGATTGACTGATTGCTCATCACAGTCTCCCCATCTCAAATACTTGATAGAAAACACAGAATAACTGAGATTGAGAGAGATGTCTACAGGTTCTCTTGCCCTTATGCAAATCACTGTTTTAGTCACTGCTCTTCTATCACATGATTTGTGTATATCTTCTCTCAACATAAATATCTCTTTGCTGTCAACATGCATGAAGAACTTGTCCACTGAACCGGTGCTGAACTGTTGCTTCCTCTAAAATGTCAGAACCAGTTCAGCAGTACTTCCTACAGAACATTAGCCATTAGCCTATGGCTTGAGCAGGAAATTATGCCAACTCACATCTACGTTTGTAGTCATTCACAATGCACCAGCTAAAAGCGCATGTGTTTGAAGTTCTCCAGAATCAGTACCAGGTACCTTTAAAGGTATTAGAAAATATGGACTAGAATCTCTTTCAAGTAAATGTATTGATTTCTAGAGGCTGTCCCAGATAAGATGTTGCTGGAAAAATCCCTGAAGCTCTGTGCTACACCAGTGGCAAAGGATCACCACCACTTGGCATGGCTCCATGGTGTCCCCTCGCCAGCACTGTGGCATCACCACCCTTTGGCTTGCAGGCATGGAGACTTGCCTCAGCACGCTTGCCTTCCTTCCCAAGTACACCTCTCATAAGAGGATTTCTGGGTTCACTACCCGCAAGCAATATTCAACTCTGGTGGGATCTCCTAAGAGAACATACCTAACAGGAAGAGCCTTCCAGAAAATCCTCTCCGAGCATTATTTTCTCACTGTCTGCTCCTCTAAATGCAACAGAGACTAGGGGCAGTTTCATAAGGAAGGATGACTTTCTGCAGTACCTCAATGGTGACACAGTGGCAGATGAGTTTGTATTTCTTATTGCCTCCAGCACACCATAGCCACCCTTAAGCTGCTCCAACAGAGATACAGAGGAAGTACCTGGCATTCAGAAAGAGCAAGCCATTAACAGCACTCACCTTTACTAATCTTGGGACTTGAAGCACAGTGTCTGTTCTAGTGTTTAATTGTCTGTGTGTCCCATGTATCTCTTTCTATCCAAGCTTGTCCTGTAAGAGAAAAATACACAATTACTGAAGTCAATAAAATGTAGTCATGTTAAATACGCAATTTATTAAAACACACCATCCTGATGAAAGTGCTCAGTCTAATTGCCACCTTAATTTGGTGTACATTAGCACTAATGAAGAGCTTTTAATACCCAGTGAGGGATTCAATTCCTCAGAATCTCTGTAACAATCTTTGGGGGTGTTTTAAATGCCCACAGACCACATGTAAATGTATAGTCCCATTACACCTGCACTTCATACCACAAGAGGACTAGATTAATACCAGCTGCACCTTCAATATTTTATAGGAGGTTTAGACAAACTTTAATCTGCTGTGACTTTACAGCCCATTTACTGGGAAAATGGAAAAGGCAGGAAGGAAGATGGAATGCATCTTAGGGAAGCCCAGCCATTAGGAGCAGCAGCATAAACGTTGGGTGCTATCCCTGGTTCTTCCAGCCAGCTGTCACGCCAAGTTGAACAAACTGTTTCCTCTCCCTCACTGTCACTGCCTGGAAAGCAGCGACAGAGGAACAGCAAAGCCACAGCCCTGGCCACCCAAAAGTATTAGATATGGGGTGCAGGCAGAGGGACTGAGGTGCAGACTGCCACTGTCCTCAAAGCAATAATCACAGTTTTCTCAGTAAGTTTTAATTTCTGCCCACACAATGCTAAAGAGAGCCTTTGACTAGGCAAAGGTGAGGTGAGACTACAGACTGATGTGCAAGGCACACACGTTTGACTCTTGCTTTCTCAGGGCACCTGCTCCTAGATTGCTTTTTCCACACATCTGACACAGCCCAAACTCCATACTGCAGGGCCTGTGGGGAAGGAGCAGTCTTTCACTCTTCAGAGAGCACCCCATGCCATAAGAGTCTAATATTCACTTAGGACCCAGCACTGTAACTCACTCACTCATCCTTCAAACATGGTTTTGGCATTCTCACAGCTTTGCTGGAGCTGCTGTTCCCTGAGAGGCACCAGATAAGTCACCTGGGTCTCTTCCTGCTTTCTCAGTGCCAGCATTTCATCATGATTTCTGGGAGTGGGTGCATTTAACATCTGTTTCCCACAAACATTAGTAAATGTGCCTTTGAAAATTGCCTGCCATTAAGACTTCTGTGAGTAAAAGTCTATCATTTGTTGTTGGCAGGGAGCAAACAAGGAGTTTCAAGGTGGCTGAAACTATTACAATATAAACCATACAATGAATATTCATAGACCTTTTGTTTTGCATTAATCCCTCACATTTAATGTCCTTCCTCTGTCACTGTAAACCTACATCTCTAGATGAAGGACAGGGATGGCTTCCCCTTGGAAACCTGGAGGGTGCAAACATCTTGTGCCAATCCACCTGTCTCTGCTGGGAAGTGCTGGAGGCATGAGCTGAGCAGGGGCTGAGCTGCCCTACCTCCCAATGCTGGGTACAAGGGCTGCTCCCAATCAGTACAGCTTTTCCACCAGTGTCAAAGTTCACAGGGTGCCATGGGACTGCCTGGGAGGTGGCTGCAGCAGGTTCAGCAGGTCTGAAGAGAGGGAACATCTAGGACAGGGGACAATGCCTCACAGCAGAGAGCCCCTGTTTGGCAGTCAGAGCTCAGTGCCCATGCTGACCTTTGTATCTATTTCTGTGGTGTGCAGGGAAGCTTCATCCTTTGCAGTGCAAGTGTGATTGAGAGACAATTTCTTTGGTTGCCCTGTCCTGTGATGCCACTTTCTTGGGATAGATGCTGCCAAGAGAACTTGGTTCTAACTTTAAAGCAGAGATGACACTGTGCCATATAAACCTATCATTAAGAAAATAACCAGAATGATAGGATTCCTGCTCCTACTGTGTGTGCATATAATTACATTCCTACAAGCCCTCAGAGGTCTGCGTGGGAGAGGAGTTTTATTTTTTTATCCATCATAAGTCACAATATTTTAAAGACATTACAGCACCTCAGAGAAGAAGAGTTTAAATGCTTCAGTAGGTACCAGCAGGTACCGTGTCAGAAGGGATGAAAGACTGCATTTAGTGCCAAGCAGCAGCAATGATCCACCTGACTGTTGCCTTAAAGGAGAGGAAGTCCCTGCCAAACAGATTCTCTTTGGTTAATAGCTACGATTTTGTCATTAGGGAGAATTGCACAAAGTGCAAACCCACCATGCCTAATTGTGACTCCAGCAAGCTGATGCCTTTAATTACAGTCTCTGGGGAAACACAGTGGGAGCAGGAGCAACAGCTGAGGCTAAGCCTCATCCTTGGGCTGGCCAGCTGTGGCTGGCACATTGTCCACAGCCACCACATCAGCTCTCCTTGCTGGCATTGCCTTCTCTTCACATTCACAGCGCAGCCCATCGAGGAGCCGGCTTTGATGAAAGAACAGCAGCTAAACATGTGTGTCCTGCTGGTATCAGGCTGCAAGAAAGGCAGCTGGAGCTCCAGAGCAAAGAGGGATGGGACAGAGAGGGGTTGAAACAGACAACAGGCAGCAAGTGAAACGAGAAATTAATGGAGTGTGCAGGATGAAGAAGCAAGACCTGTCTTTGTGAGAAATTCAGCTTGTTGACTAGAGGAAAGGGCCACCAGATGAACCCCTTAAAACTGTTGTGTGTCACAAGGACTTCTAGCCACAGTCTCCTGTGTTCAATACATTTGCAGGGTCGAGATACACTTAAACACATGCCAGCCCCATGATCAATGGCTGGATCATGACTTCTGATCCAGAAGTCATGTCCTGCTGGATCTCTGTGTCAAGTCAGTGCTTTCACAGTGAAAGGTGAGGAGAAACGTCTCTGTGGAAGCTGGATCAGAATAATTTCCTTCCCTTGCAGTGGCTTCAGAAAAGAGGTGAAACACTTTTTGATTTAGAGCTGGACCTTGGCACAAGCTGTCAGCCCCATGTGTTACCCTGTAACTATTGCTCCAGCATAAATAAGTGTTTGTTCTGGAATCTCATAGCACTTGTGCAGCAGAATCGTTGCTATGACACAACTACATTACTTCATGTAAATCCAATTAGATCCCAAAGTGCACTGTGTAGCTGTAATCAGCCCCTGTGGAGCAGCCATGAGGGGACCTGCACAAGGCCTTGCAACTGGATACTAAATTACAGTCAATCTACCTTCTCTTTAGTTGCATTAAAATGCTAATATCACTGCAACATGGGCCCATTTACCAGCCATGACCGCCTTGCCTTGCCGCACTGGAGTGAATGAGCCTGTTGCACTGCCTCAAAGCATTTAGTTCCTCGGTACAGTTGAGTGAGCAAAGCCCTTAGGGGCATCTTATACCTGCAAACAGCAACCTGATTGGCTTTGATAACACTAAAAGCATATGAGGCTTGTGACAGTGTTTAAATGAATCGGAGCTGCCTCCAAAACTACCCAAGTTTCCTACACAAGCAGAGCAGCTGGGTCTCATCTCATCCTGATTGCTGCTAACAGAGCACACTTCTGCCACCAAAAGTCTGTGTGTGTAAGAGCACATCAGTCTCACACAGGAGGACAAAGAGGGCTGGACTGAAGCCCTCTAAATTTTCAAATAAAGAACACCAACTTTGCAACATAGCTACTAATACAACTCTTACCCTCTGTTTTATATTTGCAACTTTGCACAATGTGTGCATAGAATACATGAGATCATATGGAGGTAAAATCTCCCACACGTGCAGAGACATTCAGAATGGAAATTCAGAAGTCCCAGAGCAGAACCAATTCTAAATGCTGTAATGTTTTGAAAAGTGCTAGATTATGTGTTTGAAGTGCCAGCATGCCTTCAGGCCACAGACCACTCCATTTCAGCTGGCGCAAATGTGCACACTGCACTGTTCAAAACATGAACTGCTTGCTCACTTTGGCCCCTTCCCAAGGAAAGTTCCATAGGTAAGCACATCTGGCTCTTCCGTACAGCTTCTCACACACAGGAACCAGCTGTCTCAGAAAAGAAGATCCTGCATACAGAACCAAAACATCTGATAGCCTGCAATTCTTTTGAGTTCTGTTCCTTTTAAAAGAGCCCTCAGATAGCTCACAGGTGGATTTTTCTTGTATTAACTGCAGTACAGTGGAACCATATGGTACCAATTGCCTGCCTTTCTACACAGATGACCCAGAGATTATATATACTGATAATATAACAACATTAGTTTTGTTTATTAGATGAGAAAACCAGGGCTAAAAGGGGAATGGATGTGCTAAACCTCCTGACCCCCAATATAGCTCTCTGCTCATTAGTCCATACTGAGACCAGTCCCAACCCATGAAAAGGATGATCACTTCTGGCTGACAAGCAGCACTCTTTGTCAGGCATCTCCTGTCCCAGAGAGTTGTTACTTAGCAAGCCCAAAGGGAGGCAGCTAACTTTGGCCTCCTCTTTCTGAAAGTGTTTCCCTTCCGGATGGAATCAATGTCGCCCTCCAGAGTGGATCACGGAGCTGCAACACAGCCAAGTGACATTACCCACTGTCATGTCAGGTACTGACACGTGTTGGAGCACTCCGTGCACTTGCACAGCATTGCAGACACTGAGGGGATTTAACACAAAGTCCAAATGCCTGCCACGTTTTCTTTTCCCTGAGCCTGCCACATCTCACCTTTACAACAACTGGCTCCTCAGTGCTCCTTTCTGTTCTCCTTTCCTATAGCCCTGCTTTGTTTGCAGCAAGTGCCTCAGCACTTTGTGGCATTGGTGATGGTTTTGAGAGATGCAGGAATAAATCTCAGGAACACTGGGCAGTTGCTGTGGCAACCTTGTCCTCCTCAGACCATGATTTTCAATATTTTAAGAATTTTCCCAATACTTGCAGGCTTCAGGGAAATAAGGCAGAGGAGAAAAAATATTTTAAAGTAAGGATGGTACCGAAAGGGATTACTATAAGCCACAGGTCTTATTTTGTCCTATCAGAAAGATGATGATGTTGATGTCCCTAGCAGGAAAAAGAAGCCATGACTGTCTGAGCAGAGGCAGAGGCAAGGGCCCATGGGCAAGGGAATTTGAAATCTCTGCTTGTATCATCTGTTTTAATGCAGAACGGAGTTGCAGATCAATAGGTTACCTTTTTTTTGTTGTGTTTATTGTCAGTGTTTTCTCATAAGGCAGAGGTGTGGAAAAACTAACCCACTATTTAGGATCATCTGACTGGGGAAGTAATAACTTTAATTCCTTTTTAAAAAGAAATCGCAAACAGAACTTTGAACACATTAACTATTGTTAACAAAAAAAACCCAAAAAACAAACAAACAAAACCCCCCACAACAACAACAACAAAAATACCCAAACAAACCCCCCACCAAACCAAAACCAGACAGAAGCCCCCCAAACCCCAGAAAGCTAGCAAATTCTCTGTTCAAGCTAACAACCTACTCAGATATAAAAACAAAACAATCGGTTTAGTCAGCCTAGAAAAGCAAAGATTAGGAAAAAGGGCCTGTAAGAAAAGCAGATCTTAAATGAGGGATCTCAATAATAGTAAATAATCCAGAAGATAATATTTCTGGAAATCTGAGAGCTTATTTATCTGCTTCTGGTCATCTGTTAAATGTTTTTAATGAGAAGAATAATAATGCATCCCAAAGTGTTATGAATTCTAAACACAAGAGGATATTGTAGGAAATACATGCATAGGTGTGATATGTGCAGGAAAACATGAATGCAGCAAAAGACATGAGAAATGGCCTAGGAAGGAGAGGCAGACCTGAAGTCTAAGTTACCCTGCTTATAGTCAAACTGATACATATCTCATAAATATTTCATGTGCAAATCTAAACTGAGTTTCACTGTAATCAGCACCTTTAACTTACTCTAGCACATAAAATTGCAGCTAATGTGGTTTGAAAGGTAAATGTGACTGATCTGAACCACACCTGCCCCAATTAAGGTATGAACACCCAACCACTCAACATCTTTTACTACACATATTTTTGATTTCAGATTAAGAGAGTGAACCATGGCCACAGCCCACAAGAGGGCTTCAGATGTTCTGCAGGAAAATAAATGAGAGTTAATAAATCCCATAATCTTGGCATACGTGTTTCTAAATGTTCTCTCCTCCTCCACAAGACATATAATCTAAGTGCTCCAGCAGCCATCAGGTTCCAGGCACACAAAAGACCCCAAGCACAATTCATACACAGATGACAGGAGCACAGGGACCAAGTGAGATATGAGCCAAGACTCAAAGGCTGGCTCCCAGCTGCTTTTGCTTTCCCAATGGATAACAGATACTGCATCAATACACACAATGTCATACTAGTGAGTTTGCTGCTCTCTTAACACCTCATTTTTCTCTCCACCTGAATGTATTTTGAAAGCATGCAGTTCACTGTCCCCTTCTCCTTTCTCTTTTGTCCCTACTCATGGCATGGTAAACATGAAAGACAGCATGGCTGGTTATTGTTAATGCATTTGAAAGTGCAGACCTTTAAAAGGGGGTTATTCTGGAACATGCCACGGTTTTCCTTGTTATTTGCACAGGCAGCTAATGATCATCCTAATAGCTTCTCTCTCTGAAGTCATAATAAGCTTACAAATGAACCCATTCAGCACATATTAAAAAGCAAGGGATGCTCCTTTGATTACAGCCTTTATGGAAATCTCCGAATATTTGTTTTGTTGCTGCACAGCCGCAATTAGGACATGCTGCTGGGAGCCGGCTCAGCTGCCAGAGCAGTGGGGTTTGGAGACACCTCCAGTGCCATAGCAACACAGCCACCTCTCCCAGCATCAGACACAGGGAGCCTGGCAGCCCTTCAGCCCAGGCAAGCGGCTTCAGCTCTGGCAGAAATTAAGAAATAAGAGGTGAATGAAACCCAGTGAAGCTGCCTGCGCTGGCAGCCGCGGTTCTGAGGCAGCGCCGACAGCCCCACGGGCAGCTCTCGCCAAGGGCCCTGCTGCAGCCACCGGGGCCCTGCCATGGGCACGGTGTGGGGCACACAGCCCTGAGACACGGCTGCACTCCTCACCCTGCGGCCCGGAGCTGTCACGCTGCAGGAACAATGGGCAGCAAGGGCCACATAGGCTGGGGACACCTGAGGAGGCAGGAGCTTTACCTTGCTGAGGTGCCAGTATGGGGGAGCTCGCTTCCATTGCCCCTACAACACTTCCCCCTCCGTGACCTCATCCTTCCACATGTGGGAGGGGACCCAAATAACCTTATGGAAATCTCCTTACCACTTAACTGCTCTGAGGTTGATCTAAATCCCACTTATATTGCTGACAGACTTAAACTTCTCCAAAGGGGGGCAGGGGAAGGGGAATTAAAGGATGTAAAAACCTGCAAAATTGGGGTTCTAGTTTTCGTTTTGATTTTATCAAGCATTCCACAGCAACTAAAAGTCAGAAGACTGTACCTTTTTTCCCCTAAAGGAAACACTATGAACAATATACCCTCTTTCTCAAAATATCCCTATTCCCTGAGCACAGTGTATATGTAAAAGTCTTAATTGGAGAGACTGGGGAGTAATTTATTTTTGCAAACAAAATCAGCAGTTTACGTGCTGATGACATGGATCCAGAGGCTTTCAGACAACCTCAGTGGGGTGACTTTCACCCACAAAAAGCATAACATCTCCTCTCACAAAGCTGGGACTCTAAACAAGCTGCTTCTACTTTGCCTGAAAGCCAAGACCTTTGTATGGAACAGATATTTTCTAAATCTCCAGGAGACTGGCTGAGGTTAAAGCAGGTCAAACCATGTAATACAGATATCTTTGTGTTGATACTACCCACGGTGCCTATTAGGAAGGCCACAATTGTAAGAAACCTTTTCTTGTCAAGGATATTTAATACAGTGCCAGAGAGCCTCCCCAGGCACTCTTTGTTTTAAGGTTTGTGAGCTTTGGGGGGAAAGGATTGAGTCTCTGATTGTGAAGTAGGTTTTTAGCTCTATTGTAACCTAAATAACACATGAGAGCAGCACTGGAAACTTCACTGCCAGCATGGCTTGCAAGAGCCCTGGGTATAGCCTGGGGCAAAGCCTGGAACATAAAAACTAAACCTACACATAAAAACTGGCATGCACTCACAGGGCATCCTAATGACTCTCAAAACTGAAGCAGCGAATGTAACTATGGAAATACTCCGGTTGCTTTACTCAGCCTTCACTTCTATTTTACCCACTGGAAGTCAGACTTACAAACTAAAGACATGAAACCTTTTCTAATTCAAATCAGAAGGGCTGGAACAATTACAAATGTGTCAGTGAATGATGAAGGCACAAGCTGATCCCATGGCCTTAAATTAGAACAAAAACAATTTGTAGATGTACTGATGAGTACCTTCCTCTTCCCACCCAAAAGAAGCACAAACACACTCTGACCCAACTGGGCAATTCTGATTTTGAAAGTCTAGGCAACCTTCTTAGGCAGAACAAAACCAGATCTCTTATGAGGAACAGGACTCCACAGGCTAACTTCCACATCAGTCAGGACTGGGCTGAATTCTGAATGCAAAATCACACCAGTTTTCAGTGGCTAGAGCTCACTATACCCACACTTTGCTATGTCTCTTTTCTATGCCTCTTTTCTTGATCAGCATGCAATTTGAAAGAAATGCTGCATTTCAGCTAAAACCTCCATATTTTAAAAGTATCAGAATGATACTTTTGACATCATTTTGCTATTTATATATTTGCTCTGCAGAGCAAAGAGCCAAAGCAGCCTAGATTAAGGCTGAGAAAACATAGGAAACAACAGGATGTTCAAACTATTCTGAGCACAGAGAGACAAGCCTTTGGGGACAATCTCCTAGGCAGGCTGCAGAGTTGCTCTGCATTAAGGACAAGAAAAGTTGTCTCAAGAAACACAGCATTTAACAGCCTCTTCTCCCATCCCTGCAGTCAGCACGGGGAGAAGAATCTTTCTGAAAACATTGAGGAGTCATGCCATGTAAATACATTTGACAATAAATTTTATGACAAATTTCATTACAAGATTTGTGGTTACCATTCCTCATGTCTGATGCACAAACCACCTTGCATCAGAACATTAATACCATTTAAGCCTTAGATTGCTTTCCACATTAGTCTGAAAGCCCTTTATGAAGCTGTGTCCTCTATAAAGCTGATGTGGCTTTGCTCCAGGATACCCAGCAGGTGTCCTGGGCAGCTTCTGTGGTCTCCTGTCTAGTGCTCAAACGACTTTAATATTCCACTTCTGCTAACATCTCTCACAGAAACTCACAGACGTTAGCAAGTCATTTCAAGCTGGTGTTCATCACCCTCCACCACCCCCTGTATTTAGGATAATTAACAGCAACACTTATCGGTCACCCATGAGGTTTCAGAGATTTAGTTTGGTATCCTATGAGAGCGCCAGGCTGCCTCTACTGAAAACAGGAAAAAATGTACCCAGAAGACAGTATTCAAAATATTGTCATTTTTAGATGAAAACAAGTATTTTGAGTGACTGCTAGTATTTTTTAAAACTGTTCAAGTACAAAAACCCCAGGTGGGGTCCTTCATATGGACCACAAAACGTCAGATGGTTTGTACTCCACATTCCTTTCAACAATGTGCTTAAAACTGTAGAAATATACATTTAGAGCTGATGCCCCCAAAAATGCTCTCCTGCAGCCCTCAAACAGACAATCCCTTTAAGTTTCCTCTACAGGTCATACCAGGAAATTTCTCACTGGGAGAACCGCAAGTCAAGGATCTTCGGATGAATACACAGCAAGCTTTGTAATCTTAAAAGTGGACACTGTCCACAACACAGCTGAGGTCCCACACCAACCAGCACCACCAGGGCCCCCAGACAGTGAGAGGTCACATCACAGGGGTTGAGCATCCTGGTTACATCTGCAGGGCCACTGCCAACTCAGTGCACTTTGAAACTCCATGTTCAGCACCACAGGCACACACCACCCTCCATGCTGTTCCCCATTGACAGTGGTGTGAACCAGCTCTTTCAGGGAGCCAGCAGAGATAGGAGAGTCTTCAGGGCATTTGGGATCAAGGATCAGTGTCCTGGAAGCCCCAGTTGCTAATAAGGCATGGGGACATTTTTGGAAAATGTAGTCCCTTCAGAAGTACCTCAGAAACTAAATTTTTCCAGTCAGCACAGTGTCAATCAGGAATTTGAAGCAGGCACTTCCAATAGTCTCATATTCATAGCACAGAAGCTGCATTGAAAAACTTCCCCCAGTAAGGGATCAGCTACTTGCATGGCTTGGAAAAACAGATTTGTTCTTACATCTTTTGGGTGAAGCACAATAATCTGAATACAGGATGCATTAATGTAAATCGGCCTTCCAGTATTTCTGTTTATTTGCACCAGCCTCCTCCAGCTCTGAGCCCATTCTTAACCTCCATCCTTTCAAGCTGTGCACCCAGGTGCTCTAGAGGTGAGTGCAGTGTGACTCTGATGAGATGGAAGATGAAGTACCAGAGATGCACAGAGAAATATGAGAGGAGGACATGTGCTTAGGGATCTATCATTTTGATAGGCTGAGCTCCTTTTCTGAGCCTGCACACTCCCTATGGGCCAGGGGAAAGCAGGTGATGATGCTGGCCCACTGTGGAAAACCCTGCAGAATAGCTTTGACTCCATTTGTCCTTCACCAGTTTCACTGTTTAAATGCTGCAACTCATTGGAGCTGAGCACTCCCCACCAGCAGAGCCAAGTTCTCCCCTTTCAGCCCCTTGAACCCCAAAGAGTGAGCACACAGAGATGTGCAACCTTTCCCCAAAGTTTTGCAGCTGCTGAAACAAGCATGGGCTCACCTTGCCCTGACTGACTGGACTGTCCCCCCTCCTCTCCTCCAAGCACAGGCTTGTCTGTATTTCTCTTCCTCGTGCTTCAGATTTTGAGAGGCTCTATTTTACCTTTTATTTCCTAAGTTTCCCTCTCTTCTGCAATGCACGGTGTTGACACTGTTAGCCATGTATCATTACCATATCTCAATACCATATTAATCTTTTTTGTCATCTGATTTTTGCGTATGAGTTGTCATTTGGAAAATCTGATTTTGCTCAGAAGTATCCTAACAAATCTGTGAGTCAAAAAGAATGAGAGAACAAAAGCGAGTGCCAGCTAAGCTTCCATTTAAGCACTTCATGTATCCTGTATGAAATACCAGCTCCTAAAATTCATTTTGTTGGTGAGATGACATCTCATATAATATGCTATCTTTCCATTATGTCAGGGTCACACTGCTCAGGTGTCTCAGCTAATACTTATGTGCAGCTTTCCCTGCTATCCTGGGAAGATTACAGATAAATTAGGTGACTCCAAAGTATTTTGGAGTAAAAGCCAGGATATTTTTCTGATAAAAAACTACAGTCAGAGGTAACTACCCTCTTATCAGTACCAACCCCGGGAAAGAATTTCTGTAAATCAATGAAATACTGCTAAATCTATATCAAACACCCAGAATAATGATTTTGTCACTACTTAAACTTTGCTTTTGGCTCAGTGAATCTGAAATTAGTCCTTTCAACTGGACCATTATTTGGTCCAGAGATTTTTTAAAAAAAAATTCATTCTAGGATGGGATATTCCTGTAATGTCAGATTTCATTCAGCCATTTAATAAAAAAAAAATCATTACACTGATGGGTATGGTATAAGCTACTAACCTACAAAATAAACTGATTTTAATTAAGGCACAGATGTGTAAGGTTTTGGTTGGAGACTTTAAATATCTGCTTCAAGAAGTATGATACATTTATATGAGTCATAGGCAAGATAGGGAGGAATTTACTTTACACATTCATTTTTTTAAGGATTGAAAATGCGGGTTTAGTTCATGAAGGCAGCTTTAAGTTACCACCTGTGGTTACTACCCCAGCTTTGCTTAGAGACCTGCATTTTCCAGCCTGGCTGCAGTGACTCATATAAACAAGGGAATTCGCCTGGGGCAAAGGGTGCTTAACCTCGATGGGTTTGACAAGATCTCCAGTCAGACTGTGTTTCATTTTCCCAACCACACAAGCAGGCCACGGCCTCATCAGGGAAGCAGCTTCTGCTCCAAGCAAGGACACATTTTTCTAGCTGAAATAAAGTGATATGTCATGACTCTGTTCCCTTTACAGCATCAGTTTTTTTCCTACTGTACCTTAAGGCTTAGAGAGCAATTTAATAGAAACTTTATAATGTGAGTGCTTTTCTCCTTTTTAAAGATGATGTATCTATCCTTTTTGTTAGAAGATCTAAATGGAGGTACACCAGAAAAAAAATATTCTTTCCCAAAAACTGGAGTAGGCCATATTGTAGTAGGGATATTGCCACTTTAACTGTACACCTAAGAGTTTAATTAGCGACCCTGCATAACATAGCATAAGGTTTCTTAGCATCTGTCCACTTCATACAGTGCACAAGAGCTCCTAAATCAATGAACTTACTCCAAACTCTGAAGAAAAATACCATCAGCCTTTTACCAAAGCCTTTTTGCTCCCCTGTTTTAAATATAGGAACTTTAGCCTTTACATGGCCACTAAAAGAAGTACATGTAGGTCTGACCTGTGAACACATTACATATTAAAGAAAATGGCATTAACTATAAGGCTGAACAGATTCTGTGACCACCACAAAGAGAAACAGGCTCTTATAACTACACAACTGGAGAAATAGGTAGAAACATTAAGAAAATACACCAAAAATAGCTAAAATCAAAATCTACTAACCTTTCCCCAACTCATCCTCCAGGTAAACATGAGTGGAGACCAAGTTCCCACTCAGCCCCAGAAGTCAGGTGCCTTGTCTGAGCCCCAGATGAGCCCCAGGTGGGAGTGGGATCCTCAGCCAGCACTCACAATGGGAACTTACTGCAAAAGGGAAAATGTGGCACCTGGGCCAAGCACAGATGTGCTTATGCTTAGAACTGCTTCCAGATACACTTAATGTATCAAAAGTGAGAAAGCCACCAAGCTGGAAAGCTGGGGTAACACTGCTTTATGGCTTTTCTCTTAAGAACACACTGCACCCATTAACACCTGTGACATGTTTCCTTAGAACACTAAGCTCTTCTGAAACCCAAGTGACCTTTTAAAGATGTTCAGGGTGCCTTGCACTGTCATCTATCCAACGTACCTTTTACAGGGCACCATCCTGCAGGAAGGCAGCCACTGGCATTTTTATTGGTTAACTGAGAAATGTAGTGCCGTTAGTTCAGAAGGAGAGAAATATGTACATGTTTTTGTGTTTATTTTTAGTATTATTCAATACACCAGGGAAGGATGGGATATTTTTTGTCAAGGACACACCACAACTTATCCTTTCTCTTCTCAAAGCTCTAATGTTATTTTCCAAATCAGTTGATAGCATATCAGTCAATCTAGTGATAGGAACTTCTTCCTAGATGCTCCAGCCAGCAACTACCTGGGAACTACAGGTTGTAGGTAATAAGATTGCAACTATGCAGCATTCAAGTGGCACTGCACTGGCAACCCCAGAACTATATAATAGATTGTCTGGAAAAAAAATGCACTTTTTGCCTAGTACACTACCCAAGATCACCACATTTGTCCATGGCAAAGGAAATGGACCACAGAGGAGCACACCCTACCCTAATGAGTGACACCACCCAAGGCAGGCTTAGGGCTCTCAGGGAGAGTTACCAAGTCAGGTTTCCAAGGCAGTTCTGAAAAGACAGTTTCCATGAGGACACTCACCTGCTGGGCAGAGATTAGCAGCAGGGAAGTGCCATCATTCCCAACAGCAGGGTAATGACACAGCCTCTACATTTTGCAGCCTCAATTCTTCAGTAACACTGGTTTTCAAAATACCAAAGGTACTGGGTGCAAGGAGAAGGTGTTTACAGCTTCAAACAATAACACAGCGATAGGAGCTTTACAGACCTTGGATATTGCATGACCTACTCAAGCACTCAGGCCCTGAGCTCTTTGTCACAGGGTCTCTGTTCAGAACAAAGCCAAGTCCTTACAGCTCCACTTAAGTGCCTCTACTAGCCTTCATTAAAAGGATAGAAAAAGGGGCAACAAATGGTTTGCTAATAAAGACTGATTCTGAGATGCACTATGAATAGAGGAGAGGTAGCATAATTACATTAGTAAAGGTAACTGGGGTCACTGCCACATTGTTGTTCGCTCTTTAATTTAAGCAAAAATAGTGTAAGGTGGCCATAATTGGAGAGAGAGGAAAAAAAAAAAAAGACAGGAGAAACTGTTCTACTTTTGGATGAGTCTGACTGCATGATTATAGGATGCTGGTTATGCCTAAGAGGGAGCTACTGAATATTTAACCTTAGAAATGGAAGCCTGGTTGTCTCTTGTCCTGTTAACATCCACACATATCTTCCATTAGCTCTAATTAGGGCTAACAGGGTGTTCACTAAGTATCTCCATAATTAATGCTAATAGTAGTTACAGGCAAACGTTGATAGAAGATGAAATGCCAAGGTTCTTCTCCAGGGTTAAATGCTCAGCAGCCTGTCTGTCTCTCATTTCCATTTCCTCCTGTAACAGCTCTTTAATCAATCCATGGATCCCAGACAGCCTTGCACACCCAGTCTTGCAGCAAGAGACACGTGCAGCCATAAGTAACAGCACATGCTGTATTTATACAAAATATAAACACAGACACACAATACCTGACACATACTAGGCTGGTTCATGTCCCTGTGCTCACCACCCTACAGATATTCCAGCAACATACTAACAGTGCAGACTGACACAACACTTTTTCCTACAAGATGCCCAGGCCTCACAGCGAAGTAATATCATTTCTATCATATATTAAGAAAAGTAATTTCTAATTAACAAACCAAAGAGCAAGCAGATCATAGAAGCACCTCAATTACCCTTATTAATGTCATTATGCCACCTTTAGTTGATAGACTATACTATATTCCCAAATCAGATGTTATTAACAAACCATTACATTTATGAATGAGAACAGAACAATTATCAGCCCTAATCAGAACAGCTATAATCATGCACCTTCTATTGTGCTTCTGGGTCAAGCCCTGAGCAGTAGTTCATTGAAAAAGTATTAGCAGACTGCTTCCAGCCAGGGACCATTTGCTAGCACAAAGTCTCACTCTCTGCCCTCCTATCCCATCATAAGTGGAGAATATTCATCAAACGTGCAATTCTGTGGCTGAGTAGATTTATAAACTGCCTTTAGTTGGGAATGTATTTATAAAGCCTCAGGGAACCAGGGGAGTACTCTGTTGTTTCCCTCAGGAGCTGCAGGTACTATTTGTAGAAACCTTAGGATGTTGAAGTCTTTGCCAGAGATGTCTCAAAGAGGCAAAAAGCATCAGAAGAGGAGAGATGGGACAGCCTGTGCAGGCAGCCAGGAAGAGAGGAAGGAGCAGGACAACATCCCACTGGAGCTGGCTGTTGGAGCCAGATGAGGAGCTGTGCTTGTGGAAAATGTGACTCAGGCATCTGAGCCCTCCCTGTGCCCCAGTGCTGGCTGTCACTGTCCCCTGCACTTTGGGGCAGCTTCAGAAAAAAAAAAAAAAACACATGCAGACATGAGTCTCACAGAAAGGAATAGGTGCTCTCTATAGGGTGAGGAAATAAATCAATTTGTATATTTATCAACTCACCTATACTGGCCCCATGTTACATTAAAGAGGAGACGGCTCCCACGACTCATCTTAAATCAGAACTGGAAATGTTTTGGCTTTGCTATGTGAAAACAAACTTTTTTTGCCTGCTTTGTTTTCTGCCCTGGGGAATTAGTGACTCAAGCAGGATGCTGAGGACTCAGGGGGATTTATTTTTCATCATGTTTAGGGAGGTTTTTCTTCTACTAGGCATGCGGGCTTATTAATGCAGCTTCACTGCATTTAAAGTACTTTTATTTAAAGTACTAGACTTTAAATAAATAATTTTTCCCCTCTATTTTTCTTCATAGGTTTGTGGGGGGAGCCTGGGGAAGTTATTGTTCAGGAAAGCAGGGGATATGAAGCACAGAAGGCACTATCTGAGCTCTCTGCAATGGGGTCAGAGCCAGCCCCCTTTGTGATGCATCCCCCTTTGCCACGACTTTCTCAGCACTTCTAACAAGGGGAGGATCTCCCACAATCCCCAGGACAGGTCTCACTCTGGGCACCTTCACATTGCTCTTTTTGTGGCACTCAGTGCCTGTACCACATCCTTCCTCTTCTGGTTCCACATTTCACCCACTCTTGGCTGACAGTACATCCATGACTTGCACTGAAGCACCCACTTCACTGCTGGATGCTCAGACTAAGAAACTTTGTGAAAGGGGAAAGTGTCAGTAGGGTAAAAGCTTTCCCATTTTCTTGGGCAGGTCTGATTTACCAGAAATACTTTGCTGTATCCACACAACTTTTCTCAGAAAAGGAACATAGAATATTCTTTTCCAGAGCTAGCGGACCAGCAAATAGTTTAGCTATAGGCAATCTGACCAAACATAGAATGTTTCTTCCCAAAGAATGAGTTGCTTTCAATATATTTTGAATATTCATGATATGCATTATGATATGCAATCACCCAAAACAGAGGAAATATATTTAAGAGTAGCAGGATCAAGAATGTCCAGAGCTCTGTATTACCTGTTACAACACTGGTCCCTTTTCCAGCCTGCTCATACTCTTGGCATGTAGAAATGCACAGTGAAAAAGAATATGTACTCAGTAAAAGTAACACTTGTAAAATTGTATTTTAAAATCACAATGTTGTAAAGCAGCAGCTACAAAATGAGCTGGTATCCTAAGCAATGACTTGTCTAGACATTTTTATAAGAGTTGCAGTGAATGTTGAGTAAGTGTTCAAGGAAATCTGAGTTGATTGAAACATCTGACTACTCTGTGTTTTAACTGGATGGCTGGTGCTGCTTCAGCGTCTTGCCAGCAGGATGAGAAGGATATTAAAATAGGAGGGTTTCAAGAAAAGTGAGAGGATAGTTCATCTCCTCTTCATTATTACTTAGTGAGAATGTTCCCTGATTGTGTTGGATATCCAGTTAATTTTATCCAGGTCTCTGCAAAGCACAAACCCACATTGGCAATACAGGTAGCACAAAGAGATGAACCAGGTCTGAATGAATTTGTTCTCTCTGGATTTTTCTTTCTTTTTTCTCAGCACAAACAGAAACAATTGAAAAAGGTTTGAACTGAATACTTTCTGTAAGACAGCTTAGCCAGAAGCTGAAAACACAATCTCTGAGAGGCATTTTCTAATTTGAATTCTTTGTATTTTTGCATTCTGATGGCTACTCACTTTCACCTATCATTCTGCATGATGGAATATCATGGACTTCCTGAGAGCTTGTTGCACCTTCCAGATGAAGCCTAAGTCTGAGCTGAGAATTTCTTTCTGGTTTGGAAGAGACATTTACTGCTTGGATTTGTTTTAAAACTCAAACCCAGGAATTTTGTGATATCTTTGTGAATCTAGGATGGAACTTCTAATCAAAACAGGACAGACTGTTAGAACTAGCCAGAGGTGTTGTCAATGGGGCAGGAACGTGGGAGACAGAAGATTCAGGTTGACATTCTTGGTCTTCCCAGTTCTCATCAGGGAACACAAGCAACCAGGCTATTGAGCTAAAATTAGATGAAAAACACACTTTTCTGCACAAACCTAACTTACAGAAGTTGCAATGTACTACACAGATTAAAGGTCCTGATCTTTCAAGTCTGGTACTGTCCTTGCTCAAAAGGCCACTTGGAATTCCATTGTGTACAAGTTAGGAAGCATTTGGGGAATTTAGGATGAACAATAGTAACACAGTGAATAGTATATAAAATAACTAACTAGTTAGATCTTAGCATCTTATACAGACCACTCTGCCCAGACATTGAGAGTTATTCTCCAACTCCAATGCACTGACAAATCCATGAATCCAATCAGAACTTCACACCAGGATAACAGTGTCATTTTGCGCCCTACCAGATCTGCCTGTCTCTGGCAAAGCCCCGTGTCTGTGCACCCCTTTGCTGTCCCACTGCAGTGGGGTCAGTGCTGGGGCTCTCCTCCCACTGCCCAGCCTCAGCTCCCTTTGCAGGGAAAAGGCACACGAGGACCAAAAGTAACCACTGAAGTCATCTACATCCAGGAGCCACAAAGATATATTTATTTTCTTCCTCTCTCTAAAATAAAATAAACCCCAATTATAATCATCCTAACCATAACACTTCAGTTTGCAAACACTCTCAAAGCTGCAGTAGGCAATAAATCAGACATGTCACTTCCAGCAATTCATCTCTGGAGTTGGTTGCTACATGGCTGTAATATATAAAGAGGCTTTTTCCTGGTGATCCTCAGAGCCAAGATTCTTTTTGTTGGCTCTTCTTTAAACAAACACTCCTGTAAATTGCAGTTGAATTTAAATTTATCATTCAATCCTAATTATTTTCCTCTAATCAGTGGTTTGAGGGTGACTTTGGTTCTGTTAGGCTGATACATTGTCATACTCATTAAAAAAATTAATTTATTTAAGCCAACTCCAAATGTATGCACATGATATCTCTGCTGCAAACTCATCATTGCCACATAAGTCACACTGAAGGCCACCATGACCTTTTGTTTTCAGGAAAATTGTCTCAAAAGAACAACAATAAAAATCAAAAAGAGACAAAAGAAACTTCTGCAATGCCATGAAAGACCAGCAAAATGCACTGAGGCTCTGTCAAAACACAGCTGTAACATCCCATCCCTTCCACATCACTCAGAAGGATACGAGAGAATTTTCAATAAAGCAACAGAACATGAAGGTTTATACATCTTTGATGTCCCACAGCTGGAGGGAAAGACAGCAGTTTACTAATCCTGTACCATTTCCCTTTCATTAGTTAAGGTTTTCAGTTTTGGACGGTGCTAAATTTAGAAGGAGAGGTTAATTGTTTAACCTTATAAAAATAATTATGCTTCTTTTGGTGCTGCCTTAAAAAAAAAAAAAATCATCTTTTTAGTTGCCCAAAGGATTTAAAGCTCAATGCAATGGTGAACTCTTTAGTGGAGACTGTACCTGATTCACTAAACAAAAAATCTGAGACTAGACTACAAGTTTTTATAGATTTTGGATCTGTCTGCCTATGCTGTGGGGAAAACAACCTCCCAACACTTATTTAAAACAAAACTTGAAATCAGGTTTGGATTTTTTTTATTTCTGTTTTGGTTTGGGGTTTTATTTTAAATTCAGTATTTCAATACTGCACATGTACAATTTAATTTCTATTCCAGTTACTACTGTTATTTGGCTGGAAGAAGAGGTGGTGTGCCATACCTAAGTCTGATTTGAAACTTTCAAAAAATTTTTCAATCAGAATTTCTTGCACTTCTTTAACTATTTGTCCTCCTACATGTTGTGATTTATGTTTTTTGTTTTCCCCAGTAGAGGTGGTTGAGTAGTGATAATTCCTTACACTCTCAACAAAACTGGTGTTCAGCCCAGCCTTGTCAGTCACACAGATCTGTGTACAGAGGTAAGAATTTCAACCTCCATTCTGGTCACCGTTTTTTTCAAATTAATTGATACTAATATGGTTCCCAAAAATGTTAATCCACTCTTGACTTCAGCAGGAGCCAGAGTGAACATTCACTCCTCCCATTTCAATTTTCCAATTACACAGGCCTTTCATATGTTTTCTCTAGTTCTAAAAATAGAAATTGGGGAGGAGAAAGGGGAGTGGTTTCCATTTTAAACAAAAATATTTATATGGTGTAAAGTGCTTAATCCAACAGGTTGTTGGGATATTAATACTAAAATTTGATTAGGAGATGGAATTTTCTTGAGCATATTTTCTAGTTAGCATATACTTGGTTTACCTAAATAAATAATCAGGTAAAACACATAAGAAATTTATTTATGAAGATGGGAGGAAGAGAGCAATAAACAATTCATATGACAACACCCTTGTACCAAAGTATAGCAATTTAATGTGTAACTTCACCTTCAGTAGAGAGAAGAGGGTTACAATAGATACTAGCCTTCTGTGAATAGCTATTTACTGACAATCAGTGGCTTTGTGTGCATATTTGCATACATATATATGTATGTATGTATATATATATATTTATACACACACACACAGAGCCAAGACAAAGCACATTCACCTTCAGCCCAGCTTTTCAACAGTTGCCTCACAAGGAATCTCAGTGAGCCCCATCTCTCATCCTCTGACACCCTTCATGCATGTGTAAATAGAAACACAAAGTGTGGACTGCAACCTCAGAACAATGCGCTTGTGTCATGAATCATCTGCACCCGTTTTGCAGAGATGCAAATACCTTCATAAATAAGATTTTCTAAAGACCTAGGAAAAACTGCTCCACATTTCCTGACCTTCTCCTGTTTGTCTTGAAAACCCTTCAGGTTTTCAGACTTCGAACAGTTTTGTTTCTAATATTACTTCAAAGTTTGGTGCTGTCCTCCTTCAGCAATGAAGACGAGCCAATCTTTCATGTGACTTTGCTCAGGTGTTCATCTCCCTGCCACAGGCACTTCATTACACTAATTTGTTTTCACATATTAAAGTAGATCAGGCAGTATATATTCATAGATCAGGTAGTATTCCTGTCATGGAAATTGACTGTACTTTGAGCAAGAGGACCCTGATCCATTATTTGACATCTTTCATGCTCTCTCAGTCTAAAGGTTAATTACCACTACTGACACAGTTCCTAAGTGCTGTTTGAAATAGCACAATGCTCTACAGATGTATACAGCAAAACCCATTGCAATATGAAATAGCCCAAATTTAAACTAGTTGAGCTTAAAAATTATTTTTGGTTTCTCTCAGTCAGTGAAGTTTATAGATATTTACCCATGTGCCGAACAACAGGTCATCCTCCAATCAATAAGCTTTCATGTGCTCAGCAAAGGAGAGAGGAGGTTTTTGCCCTACAGTCAGCATAGTACCCTCTGAACACAAGAATAATGCATGACTTGGCCAGTCACTGTCACCAAGCAGTGATGTGTATGAGCTGCAAAGAGCATTTTCATGTTTAAGATGAAATAATTTATTTTTAAATATTCAGCAGTCAGTGCCTTCTTCGTATTATACTCACAGGGTCTCAAGCCACAGGCTGTGATTCCGTGTTGCCAGGGAGGCTACTTGTCAGCAGCTGTAGTGTGAGCAGCAGCAGGAGGCTCAGAACAAGCATGTGAAATAAAGTGCACACGCCACAGACAGCACAGTGGCTGCTTTGCTAAGTGGCACCAAGCACTTCACCCTGCGGGAGCCCTCAGATCTCTGCGCCGAGCAGCTGGGCTGCACTTTCCTCCTATCAATAATGATGATAAATAATAGTAACAGCAGCAAAGTAAAGGGAAGCTCTGAGCTTACAAACTGCATCAGGTGGACTTTGTGCTCTTGCTTCCAAGAGCACAGGGATTACTTTGCCCACCTCTCCCCCCATGACCTCTGCTTTCGCAGGGCTGGCTGGGGTGCTGAGATGCAGGACTGCCCTGTCTCCAGGCAACAGGCAACCCTGAGGCTCTGCAAACCTCTGCAATGCACAACAGGAGAAGCTGGGACAGGTGCCTCCCCAGACTTCATGGAGTGTGGGATAGAAAGAGCTTTTTCAGTTTCAAAGAAAAAAGCAGAGAGTAAAACAAGCTGCCAAACTACTTTCTGCCAATGAAAGCAGGTTCCAAGGTCTCCCTGGGGCTGCCTGGTCTCCCTGGGGCTGCCTGTTTTCCCAGCACTGCTCACTGGGAAGATATAAAACTTACTGTGACTTTCTCTTTTCTTTCTCAGTGCTCTGTATGTTCTCACCTAGGTACACCTCTTCCTCCTGCAGGAATTTTACAGATTTACTAGCCACCTTATTGGCAGCTGTCTCAATTCCTGGAGCCATGTTTTGACCCTACCAGTGTCATGATTAATGGACATGCACCCACATTACCAGGCTTCAGAGATGGTTTGTGGGAGGAAAAGATCAGCTGAGAACAGATGATTCATCAATCCTTATATTCACAAAGAGTTCTTCATCAGTAAAGGGATAAACTTCTGGGCCACAGAGATATGTGGGAGTATGTACACCAACTCCAGTGGCATTCAGATTTCATACACAGTGCCTTGGGCAGGTTTACTCATAATGCACTGTTCCACTCAGCCTCCAGCTTCAGCTGATGTTGACAGAGACTGGGACAGTCTGATGAAGATTTCATATTTGAGGAAAGACCAAAGAACAACATGAGCTAAGTTATAGACAAACCTGGTCCCCAAGCATCTTCAATTCTCAGACAATCTACAGGCTTCTGATATACAAAACATGAACTGCAGAGGATGAAGCTATTTGAAAAAGAACTGGAAATATGCTCAGAGAGCTTCTGTAGTGTTCAGTTGCCTTTCAAACAATTCTTCAACCTGCCATATGGACATTATGTAATTGCAAAATATACAAGGAAGAATCGTCATGAATAAAAAAGGTATGACAAATTGCTGCATGAAAATAATCTGATCCAAACCAGGATTAATTCAAAGAAACCTTGTGTCTAGGATGAAAAAGGGGTCACAATGGCCCTTTCCTACCTTGCTTGATGCTGTGTCAGCATTTGAGGTTCTTAGCCGTAAACATAATTTGTGACACAATAACACTGCACACCAAACACAACAGGTAGCCTAACCTTCCTCATCATCACAGTACTAATACACTGTCCAGTCAGGATTTTTACTTTCATTCACCATGACTAGAAACATTAAACAAACACTACCCCCAGAGCTGTATGAAAAGATAAAATCAGGAGCACTCTTCAGAGCTTGGGAATTCTCATGACTCCTGCTGCAATCTCAGCTCCTTGCCCATAGCTTTCCTTCTCTCTTACCAACTTTTACAGCCTCACTGTCTTGGCAAATAGCTTATTTTCCTTCTTGCACTGACAGCTGTTATTGTAGGAGACAGCACAGTATAAAGTTACTCATTAAGGGAGGTAAAGAACTACCTCCCTTCAACTCCAGTTGAACTTTGGGGAAAAGTAAGTACAGTCCTTCTTTTCTCCTTTGTGAGCAATGGCATGGAACATCAGAAAATAATGGCCTAAGTGCACCTTGTACAGATGTCCTCGAGGAGATTAACTCAGGGCATGCCATTCCCATCCTTTGCAGTTCAGGGTGTGGCTTCCCAACCAGCTACACCAATTTTACAGCAATTTGCTTAAGTCTGAAGGGTGAGGTGGGACCTGTGTACCAGGTAGGTGTCCTGGATTTCAATCTGAGTTTACCCACTGACAGAGGAAGGGCAAATCTTTCTAGCTTTTAAATCAGATAAGCTTTTCCCCCCACAGTCTTATGTACATAAAGACTATCTTGAACCACGTAAATCTTTTTTACAGCTTTTCCCTTTCCCGACATGCCCATTTTGCAACACTGCCTCAGCTAAAGCAAGAAGAGTTGCAGCAAAGGATCTGGAGGAATGGTAAATGGAAGGACAGAAGGATAAATAAAGGGGCTGGACAGTGATATGGCACCACTGTAAAGCTGAAGCTCAGGGGTCCTTTCTGAGACAAGATGTGCTCCAGATCAGAGATGACAGCAAAGATTCAAGGGGACAACTTCATCTTCCGTTAGGAAACCACTGAGGTCTTCAGAGCACACTCAGCAAAGCACTGCCACCACTGTCTTCTTGAGGACCTATAACTTAAAATACCCATTTAAGTGCTCTGGAGGAAATACTCCAGATGCTTTCACCCACTGCAAACCCAACTCTTCTGCCTGGTGCTGTTTTGTGCAAATCGATCCCTCATTCAGAAATTAAAAACAAAATGAGCAGCACTGAAAGACACATCAGAGGAGCTCTGATGGAGAAGAAGCCCAGAGTGATGCTGATTGATGACTCCCAGACTGCCTTTCCCTGAAGCAATAATGAAGTACGTGCCTGGGACAGCAGCCCTGAGCACTGCATGGAAACACTTGAACAGCTCGCCTGCACCCACAGACCTCCCTGCCTGAGGAGCACATTTAAAACAGTTCTGCAAAGCACTACTGCCAGGGTCTCTCCTGAAAAAAACAAACATTCCCTTCCCTTCCATCCTCCTCCCCTTTAAATCAAGCTCAAACCCCAAATCTGGGGGCACCTCTACTGTGTGTATAATGGTATCTGTCCAACATTCCTCAGTAACAGAACCGTTTGGAATGGGGAGGGGAGTGCTGCTCATCCTGGGCAGGCACAGTACAAGGGATACAGGGAAGATAAACAATGCCCTTTGGAGGTTCCAAACAGAGCCTACTGCTGGTGCTGAAGGCAGTTATTTTAATCCTCAGCTGCAAGTCACCAGGACACAATAAAAGAGAATTAGCAAAGAAAACATTTAATGATAACAATGAGCATTCGTGCCTTATTCCTTGACTTGCAGCTGAGAGTATTCAGTAATTCAGAGGTGGACGAGAAATTAGGAACAGGAAAACCTAGAGCAGTCTCCCTGCCACTAAGAGTGACAAAAGCAACTCATCAGCAGAAGGAAGAGTAATGCCTTAATCATCATTTTCCTGCCAGACAAGCCCCAAACTCTTTCAGAAATGGGGCACAAAAAGAAATTTTATATCATAAAAAAACCAACCAAATGAAAATTACTCTACATCAGTAGAGTACTCTACATCATACTCAGAAGGAACATAGATGATCAAAAGATTCTGGTTTTTGGATGACAAAAAGAGAAAAAATAAAAGGCCAAACCAGATGGGAAGAATTGCTTCAGTTTGAACTGGTAAAGATTTTTTTCTAAAACAAAAATAATACAAATTATTCACATTAATTCCCCAAAGTTTTTTTTTTTTTGATCTAAGATGAAATTTTAGTTTTTACATTTTCTAACTTAAAAACCATCAACTACCCCAAACAAAATACCACACAATGCCTCTTTTTATAAAATGTTTGGATCTAATTTTAATAGGAAAATGTACGTTTCATTTTTCGATATTAAAAAGATCAGCCTCGGCCTTTCTAAACAAAAAATATATTGCATTAAAAAATCTGGAAGTAAATATTTTAATGTTAACAAATATATATATATACATATATACATATATGTAGCCCTACTATTGATTGAATCTATTTACTTAATTTTAACTTGATTTTATGAAGATGTATGGTCTCTGTGAAGATTCTTGGATATAAAAGTTTGAGCAATTTTTGTCTTTCTTAAAAATTGTCTACTGCAGAGATGTGATTCACACACTTGATATGCACAGCTGATTTTCTATTCACAGGAAAAGAACCATCATAACACTAAACTTTTCATCAATTGTCATTACTACTGATCAATAGAAAAAACACAGAGCAAAAGACCAAGATCCCAAGGAGATCAGGCAGCACTTTGAGATTGGCTTTGTACATCTAACATTCAGGACTACTGAGTACCTCTGGGGATTTATATTGCTAGTCCTAAACATCTGGATTTACATTTAGTTAATTTGCACTTTTCCAAATTAGTTCTTTTTCCAACTATATCTTGAAAAAAGAAAAACAAAAAAACCAAAAAACAGAAAACATTTCATCACTGCTTTTTAGAAGTCACCATCACTTATCCTCATTTCCTGAGATGATTTGTGGAATACACACAATTTCTTCTACCGTGTGGTCACACTAAGTCTCCAGGAGAATCAGAGCTTTGCTGTACTGATCTTCAGGTATTTTAAACAACCATAAATTGTGCTCATGTGAGTAGTCTGTACTTACAGTCTTTACTTTGAACACTGGCTTTTGGCAGAAGGGCCCAGAATAGCAGAATGCCAACTCCTGGTTCCAATCAGTTCAGAGACTTTGGCCTTCAGTGCTGCTACCAGATAGCATACAGAACTGGGAGATGGAAAGGGAAATGGAAAAGCAAAGGCAGTCCTGGCAAATAAACACACTTTCCAGTAACGTGATCCATACATGAATCCAACTCACAGGCCAATAATTGTGATAAACTTATAGCTCCATTCTGAGAGCTGAGCGCTTTAGTATGGGGGGAAAAAAGAACAAACTCTTTCCTTCTTGTTAACTGAATCCTTGTGGGAGAAATAAGTTAAGGCTGAGGATATTATTTTTAGCTTTCTTGGAATGTACTGTTGGATATACTTTGCAGCCAGAAATGCTATAAATGGTCCAGGTCAGTTTGAGGAGTCAGTGACAAATTCTGCCTTGCCAAACATGTTCTCTGTACTGCACTGGGTCTCCATCTTTCCCTCTCTAGCACAGAAAGGTGCTACCTAGACAACAGCAAGAATGCCCAAGTGTGATAACCCTGCTTCAGAGCGTGGGGAAACCAGTGGGTTGGATAGCCACAAACTCTAATATCCTGTCATTAACAGTCACCAGGGAAAAGTGCCAGGTGGCAATTATACAAGGCCAGTTCACAGGAAAAGCTTCCTCCCAGCTTCCTGTGCTCAGGGGCTGGCTCCAGCCATGCTGCAGGGAGGGACTAAGCCTGTTAATGCTCCTAGATACTTTAAAATGTCAAGACAGCGCTACAAGTCCATCTGAAAATTAGCACCTCGTTAGTGATTGGACATTCGAAAATAAACCTTTCACAGATGATTAAAAAAGGAATTTTATGTTCCTTAAACATACTGTGAAATATACATTTGTACATGCTGCTGGAGGTGTTGGTCCACTCCTTTGCGTGCTCTGCTCCATGCTTTTGGGACAGGAACAGCTGCAGAAATGTTCAGCTCAAGACCTCTGTGTGCTGGGCACTGGACACTAAAATACAGGCAGAGCCCTGCCTTTACAACCCCCTCCATCTCATCCAGCCACTAAATGCCTGCATGTCCTCTCCACCTCAGCTCTGCTGACCCTTGCTTCTGAGGAGAACAGCCCTGAATGTCCAGCACAAGCATGTCCAAGGCTGCTCCTGTTTTTTTATCTGCCAACAGCTGTCAACAAATGTAATGTCTGCCAAGGATGCAACTCCCATCCATTAGAAGGTAACCGGAGCATGAGTCATCTTACTAAGGACAAACCAGACATTAGATTATCATTATCTCTACAGTGCACAAGCCTGGCCAGCAGCTGACTTGTGTGTAGGCTCCTCTCTCAAAAGAGCTCTCAAGATTTTGACTAAATAGATGCATCAATGCAAGCAAGAAAGAAACCTCAGCTTTAAAACAGGTCAGGGCACTTGATAGTAATAATAACCTTTTTCATGCTCTGCAAGTTTAAAAATCAACTAGTTTTCAATTTATTGTCTTTTTCATGTAAGCTGAATAGAATTTTTTGATATGCAGTTTTAAAAGGGAGGAAAGGGAATTTCTGGATAAGTCCTTTAATATTTTCTTCCCGTTCCTGTTTTGTCACAGAAAGGAAGAACAATGGGGGAAAACAGGAAGATAAACCTTCCAGAAGTAAAACTTTTTCATCATCAGACTTCTATGAAGGGGAATGCAAAGTTCCACAAAGCTGGTTTCTACACAAAATAAAATACATTTCCTACAAGAAAAATCTTATCAACTGTTTTACTGTCTTTATATAGATGAGGAAGGAAGGCAGAGAGGAATCAAGCTACTTCCCACTGTCAGTATGCAGTCTAGGCACAGAGCTAATAATTGAATGCAAAATTCCCCAAAACCACTTCATTACTTAGAGTGTAATACTATCCTTATTACTGATTTTAGTAGTTATCACCTTTCACTGATCCCAGCTCTTACTCATAAGCCCAAGAATAAAAGCTTCAAATACACGCACATATACCCCTCTTATGTATCTGTTTCCTGAGAAGTCTCTACAGTGAGAGAATAGTTCTGGCAGCTTTTAAACTAAGTCCCAGCTTTACTCAATAATTTTCAAAATGCATAAATCAAAAGATACGGTACTTTTGTAGGTCTCAAAATAAGCAATGCAAAGCCTTCACTGCCGTTCTCAGGGACACCCTATCTCAGCCACTCCACCCAGGACATGGCACAACAGTGAAAGGCAGCTCTGCTTTCCTGTCCTGTCACATTGGGTAGACCTAATTTTTCTCTTGACAAAGCACTTTACCCATGATAGAGTTAGTCAAACAAGCTTTAAATTACTCTGTAGCATTCGATGTAAGTGACAGGAGCTGTTATATTTCTAATGACAATTTCTTTCCTCTTCCGTCATGGTTGTTTCCAGGTTACACAAGCTCCCAACTTCATAGGGAAACAACATAGTCCAAACCAGTTCCCACATGCCCCACTGTTAGCATCAGAAGGATTAGCTCCCAAGTCCCTGGGAATACCTCCCAAAAGGTCAACCCACTGCTGGCAGAATCAGCTCTAGCAACATTTGAGTCCTCTAGAGCCATTAGACACAGAAGTGGCAAACCCATGCTACATTGTCAGCAGCCACTTACAGCCTGATGAGAACCTCCTGCAGCAGAAGAGCTGAAACCTCCGTCTGTCCCAGCTGAGACCACAAGCTCTGCTCCTCAGAGAAGGTGCTCAGGATGCATGGCTGACCTGGCACTCACCCTCGACGCTCCTCTCTCCCTGCTTAGCGCGCACAGCAAACGTCGGCCACGGCAGCTCCTGGGACAGTCACAGTGCGAGCAGGCTGCCACCAAAACCCCTGGCCTGGGGGCTTGCAGGGAGCATGGAACAGGAGCATCCCATTTATCTGTGCAGAGCGAACTCAGACGTCCCATGCCAGCCATGTACACGTCAGAAGCCATTTGCCGCTTCACTGGTAATTTGAGAACCGCGCACACGGGGCATGGCATCGTTCCACACCGCTCGCTGTGATAGCTCCTCCTGATACCACCGTGGACAGCATTTAGGAGGCACCAAATTGCCTTGCGTGAAGAGAAAGCTATGTGAGCTCATTCCCCTGCTTACCAAGCTCAGAGTAAAGTAAAGCCCAGAAGGCTTCCCCAGCTTTATCTTTAGTATAAATACAATTTAGGACAGAGGAAGATTTTCTTGGAGACTAATTTTGTAGGTATTGGAGAGTAGCACAGCTTCTCCAAACAATTTAATTCACAGTCAAAAGAAAAATTAAAGAAAATTAGAACTTTTTCAGTATGATATCCAATTCTTTTGGTCAATGCAGCCTCCATTTACAGGCTTATATAAAAACTCTGAACCTTTAAAAACTTCTTACTCCATTCTCACAAAATTACAGTTTCTTTAGAAGGTGTCAAACTGTTCAACATTTTATTAAGGAAAAAAAGTGTATGTTGTCACTTCACACACTGATAATCATAATAATAATATTGAACTATTAATATTCTGCCCAAAAATGTGCTTATAGAAACTACTTTCCCTTTTTCCACTTCTGTAATCACACCTCAGCAAAACACATATTGAGTATTGTGACATAATTGCGGTAAATGAACCTCAAAATTTGTTGCTTCTTCTAAGAAGGAGTTGGGTTTTTTCTACTTTAATTTTTAACAAGTTTGAAACATAATCAGTTGTTGAACATATTTTTATGGGGACAACCAGCAGAGCATCACAAGGAACCAGAAGTGATAGCAACCATAGAAAGCACAACTAAAAACTGCATTTCTATTCATGAGGTTACAAGAGGATGCAAAAGGAAGAGTGCCCAAATCTTATGCACAAGCACACACTCATTCCTCTCCAAGATTTATTTTTTTCCCAGCTCCCAAACCTATGCTTTTCCCACCCCAGGCTCTGCCTCTGCTTTCTGGAATCAAGGGACTCGGCCTTTTTTGTGCTCATGTTGCTCCAGCTGTTCCTTTGTAGAAGTTGCTAAGTGGATGTGTTTGAAGTCAGAAGCAGGCAGCTTCTGTTCATCAACAAGTGTCAGTTGCACCAGGAAAAAATCCCAAACTTGAGGAATCCTTTCCCTGAGCTGGTGCATGTTTAGACTGACCCGTGCTACCCACAGAACTTCACCCCTGAAATATTGCTAGTCTCAGCCTGGCTTCCTGTGGCTCAAGGATTTCACCTGCCTGCTGGGATATCAGGCTGTGCTCATCCCCAGCAGTGGGATTGCCCATCCAACAGAGAGCAAGCTGCTGGCCCAAACTGGGGCATGCCACTCGCTCAGCACTTCAGCTGCAAACATCTGTGAATATGAAGGGAGACTGTGAATGAAAAGGGATGCAGAGGGGTGCTCTATGCCTCTCTCCCATGGCCTGAGCATCCTCTTAAGCAAGAAAAAGAAGGCAAGAAAACGAACATCATTATTACTCATTAGTACTGAGTTTAAAATGCAGGACAATGCAACATACTCTCCTCCTGTCATAGTAGCTGGACCTCATCATTTGCCATTTTGCTGCTTTGACTCATCACCTGAACTGAGATAACAAAGACAGTTTTTTGCACACCCAAGATGCTACACCATGTGTACCATGAGCTACCATGTGTACGTTCCTTTTCCCTAGAGCTTGCATCAAAACAGAACAACTTTCAGCAAGGGGGGAAGAAAAAGTAACTGAAAGAAATCGATTTTTAGAAAGAATGTAACATTATGCCATTTTCCTTATATGGCCACTGGTATCCCATGCAGAGGCACAAACAATAGCCAGCTTGGCAGGGGGTGGAGTAAGAAGAAGACTTGGGGGAAAAAAATTATATATATATATATATATATTCCCTGCTGGCCCTCACCCTCCATTTCCTCTTGAATTTCTTTGTGACTGCACTGAAAGGGGTCAATAGCTCTCAGCTTGAGAAATGCAGTTTTGAAAGGACTATCACCAGCATCTGTATTTAAAGCATGCCTTTTACTTCACAGCCCCCCAGCTAATGCAAAGCTTTTAAAAGGCGAGCGCAAGATAAACTTTCAGGGTAAAGAAAAAGCGAAGGGGAGAGGAGGAACAGTGCCTATCTGCCTTGGGCTTACTGACACTTTCACTGGAATAAAGCTTGCCTGGCAAAGCAGGGACAGGCAACATAAGCTGCAGATGATCCAGAGTGCCACGGATCATTACCCCCAGCTTTAGTCTCCACCTCCCCATGCTTTAAAGCACATTATGAAACCACGTGAAGCAGCCAAGCACCACACTGGAAAAGAGTTTCAAGTAATTAAAAACAATGGGAAAATTAGAGCAGGACTCATCATTGAGCATATCAAAGCTTTAAAATCTTCAGCGTGTAAGAATTTTGTATCTGACAAACACAGGCAACTTAGTCAGATTTTAATAAGTTTAATTAACTTATCTTGATAATGAAAGATTGCACCAGTGGCTAAGTGGCTAAGATTATATTTAGGCTTTCTGTTTGAAGAAATACTCCAGAAAAGCTATGGCATTTTAGAGCCAGGATTTATTGAGAGGGAGGAGGAACAGGACTGTAACCTCCTTCTTTGAGTGCCAGAGGACAGAGCCCATGTGGAAGGCTGGCACATGCCCAGTTTTTCAGGACCCCCAGGCTCCATTTCACATTGAAGCCTCATTCAAACATCCAATGGCAATTAAATTGCAGTTGCTTTTTCTATTAGGATGTTGTTTTTAAATCACTTTGGAAGTGGATGAATCCACACAAGGAATTTGTACAGCTCAGCTGTTGCTGTAGTCTCCAGGTGTAACCCGGTCATCTGCATTCCAGCATGCATCTGTCTTAGAAACTGACTGTTCTCCCTAATAAAACTTTTCCAAATATGAGGAAGAAAACCCGGATGAAATGTCACAGAAAGATGCTCTACTTTGTATTAACTAAATACAACCAGGTATGGTTTTCCATTTCAAATTTATTTGACTGTATCTGGTTATTTCACTGGAGCCTTTCAGTAAACATTAGAAGAAGCCCACATCATTCATCTAAGCCAAGTCTGAAATTCACAGATGGAAAGGTGCAGTAGTACCTCCAGCAGCACCACACACAGCAAAAAGGAATTTCATCCTACCAAATTGTCTGGGAGAAAAGCCAAAGAGACCAGAGAATACTCCAGAAGCACAGAAGTAAATTGCCTCTGCAAGTCTCTAGCACTGGCAGCATATGACTTTGCATTTCACTTTAGCTCCCAATCATGTTATCTTTCTCACAGGCATTCAAATACATTAGTCTGTACCTTATCAGATCCTGAATTACGACTGTAGAAAAGCTCCTAAGTCTGAGAAATGTAGTTCAGAGACGTTTATGGGGCTGTAATGAGTACTGACAGATAAGCCACGCTCATGCAAACACACTTGCAACTGATGTCTGGTTTAACACAATACAGCCCTAAGCCTTCAAAATATAGCCTAGGAAACAGAATCCCCCCATCACCTACTACTAATTGCATCTGCAGCGGTCAGGGGTTGAAAGAGAAGTAAGCAGATTAATTCTATTAGTCTGTGCAATAGTATCCCAAGGGGACAAAGGAAAATCCCATCATTTAAATCAGGGCTGGTAGACGCTGCTGGGAATGATGTTACATACTAGTAGGGGATTAAGAGTTTGGACTAAAGGGCCTAATTTTTTCTAGATCTGGTTTCCATGAGTCATAGCAATTAGAACTGCAAGGCTTTTGTGTTTGTTTTTTTCGACTTACGGATGACCTGATACATCTTTCCGAGTTGAAAACAACATTATTAAATTAATTTCTTACTAAACCCTTTCCCCACAACATACATTCCTGTATTCCTTTTTCTTAAAAAGTTTTCTGTTTAAATTAAGGTATTTTCAATACAAAATTAGTTTAGAATACAAAATCTAAGTATTACTTTATTAATCCCTCATATGTCAAATTTCTCTTTCTTCAGCACATTCCTCCCACGCTTTTAACCTATATTTATCTCAACCATATGGGCAGTCTTGATCCTCTGAAAGTACATTTTTGCTGAGAAACGTTCCCCATGCTGTAAATGCATTGTAAGCTTTCATCCCTGAAAACGTGGCAGGCAGTGGTGACAAAGCCCTTCTTGAGCCAAATGAATGGAAAAAGTAATTTGCTCAATCCAGTGCAAGTGAGCCTGAGCATCAGAAGCACTGTCTGCCTTACCTGTGTGCTGCTTTGAGGGGACAGACTTTCAGGGAAATACTTGTTCTCCTCAAGAAGTCAGGCTGTACTGCATATGCATCTGTCAGGATCCTTGCTTCAGGTCTCTAACACTGTGATCGAGGCCGGTCAACCTGTCAGAAACAGCAAGGAAAATACATAAGACACATACTGGACCTGAGGAGAAGTCTGCCACCTTGTTTTACTTCCTCCTGCTTGGGAAAGACCAACTCTTTCTTGTACACCTGAAGAAATGAGGGGAAGCATCTCCTAGTGACCATGAAGACCCTATCAAGGTCAGGACTAAAGGCAAAATCTTCTTCCCCACTCTCCAGCTCATAAGGCTGACCAGAAAAGGGCTTTGACTGGAAGGCAATAGGAGGACAGGACTATTTCTAGCAGCATAAGGAGGAAACAATGAAGTTGCTCTGCATCTTCCCCTCTTACTCCTCTGCACAGCAGAGGAGAGTCATGCCCAGGAAGAGGTGCAGCGTGTCCCAAAAGGCAAGTTCCAGAACAGGGGATGGAGTGGTGTGTGATAAAACACTGGTAGTTTAACACACACACACCCTTTCTATATTGTAGGCAACAAATGTGCACACATCTGCTCACCTGCTGGATAGATGCTAAAGTACCACTTATTCTGAATGGAGGGAGCCAGAAATGATTGAGGATCAAAAAAAAAAGGTGATGGAGTTAAGAGGCAGGTAAGGGTGGGAGGAAAACACCAACAGATGCTCAAGGGGTGAAAGCAATAAGGCAAGCAAAAGAAGGTAATTCAGAGCCTGCAGAACGGCATGAAAGGGCGGTGGGAGAGGAGAAGGGATCATGCCAGATTGCATCTGTTTTCTACTTGCAGAAATCAGCCAGACACGGGGCACAGAGGTGGGGCCATCACTTTAACTGAGCAACCCTTCCATAGCAGCTCCTCTCTGGAGAACAGCAGCGAGTCTGGATCTCATTCTCCCTGACAGCTCCAGTTCAGATATGAAGGTGGCGCCATGTAAATCCATTTCATGATATTAATTCTCTCCTCTCTAGTCTACCTTGTTGATTTGCTTTCTTTTGAAGCCCAAATCCTCTGCCTTACCCTGCCTCTCCAGATCTCGGGGCCAACACCAACTGTCCATGTGAAACATCAGGTAGCATCTCTAACCCCTCTGCATCACACAACACTTAGCACCTCCTTCAGGATCGAGATGAAAAGCTGGGAGAGAGGGTCTTGTCACAGCAACTCCTCCCTGAGGCAGGGCTGCAGAGGACATGTCAAGCTCCCAGTCTCTGTCATGCTGTCTGAAGATGACAGCCATACTGAGCTGAACTGCCATTTGTCAATCAGGGATTACAAAGCCACCTACAAGCCAGCTGGAAAGTGCTAATGTCACAGCAGACCACATGAAAGGAAATTCCTCCCCCGCACGGGGTATCAGCCCTCTGTCAGCAGCTCCCTGCTCCCCAGCACAAAGGTGTGATTTCACACTCGCCCAGGATGAGAGAGGGACTTTAGTGGGAGCACAGGGGCGTTGGTGAGGAGTGCTGTGCACCCTGGACATCCATCCTACATGCAATAGAGGGGCAGCATGGTCTAGTGAGCAGAGCAAGGGCCCACCAAATGGTATTTGGGCAGTTCTCCGTGCCTGTGTCTCCAGTGGACTCTTTCAGCACTTTCAGGGTGGTTCATCCTCCCATGGGTGTTTGTTTACAAAACTCCTCTGCTCTGTATATCCTGGCATTTCAAATACACACATACCAGCCACATCCTGGTTTCTTTCAAGGGGACGGGCAAATATCTGTGAAGTGCAAGTGATTGTATGCAGAAAATGCACATCCATACACTTCTACACAGGACAAAGTGCCTGCTGCCTAACAAAAACATATCCTGTTACACACAGTCCTAGTCCTTTCAGACATAAGGTACTGAATATTAATTCCCAGCCTTTGAAGACAGTGAGGGGAAAAGTTTATTCAAGTTTGTAAAGTGATCTGAAACCACAACATGGAAAGTGGCCCAGGCAGGCATACCAAGAGTCATCAAAATTTTGATTCAATGGCATTTTTGTAGCAATTTTCCCTTTCCATTATGGAAGGATAGGCCTATCCATGTAAGCAAGCCCCAGTCATCCCCTATTACTATTCCTGCTGATGCACCACTGTGATCAGAAGCAGAAGCTATCATATATTTAGGGTCACTAATAATGTATTTTGTCTTCTGTGTGTGCTTGCTCAGATGAGAGATTTCAATCATCTCTATTCAAGGAACATTAAGAAACACAAGATATATCAGGTCGTATAAATCCTCCTCTCCAGTGGAGGATCATGCCTCTCCTCTCCCCTCTGCTTTGTTTAATCCAATTGAAAGTGTCTCAGGCAGCAGGAATATTCTTCTTTTTCTCAGCAGACTCCAAAAAATTCTGATAGAGAGCTGTCTTAAACACTTGTTTCATGCATAAAGCGTCTGTCTGGCTTTGTTTTTTTTAAAAATGTGATTCCTTAGTATCTCACCAGAGTAAAAGCAGTAGCATGAGAGAAATGTGAATTAAGGAAATAAAAAGCAGGCTTCTTCTCCAAGGCTGATGTGGAGGGACAGAGATGGACAGCAGCACTAGAGCATCCAACACTCCTCTAGCCTGCAGGTGAATTTTCAATAGAGGTCTATGGATCATCTGGGCTCAATACATTTTTAATAAGAAAACAAAAATAAACAAAAGCTCAATGTGGAATTTCACCCAGTTGTTGCCCCAGTCTCACATTCTCCCTAATCAGCACTGGCTGCTATCAGAGACAAGACCCTGGATTAGACATGACCCGACCTGGGCCAGCAGCTCACGGGTGCTGCTCCCACAGCACTGCACGGAGCCCCACACCCTTGAGGCTTTAGACTGTGTGGCTCCTGAGTTTGATTTAAGGGGCACAACTACTGGAATTTAGTTTCTGAAAAAAAGTTTTCTTTTAAGTCCAACCCTCGTCACAGCTTTCTCCCCACCTCAATGTTTCTATGCTTTGGGGCCCCAGTGGTGGCATGTTTTGCAAATTACTTTTTTTTCTTCCTTGTGTACTTGTACAACCACACACATGGTTGTGTTAAGCCACTTAATCAAGCATAAGCAACGAGAGTTTGCACTACACACTGACACAGACATCAGGAGGAACACAAAGCATTCCCATTTAACATTTTATGCATCAGAAATAACACCAAAACAGATGTAAAGCAAGCCAATTCTTCATTACTTAACACAACACAAATCTTTGTGCATTAAATACAAGTGAAAGAGAGCTGTGGAGTTGGCATTAGCTTGACAGATGTTGAGATGAGCTGCACCAGAACTGAGTATCTCAGCCTGAAACAGTGCATGCATTAAAAAGGCGTCTGCTTATTGTTTGATATGTGTATTTATTTACATAGACAGCTTGCTGACATGCTGAAGGGCTGGGGAGGGTGGTGTAGGCTGGCATTTTAAACCCTCAGCAGGCATTCAGCAAGTGGCCTGTTATCCTTTGGTCATGTCACTAGCTTCCATTTTATTGCTGAGTGGTAGCAGAAGAGGGGAGCAGGGAAGGAACCAGGATCCCCTCCATTGTGCAGACTTAACTCCCTCCAGGAGCTTGCCCTTAGCACACAAGGCAGCATTCCCAAGCTCAGCCTCCACAAGCATGTTGCCCCTAGGGCTCACCCTCCAATTTCTGGGGCCTCTGTGCCTTTGACACAGACATGGGAAGGGTCTCTGAAAAGCAAGTCAAGTGCAGCTCATTGTTGCATAAAGAGATTTTTCTTAACAAGAAAGAAAATTAATTAAGTGGATAAAATCCCACAGGTTGGAACAACAGCTGAGGAATTATCTTTCTATCAGGTTGGTAATGAGGACTAAAAAACCTCACACAAACATTAACAGCTTAATATGGGCTCATTGGCATTTCAGATCAGATGTGAGATTTGGCATTCCCAGGAGCACCAGATGCAACTCCAGTTACAGACCAAACTAAAATGCATTTTGCCCTGCTGAAAACAGTCTTGTGACAATGTCTGAAAACTAAAGGTACATATCTACCTACACAATAATTTTTTCCCACAGAAATTATGCCCAGGGGGACTGTAGGTCACAACATCCAATGCCTCAGGTTAATCTGACTCACCTCTGACACCTGAGTTTAGATATGTCAAGTGTGTGAGAGAGTTCTTCAACATGCTGTGTTGAGCCAGCACAAATATGGGTGCACATCAAATGACACGATCAGACACTGGCCAAACCCAGCATCTCTACCCACAGCACTGCACTGAGCCCCACACCCAGGAGTTTCCCACCAACACACTGGCTGCTCAACTGTTAACACTCACAATTACTTCTTAATGCTAACAAAATAATACAGATTTTTTTCCCCATACCCTGAAATGGAAAAACTACCTGCTCTGGGAACAATTACAAGAATGGCAATCATATTCATGGTAACCACCTGCTACTGGGGTTCCTACCACAAAGAAGCTATGTGGCCTACTGAGCACCATGCTGAACTGTGACAAACTATTCAAAGCTACATTTCAGAAATACTTTAACTTCCCTGGCAACTAAGGCAAAGGAATTTGTCCCCTCATCCCAAAAGAGAAAGGGGGGAAAAAAAAAGTGAACTACTAGCCATCTTTCCCAAACATGCCTTTGCACATCTTCCTGCACCTTTGGTACTGTTGATATCACAAGAGGTGATAATCCCTTGGTCCCACAGAACCAAGCTTCTTAATGTGTGCAGCATAAAAGAGCTCCCTGCCCAAAAAGCTAGCTGACTAAACAAATAAAAAGCAGGAAAAAAAATTGTATTTCCCTTGTTACAGATGGGAAGCAGAAATCCAGAGAGACATTGGCTGTAAAGATCCGGCAAGAAGCCAGTGAATGAACTGAGAAGAAAACATCTTCAGTCTTGAAGCTTATTCCTTCAATGGGGAGATCACTTCTTTCTTCCTTTCCTGTTCTCCTGGTTTTCACTCAAATTTGTTCCTTTTACAGCTTGTAAAGTTCACCCTTAAAAACAAAGCTGATGGGCTACTGGTGCTTCTCATTTTATGGGGAGGAGATTTAGGGATTCTGATGTAAATAGTCACAAGGAATTCTTAGCTGGCACCCAAATACTGCCCCAAAGAGGCCAAATGCCCCCCATCCCCTTAAATGAACAAGTGCTAGCAGGTGCAGTTTTGGGAAGTTTTTTAATATACTTAATCATGGGGCTTTCAGTTTACCAACTCAGAACCACTCTAGTGCAGGTACTTCCAAGGTAGATGTTTCATATATTACCCATGTGTTACCAGTCAGCACACATGATAACCCTACCAGATGAAAAAAATATTTTGAAATTGCATGGAAATGAAAGACATCTCTTTCAAGTGTTTTACTAATTAGCCAGACTTACCAAAGGCTAAGGATAATGGAGCATTTCCCCACTATGTCTGCCTCTCATTAATTCAAATGCCCTCTGTGCCCTAAACCTATTGGAAAAAGAAACCAACTGCACTTCTGAGCAATAGAATTAAATTACCTGCCCCAAGGAAGCAGGTTGCCTAACAGAAGTATTTGCAATATTAATAGCTACTTCAAATAATTTTAAATCATCATTTAACAACCATCAGTACTTCTTCAGTTTTTCTTGAATTTGAAATATCTGTAGTGCATAAACAACAGTCAATCTAACTGTTTTTCAAGTTTTTTTCTTGTTTGACTCAGAAATGATGCTTTCTGTCAACCTGAATTGTTAATTTAGGTTTGCTATTGCAGCTCTCTCCTCTTTCCTTGAATAAAGGGCTGGCTGATCCCTGGGATACTGCAGCACAGCACTTGGGTTTTCACACTCAAGCTGTCGCTCTATTAGCTCTACAATCTGGCAGTTTTCTCTCCTACTTTTTAAAGGCTCTCATCTATCTCTTGTAGCTTTTTCCTCAGATTCACCTGGGAAGGAACACTGAAAATTTTGGGCAGGATGTTCCCAGAATTACAGGAGCATTTAAGGGGAGAAAGAACCCCAGATATTCAAAGCAGCACACACTGCATGTGCAGCAAGGGTGTATGTCTATTATAGCAATTCAAACATCTGCTGGTAATGAGGTTAGTTTGGAAAGGCTTTGATTCCTGCCTAGGGAATTTAGTGTAGTTTGCTTGCTCCATGAGAATGCCATGGGCTTCCTCGTGCAGGGTTAGATTCAAATATACTTTCATGTATTACAGAGTTTTATGTATAATACATGTGTGTGTGATTCTGGTCCTTCAAAAGATTTCCCAGTGAAAAAGCTAATACAGAGTGGAGCACTTCATGGAGTTGTATAGCTCTTCAACTCTCCTTTGGAATGTGTCATTAGTTCTGCATAACTGATATCTCTGTTTTATCTTCTTCAGATCCCCTTTCTTTAAACAAACTACAGATTCCCCCACTCCCAAAAAAATGTCTCTTAAGTCCCGATTGTTTTTCTTGAAACACACAATAATTTTAAAGGGCTTAGCAGGAGTATTTCAAGAGGAAAAAGTACACAAAACCCAATAATCAAGTGATAAAGGCCAAAGAGAAAGTCACAGTCAGTTATGGAAAAGGACATGCAATGTTGTTCCATTATCCTCTTGAAATGAAGAGTTAAATCTTGCAAAATTCCATTCCAGTGCCTGCTACTCCACCTAAATCCTCCTGACCACAGCAACAAAGCCATTCTATAGCACATCTTGGCATTTTCATCATGTTCCCAACATCTAGCTCATGGTTCAAAGGTTTTGGTCCTTCAAAGTAATGAAACTGGTGATGAGCACATGAAATCAAATTGCCAACTGCGAAGAAAAAGAAAGTTGATTTTCCAAGACATGGAGGAAACCACCCTCTCCCCTCATATTCTTCTCTGTATTCCCCACTGAGCAGGTCAGGTCTCCTTGCCCACATGTTACATCATTTCTGCATCATATCAGTGTCCAAACTTGTACTGTTCTTATCTGCTTCTTCCTGGAGTCTGGGGTACCTCTGGCTGTGCACAGGTACAAGCAACCACAATAAAGTTTTGATTCTTGCAAATTACTGAACTTTACTTCTGAATAAAGGCTATCATGGAAGACTACGGTGCAAATACACCAGCATAAGTCAAAATTAGAGCAACTTTAAAAATTACCAGTGAATAAACTTCCTTGGAACATGAAAGCCAGCAAAGTCAGACACCACACATGGAAGTACAGTTTAACTGGCTAGGATGGAAATCATGCTGTCATTGAACAATAGGGCTGTCCATGGCAGAAAACTGGGTAAAGGCAGAGCTGAGCCCTACAGAAATAGCCCCTGGATTTTCAAGTACCAAGAATCAGATGCCAAAATGTAAATACTATTAGCAACTTAAAGGCCTCAGAAGGGTTTGTTCTGTCTGTACAAGAGAGAGACACCTATTAATGACAGAAATTCCTTCTTGTAACTGGAAGAAATTAAGAACATACAGAATCAGCCAAACAAAGAGTTGTGCAAGATAAAGAACTCTAAGTTAATGCCAGGTAAAGACATACATCCATTCTATTCCTCTCCCAGAAAGCAAAAATAAAAAGTTGCCATAAGAGCTGTGTTTTTCTTTTCCCTTCTACTCTCTGTACGTTTTAAAAAAACCCAACAAATAAAAACCTAAAAAAAACCCCTAAAAAACCAACAAAGAAAAAAAAATCACAACAAAAACAAAAAACCACCCCAAACCCCAATACAATACTCTTTCTGACCGCCAATCTTTCAGGAAAGAACAAATCTGACAGAATTTTTTTCCAGAATTTAGTGTTAAAAATGGTCAAAACTTCTCAATGGTTCAAAAGCAACATGACTATCAGTAAATGTATTAGCAACTCCAGCAGATGTTAGAAACATAGGGATGAGGTAATTGTTTCTTTAGTTAAGGCTCAATTGTTTGAGCACCTTACAGCCATTTTGAGTTGCATGGCATTCAGCAGAATTATAGCACATCAGAATGGACTGACTAGGGAGAAGGCAGATTTTAATTTCTTGCTGGTATTTTCTGCTGATGGTGCTTTTAAGGACTCATACCAGCTTTCATTACAAGGGAATCTTCCCTATTTGCAAATGTTTTTCATCACCAACTTTCCCCCCAACCCATCCCACTGTTTTTCTCTTCTGTCCTCTCATTCAGCTGTTTAAAGAGCTAGTAATCAAAAACAGTGTAGCGTAATGGAACTTGTAATTGTGGAGTTGCTCATGAAGTTTAGATCAAGGACAATTGTTGTTATTACATGGCACAATATGCTGAAGATTCTGCAAGAACTCTGGATGAATCCCAAAAGATCTCCCAGAACTGGAGCAATGGGATGCTACCCCTTTGAAAGCCGCAGAAATCAAGCTCTTTGGCTCACTGTCACAGTGTGTCAGCAAACAAGCATCTTTCTCTAGCTTTCCCAATTATTAATACACTTATTAAAATGTGAGACAATGTTTTCTGTTCTAAAAACACTGTATAGTCAGTGAATACCCTTTTGGAGAAGTCAGTCAATTAGAGAAGGAGCAATTCTGAGCCTTGAACACAAGAGAGGGAGGGATGCCAAGGGAAACTACAATTCCATTGAAATTGAGGGCAAAGCACTCTGTCTGCAATAGCAGCATAAACATATCCCAAACAGATGTATAGAGGCTAGCTTCACAAAGTTTTAGAAGTGGTCAGTGGTTTGGGGATGCATCAATACAAATGTTTCAGTCTGGGTGTTCAAGCCTCCTGAGGCAAGAAATACTTAACTGTTTCTGAAAAACTTGGCCCTCTGGAAGTGTTTCAAATGAAACCAAAATAATCTGTCCCCCTCTCAAAACTTTAGATGTCACTGACATAAATGGTGAGACTTCTGCCTCTTTCATTAGCCCACAATTTTAGAAGTATTCCCAAAATGCTGCGCATGCTGATATGCCTGTCTTTCCAAGCCTGATCATGTAATAGTCTGTAGAAGCCAAAATGCAACTTTTTACAAGCCTGAACAATAGAGAGGGGTTCTGACTCTCACGTTTCCTCCAGACAAGGGGGACCCAAGGTTATTCCTTCCAACCAAGACCCTGCATTCTGTTTTTCCTATTACAGAGCTGCTTGCAAAGCTATGTCTTGAAAATAACTATGGCCTTATCTTTTGCCTGACCTTCCCTTGTGCTTTTTTTCTATCAGCTTCAATTTTTTTTCAGCACTTCAATAAAGGGCGCATCTGCAATTCAGTGTTTTGCACCAGGAAACTGAGAGACAGGGAAAAGACCAACACAACTTGTAAAACAGTTTGGCAAAGACAGTGTGAACTAATATAAGCCTATTGGCCTTACAATTGGCAACAAGAGCTTTTACTAGTACTTAGCTTTTTACTGCAGCATTCCACAAGAATCTAGAGGAGGACACGTCCCAACTAATTAGGTAGGCATTGCCACCAGGAAAACATGACAAGGAAACAACTGCACAAAAACCCTTTCCTGCATTATTTGTCTTGGTCTCTTGGGCCACACAAGCACACAAAAATTCCAGATGAGCTGTGGCATAGCTCCTAAGACAGCTGCTCTGGACAGACAGCTGCATTTCATTTTGGGTGGAGTTAGGTGTTTAAAGGCCCTCAGAAAGCAGCTCTTAGCTGCAAGATGCCAAAGAGAGCTCCTGCATGGGGAAACTTTTGTTCCCTTTGACTCACTAAGGGAAAGCTGCTGCTTATAATAGATGATTACTTAAGTCAGCTCTAATGTCTAGCTACCAGCTGGCAAGGCACAGCAGTCTGCACAGAGCTCAAGCTAGGAACATGGACGAGCTATCTACCAGAAAAATGCATTTTGGAGCATGGAAAGTGAGCACAGCAACTGGGAGAAATGACAAAGCCTTGGGAGGCTGTGAAACCCTGCTCTTTCACACCGATGGATGGTGCAATCAAGATTTACAGCCTTTGAAAGCTTTCTCAACACTTGCACAGCTCCAGCCCATCCGGACAAATTACCAGACAGCTCCTCCAAGGCACAAGCATGTCAGTCTCAAGACAGTAAGGAGAGGTGTAGCATGCATATCCCTCACCTAAGTACACCTCAGAGGGAGGTTGCCAGAGTTTTTACATGCTGCTAGAGCATTCAGAACACTCCATCTCCTAGCTACAGCAGAAACCAGCCGCACTTAAATTAAAGGCAGGTGGGAAGGAAAGCGAAGGTTCAGTCACCAGCTGCCATCCCAGGTAAAAGCAGTCAGAGCCATGCTACGGCACAAGTGTCTACACTAAAGACTTCTTCCCCTCTTGGGTCTCACCTCAGGAGCAAGACAGATGGAGGAAGTATTTGGATCACTTTGGGCTTTGCTTTCTCAGTGTCTCCTCTGAACAGCTGCCACAGCATCCTGCTGGAACCAGGGCAGCTGAGTCAGGGATTTCCTTTGACTGTCCTGTCTCCACAGCTCACTCCCACTGCTGTGGACTCCTGTACTAGGGATTAACTGGAAATGAAGAACGTCAAACAAAATAATCAGTGTCAGCTCTGCCAAATGAGCTGGCAACTAGTAAGACAAGGAAGGCCTCGCTAAAAGCAATAACAAGATGCAGGAACTACTCTCAGGGCCCGGATAATGCTCCACAGGGCCTTTCTCCACTGCAACCAGAAATTCCAAGCCAGACAAGAAGCTTTCCAAGGCAGACATTAAACATTCATTTGTAATAAACACCCTCCTGACCCCCAGGGACCAGTGAGAGGTGTAAGGAAACACAGCAAACAGAATCCAGAGAGGCCAGATGCCTTGCACTGTGGTTATTTTAATATGTGAAGAAAAATAATAGTAGTGTTTTCAAAATGGTTCATGGACCATACTAAGAAACAGCAATGATATTTTTTATTTTGGACACCTTAGTTCTTCGAGGGCAGTCTTCCTTTATCTCTGAACAGCAGAAGGATATGTTTCTCAATGTTATTTTAGAAATGTGTACAAGAATTTCAAATATGCTCTCTGCTTTCCAATGCAATCCTTGGAATGAAATGTCTCCACATTTGCAATCATTTTATCTCTACAGAGCAAGGAGCAATTGGGGACAGCAGGGGTAAAAGGGATCTGTGGGACCACAAACCAGAGATTGGGACCCATAAGAGCAGCTGGCTATTGCTCATTTAACGGCTCTGGCTGGTCCAGTTAGTGTTGGATTTTATTTGTCTATTGATATTGTATTCATGGTATTGTGCTTTTAAACACAACTGTGGAGTTCTAGCAACGTATAACAGGAAAAGTCTTGCAAAATCAGATGGAAGGGCACATATAGGGCACTCTGCAACCATCTCTGAGGGTGGAGGTCACTATATACAGTTTCCACAGGAAATGTTCATAACTCAACAATTTATATGCATAAATTTTTCATAAAATTATTTAATTTCACATATGCCAAAAAATAAATATTTAAATGATTAATATTTTGAGACCATAGCAGGAAGACGGACAAAGACAGTGAAATTAATAAAAATGCAGCTGAGCGCATAGCTGAAGCTTTACAGCAAATTTGTTCATTTATGGTAATGTCCACTGTGCATTAGCATTTCCATAAATACTCTGTAAATAAGATTAAAAAGGATTGTTTCAGTTTCTGCTGATAATCAAGTGGTAAAGAATGGCTGCAGAATAAGAATTTTGTAATTCAATGCAAATATTCGTGCAAGAAGCTAGATCCTATGAATTATACGCATTTAGTCAGGGAGCAGAAATACTATTGTGTGACCTATGTGTCAAAATACAAACTGAATTGTGCAGCTGGAAGCTGAACACTTGAATACCAGCCACTGAATACTAAAAAGGAATTGCCTGTAAACAATCAGCAAACCAAGAAGCAATCTATGAATAATTTCAAATAAGTTGTGCAGTTGAAAAGTCAGTAAGTTATTTGTAGACAATTTGTCAATAGAAGAACTCACATAAAAATGTATTTTAAAAATTCTACAAATTATCATGTAGATATCAAAAGAGCATTTATGATTCATCATGAAAAGACATAAGTAATTATAGCAGGGGTTGAAAAGGCATTTTCTTTCTTGTATTATATTCTATAACCAATCAGGTGCATTGGAATAATACCTTTAGTTATAATTCTGCTGATCCCCAAGGAATAAGCCATTAGTGTGTGATGGAGACACGATGATGAAACTTGATGGCTGAGTAATCTGATTCGCTCTCACCAAATTTAAGCAAAATCTGACGTCAATGAATCTGTACTTGAATGTACTAATGTTATTATTCAATTTCATTCCTGCAGGTGACCATACCAGATAACAATTTCATTCTCTTGATTTGGAGAAGAGCAATGACCTGTGATTCAATACACAGCACAGCCCTCTTTAATCCTTTAAAAATTTAAAGCACCTGATTTGCCACCATTGTGATGTGGGAAAAAAAAAAAAGACCACAAGCCCTCCTAGCGAGGTATTTTCCAAGAGCTGAGAGCTGCAGAACAGGGATCTCAAGCTGTACATGACAGCTGTAAAAAGAAGATTTGGTGACCTTCCTGCACTGCTAAATCAATTATTTGTTGAATTTACCACAATACTATATGGAGAGGCAGCAAGCAGTCACCAATAAGCCTCAGTCCCCCAGGTTCATGGCAGCAGTTCCGGATGGAAAATTCACGAGTCTCCCAGTTCATGAGGAAAACAGCAGGTTGTGGAATACAAGGAAAGCTGGTCCTGTTCAACTTAATGAGATCTACTCCAGGAGAAAAAGGAAATACATTTTTAGAAGGATCTTATTCTGAAGGAGAATTCCTGGAGCCACAGATCTTGCAAAAACACTCGGTTTCCTTAACCTCAGTAATAAAATGCAGGAGCCAACATTGCTGCAGAGATTCTGCAGCATTTTAAAATTATTGTATCATTCTGCTTCTCTCATCAATTTTGAATTTCACTTGATCTTTGTTTGGTTATTACACCAGTTCCTCTACTGCTGTAACAATGGAGATCAGTACGTGACATCCTCTGTTTCACACAGAAGCCTTTGCTTCCTTCCTCTTGACCTGAAATTAGGAGCACTGCAGTGGATGGTCTGAGAGGAATGAATCACATTGACTAAATAACCCAGTTTGCTAAATCACAGAAACCAGAGCAGCAGAAGGGCGGAAGCAACCTCCCTCCCACACAGTTTGAGGGTTTTGGGATTCTACATTGCGTCATGTATTCTCATTCATTTGGGGTTCTACCACCTGCCCCTCCTAAAACGTTTAGATCTCTACTTGTTACACCTCAGCAGTGCAGCATATCTCCACAGCCTTCCATGAATTACACATTTGGGGAAATGTAACAACTGTGAGACTTGTTGCATTTCCCCAAATGTTTTACAAGTGGTCTCAAACATTTGTACTGCTCACTTCAAGTCAGGTGGTAGACCAGATGAAGAACTTGCTCTCAGGTGTATCTTGATATCTCCCAAAAAGCAGGAGGGCAACTTCAGAAAATGGTTACTTTTTGCTAGATACTGCTTTTCCCTGCAATTGTACCTCTCCTTGTCCACATGAGGTTTACTGGCAGTAAGTGTTGTAACAAGGACAGATTACAACTTGCATTAGTACATCAGTGGGGTGTAATGAAGCCTTCAAACAAGACTGATGTATTTGGAATTGAGAGAGAGACAAAGTAATTGAAAAGGACAGGAGAGTCATCACAAGTATACTGTGTGTTTGGTTTGCAGTCCAGCACTTTGGAAGAGGCTCTGGCACATTTGTCTAGTCAAGATTAATCACACTTCTGCCAGCACTCAGCCGGGCTTCAGTGATGTCCCTTCCCTGGACACTCTCTTCTCCTGTTTGGGTCAGCAGTTAGAGGAAATCCTAGGAAAACAAGCACCTCCTTTGGGGCTGTATTTAAACAAACAGACAGCTCCTCCTGAGCAAATGCCACTGTCATAAAGACATCCAAATAATTTTTCAACATGTCACAATGTGTTTAAGGAGGAGAGATGCTGTCAGGCTGAAAAGCTCAGGCCATTAGGAATCAGCCACACTTCTTGGGGTGACTGACTTTAACTCTTCTGTACACTTCTTGCCCTCCTGCCTCTCAGGATAAAGTAGCAGTGTAGTTGTTTCACACTCCCCAGCTGCAGAGGCTGGGCACGGTTTGCCCAGGAACCCTTGGAGATCTCCCAGCCCAGGCAGGGCTACAAGCAAGGAAGATCCTAACCTCATCCTGCTGCTAAACTGAGGAACTTCGCTGTCATGAGAACACCAAGCCAATATACCACAATTTTGGAGCCTCACAGAAAATTAATCTTTTAAAAATGAATAAAACATCTTTTTTACTTCTAAAAAGGATCTGTAACACCACCAGGAAAAGCAAGTAATTCTCAAAAACTTTACTCTGTCGTAGAGCAACAAACAATTTTATTATCTCCTCTCTCACTAATGTGCCACTAACCTATCCTGGCTTCACAACTACATTTTCTCCAGCAGATGGTCTAAGTGATTAACATAACTTTGCTAAACTTGGGGAAAGTGTTCTCAACATGTACTTATTTAGTTTAAAAGCCTGATGCTTCTATTTCAGATATGAGAAACCACATTTACATGTTTAAAAGACCACCTCCCCCAACAGTATCAATAGACTTAATAAAAGATCCAACCTACTTTCCCTGTCAACCTTATCCAAGACACTGACGTTGATAGTTGTCTTGCAGTACAACTCTTCCCACTGAATCTGCTTACATGTCTCTTCCGGCCTGTGTTCATATTTCAGTCAATAAAGGATGAAACACTAAAAGCAACAGCTTCCCCCTCGAAGCATACCAAAGCATTTTCTTGGTGTAGCATTTGTATTTCTACCAGTACAGGTAGAATTGTGTATTCCTCCTCTTAGACCAAGTGCTCAAGAAGGAAGAAATCAGCAGGAGCTGAGCTGGCTCTCACAAGCAAGAGGCCTTGCTTTCAAGTCCTTTGTACAGTATATTTACAAAGCATCAATGGAAACTGAAGGTGGCAGCTGGTTAACATCCTCTAACACCACTACAGAATAGTTTTATCCAGAAGTTAGCAAGAGCCTCATAATGAATTGAGGCTGCAGAAGGAATGCAGGCAGACTGACTAATTACCTCCCATACTCTGGCTAAGACTCTTGCTTTGGAACACGTGTTAGGGGATCTCTAGTACTCACAAGCAGTCAGATCTCTTTTTCATGTCTCCTTTAAAGATGTATTTCTAAATACCCAACACAGCTCCCTCAGCCAGAGCTTTCACTCTGTGTTGCATTGCTATAGCCACCACTTTCCTTTGCCTTGCTCAGAGCTGCCATCCGCTCCTGCAGCTCTGGGATTCACCTGTTTCATACTGACCAGCAGGAGAAATCAAGTGTGAATACTGAGGGCAGCATAAAATAACGTCAGAATTGCCACCACCAGCCCTCCGAGCTGGGCATTTACTCGGAAACAATCAGAACATCATTCTTGCACTGAGAACCTTGTCAGGTTCAGCAGAGTGAGCACAAGGCAAGTGGAGCAGGAATATAAAAAACCCAAATCACATATTTCAGTGGAAGGAAAAAAAAATAGCCTAATTTAAAACAAACTTCAATACAGCATTGGCCAAAATGCCTGCTAAGGGTACTTATGCAATAAATCAGCTTCTGATTTCTGCTTAACCTTGTGAACTTTTAAATCTGTACATGGAAATCTCTCTGGTTAGAAAAAAAGTAAAAGGAGAGATCAAGTTAAATAGTTCACCTAGCAAATATGCAAGAGGCTTAAAAACTACTAGCCTCATTTCCCCAGATTAATCTGCAGTGCAAATGTGAAGATGCTAATGATTTATTTCTCACCCCTTGGCACCAACTCCCTCTCGGTCTCTTTAAGACAGAAAAATGAATAATAATAATGATAATAATAACAAATTTATGTGCTCTTTTCATCAACAACTCTGAGCTTTCATTTCTGACTTGGAACTAAAACATCAAAAACAAGCTCCCCAGCCCCCATCCCACAGGGTGATCAATGATTCTTTACCACTTATAGAAGATCTAAAGAGGCACTTATTACATTTATTATGTTACAGTCACCAGCACAAATTCTTTTCAAAACGTAGTAATCCTGTCCACGTGACACTTAACTCCCCAGTAGGTCCATTTGCAGTCAGGTTAATAACCTTCATATTATGTAGGTAAAGGAAGATTAACTCTGAATATGTTGAAACCAAATTTATAGTATGAAACCTCCTCCTTTTGTTCAGTTCTAGGCCCCGCTGGCCTCTACCTAGGACTTGACAAATCTCATTTGACAGTGCAGGCAAATGACTCTTGATTGAGCATTTGGGATCAAAGAGGGTCCTCTCATTTCCTCCCACTGCAGCTCTGCTGGTCTAGTCTCACCTTAATTTGTCTTCCTAGTCCAGGAGAAATAGCTAGCAAGCAAGCAAAAATAATTCCTTTCCCACTAGAAATTCAGCTCTCAAAAATTCATTTCTAATTTCTGTGTTTTATCCACACTGGCTTTAGAGCAAAATATTACATTTTCAGAACGTAATACCCTATTTCCAAACTTCAACGGGCACCAGAACTCCTATAAGCTAATAAAATCCTCAAAATAAGATGGAGGAGGAAACTCTAAATATTACATTGCATTTTTAACAGAAGGTAGGTGATTTTTCTCTCCTGTTTTTCCATGCTAAAACAGCACCCAGCAAGCACAGCTTGATGTGCCCAAGTCAGGAAACTCTCAGAGTGGTGGCCTCCCCTTTGAACCAAAGCAGCAAAAATTCCCATTAGATATCAACAAGGTAAGGAATAGAAACAGCCACCTCACTCCCCCAAGCAAGGATGAGCCAAATGACCCAGCTGGATTGTCCAGCAAAACATTCCCACCACATCTTTGCTCCAGCTTGTTCTCCTTGGGGCTCCTCCATCCAGAGGCTTTTGTGCTGATAACAGGTGCAGCCCCCAGGTGCAGGCAAGAGCAGCAGGGCTCATTCAGCACAGTGCAGGAGATGCTTGGGGAGGAAAAGACATAAGGGGTAAGAGAAGAAGGCAGCAGGTCCTGAAACTCTGAAGTGCTTTAACCTAATGAGAAGAGGATTTTACAACAGGCACCTATGAACCTGCTCAAAATCAGAAGCATCTGAATGGAAAACAGGCTGCCAAAACCCACCTGCTACCAAGCACCCTTCTCCAAAGGAAACGGGAGCCTTGTATTTCAGGGGGTCAATCCTCTTTTCAAAATGAAACACTGATAATAAAGAGCTCATAACTAACAAAGCCCCAAGTAGCCATGAAACACAGAGTCACTCAGGGACACAGACTTCCAGCTCTGTACTTGACAGTGGCCACCAAGGACAAATCCTTCCTTTGAGTAGGGAAGAAACTTCAAAAGCAGCCAGGGTCTCATTTTTATTGGGTGCTGTCAGGAGTTTTGAGCTGGATTAGGCAGAGTCCCTGATCCTTTTCCTCCATCCACTCCAGTCAGATCCTGGACTGCCAGAGATCCATTTTCAAGGATGTCTAAAATGAGATCTGAGAAGTGGAATTAGAACTTCCTTACCTGAGTCATCTCCTTAGATGACAGGATGCAAATTCACTGGCACCCCAGAGATGGACCAGATGAGCCCTATTATGACACAGGCACAATAGCAGGACCTGTGTGGGCTAGAAAAACAGAGGTGGACAGGAAAGAAGACTTTGCAAGAAACCTTCAGTTCCTGAATTTCAGATGTTGAACAGACTCAAAATCCTGTCACACTCCATCCCCTTCAAAACAAAGCAAGTTGGAAGGAGGAGAGGTTATTTGTTTGTTTTAGTGATTGCCTTTTTTTTCAATCACAAGTCTAACTGATATTTTTTAGCCAAAATTCTTCTCAGATTAAAAACAAACAAACAAACATGCTCAAAGCATTAAAACACTAATCTTACAGGTTTTAGATTTTAACATTTTGACTTCATAGAAATTCCACAGAAAAGAGTGTATCCTCCTAGACCTCAAAATAATTGGGAAGAAAAGACTCAGGCATTTAGGCAAAATGCATATCACTGGCTCAAACTAAACTGAATAATCAGCAGAGCTCCTAACCCCAGGCTGGCTGGAGGCCTGGATTCCCTTAGCTTAGACACTAACTGTAGTCACTCATTATTATTCAGCACTGGCTCAGCACAGACAATACACACACTTAGTATTGTAAAAAAGCAAAGGAAGGTACTCTTCCTGCCTCGGTGGATTTATTTTCTAAGGCCATCAATCTCATTCTGACACTTGGTACACGTGGCAATCAGCAGACAGATAACTGTCAAAGCACTGCATCCTTTTTACCTTTCTTATACTAAAGAGAACACAGCTACATTTAGGGACTCTTTTATGAAAACAAAGCTGGTCAAAACATTTTGAATTCATACTTCCTCTCAAAATGAGAGAGGAAAAAACACCCTGTGGTAATCTCTCCTGGTTTTCAACTCACTCTACCTGAAAAGCAGCTTTGAAGAAGATAGTGTTCAAAGAATATTTGGAGTTAACAGAGCACAGCTTAAGAGGAGCCAGCAGAGCTCGAAGCATTCTGATCCTCACTTGGTAAGGAGGTGCTGGTTTTAATGTGATTGCTACAGAAGCAGAGACAGGAAACCCTCTGCAGGGCTGCCATGAGGCACTCCAAATTTGGCAGATTTAGTTGCAAATGTATCTCAATTTATGGGGATAGGATAAGGTAAATGGAAAGAAACTTTGTGCTGACTTAGCCAAGGCAGTGACCTTTGTGATGGACGAGTAATGCGATGGTTGACTCTCACAATTAAAAGGCAATTATAATGTATATATGTTAAGAGGAGTTCTATAGACTTATGTTTTACCCACCCTTGTGTTGTTATCAGGGAACAGCCTGGATTTGGCACATTTGGGAGGGTCAGCTTGCTACTATGGCAACACTGGAACTCCAATCAAGATTTAAGGAAGTACACTCCACCACTGGACAGAGAAGAAGGAGTCAACAGCCAGAACTTTGGGAGGGGCTAAAAGTCAAAACATCCATTGTGTGGGTGAGCACATGGTGAGAAAGATCCTTTGCTCCCGGCACTGTAACATTTTCTCTATTCAGTCTTCTGTTGTGTTTTTGATAAGCACAGGTTGTAATAAACCTTTCTAAACTTTTGGAAATGAGTAGCACTTCTCACACCTTGATGTGCCAAGCCTGTGTGTGCTGAGCTGCAGCCAGGTCAGTCCCCCATGGCAGCCAGCAATCTCAATGACTTGCTCCACTTTGTGAGCCACACCAGCGCCAAGCCATGCTGCAAAAGCAAACTTCTCTCTTCTTGGCCACAGATAAGGATGAGCTAAAGCCTTCATCTGATAGGGTAGATAGGAATAAACACACCTGGTTTTTATCTCCAAGATGTTAAGTCTGTGATAATGTGTACACAAGAATGAACACAAGGGGAAATCTACCCCGAGGGAAGTGCTTTAAACATTACTGAAAGGAAACCTGCCTCAATTCCCACTTAAGGGAGCTGGAGGAAGCAGAGATCCAACCATGTATGCAGCCACAGCAGCTGACTACATTGCTACAATTTTCTCCATCACTTCTTTGGTTCTAACAATCATATCTATCCTTTATGCATATAGTTTTTGGATGCCCAGACCACAGCTACAAACACCCATAGTATGGTGCTGTCAGAATGCAAACAACCTCCTGTTCCTCCTGAACACAAAGGCTCTTTTCGCCAGCAGTTTTTCCCATTCTGTGGAAATCATTCAGTCATTCAGGAGTAGCTAACAGCTATGCTGAATTGACTTGACTGTGAACTCCACATATTGAAATTCCTCTGTTTCTGAGGCAAAACATCTAATGACTTAATTTCATGGAGAGCAAAAATGGATAGCAGAGTAACTAAAAAGAAAGTATGCTGCAATGCAAGGAGATTTTTATCCCCCTGTGGTCTTTGTTCAAATACGTAAAGGAGAGCCCAGATCAAGGAAAAGAGACAGACTGGATGAAGTTCAAAAAGCCTGAAGTTTTTACTCTCTCACAAGACACTGGGTTTACTCCATGGGCAATTCTCTCTTCTCTTCTCTTCTCTTCTCTTCTCTTCTCTTCTCTTCTCTTCTCTTCTCTTCTCTTCTCTTCTCTTCTCTTCTCTTCTCTTCTCTTCTCTTCTCTTCTCTTCCTTCCCTTCCCTTCCCTTCCCTTCCCTTCCCTTCCCTTCCCTTCCCTTCCCTTCCCTTCCCTTCCCTTCCCTTCCCTTCCCTTCCCTTCCCTTCCCTTCCCTTCCCTTCCCTTCCCTTCCCTTCCCTTCTCCCTTCCCTTCCCTTCCCTTCCCTTCCCTTCCCTTCCCTTCCCTTCCCTTCCCTTCCCATCCCATCCCATCCCATCCCATCCCATCCCATCCCATCCCATCCCATCCCATCCCAATGTTGCTTCTGAATTTGAAAGACTGCCCTGTCCCTCCTATAGCTCTATGCCACTTTACCTAGCCAGCTTAGGCAGAACTGAGTTGAGTTTGTTGCCTGCTCTCCTAGCACAAGCACCATGGATGCTGCCAGGCACTTTAGAGAGGCTGGAAGTAGTGGCTTTTACCCTCATCAGCATCTTCTGGAAGGGGAGTATGCCCTTAGGTGCCTGTGGGCAGCCACATCAATGTGACATCACATCAGTGTGAAGCTGTCAATTTAAAAGTTAAAAAGAGACATAGCCCAGCCCTGGCACACTCCATAGGTGCAGTCAAAGGGGAGATAGGCAGTAGCTGAGCAGGTACACACTGTGTTCCCTATTTCTACTCTCCTCTAGGCAGCGAAAGAAGAGACTTCTGGGCCTCTGCCCCACCCATATCTCTGCAGAGGAAATACCAGAGGGTGCTGCCTGAGCCCAGCCACAGCGGCCGGAGAGAGGACAGCCACCAGCAGAGTCAGCAGCCCAGCACAGAGCTGGACTCAAGGCTACTTTCAGATTGTGATTTCAGGTTTACATTTGGGTGCAGGCAGTGTCTCTGGATGCCAAGTCACGCAGGCAAGGGCCAAGCGCTGCTGGCCAGGCTCCATCCCCGGGGCCTCCAGCCCAGCGCTGACGCAGAACTCCATTGTGAGCGAGCGATCTCGGGGGAAATGCTCGCATCCGGGCAAACATCCCTTCGGAAAATCCGAACCAGCCATTAAGCCCTCGCCTTTCTGAGCAGGCTGAAGCACACAGAAATTTGGAGTCCCAACTGGCAGTGTAGCAAAGCAAGTACTTAATGATCATCACACCCAGCACATGGACAGCTAATCCTCTAAAGGTGCCAAGTGTGTGCAGAAGATGTGAGCGTCCTTTCCATCTGAGGGTAACAACATCCTCCAACTCACTGAGCTGAACCAAGCACACCAGAAGCCAGGGTGGCAAATGACAGCACTATGCATCAGAACATGAATTATGTAAAATTATGCACACAAACACACAGGGGATGAGGACATCCAACTTCTTCTCCCAGTTGTGGCAGGTATTAGCTCTTCAGCATGGGCTTGCAAACTGCTTAAAATCCTCAAAGAATATCTTTCTGGCCTTGCATTTTCCTATCTCCTCCCTACCCTCCTTTTCACAAAAAATTTTCCTAGCAAAAATAGCCAGCAATGAGCATACACTAGAGAATATAAGCTGGATTTCTGCTTGCTGACTTCAGTTTCACAACCCTGTGGCTCCGTTTGCTTTGGTGGTGTCACTTCTGCTTTGTGAGGGAGGGAAATCTCAGGTCCCCAGTGTGCAACTCAGGCACAACACTGTAAGTGTTTTCCTGTAAAGTGGTTCAGTCATACTCTCAGAAAATAACTAGAGCCAAGAGTGATTTTATAAGCTTAGAGGAAAGTGTTTCAAGCAAGATACAATGGTGTGGGTTGTGAAAGGCACAAAACACCATCTATACCCTTCACCCTAGGCTCGGTGTAGCAATCTCTGACTGCTGACATTTGTTAACTTTAGCAGACTTTCTGTTTTTAAAATAGATAAAAATGAGTAAATGAGTAGACCATCTTGACAAGAAACCCTAATTTCCATGCCCATTAAACCTTAAACCTTTCCAAATCTTCTCCAGCAGCTGCAAGCATCTTCCCAATCATTTCTGGGATGCCTCTTGGCAGGCTGCACAGCAAGCCACAGAAGTCTCTAATGATTCCTGTCTCTCTCCTTGCAGAAGTAAAGACAGATTAGATTTGTCAAATGGGGATAAGAAGTTAACGGGGCCGATAAGGTTAGACATGCCAAGCGATTCAGCAAACAATTCTGGAAAGAACGATTAGATCTGGGCTAACTAAGTATGATAAATTCTGACTTTAACTCAATTACTTACAATGATTTTAGACGTCTGGGAAGAGCTGAGCACTACAGTGCTGTAATCAATGAATGTGCGTGAAACTGGGCAGGCCCCCTTCCTCACTGCACCTCCCAAAAACATTGAAATTCAAGTTGAACAGTTTTTGAGGAAAAAAGGTCTGAGAATTTTTCTAAATCTAAAACCTCTGTCTGGGTCATAGGCAGGCTCTAGCAGCAGGAAAATCAAGATCAGTTCCTGGCTTTATTTAATTATTTTTAATTGCAGAAAATAAACTTGTCTCAAAGACTTCCACAGTCTGATGTTAGTAAGAGGCCAATAGAGACAAACGCTTGATCTCTGCTCTGTCTGAAGAAAGCCTTTTCCCCCTACAAATGCCATCAACTGGAATAGTCAAAAGAAAATATTTGTTTTAGGGAAATGCTCTATTTCTTTTTCGCTAACCTACAATCCAAAGACCCTGAGGTCATTCTCTCCTCCAGCTGGTGCCTCCCCACTTTCTGTGGCTCTGCACCATCACCCTGTAAGAGTGAAAGTCACCCCAGGCAGAGGCCAGCCTGAGGTCTGGGGTTCACTGAAGACTTACAGGCTTAATGCAAAGATCAAGGGGGTTTTGAAACCAAGACCATTTACATCAGATTTTAAAAACTCTAGATGGGAAAAATACCCTGGTTTCTTAGCTGCTCACCAACACATGACATTTCATAATAGCAAAGACAACAACTGTAGGTTAGGCCAAAAACTTTCTCAGTCAAGTTGGCTTTGATGTACATGTCTTCAATAATAAACTCATTTGCTGCTCATGTTTTCATGCTGAGGCCTTATCCAGAAGGAATACTGCCTCTCTGTTTTTTCCAAAGCATCTTTCATTTATGTCATGAAACATATCAACCTAGTTGTTTTCATCTAATTTAATTTGTGGTCCTAGTTTGTGCTAGCACCAAAATATTTCTTCAGTGTGTTGTTAAAGAGCATAGATACATTCACACAAACTTCAACAAACTATTGTGGACAGGGAAGTTTTTGGGGAAATTGCTTGGAGAGGTTTAAAAGAAATTAGTGCTCTTTTATTATAAGAACTTGTAGAACATAAATACAACTCCCAGACATTTTTCCTTTTTCAAAAACTTCTGTACTCTAGGAAAAGCCTTGAAGCTACCACAAACTGGCAAACTGCAGACCCAAGGATTATTTTGTAGAAAAGAGTATGAAAATACTTTCATTGCATGCATGCAGAGCTACAGTGTTCTTGAATTATGCCGGATATCTAAAAGAGAGCTGAATGTAAATAGGATGCACCAGTATGGCATGTGTTGAAATTAAATACAAAATATATGAAAGAAAAGTTTGCTTCAAGACTGTGCATTCTCTTACTGCAGCAGGATTACAGTATTTTATGTGTATTCTCTCTTAGCGATGCTTTTACAAAACTGAAGACAGTACAGAGAGCTCAGAAGTCTCTGGCTGCCCAGCAATCCCTGCACTTCCACTCTGCAACCACATGCTTGGTCTCTGTGTACCCAGGGCAGTGCCTGCCAGCAGCCCCACTAACGAGCCTCTTGGAGACAGTTCTTTATTAGTAGAAGCAGAATTCTGTATTTCTAAGCCTAAATGACATCCAGGCGAAGATAGCATGCAAATAGTAGTAAGCAAGATTTCTCCAACTCAGCTATGATAAACCCTAAAACAGCACTATGCTCCTTAGGATGTGCAGGTACACACACTTAATTCAGGACCATCCGCAGAAGGTAAAAAAGAAAGGCTTAGGGATTTAAGGACCTGCATTCTTCCTGTAGAGTTTGTTTAAGGAATTCTGGCTGGCAAGCAGGTCAAGGAAGAAAAAGCTTGGATGGATAACATTAGTTGATTTAAAAGATATTGTATTTCAATCATGGTCAGAAATCTATCTACTTTAGAATCATTGGAAGGGATACATCTGGATCATCAAACGTCCAGTTTCTGGGTGCCTCTGGGGTGCTGAGAAAAACTGAGAGAAGGTTTGACTGTGAAACAGAACTAGCTAGAAGAATTATCCAAGAATGAGCTACTGAGATGCACAAGTAATGCATTATCTCTAGGATGAAGGGTGTGGCATTAAAATGGTGTGGGAAAGAAACCAGGAGACGTGATGAGTCAGCAAATAACCGGTTAAAACCTCTGGCTTTAGCTGTGAGGCACTGGCCTGCTCAAAATCATACTTGGAGCAGAGCCTAATACTCTCCAGCTGCTCCCTTCCACCATAAACTCAGGGGCACTAATTTTGACCAAAAAGGCTGGGGCAGGCCCAGGAGAGTCAGTCCTAGCAATATTCCCATCAGAAACAAGGCATGCAGCTACTGCTTCACTCCCCAGCTCTTCAGGTGACATGGACACCGCTGGCTCTGCTGGGAACCAGTGCAGCACTGCAATTATTTCTCTTCTCTAAACAAAACTCTGCTGGGCTTGGGTGATTAAATGCTTAGAGCCAAGAAGCAGGTGGAATAATTTTGTTTGGCAGTGATTCAGATCTGGCAGTGCCTCAAGGGACAACAAACCCAAGCAATGTTCAAGGGTTTAACAACACTCAGGCCAAGGCAAACTATGAAGACCACAGGGCGGTGTGAATTGAGAAGCCCCCATTAGGCAGCAGATGTGTGAGGGGTTCTTCTGGTAGGGCACAGGCAGGCCCAGCAGGTCCTGAGAGGAGGGCTGAGGGGCAGAGAAAGCTGTGCTGGCCAGCTCTGCCCCAGCCACCAGGATCACAAACCCAGCCTGACACTTGGTGCCGGCTGGCAGTGAAGCACGACTGACCTAAGCTGTCAAAAGCAGGTTCTGTATTAGTAAAACCAAAAAGTCATCTCTGGGCAGCTTAGCTCAAATCATCAAATAAAGCTGATATCAACACCAAAGTGTTGAATTTGTCTATGCAGCCAGAAAAAAGGAATAAAGAGAGCAGTCTCCAAAGAAATTAAGCTGCCTGCAGCCCTGCTTATTGTCAATTAGAGCATTTGATGGCTCATTCAACAAAGGTCTAAGTATCATTCTGCCCTAGCCCTAAATTCCCACACAAGGTATCACTTTTTCTTGGCCCACAACTTCAGACTTAGCTAACAACTCTTCCTGCTGGATCCTATGGATCATTCCCTTAGGCGAAAATTATTTTGGGTAGGAGGTACTCAAATCCAGAACAATGGTTCTGAGGCTCTTTGGCCCTCTTGATTCTGCACCTTGTTTTGCTGAACTCTTCAAGAACATTGAAGAAGACATTGACAGGAAAGTTGGGAGAACTACATTTACTTACAAGAATTCCTCGTAAGCACCAGCCCCTGCAAACCAGACTGGGATACTGTTGCTTATAGGAAAGTAGAAAGGAATGCTCTTGGTATATTGCTTTCTAAAAGTTTGGAATAACTTTCTTTTCATTGCACATGAAGATTTATAGTGAACTCTTCTTCCCTGCAAAGGAGCAGGGAATACTCCATAAGGGATGGACATGGAAACTATGCAGACAAGACTGCTGTTGGGTTAACATTTACTTTAACTCTAATTTTCTGGTGACACATACAAGTGTTTGAAAATAACAAAGGTTGTCAAAATATTTTCCATAATAAACTCCTACGCACAACACATGTACAAGACCAGCACAGTTTCCTACCCAGCTGGTGCACTAGCTGCTATCAAGATATTATCTGATTACTAAGATGCCATTGCAGCTTGTGTGGGAGCTTGCCTTCTCAGGATGGGCTGAAGCATTTCCCCTCCTTGTCCTTACATCTCTCAGCATGCACAGTGCCCTGCATTCTCACAAGTGGCAGCATCCAGGAAGTGGAGGATTTCTCATGTAGGGGTAACCAGTGATCCCAAAGTTATCAGCTACCCCAAAACCAAGGCAGGGGAAGGCAGTATAGCTCTGATGTATGATGCCTCTGGGCAGACTGTGGAAGACAAGAACAACTCACAACTCCCCTACTTTACTCCACACTCACATGGTTACATGTGCAGGATGCAAGGGTATGGGGGATTTCCATTTTTGCTACACACAGCAGCAAGACAGAAAAAAAAATTTAAGATGTACTCTCAGTTTGAGAACAGCAGATTCATTCCCACTGCCTCCTATATCTGGCTTGGGATACAAGCTGTGGAACAGGGATCCTGAGGCTCTTTATTTCAGAAGTTCATTTTATGCCTTAGTAAATCTTCTTTACTCCTCCTTCCCCCCAGCCACCCCTTGCCCTTTATTAATTGGAGATATAAAAAAGTCCTCAAACAAAAAAGTCCTCAAAACCCCATAACAGGGTGAGGCACCCATGCTTTCTGCCATAATAACATTCTCTAATTAAAACACAAAGCAGCCAGGGCTACAGGATTAATGAACATGGTTTCCTCTTTTCAAGTCTCGCCTGCTGACAGATCGCCTCATTCCTTCCTTGCTCTTGAACCTCTCAGGAAAAAAAATAATCCAGTTTGCTTATCTTACAGTGTGGGGTTGCCATGGAAACCGCATCCCCCTGTGAGATGCTCTGTCATAACATTTCAGCACTGTATGGAAGGCTTAAAGACACAGCATCCTCTACTCTGAGGGCTCCTGAGCTAGCCAGAGTCTGCAGATGAGCAGCTGTCAAATCTAGTGGAAGTCTAAAGTTGGGAGGGAGAGATAGAGAAGTAATAGTAGAAATACTCAGTTGCCTGGTTCTTTGCAAAAATCCTCCTGCACTGGCAGTTAATATTGACCAAGATGTCCTTCAGTTTGGTGTAAGGCACATTTTGCTCTTTGGAGAACCTGTCCCCTGACAGCCTGTTGGAAAAAAGAGTGCTGGCACCAAAACATAACCCATCATTCTACCATGGTGTAGCACAAAGCACCTCTTTAGTCAGGGTTTTATGTCAGATTAGTCTTTGAGCCCTATTTTCTGAGTCCTTTTGTAAGAAAGGAGGGGAAAAGTAGCAAGTACAATAATTGCCCATAATGGGAACAGGCCTCCTATAGCCTGCTCCTTAATTACAGGGATGGCTTCCAGGCTGTAATCACTAGGGGTCCAGATGGAAGTTCTCCAAGCTCTTTGAGGGACAGAATGTGTCAGTTATTAATTAAACATATGAGGCAATTAGCCTCAAAACTTCATAGTAAATCACTACAGCTGTGTTACTTTCACTTTTTCCTTTGGTGAGTGCAAGTCAAATGCACAGTGCATTTCCCAGGGGGGTCACAAAGACTGCAGCCAAAAAGCATTCCCAAACAAGACCTTTGTTGTTGGGTGGAAAAAAGTATCTGCTTTCAGAAGTCAGCTACTTCACAGTCACATCCCTCATGAGAGACGATGGATTCTGTGTACAAAAGCTATTCACCACTCAAGCTGTCTGGTGTGGAAGGCAGCTGAACTCTCTCTGCCACCCCAAATAGCAGCCTGGAGTTGTTCTGGTACAGCAGCAGGAGGAGACCATTCCTGTGATTGACATGGCCCATATTCCAGCATCAGCTATCAACTGTAATTAATTGGTTTGGACCTTGTCAAGATTTGTGTCTTGGTAGACTCCCAGCACACACAGGACCCTGTTGCTGGTTGGTCAAAAGAGATTGAAAATGAGATGCTGTGTTGCAATCCTTTGTCTATCTCCAAGTTCAGAAACCAGGCCAAAACCACCACAGTTGTTAAAACCCAGTTAGTGATTTATTCCAGTATTTGTCTTCGCAGACAAAAACTCTCTCAGTCACATCAAGGCAGCCTGACGTCAGTGCATTGTTAGTCGGCTTTTTACTCTGTAGTTCAGTGCCACAGTTGGAGATTTTATCAACTACAAAAACCCCAGTTAGTTTCCCTACACTTTTCTCACATGTAGCTGACAAAAGATGCAGTAAGTCATAATTGACAACAGTAAGAAATGGGTGGTGACCTCAGCCCTGTTTTACTCTAACAGAAAAAGAACTTCAACCCAATTTTACTCTAATATAAAGAACTTTGACCCTTTCTTTAGACATTTTAGCATGCTTGGAGAAAACACTTTGAGAAAACTCATAGGCAAAGTGGAGAGGAACAGCACATGCAGGCTGTAATCATTTGCTGCAAGCTCGCCCTGGTACTCGACAAAACACAGCAAGAGGAGTCAAGGAGGCTTTTCTGGAGTGAGCAGCCACTGGATTCTCAAGAAGGATCAGTGATGATTGCTTGCCCAGTTCAGAGAAAACAGCAGCCTGAAGGAGGCTTGAGCCTCTGGAGGTCATGTAAGTTAAGAGGAGGACACACATACCCTCTTGCCATGGAGGAGGATAGAACAGAGCCAAGAGCACGCCAAGCAAACCTTTAGTACTCTTGAATTTAACAAGATGACAGATGACTGATGTGCAGAATAGTAAGTACTTCATGTGCAAGCCATTCTCATTTATAAATTTATATCCCACATTTGCTCAACAGACCAGATATGATCAAAATAAAGGAGCTTTCTCGCTTTCTCTGGCAAACCAGATTATTGTGTTGAGCTTTTTATGACAAAAACTGGATGCAGCTTCTCATGTCTACCTCATCCTTGTCTCGGCATTGTAACTCATGTTTGACTGCCATGCAAGCAGAGACATTTTTGCAGATTTTCTGAAATTATTTCTATCAAATTCAAACTGAAATAATAAATATTGCTCAAAGTAAGACCTTTCAGAATGTTTGCTGCGAACAGAAAGTACAGCAAAATATTATCATCATTTTTGATCTTAAAAGTTTGAGTAAAGTTCAATGGCTTTATAGCAGATGTGCAATGTCTCTAAAGCTTCACACTTAAAAAAGGGTAGATAATACATGTAGCCACACACATGTGGGACTTTTAATAGGGCACTCTCCCTACTGTACCTTGGAACAAACTTCTCACTTCTCTGCACAGACAGTGCATTCTCAATGTAAACTTGATAGATTTGCTCAGCACTCAAAAAAAAAACCAATCAGGATCTAAGAGAGCTTGTGTTCCCTAAGAATAGAAATGGACCTTAATTTAATATATTTAAGGATTATTCCAGAAGGGAAAACAAAAAAAACCCAAACAAAAATAACAAAAACCAAACAAACAACACAAAATCCAAACAAATAAGGAAAATAAAAAACAAACAAACAAAATCCTCCCAAAACAAAAAAAAAGGAAAAAAGAGGAAAAAAAAAGAGAAAAAAGAGAAAAAAAAGAGAAAAAAAGAGAAAAAAAGAGAAAAAAAGAAAAAAAAGAGAAAAAAAAGAGAAAAAAAAGAAAAAAAAAGAGAAAAAAAGAGAAAAAAAGAGAGAGAAAAAAGAGAGAAAAAAAGAGAGAAAAAAGAAGAGAAAAAAGAGAGAAAAAAGGAGAGAAAAAGAAGAGAAAAAGAGAAAAAAAAGAGAAAAAAAAGAGAAAAAAAGAGAAAAAAAAAGAGAAAAAAAAAGAGAAAAAAAAGAGAAAAAAAAAGAGAAAAAAAGGAGAAAAAACCTCACCCCCAGGAACCAAGGCACTTATCTCCTTATAAAAAGGGGAAAGAAGGATCTTTCAGCAGACACAAATTTTAAGCTGGGTTTCTAAATTGGGTGTAAGAAGTCCAACATTGTACAGCCCTGCCCAGAGTATTCAGAATGTTACAGTAAAGGGATATTTTCATTTTCTCTAATGAAAAAGAATTCAACATGAAACTTAAAAAATGAAAGTGATTTAACCACACCAGTATATTTAAACCTTGAGAGTCTTTGACATTCATGAAAGCAGGGAAGTTGTTCTGTATACAGAGGGTTACCCAAGAGTTACCTGATAAAAAACAAACCTCAAAATCAACCCAAACATCAAAAGAATAATCTCTAATTATATATGCTGGGGATTTTTTCAGCCTATTACTCAGGTCTTGATGATCTTTTCTGAATTCCCAGGGCTCAGGCAGGAATAATGACATTAAACATTCTGTGTGTTACTGCAAGAAAAGAAATAAGAGAAAACTGACATATTTTCACTGCCAAAGCAAGCCCTAAGAACACTGTGGCCAAGGAGCTTCTGTATTCTGGAGGTCACTGGCAAGGTGTTACATCATTTTGTGATGCACAGGGAGACTGTTTTTGCCCTTCAGAGCTTTTTTTTGTTTGGTAATGTTTCTGTACCTCTCTGCCTAATTGCACTCACTTCATCTGTGAAGAGAGATTTATAATGGAACATAATTTTGAGGGATTAACTTTGACGCTGGTACATGGCCCATGCAGAAGTGACAGTAAAAAATTTATATTAGCTGTTGCTCCTGCCAAAGAATAACAGAGAAGCTTATTACACAGGCAATCTAACTCCCAAATTAGTGTTGATTTTCACCCCATGGCACTTTACTGTTGTTGCTGATGGGAAGCAGCAGCAAATATGAAGCAAAAAGCCATCAGGAACCGAGCTGCCAATTTTTACAATTGAATGGGGTGAACAAAGTCTTTGTTCAGGTACAAGTCTCAAAGGCAGCAAGAGCAGAAAACAGAGCACAGAAATTACTGGAGGAATCAGGGACCTTACTGAAAGGTTCTTGGGGAACTTCTAGTCTAGCATTTCTAATTCAGAAGTCTGTCAGAGCATCAGTCTTCTCCCTACTACTGAAGAATTCTCCTACAAACTGTGTCCAAGTCAAAGCTGGATGATTTTGGGACCCACAGCCACGTTTTACCAGTACTCCTATCTCTGGGAAGCCAGAGCTTCACTTGAAACTTCTAGGTGTGGTGTTTAACCTATGGAGGCTTCAGTACTAATAATAATGGCAGCAATCATGATCCCTGCAGAAGGACACAGGAGGAAGACAGGGCTCCATTAAGACTTTCTCTGCCACAATTCTCTTGGAACAGAGCTCAAGTGGCCAAGACATTCACTTGGAACAAACTGTGATCTGTGGGGCTGCAAATATTGCCAGTGCTGTGATCCACCACTGCTGTGATACTACTAACAGACCTAAACTGCTGCAAGCAATGGAAGAGAAATAAATCTGGAAAAACAAGATAAACTGGGTCCCTTTCTAGTATTCAACAGAAGAAAGGAGGGTTCTTTAGCAACTGTCGTTTGAGAAACACCCAAAGGCACAAGTCAGTCTTAAATATTCACAACATGATGTGCTTAATCGGAAGCAAGGCTAGAAACTCCACCTGGAAAGACCATGACACGTTGTAACCAGAAAGTTTACATTTGGCTTCACTTCAAAAGAATCCTGACTCCCCAGATCACCTGAGCCGTTTTCTGTTCCCTGTGTTTTCCCATGTGCTGTTGATGCCTCCCTGTAATTAGTTGAAAACGTATTTCCTCTCTCCTGACCTTTATGCGGAAAAGGCAACTTCTGTAAAGAAAGTGTGTTGTAGGACTCAAGCGCCCACCTACACAAAATACTTTCTTCTGAAGTTCTCTTTCAAAAGCAGGCTAGAGCCTTCTGAAGCTCTCACTGAAATCAGCTGTAGTTCTTCTACCAAGCTCCAAGCTAGAGCCATCTTAACTGAAATGGTGTGTATGCATATAAAGTTTGTCCATAGTTCTCACAGATCCTCTGAGGATTAATTCAAGGAAATAAAGATCATTATCATAGATAAATGAAGACAAATCTCCCTGCAACATATCTAAGAGGTTACAAGTAAAATATTTCTTCTCACTCTTTTATTTTCTGCTATTTCATACTATGCTTCCCACATGGATTTGTTGTTGGCCTCAACAATAAATCTCTCTATGTATTCTCTCTTAAAATTCCTGCTTATCAAGACTTGTTACCCCTATTCACACTGTGCATGCCTATTCTAAGTAGAACTTGTTTATGGTGAATTCTCAACTATCTCAGCATCTCCAACTGCTGCTGAAAGGCAGCATAGCAGTTGGAGGCGTCAAGGGAGAGAGTTGTCCTCAGATCAACTTCAACCGAGGAACTCCTCAGTCACATCCTGTACTCCTGAGCATGGCAAGACCAGGCTGACAGTCTGGCCTGACAGCTCGGTGACATCTCTTGTTAATAGAGTCTAGAAAAGCTTTTTATGGTAGCTGACAGAAGCCATAGTAGTAACTTAAGACAGGTTCATGCTCCACTTATTTTGCTAGTGTTTGGTTTAGTGAAGTACTTCCATAAATTTTCAGGGTAGACCCCATTAGAGAATGCCCAGATTAGACAGGGACAGGTACCTTAAAAGATTCAAAGCCCAGCCTTGTAATTTTGCTAAAGAGTAACTGTGATTCCCCACTCTGAAAACTGGTGGGTCAGTCCAAGGTCCAGCACGAAGGGGCTATAGACTGATATTTAAAGTTATGGCATCAAAAATCATTACTATGGACTGCATAAGCAGAGCAGTGGGTGCCAGATGGGAAGGTAGCAATAAAGAGGGCAGATGGAGCCATGAGCTGAGGGAGGGGAGGGAGCAGACACAGGGTTATATCCTGAGCTGTGGGCACTGCACAGGGCCAGCGCTGGAGAAAGGGAGCAGGCAGGGACTGCAGCTCACCAGCCCCTCCAGAGAAATCTGCTCCCAGCCTCCAAAAGCATGCTTTTCATAAATCAGCCAACAGCTCCTTAATGTGCAACTTCACCCTCAACATGGGCAGAGATGCATCCAATCAGGGATGGCTCTGGAGTGCTCTGCCAGCAGAAGGAGCTGAGTAAATTACAACACTCTCTTCAGGATCATTACAGAGAAAGAACAGCTGGAGACAAGATCCTGGAATATGAATGGCTCACAAAGAAATCCAGATAACAAAGAACTGCTAATGTATGTAGAGCTGCGGTGTCTGATAACATGAGAGCCCATTAAAGGACCAAGGGGTGCCAAAAATATGCTTCAAGTGAAAAAACAAAACATAACTGCACAACAAAAAAAAACAACAAAACCCCAAAAAAACCATAAGCAACACATGTACTGGAAAAAGAGAAAAAAAAATAAAATTCCTTAGCATGAGGACACAAAGCATAGAAAGGGGCCCTCAAGACCACAAGCACTACTGTTGGACACTGATATCTGTGGCATGTTCAGCAGGGCCAAGTCAAACACACCACAGCTAGGTCCAAGTTAGTCGATATTGCAGCTTTGTGTGGAGATGCAAACTCGAGTTCTGGAGGCAGTAGGATGGCCACAGCACCCTACACATCTAAGGCTCTGTTTACTGGTTGTCCTGATACCATTGTATCACTTCCAGGTGCAGAAGCACTTTTCTAAACACTGTCCCTGGCACCTCTTAAGTGCAATATAGGCAAAGATGAAAACAGCTTTTCCATCTCATTTTATCTCTCTTCCTCTCTTTCTGCAAGTCTGTTTCTCTTTTTGTAGAAAGAAGTGCAACATCAGTTAAGTCATCCAGCAAATGGAAAGTGGTTACAGTTTCTGCTGAAAGGGACACTGTAGCCATGAAACTACCACTACAATTAGTGATTTGAAGTCTAATGGAGCAGGAAGCAGCAAAGTATGCTGTAAAACTTACAGAGAATATCCACACTAAGTACACATTAGGCTAGAAGCAGCTGTGGTCATACCAAATTCAAGGTCCCCAAAACGAAATTTGCCTGTGCCTGAAAGAATCTTCTTCATTCAACATCCTTTAAACCTGATTGAATCAGACAGTCTCAATGGTTCTCACACACAAGCCATGCAAGTTCAGCAGCTCTGAGCACTCCTCAGTTGTATGCCCTTGCCCTTTGAGCTTGCTTTAGGCATCACACTCAAAAGTTCCAGAGAATCTTCAAACCATCCAGGGACACAGGTCTGATCAAGCCAGACATCATCTCCACAGCAGCAACACCACTAAGGGCAGCTCCACGTCTTGTTTTCCCTGCAGTGCTGGTGATTGGAGCTGGGAGATGGCAATCCAGACCAGAAATCAGGAGCATCCACTGGCAGTGTGGCTCTGGCACAGACCTTATGTGCACAGCTCTGCTTTGGCAGCTCCCATAGCAGCCCATGGTACCTCTGAGTCTCAGTTTTCTCACCCTGTACCACGGGCAGCACACACCATTTCTGTATCTCACTGGAGTGCTGCGTTACCTGTGGCTTGCTCACTCCCACAGAGAGACCAAACAGCACATTTCCTCAAGTAAGCACATCAAGAGACAAGTTCTAGTCCCAACTTGAAGGATATATATGAAAAGTTAATATCTTTGAGTCTCCTTTATACCCACCAGCAAAATCCACCCACTCCTGCAATTTGCTTTGAAATAAGGGGAAAAGCACTAATTGTTCAGATTTATTTGCTGGCTGCAGCACCTAAGAGTATGCATTCTCTGCAGACATGAACTTGCTCTGGCCCAGGGCTTGAGAAAATACCAGTTTTGCTGGTGCACAGCATTATCTGTTGAAAAACTCACCACATCATGCACTACATGCACTTGCCTGACTAAACTTGGACTGTAAACCAGAACAAATATATTGCTGTGAAAAGCCCAAGACACGTCTGAGCAAGTTAATTCCAGATGATTTTCCAGTGAACATCTAACAAAACTGAAGTTTACATTAAATATACATTGAGGATTTTCTCTTTCTTTTGAGAGTAATCAACATCCAAGTTCCTCTGCCCCAGGAGGCACTGGTACAATCCACTCTGATTAGACTCAGAAGGGGGAGCAAACAGACAATTACTCTGATAACAATCTTATCTGAGGACAGAAATGAGATTAGCGGCCTAACTGCAGTGATTCTTACCCAGATACACTGTTAAATTCTGACTAACCCAGCATGGGACAAGGAAGGAATTTCTCTATGGAGCCTGTTGGCAAGTAAAGTAAGGTGAAATTCTTCCCCTGCGAGTCCTTTGGGCAGGGATGAGCAAAGAGAAGCAAAGAGAAGAGCAGCAAAGAGAATTATCTGTCAGGACCCAGTGACCATGAACAGCACAGGTTCCAGGCTAGACATGTTCCTGATATTGCAGCAGCTGAGCAACTTGTTCCCTCTGGTCTCCAACTGTTAGAATCTTGAAAGCAAAAAACAGAGTAAAACTGGCTGGAACCCTTCCCTGCCAATAGGGAACAATTTCATCCTGTTGGCTCTTGTGTTATTTAATTTTTTCAAATCTACTCTCAAAATTCTCAGAAAGTACAAATTCTCATGAACCTAATGACCAATACTGTTGTGAAATCCTCCATTAACGGTTTTGATTGTACTTCTGTAACTTGATCTCATTGTTTTTAATTATTCCATTTAAAACAGCCAAATTAACTCCTGTCCCCAGAGTGTTTACTGCCTTCACACGTCTGGAACAATGAACAGTAATAGACAGGGCAACATGATGGGATATTAAGAGAACTTCTCCGAGATAAGGATCCCAAATAAGTCTGCACTTTATTCTCACAAAGACAGATAATTAATACAGTAACAGGACAGAAGCCTAGCTGCTCAGAAGGTGGCTTGCACCATGCCTATACCAAGAGGTTTACACAGGGTCTTGTGAGTATTGCCTGCAGTGGGCACGGCACAGCAGCCCTGAGATGTCAGCTTTAAGCTGGTAAATCCGGATGCTGCAGGCTCTGCTCTGCAGCTGGGAATGTGCCTGTGGAGGGGTGGGGACACCCTCAGCAACGGAGCTGGTACCGTTTAATGAACCCTTTACATTGCACAATTGCAGGAAGAGGTTAAAGACCAAAAAAGACACCCCACAGATTCACCAGAAATGCCATACCCGAAAGGAATAACAATTTCAACAATCCGGGTAAATCAAGCTGATGGTGATTTGAAAACTGATAAAAGGCAGAGGGTTAAACTTTCCTCACCCAGTATATGACAGCATCGTGCTTCAGTATTTGCAGTTTTCTTTACACATCTATCTAGACCAAGATGAATAACCTTATAAAAATACATAAGTAAGCAGCAGAAGAAATAGGCCAACTGCTGTACTGCTTTGCTGATCTGAATTCACAGCATTTAGTTATAATCCTTCATATAGGAAGTTTATTTATACAGACAGGGATTTGGGGAATTCTGCAGGATTAGTCAATCTACAGCATTCTCAGGGCATGAATTTTAGCATCAGAGTTACACTGCCTGGATAGTCAATGCCTAGAGTAAATATTTGGGTTGATGAAGGTTAAACAGATTAAACAAGATGAAGCCAGGGTTCTCTGCTTATTTACACACAAGCTTAAATATTGCTGCTCTTCATTTAAGAAGCCTAGTTTAAAAGAAAATCCCACAAAAGCAACAAACATAATATACTTACCCAACCTGAAGTGAGATAGCACCAAGATTTCTATCATCTTCATCCTGGGTAGGCATGTGACAAAGCCACACACTGAATCACAAATCTCACACTCCTTGGCCTCCTTATGGGAAACACGCAGAGGAAACAACAGCTTCAGCACAGGCTTGCTGCTCTGAGTTTCAGCTGCACCAGGGAAATGGGATAAACAACCCCCCTCCCGGTTCTATTCAAAAACAAGAGGGAAATAATTGGTGTGAAAACCATTTACAGTTCAGTTACACTTTTGTGATGTGAAGAGGCAGTTATGCACAAGGCTGTCTGGGACCTGAGCGTGTCCATCAGTCCTACTGTGGAGAGGATTTCCAAACGTTCCCAGCAACGCCACTCATCAGCTTTCATCAAAATCAGCAATAAATTCCCATCCATAACAGGCAAAGCAGTGTTAAACTAAGTCCAGTTCCTACATCCACCTGCTGTATCCTCCAGGCTTAGTGACATTTTCTGTGTCATATCAAGTCCCTGATATAAGACCCCCCCACTGCCAATAGGTTTTGGATCAGCTGGTGAAGGACCAAGCACTAGACACAAAAAGCAAAATTTTGATTTCACTCTTTGATACACAGATGAAGATTGAAAGCAAACTGATAAGGCAGGTATGCCAGCAGGTACACAGCTAGCACAAGCAGGGTTTGAGGAGGAGTGGCCAAGCATGGGTTCACATTTCAGTCCATTTGTACAGTTTCAATTTCTGAAACAATTTTATTAAAAGGAACAGACATTAAACTGTTTTCTATTAAGGCATCAAGAAAAATACCCCACTTGTGTCTAAATTAAATGCCTCTGCAGAACACTACTCTCACTTGCCGGATTTCCACCCTTCACTACTGCACATCACTCAGCCCTGACCCCACTGAGGTTGGGTTTTGTTTACCACAGCCTCAAGAAAATTTGTGTACAAATTTCGGACACTTTGGAGGAAGGATTTCTACCAATCCACGTTTACTCTGAACAGATGTAACATTCCTAGGAAGCTCTCAGCTGACTGCCTTTGAAGTCTGAAGAAAAAGGGAGGGGTGGGAGGGGTTGGGGGAGCATATTAAAAAAAAAAAAAAAAAAAGCTCGACCTTGAAAGCTGCATTTCTTCCCTTAAAAGAAGAAGTCTCCAGGGACTCGTGAGCAAAATAAAAAGCAAATTCTCCAGATCCTTATCTTATGTTATTTTTGAGAGTGTTTTCTTTTGTTCCTTTGCTCTTGTCATCTTTTGGATTAAAGGACTTTCACAGAGGCAGCCCATGCGCAAGCAAACCATTCGCCATTCCAGATCTGTGCCCCCCATGCCAGGCCAGGGCAACTCCCCCCACTTCAGCTTTTCCTTTCAACAAAAGCACAGCCCAGCCTCAGACCCAAGCACGACAAGAAAAATTTCATGACAGGCAGTATGCTGAGTTCTGCAAAGGTAAAGCATGGACCCAAAGTGAATTCCCACCCACAAAAGCATCCTCACAGCCAGTCACTCCTTGTGATGGGTCAGGGTCTGCACAGCACGTACACAGCACTCAGACTTGCACACCGACTGCCCCCGGAGCTGCACTGTGACCTCTTACACAGCCATGGCTGAAAATATTATTTCATCAGACACAGCTTACACTTACCCCAAAAATCTCTGTGGGGACTAAGTTAACTTTAACATGGCAAAAAGGGGCTGCCTTTTCTGTTTTGCTTCCCTCTGTCTGCTGCCATGTCTTCGGCATTCTTCTCCTCCTCTCTCAAACTCAGCTCCTCCTCTGTTAGCCTGCCCTATTAACCTTCTCCATATCCCACCCACCCAAATTTGCACATTATTAAGCATCCAGAGCCTTTTGTTCAGGTCCTTAAACAAAAGTATGCATTTCCTGGCAAGAGGTGTCTCATACCCAGCAATCACTTAGGGCAGCTCTCATAGACTCATTACTCCCAAATACAAAATCCGGGCACGCCAGACAGGCGAATTCAAGGACATGTCCTTTCCCGAATTCCACAGAGCAAGATAAGCCTGCGAGCCTTGTGCTTACTTTATCTTAACTAAGAGGCTTCCCTCGTTTTCTCACTCAGTAAGAAACTAATTATTTGCCACTGAGGCATGGAATAGGTTAAAGTTTCCTCTGTCCTGTCTCAGTTCCCTTTGCAGATTAGGGGAAAACAATGAAGTCTCCGCACTTTGTGATATTGCTAATGCTTCCTGTGGGGATAGCAGCGCCGGCTGCAAAGAGGATTATGATCACAGTTTAAAAGGAGTGTGCACTGTACTGCCGCAAGAGGCTCGGGCTTATCAGGAAAGAAACCGAGCTGCCCCCAAACTATGCACTCGGGACTCCTGCCTGCCTTCGGCTCTGGCTGGTGGCTGTGCCTCGGATCACACACCAGCTTATCAGGAGCGATAAAGCCGAGGCTGATCTTGGAGGGGCTGGGAGGGGGGGATAAATGAGTAACGCTGTGCAAACAGCTTGCAAACATTCACCATCAGAACACACAGCAGTGTTTACAGATCGTCCCACCGCATTCATCTGCAACAAAACACCGGGCTGGCAGGGTGCAGGGGCTGTGCATTCCTGGCCACAGCTGGGGAATTTGAGAGAAAAAGTGGAGGAGCAGCACTAGCCGTGGTGATGTTGGCTGGCCTTCCAGAGGCAAGGCTGCAAACGCTTTGGAAAGCACAGCATCACCAGTGGGATCTGCTACGAGCAGATTTAGCTTTGAGGTGCAGCTTCAGAGCTGGTGAAGGGCCTCTGCCAGTCTCAGTGCTGAGCACAGAGGGGACTCATTGGTGGATAATAAGAAATCGCTGCTGTGGAATCATAAGGTGCATTTCTATCACTGGGCCCTCTAAGGTACCAGGAAGAAGACACAAGTTTATTCACACCCATTCATCTCTACCAGCACAACTGCTTGTTTATAATGACAAGGCTTTGGCCAAAACAGCAATCAAAAGTTCATTGACTTCAAATAGTGCCTAACCTACGTGGCAGGATGCAACTACAGGCCAGCATGGCACTTTCTTCCCCCTTGCATAGTTCAGCCAGCATGAAAACCTGTATCCTTTTGGTAGACACACACTGACATGTGTCGAGAGGGCTTTGCTGTTCCTGTTGGTTTGATTTGGTAGTTTGTTTCTTTTTTAAATCGCTATGCCTGTGCTTGCTCTCCTCCAAGTAATTTGTACAACTGATACAAGCTGAAGTTATCAGATATTCCCCCTCACCCTTAGTTCTATTCAGAGAGGTTTAATAGCTCCCTATCTGCTTGCTAGAGGCTACAACAAGCAATAGCATTAATGCATGTTCTCCTGAATTTTTATAGGCTTAAAAATCCCTGAGCTTCACCCAGCATGGCACTGTCTCATTACACACTGCTGTTCCAAGCAGTTTTTGCCAACTCCCACCGCACTCCAGAAACACCACAGACCAAACCTCCCAGCCAGCTATAATACTGAACAAAACAACAGTTTTAAGATGCTCACAAGGCACTTCCATGAATTGTTGCATGCTTTAAACCAAGCTGTTTGACTTCTGCAGAGGGATAAGGTCTCTTTCAGTCAACGAAAGCTTGGATGATTTTTGCAGACTGAAATAAATCTTCTTGTGCTGGCAGAGCTCAGGCATCTCTACTGACCTTTGCTGCTGGATGCCAGGCTTGCCCAGGTTCCCTCTCTATCCACTGCTCCTTACCAATAATCTCTACTGAAGAGTAAAGGGAGTAGAGCTGAAAGACCAAAGACTTTCCTGACTGTTACAAAACAGAGCAGAAATTTTCCCATCAGTGTGACCCCAACCAGCTTGTGCTTTTAGGGACTTGGGAGCCCCAGTAGAGACCTGAATTCCATCTGGCCTAATGGCTGAGATGTTCTCCCTGAGAACAATGGGGCCAGAGACATCCATTATTAAATTAAATAAAGTCACTGTTTTTCAAATTTTAGGCAGGTCATCATGTGGGCCCTGAGCCTTGAAAAGGACAACCTTCAGTGCACTTCTCAATTTCACATGCTGAGAGCCAGGTCACTTAAGGTATGCAAGCAAACTTCACACCTCAGAAAAAATGTCCTGCTTGATGGTGTTTTAGAGATTACTAAAAAGAGTAATAGGATTATTTGATAACAGGTTCTGCACAAGGCATCAGTGAGAGGAAAAGCAGCCTAAGCAAGGAAGACCAGCACAGAAAGAAAGAGAAGCAATCCAAAGAAATCTATCTAGGTGGAGTTTGAATATGTAGGCTTGAGAAAAAATAAATTGATAAGACTGGATCCATGTCTAGTTAAAGGCACTTCATCACCATGTTTCTGCATCATCTGCAGAAAAGTCATTCTTGTTAGCAACATGGATATTGAATTGTATCAGCAGCGCTCCTCAAGCTTTCCACTCAAATCCAGTCAATGTGTCTCTGCTCCTTCCATCCTCAGTGGCTCAAAGCCCTCTTGACTGACAGTGGCATCCATCATTATACTGAAGAGATCTTTGATACCCCCATAAAGGGGACCCATCCACAGGATGGGCTGTTGATTTAAAACAAAGGAAAAGCAGACACACTTTGCCAGGCTTTCACCAGCAGAGCCAATCAAAACTGCTATCAAAGAGAAAGCTGGGAACAAGGAATCAGGAGTAGCTATACAGGCAAACTTGACACACCTGTGTCCTGTTCGACAATGCAGGACAAAGCCTACATAAAGTCTACCTTAAGATTTAACTGAAAAACAAGTTATTTAGATAACTTAATGTCTGACTTTCAGAAAAGACTAGGTACACAGAAGAATTGCAGCCACAATAAACAGGAGAAGCATCAACACTTCATGTTAAAACATGTTATTTTTCAACATGGGCCTTAATGTCAAATGTAGTGATTCATTTTAGGACCTGCACAGACTCAGCAATGCATTTCTCACATTTCTCACCAGTCATCTCTACCACAGCAAAAGACAAACCAGGCTGGTCTGAGCTGACCACATCACACCCAGGAGCTCCACACATCTACGGTCTCCTGAGCCTGCTTACCTGAAAGACATTTAGCACTCTCAACACTTTAAACTGGGAAGTGTTTGCTGCCCTGCTTGGATTTATCTCACTCTGCCTATACAGAGACTTTGGCATATCAACTTTCAGAATGCAATTTATACATTTCTAAAATCAATCAGAATCCCTAAGCTTTTACAAAAGGAAATGAAAAATATTACTGTCAAACGTCCATCAGACCTAGAAGCCTAGGTGACTGTCATACATTAAAGAAATTAAAAGGCTGCATTTGAGATAGTATATGCTCTTCCCATCCCTATCTTGAAAGGCTATGATTAAAGTGCTCTAAGAATCAAAATTCAATTTCTTTCAGGTCTTGCAAACAACATTGGCCTTGAGCTGAATGCTGCCAGCCTGCCTGCAGCCTTTGAGGAGATTAGGCTTTTACCAGCCAGCTATGAGAATCTTAAATCCAGTATTAATCCTAATTCCCATTTACCCACATCTTCATTGTGCAGTGAAAGCAGGCTGTACATGAACTTGCACGTTCACTCTTCCATGTGCAATGATCTGTGTCACCAACCTAAGCTTCATGTATGTTTAAGAAACACATTGCAGCCTTGGTTTACAGAAAATCACAGCAAAAGAGAGACTGGAGCTAGAAAGAGTTTGTCACACTGGGAGGGTTTCTGAGAGATTGCATGAACAGGAAATTTTCAGCACAAAAGTTTTAGTCAGTCAATAACAGGAGATTTCAGTCCTGGCTTGGAAGAAAACAGGATGAACAAGCAGGTCACAAGGACACAGAAGCACCTGTGACCCTGACTCCATAATCAAGGTGCAGTGGTGCTGCCAGCATCACCCCACCACTACCAAACTTCTCATGACACCACTGGGACTGCAGAAAGCACTGTCCGTCATCACCATGATCAGGGTCAATGCCAGAATAAGTTTCTGGGGACAAGAGACTCAGCATTTCCCCTGAGCAAACCCTTGTTCCCCTCTCCTCTTAGAGGTTCTGCAGCTGGCACAGCCCACCTTGCCACCCTCTCACCATGAGCCCCAGGGGTCAGGTCAGAAGGAAGGCATTGCCTGCCATGGTCTCCTGAGGCTGAGTTCACAGACTGGCTGCAGAGGCTTCTGCTAAAGTTGTCTCTTCCTAGCTGTCCTGGGGTGTCTCTATGATGCTTGTATCCCCATTCATCTGTTTAGCCCAGAAATAAGTTTTGCACCTTTGAGACTGGTCCTGAGAGTGAAGGTGGGGAAGAAGAAGTGCGGAGTTTGTTGTCAGAAACTGCACTTGCTCCCTGCATCCTGCTCCTGAGCTGTGCTGTCTGCAGACAGACAGACAGCAGGACAGAGCTCTCCTTTTCTTATAGTTAGTTTTTAGCTAGATGAGGCAGAGAAGTTCCGTGGACTGTGGTTGTCTTTTTTCTTGGAACTGTTTAAACCTACTCTGGACAGAACACCCAGAGGAGCACCAGCAGCTCACACCTGAGAGCAGACTGAGTGAGCTGAGCTACAGCCCACAAAGGGGACTTTCTGAGTTTGTCATCTCTTTAGATAGGCAAGAGGTTTTATTGTTTCATATTGGGGTTTTTTGTTTGTTTTTTTGGGGTTTTTTTGTGCTGCTGAATGCTTTGTCTGTTAAATAAACAGTATTTTCCTACTTTTCTCCAAGGAAATCTTTTCCCAAACCAGCTAGGGGAAGGGCTGCTTAAATCTGCTTTCTAGAGGATCCCTTTGGAGGTTTCCTCCCAAATTTGCCCTAAACCAAAACAGCAGTGTAAAGGCCAAGGAGCCAAAGTAACTATTTCTGTGTCCTTTCTAACATCACTTGACAGCAATTCCCTTTCAAATCCCATTTTGGCAGCCAAACTGGACACATCTCCAGGCTGCCAAGCTTGCTGGATCATCCATGGCAAGGTCAGATTATTCAGTGTGTCTTGGTATTCCTAGACAAAGAATACTGATCTCAGAGACAAAGCAACTGAAAGTGAGGACAGACTGCTGCTTCATCTGCTATCAAATGGGACAATTTCAATTCATTTACAAAGAAGTTCTCACACATATTTGGAAAAAAAACCCATTAATATTTCCTGTGTTTAAAGCACAAGAATTCATTGCAGATGAAAGGAATCTTTCAGGAAACACATTCCCAAGAGAACAAAAAATGTATTTGGCACCACTGCCTGTTACAAGCAAAAGAACAGGCAAGGGAGTCAACAACAATTATGATTTTTTTTTTTAGTGAGTACAGCAATTGAAGAAAACCTTTCTTTCCATCAACTTCTAAAAAAAAGCCACCTGAACTTCCCAAACTAAAAATGTGATGAGATTTAGGGACTATATTCTCCAAATGGAGGCACAGCTATAATTCCTTCTCTTTGCAACTGGCTATTACTTGCTGCTTGCCCATTGGGACTCTCCAGTGGAGATCCCTGTGAAGTTGTGGTGCACTGCAGTAACAGCAGGCTGGGCATCAGCTGAGCTGTGGTAACTCTCCATGTTCATGCTCATCCTCTGAAGATGATGTGACGTAGTTTAATTTAGCAGTGATAGAGCTTAGTTAAATTGCATTACCTTTCATTTGCCATGGGCTAAGACCACACACATGGACAACAACCATAGCTCACCCAACAAGTAATTTGACTGAGTGCCTGGCTTCTGGAGTACTGCAGGCTGATTTGTATAGACTTTTTGCCTAAAGTTCAAGCCAATATTTGAACTGAGAACTTTCTCTTTCCCAGAAGGTGTTCTACCCATCATGCTGTTACATGTCCTGGGGTAAGGTATCTTCAGCCTTGGGAATTTGGAAACACAAAGACTCTTGGTGTAAATAATTATTGCTACACTGAAGATTGAAATCTTTCAAAGCACAACAACTCCAATGCTTTAAACCACGTCAGTTTCTCTGAGAAGAGAGCAGAGATATGTCCAGTACGAGCAAATAGGGAACGTTGCCTCTTTACTGTCATGGCTGCATCTCCTACAACCCTTCTCACCTCAGAAACATAGACTAGTACATGCAGAGGATCCACAGCCAACTTCTGAAAGATGGCAACTTGCAAGATCGAGACTCTGGTTGCTGTTAACCATCCCTTCCACACCCCTTCTTTGCTCATGCAGTCAAAAGAAAGGAGAATGATGGTTTTAGAACCAAGCAGGCATGTAAAAGAAAAAAAAAAGTCAGAAGCCATCTATCAAAGAGGGTGACCCATTTCCTTCCAATAAATACCCTTTACAGACCATGCCTGCATATCCCACTGCCCTTTTGGCTAGTCCAGCAACCTGCTTCACCGGCTCATCCAAAAGCCTGACTCTGCATCACACTTTCCTTCAGACGTAGTAGAGGATTTTGTTTTGCATTGGTACTTAGCATTTAATCTGCAGAGATTACCTGCATACTTAATCACAGAAGTGACATTGACATGCCACGTACTTACACTCCCTGTAAATCCTGCTCTTCCCACTGCCAACACCTTCATCTTGTAGCATGCAAGGAGGGATTGTGGTGGAAGAATACAGCTCAAGCTCCCTTCTCTTCACACACACAAAAACCCAAATGGAAAATGCAAAGAAGTTGCACAGTTTAAAATTCATGTCTGCAAACCAACTGTGGACACATTAGGTGACACCTGTTTATTCATGCAACCTTAAATTTTCAAGATTAAGTGAAAAGCACATGTTGTGAGAAATAAGAATTAGAAAAAGGTAGAGACTTTTTTTTTTTCCCAGTGATCACAAAAATTTCAGGGGGAACCATTTCTCATAAAAAAAATATTGTTTGCAATTTTCTAAAGCCACCCACTGAGAAATGTAAGAATTAAAGAAAAAAGAGTCCACTGAAAACAGCCTTTTAATATACATGAGATTGGCAAGTGAATTGTAACTGTCTATGATGGGGAAAAACACAAGGGGATGGGCTGAATAGCTATTTCTTCTCACACACACACTGACTAAAGTAATAAATTTGCTGAAAGCCAAACAGGAAACCATGGTCAACATGATGCTTAGTGCACTATGCACCAGCCATATCTTCACATTATTTAGAACAATCCATGTTAAAACAGCTTTCCCTAAAGCTGGCTTCCCAAATGTCTTATCCAATCTACTTTAGGATGCCCCAAGCTATACAACACCTCAACAAACTCATGGCAAATGAGAAAGGAAAAGCCTATTCCACAGTGTCTCAGTGCTATCTGCTCTCTTTACCTTACTCCATCCAGTGTCTCCTAGGTCCCAAGCCCAAACAAATCCCTGCAGCAATCCTTTCCATACTGCCTGCCCTTGCTCCTGCCCCCAGGAGCAACCAAAATGGAAAAGACTGATGCTTTGAAGATTTGAAATAAGCTGGCAGCTCTTATTTAACAGTAAATATGCCTTAAAAATAATAAATAAATAACATTACAGGTTCACAGAAAACTGAAAGCCATAAGCTTAATGGCCTAGATATCCCTGCAGCTCAGTGATTTGGGCTCTCCTGAGGCCTGAAATTGCCTGGCTAGTCCTGATTAAAAAGATAAGCACAGACAGATCCATTGCTCTAAAATATTTCCGAGACTGCTAAAGGAATGACTGAGTCTCATGAGCCTAATAATACACAATTTCAGCCACTTATATTATTGGCTAGCCAAGTATTTACCTGGTTCCAAAGCAGAACTTTAACAGAATCTCTGTAGAGTTGAATGAGGTATTCCTGACAGGTCAAAAACTTCAGCCAAAAACCTAAATAAAGGGAACAGCAGCTCCTGCACAGACCTCACCAGCCCAGCCAGTTATGGCAGCAGCAGCAGCAGCAGCAGGGCAGCCCCAGCACTGCAGAGCCACTGCAAACACAGCACCTGCTCAGCGCCTCAGACACGCCTTGCTGCCCAGCTCAGGGCAGCCATGGAGAAAACACTCCCAACCCGTGTGTCCTCCCTGCCTTAGGATGGTGAGGCAAGGCACCCAGGAGAAGCAGAGTCTCCTCGGTGGAACACAGTGTCCTGTGCCACGGTAGGACACTCGCGGTCCATCTGTGCAGGGAGGCCATCAATCCGTGCTGTCCCAGGGCCCTCAGCAATGTGCAGGACTGGATGAGTTGCTGTGGCAGGGACAGACCTGCCCCACAACAGAGGTGTCCTTGGCAGTGCAGGCATGTCCTGCAAAGCGGGTGGGGGGCAGGAGGGGCACCAGTGTGAGCTCTTCAGCCTTTCCTGTAGGGTGCTGGCTGCAGGGAGTACCTGGCCTACACAACAGCTGCAGGTGGGCCCAACTGTTCATACAGAATCAGTCTATCCAGATGATGGGTGCAACAGTCCTCCTTATCACTGGGAGAAGTGGCTAACAGATGAAAAGCTACTTAAAACTTAATTTCTGATTAAACCATCCATTTACAGTTGAATGTCATCATTCTCACTTCCCCTCCATCAGCTCCATATATTGAAAGGGTTAAAAAAGACAGCAGAACCATTAGCATTTTGATAGCTTTCCACACATGTATAGCAAAAAGTTTTTAAAATTCATTGCACTGAGATAATCCTTCAAGTCTAGCATTTCCTCCTCAGCTTGAGGCAACCAACTGGTTTTCCTCCCCTTAATACCTTAATAGAAAGCTCCAAGGAGTTGCCAGGCTAGAAGTCTCATATATGCTCAAGAAAAGCAGAGTCCTGAAGTTCAAGAGAAGCCATGTAAGGTGTCTGGGGCTTAATTAAGAAACAACTGTAGGGGGCATCTTATTAGATACTGCAAACCCCTAGAGATCCTGGCTTCTGTACATCACAGCTCACAACACATGCACACGCCGTTTTCCTTCCAAAATGCTGAGCACACACAGCTCCCACTAATTTCAGCTGCCACAGAAGGTGCTCAGCATCTCTGAGGAATGAACAAATTATAAACCTTGACCCTGATTCCACTCAAGCTTGGGGACTCGAGCTCTCATCAAGATCAAGGCTGAATTTTTTAATAGTGTTAAAAAATCTCGAGAACAAAGCTGTGATTTTGAACTGCACAACTGGCATTAATACTCAGCAGCTCCCCACCTGTGCCTGGGATGTTATTTTTTTTTACAGCATGTGCTGTTTTAATAACTCCAAAGCAAATTGCTTTCTCAAGGAAGCACCCGGGAGTGCCTTGGGGCAGGGAAAGAGGCCATCTCGCTTTGTGCCTTTGATTAGGTTTGCTGCAGTGAAAACAGGCAGATGCTGCAGGACCACATCACTCCTCAGATACCACTAAAGCACAGGACTCAAGGAGTCACTAACTTGTTAAGGGCTATTAGGCCTGATAATATGCTCTTCCCAAACACTATTTTTGGGGGAAATCAGTCTGAAAAACCAGTCTGTTCAAAGGAAAATGCTTGTTATGAACCTCTGCACACTTCTAAGGAAGTTTAACAGGCAAGAAGTTGACATTCCAAAGAAAGAAAGAATAGCAGTGAATGCACTGCAGTACTACGAAGAAAAGAAGGTCCAGATCTCAGGGCCACCACCTGTAGTCTCCCACACTCTAGTGCATATCCCAAACCATGAAATATTGATTATTTTGGCTGAGGTAAAAATTTCCCACCCCTAACTCCATTCCTTCCTTAAAACTTCAGAACATCTTTATTTTCTATGAGAAAAAACCAATCAACCAAGCCTTGCCCCTAACCTCCCCCTGCAAAAAAACTCCAAACACCTCACAAATTGAGCTTCATTTACAGAGAAAAAGTTGTCCTATCCAAATTTAGTAAATGCACAATTAAGACAGCAAAAAGAAGAAAAGGCCTTATCAACATATCCTCGAGTTACTTGGGACATTTAGCTCCAAGAGCACAGCAAAGCAAGTGATTTATTAGGGATAAATCTAGCTAGGAAACATCTTCTTATGACACAGGAAATACTCTCTCCCCATTTTTTAAACCTGAGCTGTCTTTCCTAGGAGCAAAATTTGGATAGGTGTTGTTCTGTTATTTTCTAGTGTGTTACAGGTTTCCCATAATATCCTCAGCAAGTTATTTAGATTTCACTTACATCAGTAAAATGGGGATTCTCTGCCTCAAAAAGGTGTTACAAGGATACAAGCCATTTGCAACTGTGAGAGGTTCAGATAATGTGGACCACACAGACACTCAATAAACAAGTGGTAGATAATTGCTGTGACATGAAACAGAGAGGCTGCATCTGCCAGAAAATTTCTGAGCAACTGACTCATTGTGGTGGGCCAGTCCAGGGTAGTTCAGATGCCTGCCCAATCTGTTCCTGCAGCCACAGGGCTCTGCTGCATTATCCAGCAGCCAATCTCTGATCTCTATCTCAGGGTGCACACACAACACCAAATGCTACCAGCACCACAAATCCTCTTTCAAAAACACATTTGCAGCTTTTGGAAGGGTGAGAAAATTACCTTATCATCAGTTCCAACAACTGCATCTGTTTCACCACCTCCTTGCTAGACAACAGTGTATCTGGACAAATCTCTGCTTCACTTAGGCAGAATTCATCTCAAGGAATAAAGCTTAGGGATAGTAGAGAAGAAAGGGGAAAGGAAGAAACAAATCTTGTCTATGAAGAGTTACCTATGAAGCTATAGACAGCCAGATTCAAGTAGTCTAACATTTAATCATATTCCCTTTAGAAAAAAATCAGTGTTTGCTCCTACTCCACACTGCTGCACTCCATAAAGAATCCAGGATTACAGGTGAAGATTGTAGTTTCTTGTTAAAGCACAGTCTACAGATGTAATCCTGTAGGATGTTAAGGGAAACAGATCCACTGCATGGCTTCTCTTGGGCTCCTTCATCTTTCAATTTAAGTCCTAGCCAGTGACATTGAAGTCCACAAGAACACAGCTCCAGCCACAAAAAGGATTTTGCAAGCCCGTGTCAGGGAACAGCTGGAGCATGCAGCCCTGCCCTGTGTTATGGCAAACCCTTTACAACACTATCCCAGTGCAGCCTGACTTTATTTCAACAGGACAAATGTAGAGTGTGGCTCAATCATACATCCAAGACCTCAGCTTGCTGGAACTATCTTCAGACTAATCTACATTTTTTTCAATTCACCAACCCCGATTCAGAAGAAAAGAGTGAAATCTTACATCAATAGCTTGCTTTTCCCAATAATTTAGGTGTATTTAAAAAATGGGCAGAATTTAGACATGAAATGGATGCAAAGTAGTCAGGTCATTCTGTGATTAGAAGATGCAAACTGACTTTATAGGGCAAAGGATGCAGTCCTTGAAAAGGCCTCATATTACAGCTATCATTGAGAGAACAGGTTCACAGTTGAAGGCTCTGAAGAAAGGTAGTAGCTTACCTTTGTCTTCCTGGGGATCTATGGAGTCTTAGCAATCAGCCTCCTAGAGGTTCCTTTAAAGGCTCCTTTGATGACTGTAACCAAAAGCAAGACCAAAAATCTGCTGTCATTTCAGCCCTAGAAGTCCTAGACTTGATTAATTTAAGAGAAATATTTTCTTAGGTATTTTTTTTTGTGAACACTTATTAAGATATTATTGTTAACTTATATTTTAAAAGAAGTATTGCTTGTTTATTACAAAAAAAACCCAAACAAACAGACCAAAAACAAAAAACCCCCCACCAAACCATAAAAGCAAGGCTTATGGTGTTTTAATTTATTCTTTCAAACACTGTGTATCTGGGGTCTGCATCTCTGCAGACAGACACAGTGGACCTCATCTCATATCCAGGACTGCTTTGACATGATATGATTTCCAGAGCAGGCTGTTGTGGATCCAAATGCTATGCTGGATCCAAAAAAGCTGTGTGGTAATCCTGGTTCTGATTTCCACCAGGTCAGGCCTTCCACTGCTGCTCCTGTGTGCTGTAAACACACCTTATGCCTCCCCATTTAACTTGAATGAAAAGAAGGGGTGAAACCAAAAGGGCAAGTTCAGAGTCCTCATCCACCACAAGGTGAACAGAAGTTTTCTTAAAACAGGTTAGAGGAGGCCATCTGAGGATGAATTTGGCTTCCCTGAAACAGGCAACTTCCATTATTTAAACCTCAAGAACACAGCAAGGGCTTGGAATTTTTTGCCTTTAAGAGAAGTGTTTTGTCTTTCTCTATGCAACGATGAAGCTTCAACCTTCAGCCTTCTCCCCTCCTTTTTCTAAAAATGGCAAGAACAAAATACAGAGTAAAGGCAGAGCAGCATTCCCATAAAGTCAGAACTAGAGTGTGCACCTCAATTTTGCAATCCCACCTCTTATTACAGAGGGATCCCCTGAAAGGTCCCCTTGGCAGCCAAGCAGGACAGAGCACGTCATGGTTCAGGGATCTGAGCTGTCCTGGAATAAACAGACTCAGGTCTTTGGTGGAACTGAGCACAACCACAGAGAACAAACACCCTCACTAAGCACACCCCCAGCTCAGCTGAGATCCCCTCTTGACTTTCTTCCTGCTATCTCCTTACTCTCCTAGGAGAATTAAGAAAGCATCAAGACAGGACTACTTTCTCCTCCTCTCTATAAAACACAAGGAAAGAAGAAATTGGAAGAAAGAGGCCTATTACTGAAACCATGTGCTAGCCTTGCCTTTGCTGGGCTCACTGCAATCAAATCAGCACAAGATTGTTTCATGCTGTTCCAAAAAGCTCCTCTCTTGCCCCAAGCATTATTTTTCCTACCCTGCCCAATAACAATGGCCCAAACATAGCAGCAGTGTTCAGCTCTATTTTCCTTGGCTGCTCAAGTTGAGTCTCTAATAATATTCCTCAGAGGCAGCAGTGGTTTAGGAGTTATATATCCTTGTACAGCCTTGACCCTGACAAAATACACCAGCAGTGCTTCAGGGTCAGTCTTTGCTCTCCTGTCACTGACAAGCTGATTGCTTTGCCACGGTCTCCAGGGATTCTTTGCTCCACTCCATAAGAGCACATCCAGGGGAGACACAAACCTGCAGAACCAGTGAGGAAAGACAGTAAGACCACTGAAGAAGACACAAGGACACCTGGATAGGAACTCAGTTTTTAGAGGGAACAACATTTTTTGAGACTTGAAATATTTTTTTTTATTTCACATAGGGATGAAAATTTGGAATACACCTTGGAATCCTTCATACATAAACACATGTGCTCTAGAACAGCAGCTCTGTGGTTAGCATTGGTATTTCTGGCATGTAGGAAAGCTGCTTTCAGGACCCTGTTTTGGATTTGTGACAGCATAGGTGAAAACCCCAAACCACTTGGCTCCTGTCTGTTTTGACTAAGAAATTTTATCCTATATGCAAGAAATTCACCCAGGAGAACTGAGTGGAGACCAATCCTTTCCCACAAAGCAGAATGATTTCAGTAAATCAGCATCTTCTGCAGGCAAATTGTTTCCTTGAAGACTCCTAGCAAGTCCTAGCCTCAAGTAGCAAGCAGTGTGGTTTCTGCTGAAGACATAAGCCTGGAATTAACCCACCCAGCAGAGGTTCTGCCTAGGAACAGCTTGTCTCCCCTGAGTAGGGCCACTGCAACATGGTGTAGAAGAAGCAAATAAAGCTTCATGAAATTTGCCCTGCCAACTCAGGATTCTGCTGTTTCCTCCTAGTCCAGTAGCTTGCCTTGTTAAACAGAGGGAAGGAGGTATGGTGGGAAAACCTCACGCTCTCTGTTCGTGTTTACTTTATTCATTCCTTAGTCTGGGGCTGTAAAAATGTTGCTGATATCCAAAAGAGCATGTGCCTGTGTGTGTGGCAAAAGCTTTGGAGCCTGGGCTGTACATGATGCAGTCAATTTTACTCACCAGGGGCAGACAGCATCTTTTTCTTCTGCAGCTCTAAGGAATAGTAAACCTGTCTCTACAAGGAATTCAAAGCAAACACAGTAATACCACAGATGCATGCCATAGTTTGTCTTGCTGATTTAAGACACTTCCTATGAAATGGTTTGAAAGAATCTCCAAAGGTGCAGTCTTCTTAAAATGTGTCCTCCAGAAAAAAATGTTTTTCTACTTCTAAACACAGCATTTTTTTATGTGCAGTACAGGATTACCCTATATAGGTCACTGACACTCCATGGAAACCTAGATAAATAGCTCTATTCCCACACTAAATTTTGTTAGCTTCTCTTCCTTTATTGCTAAGAATATTTCAACTGGAACAACATATTTGTGCCTTTGAGGTTCTCTGTTCCTGCTGCCACTTCCCCACCTGGAGCTATAATCCTACGCTTGTCACAAACCCAGCCACTGCTTCAGAACTTATTACAGCTACAATCTGCAGATTATAGCAACTTCTAATAGGGGATAAGCAGCAGGGAAAGGTGAGTTTAAGCTGCAAAGAACCTGCTGGTTCAAAGGGCCCTATTATTAATATTTATTATTTTTAAGCATTCATTGAGTGCTGTAGAAGATAAAAGAATGAATTGAAAGCAAGAACCAAGGAACCAACTTTATACAAGACAAGAAAATGTGAAAGCTTAAAGAATAAGTGCAGTGTCTGGGGAGGAGGGGAGCCAAAGAAAAAGTAGTAACAGCAATGGGAAGAAAAGCCACACCTTTTATCAGCACAATGCTCCTAGCATTAATAAGTATGAAGAGAATTAAAGAATTCTTCAGTGTCTAATCAGAACTGCTGTCCATAGGGGACCTTCTGAGCATTATTACAAGGCATTGGCATATCTTTAAAGAATGGAGCTTTGATCATAAAAAGCAAGTGTGTGGAGGAGAGGGGGGCTGCAAAAACAGCAGAAGGAAATGCAACTGGTGGTAGGGAAAAATCCAACCCTGGACAGGTGCTTTAAAAAAGCTCCAAAAAAATCCATTTAGATTTTGTGTAAATGGTTAGAATGAGGCATAATTCTCACTCATGTCCCTCCATTACAGGCAAATTTCTCCTCTTTTCCACAAACCCTTTTTGCCTGTTGCCAAAGGTCTCCCAGCTGATAGTTCTCTTCCCTAACAAAGACGCAAGCTCATGGCTTACACCATTTTAAACCTTCACACTTTCAAACAACAACCCCCAACGCTTCACAGTTCCAATGCACTTTAGCAAGATTAGCTAACAAGAATGTTCATCATACCCAGTGCTGAGGGTACTGTCTTCATTTTCACAGCTGGTGAAACAGATGCTCAGAAAAGCAATGCAACTTTCCCACAGCTAAGGAGCGTGTACAGCAGGCTGATGTTAGGAATGCTGGCATTCACCCACCTCAGTTCTGAGCACTAAAATCCGTGATAGCGCTTGGGAGAGAGAGTCCAACCCCCCTCCCAAAGCCCTCTGCTCCCCAAGGCTAGTGCAGAGCTTCAAAGCACTTCCCAAAGAGCATCACATTACAGAAATACTGTAAGAAATCCTCTATAAACTGAAACTTGGAACTATCTGCAGCAGCATTAACAAAGAAAATTAATGTTTTTAAACTAACTCCGACTCTTCTCCTGCCAAACCTTCCCCGCTGCAATATCAAAATATGAACACATAAACTGAAAAGCCTGAAACCTTCTGCTCCCCTCAGCATAGTGAGGAGATAGAGTAAGACTTCCAAGAGACTGGCTGGATTAACTAGATTTTTTCTTTTGTTTTCTGTCTTCTCTGATTTTTCTTTCTTAATCGCATCAGAATGCTGTTCCTGACTGATGTTTCCCTTAACATTTAAAAGAAGAAAAACAGTTCTTAATTAACAAAGCATCACTGTAAGCTGAAATCCTTATCAGTTTTGCAGGTTTTTTCCAATCCTATGAGCCCAGAGTGATTTGTCACATCAGCAAGGTATTACATTGTCAACTCTCAGGCTGCCAAAGCAAAGAGATCTTTTGGTGCTTCGCGCATTGTGCCTCAAGCACTTCCAGAATTATCTCTCAGTTTTTCCTGTAACTTATTCTAAAAAACAGCTTAGCGTAACTCTAGAAGATTCATGTTACATGCCATATTCCCATCAGAAAGAGAAGTTTTGTTGATCAACACAAAATAAGCGCCTCAACTTAAGCAGCTTTGACAATCCTCTCTGACATTAACAGGGAAAAAGGGCAGTCAGAAGTTTAAAAGTACATCATATCTAAAGTTCACCCCTCTCAATGATATTCTGAGACATTCAACCCTTTATTTGCCATCATTTCTCAAACATGTCCATGTTGTACCCACGACATTATCATCACCATTAAGCTCCATCAATTTTATCAACAAGACCAACATTAAAACATGTTATGGTTTCAAATGACCACAGAAATAAACATATCAACAGCGACAGTGACTCCCACTCCAAAATCCACAGAATTTCCATTCAGTGGAAATCCCATCGTCTCATTTATACTGGCAACGGGTTTTGAGGACTTAATCTAAAAGATGTCCACAGTCCCAAAGATTTCCATGGGAAACAGGTTCTCAGCAGGCCTGAGAAAGCAGTCCAGTACAGGCACAAGATCCCTCTATACAACAAGATCTGGTTTATTTTCACTCCACAAGAAAACAAGATGTGCCAAGAACAAACTATCATTGCTTTCCCAGCATAGAGTGTTCCAGTTCAGTGCCCTGTGAGGTCCATGTCTCAGGAACAGGCAAAATGCCAGTCAGTTCATTTGGGCCATTTTCCTGAAGAAGTGTAGACACAATGATTTAGTGCAATATTTATTACTCTAGAACACTCTCCTCATAGACTGTCTTACACTGAGCTTTCTGTAAGGAGTAAATATAGTAACTGTTTCCATAATAATGTTAAAAATACCCCAACAGATTAAATTCAACAGATGAAACAGGGCCATAAATACGTATGTCTAGCAACATGACCAAAATCACCCTTCTTCAAACTGGGCATTGGGCCATGAAAAGAAAGCTGCTAGCATTACAATTTCAGTGTTGAGCCTTAGGAGCAGCACAGAGCTGCAGGAACAGTCAGTACAGTAATCATGCACAATATACAGAACCCAAGCTGCAGCCAGGGCCTCTAAGCTCCTGAACTCCTGCCAAGCTGTGCCACTGACCCACAGTCACCATACAATCCCATACCCCATTCCAGTCCTCTGTCTTGTGGGCTTTCCAGACATCTGGGATGGCATAAGATGCGTTTAAAGCTGTTTACAGCTCAAGTGAGGAGCCTGAGAAAATATAAGAGCTGTTATTAACTCTGCTGTACTACACAACTTTTCACATTAGCAGTTTGGTTTGGTTCCACTTCCCTGGAACCAACAACCACTCGAAGGTTTATTTCCTGACAGTAACACCACAGCAACAGCAGTACGGAGGGTATGGTTATCCTGCTTCCAGAAGAGCAACCAGGGCAAACTCCAGATCACGCTGGCACCACATATGACCCAACCAAGTCCTTCTCCAACACAGCCATGCACCAACTAAATGAGGGCAAGGAAAGCAGGAACAGAGATGAAAGAAACACGGTCGATCAGAAGCTAAGCTACTAAGCAAATTCAGACCTAAACTCTAATTCACATAATAATGTAGCATTTTGATAACCAAGTAATATCAAGCACACAGATGAGATTCGGTTTCAGCACAACTTATTTCATCAAAAAGCATCCTGTCTTTCTGTCTGAAGTGATAGACTAGTCTAAAAAAATCTGAACTCCATTTGAGTTTAAAAACTGACTCTTTTACAGTGATTTTAATTTATTTCTCAAGAAACAGGAAATCCATTTTAGACCAGGCTTATTTAGTAAATACATAACAAAGGGAAGATCCTGATAGCAATAAATAAATAAATAAAGCCCAAAACACAAGAACCACCAGAAACTTATCAGTCATTGGAGTCCTTGTGGGAAGGGCTACACAGTCAGGAAGATTCCTGTGCAGAAAAAAGATCCTTACTAAAAATCCAGGCAGTCAGAACCCCACTTCCAACACCTCTGAGGACAATGACAAGATACTGGTTATGGTTTTCTTTGAAATTAGCTTGGTGGGGATAAATTGACACCACATGACTACTCCCAATTGTAATACAATATTAGCTGCATATCAGTCCACCAGAAAAGAAGCATTGAGATCAGGCACTTGGTCACCCAGAGCTTCCTGTATCGAGACACCTGCAGAGGCAATCCAAATCCAAAACACCCTGCACATACACAGCTCACCAGGGTGGTGAGACTCTCTGCCTCTAGCTCTGAGAAAGACCAGTGAAGGGCAGCCCATTGGTAAAGAACAGAATGCGGCAGAGGTGCAAAAGCAAATCCCATTGTAAGAGCAAAACATCTTAATAATAGCTTGTTTCTTTAAATTTTATCTGTGCAAAAATAAATAAAAACATGCTGACAAACTGGTTTAGCAGATGGTGTGGTTAACACAGAAAGATCAACGCACTGCCTTCCTATAGCCACTTCTTTCAGTCTCAGAAGATTTACACTGCATTAGCCCATGACAGATATTTACCAGTGCAGAAATGATAAACAGCAAAGCAGCTGTTAAATGCTCCAAGACAAGAGATTGGATGGGGAGGAGACCCACGGACTGTTTGGTGGGCACTGAATTCACCCAAGTCCCCTGAAACTCCCAGGGGATGGGTTAACTCATTCACCAGTTTGGAAGCTCAAGACTGAAAGAACAGTGAAAAGAAAATCAGAAGTGTAGGTGTAGGGGAAGGAATGGACACAGGTGGAATGCTGAACTGTGCAGTCATGAGCCAAGGTAGGACCAAACAGAACCTGGCTGCCACATCAGTTACCAGTGAGGCAGCAGTGACCATCCGAAAGCTAAGCTCTGGCCATCTGGAATATATCCTCAAATGAAATACAATTAAAGTCCAATCATCTTCCCAGTGCCGAGAAGTGGACAGTGTGAAGGGAAAGAACAACACAAAACATTAAAGCTTTAGAAGGACTAAGGAGCATGAGAAAGAATGGAGTTGTCTGTACTGATTTTTCTGTGCAACTATTTTCTTCCTTCATTTGCCACTTCCAATTAAAATTAATAATTATTTCCAGGGGGAAAAAAAAGAAGAAGAAAAAGAGAGAACACATAAGAAACAGCTAAAAAGGGAATGAGCACTTTCAGATCTGAAACAGCTCATTTCTATGCCTCTTGAGGGAGGAACACACAGGCTTTGCCCTCTCATGCAAATACACTGCTTGCTTTTGAGTCATTATTTTAAAGTGACAACTAAAGACCACCCCTTCCCAAACAAGGTACTTTCAACTCTAGCTGTGCCACTTGTGGGGTTTTCCCCCCTAAAAAAACCAAGAAAAATGGATGTATTTTATTGTTGTCAATTATTAATTTAAACAAACAAACAAACCGTACTGAAATGAGTCAGAAATTCTTGAGAAAGTAAAAGCAGGGGTTGTCTCGCAAGAGTATTCCCAGACAAGGACTGCTTCAGCAGCCTCACAGGGTTAGCAAGGAGTATAGATATCCATCTGTTTAAATTATAACTCCCAAACAGACCTCAGACCTACTACCACCTCATGCAATGACTCATCTTCAAGATGTCAAGAACTATGCACTACCTCAGGAAACTCTCTAAATACAACTTGGACCACCATTTGCTTTTTTTAGATACCTCAGGCCCCTTAGGCCTCAATTTTGTAGCATCTGAACTTTTCTTTTCAAGTCCTTCCTCTCCTCTAAGACCTACAGGCCCATAAATCCAGTAGCTTCTGTCCCCAGAGCTGTTGTGCCTGTTTTCCTGCAGCCTGGTGAGAACAGACAGGACTCAAGATAATTAAATAAAAACACAGGAACTTCATTATTTATTTTAAAGGAAAATGTGTTTTCTAGGAAGAAAGTCCTTTAGTTGGGCAAATCTGTAAGCTGTTTATCAGCTTAAACTCATTATCTGTCCATATGGTCTTAGCACTGTGGTTTGAAAAAAATGGGCATGCACTAGCTGATGAAATGTCATCTGCCCTTATGCCAGAAACTACTATTTTTTTCATTGACGTCAAATTAGGATCCTTGCCATGAGTGAAGGGCTACCATAAGCACAGTCATAATATTTTAATTATGAAATGATCTTGCAGAAGGCAGCAAGGAAGGCAGGGGCAATGCAAGAAAATCCATTCACAAAAAAGTACAAAGTCACTTCATTCACATTTTGCCTCTGTTCTAATCCTTTTTGTTTGGGGGGCTGGGGTGGAAAGAGAGCAACCCAGTTTAAAAAAAAAACCAAAAAACCAAAAAACCAAAAAAACGAAAAAAAAACCAAAAAAACCAACAAAAAACAACATGGCAAGGGAATGAGATGCTAAAGCCAATAAACACACATCAAAGCATGAGATGGCTCTGCTTCAACTGCCTACAGTATCCAACCTGGGACAGATTAAGGCAAGACAAAAGGTGCTGTGAGGGAAAACACTGTCCCTAGAGCAGTGCAGACCTTCTCCCTCACTTGCTCAGCCCCTAACAGTGAGACCCCAGCCAGCTCTGCTGCCCTGAAAGGGGCAAGGGCACATGACAGGCCTAGCTTTGCAAAAACCCGTATTTGTCCCCCGTGGTCTGCTGCTGTGATTTGAAGCCCTTCCCACTCCCCCGCTGAGGCGCTGCAGAGAAGCAGGAGCTGGGTTTATTGATTCTGTGAGTCACAATTAGCCGTGGGACACACGACCAAAGGTTTAGCACAGGACATTAAACCTGACTGAGCTGTCAACTCCGTTATTCCAAGGAGAGAGAAACAAATTGGAGTCACAGTAACAGATGTTTCTCATGTTTTATGAACTGCAATATTATTACTAGTCACAGACACAGTTTCTGCCTTTTAAAACAGACCTGCAACGCTGTGCGTGTGAAATTATTTGAACTAACACACAGACAACTTGGCAAAGGATTTACAGATAGCATTTTCTCACTCACACAATGATTCCCGTTTCCCTTTCGCCTAGCTCCACCCTGAGAAGTAGAATAGAAGTTAAAGCAGCCAAAAATGAGATCACGGCAGGATAGAGTACTCCGCTGCCATCATCTGCGACGAGGATGCAAACACTGTAACCCCTCTCCTCTTTTGTGAGAAACACACTCAGCCTCTTCTCGGTTTCCACTGTGGGGAAATTAACTTGTTGGGATCGTTCTGGCTTTTAAGGGAGCCTGGAAACTGAAGACTGGTGTTCTTCCCAGGATGTCTTATCCTTACACCTCAGGGGCAATAAAGGGATTTCCCCGTAATTTACAAAGGAAATCTGAAACACCCTGCGAGCGCAAACCACCCCCGAGCCCATCCTGCTCCTCCGTGCGGAGGAGCGAGGGGAGGGGCTGGCAGGGCACGGCGAGAAAGCCCTCTCGTGGAAAGCCTCAGCATCTCCCAGCCGAGCCCCACTGATCGCGGCTCCCCCGGGCTCTGCCCCAAGGAGCAACTCCGCGCTCACCTGCGCATCTCGCAGGCTTACACAGCACACAGCGCGGGGAGCCGAGCGAGCGGGGCACAGCTCTGCCCTGCAGAAAGGGTGGGATTTTGTGTGGATTTTGCTGGCAGTCTGCAACATCTCAGAGAAGTTAAAGCTCTTCCTTTCTCCTCACCCCGCTACGCTTGAATTCGTGGCAACTGTATCACATGGTATTTTAGCCTGCGCCAACAAAAGCTGTACCTCGGCCACAACAAATACAGAAACATTAACTGCCTTCCAAGGAGGGTCAAACATTCGAATCATTTTAACATACTATAAAAATGCTTCAATGAAAGCAGATGATAAAGAAGCGCATATTTACATTATGCTACACAGTCGAATTTGAAAGATTCTCCCCAAATTATAAAAAAACTCCAAAGAAAGTACCCATTTCTCCAAATGACATCCCTACCGTTTATTCTGTTTCTATACTTTTGTGACAGAACAACTGCGGCTCCTTACAAAACCACTGAGTATCAAAATAAGCATTTTACTGGTAGAATCCATCAAACACTTGCATACATCCTGTTGAATTAAGACAACTCTTTAACAACTCCAACTTTTTACCCACTAGCAAAAGTCCAAGGCGAGCCCATGGTCACAATTAGCATGTACCCTGTCAGGCACACAATCGTCTCCAGCACACTTCTGCCCAACCAGCTTCGGTAGCACAGTGAATTATGTGCCTAGAGTCTATTAACTGGGTCCAAATTTGCTCTTATTATAGAAATACAAACAGTAATCAGGCCGAGCTTACTAATTGCTGAGAGAAGTGCTAGAGAAAAAAAAAAATTATGATTATCAAACATACTTCACAGAAAACCGCCCAAGTACAACACATATGAAAATGCTATTTATTCACTCACTATAACCTTTAAATACAAAAGTTAAGACAAAACTTGAAGTGCCTAGTTCAGCTTACCAAACCCCCATGTGGTACCTCGCTAACATGGTGCTGCAGCTACAAATCTCTATTAAAGAGCGGGCATTGACCCAGGGTAGCGGGATGGAAGATCAGCAAAGTGTGAAAGAGAAAATTCCTCCCAGCCCGGGCTGAAGTGAAAAGCACGGGGAACCGTCCCACCTTCCTCATCCGAATTTCGGGGGCGGTGCACACCCCAGCCCGCGACAGACGCGGCGCAGGGCGCTCCGGGCGCAGCTCCGCGCTCCCCGGCTCCTCCGCTCGTCTTGCCCGTAGGAGGGATCCCGGAGGGAGGGGTGCCGGGCGGAGGCAGCAGAACACAGAAACACCGAGGACAGGCTCAGAGGCTCCCCAAGACGCTCCCGAGGCCCGACCCCGGGGAGGTGTTACCAGCGGGGCGAGTCCAGCAGGCTGGGGCAGCCGGGGCGCCCTCCCCCGGCCCCCTTGCCGGCGGTGCTGGCGGGCTGGGCTGGGCTGGGCTGGGCTGGCTCCTCAGCCCCGCAAACTTGCACGCCCAGCACCCCGGGAGTCACGGCGCCCCCGCACACCCTCCCGCCCCGAGGGAACAGCGCAGCGCCGGGGTGGGAGAGCAGCCCCCCGTGCCACCCCGAGCACCCCGGGGCACGGCAGGGCGCTGGGCGCCGAGCCGGAGCGGCACCGGGGCCGCGGGCACGACAGGGGAGCCCCGCCCGTTACCTGGCGGCTCCCGCGGCGGCGGCTCCGGGCACGGACCGGCCGGACCGAGCGGCGGCGGCTCCCGGCAGCGCTGGGCTCCCACTGCCGTGCGCGCCCCGTGCCCGCAGCCGCGGAGCGCCGGAGCCGCCAGCGCAGCCGGCTCCACCTCCCGGCCGTGCCCCCTCCTCCGCCCCCGCCCGGCCCGGCACGGCACGGCTCGGCCCCTGCCCGCGCTACGCCGCTCCCGCCCGTGCCTCTCGTCTGCCTTCTCCTTGGCCGGAAAACTTCCCGGGTGCCCTCGGCAGGAGCCGCCAAGGGCAGCCCGGGGTGACTCGTCCCTCCCGTACCGTGTCTCGGCCCCTCGGGGTGCAGGAATTCCGGCCCAGGGACAGCTTAACCTGGGACCCCAGAGCAGCCCCGAGCCCGCTGAGCTCGCAGCAGGCGCCGGTGGGAAGGAGAGCTTCTTGCTCCTCTTCTGCAGGGTGACCCCGGTAACATCTGATGCTCCGGGCGGATCCTTGGAACGCAAAAGGAGGAGACCTGGGAGGTGGGAGAGAGGTCACTCGTGTACCGGTACCTCAGTGAGAGCTGCTGAAATGCCTTCAAAGATCTGCCGGAGAAACTTCAAAGGATGACACTGAGGGACTGGGAAGCCTTTCCAAAATGCATATCAAACCAAAGGAAGAGCCTATGTTTGCAACATGGGAAAAGCCTAGGGAAATAAGGCTTGTGCCATTGTGTGGTGTGTGCTGTGTGTGCGTACCAATAACTTCTGAGCCTGTCAAAAAAATTCAATAGCATTTGACAGCTACAAATTCCATAGAAATAGATAACTGTCTAGAAAAGGTCATCTTTTTTACTGCTCTTGCACATAGAGTGACTGTATTTCATGTCCAACAGCATGTGACAAGGGAATCCACAAGGGGGTTCATTTCAATTATCCCCTAGGAAAACTACTCTTCACTGTTCCTAATACTTATGAAGTCCTTACCGGGTTGGAGCAAAAGAAACTGAGAGTAAAAAGAGTGCAGAAGTAACACTGTTACTCTTAATAACAATCAATAGCTCAGAATTAGTAAATTGGACTTCGGTAAATTGGACATTATATCCTTATACAACAACAGAGAGAACAATCCTACATGGGCCAGATCATGCAAGTGATATACAGATGTGTCCTGGTGCTGATAACCCTGCTTATCTCATGATGCTTTGCAAGATGGGGATGCAGATTTTCACCCTCAAAGCTTTGGAGAAGAACAAGAGAAAACAGGAATGTCTAACAGTGCAATGCAAGGGAAAAAGAGATGTGCCAGCATCCCTGCATAATCTCTGCTAATGCCCCATATATCTGGTAATGAACAGTTACAAGGCTCCCCAGGTGCAGATAGTTGTTGGCGGTGGCTTTCTTTTATTTCCTGATGTGAAATAAAAATAGGGAGATACACATAGAATGTAACAGTTATGGTCCCAAATCTATTTCTGTGTTATGGCAAAACTAGATTACACAACCAGACTGTATTTGAAGCGTATGTTTTGTTATAGTCTATTGCTTAAGACAGGCAATCATTTCAGGGTCTGATATTTTCTTGTAATGTTCGGGCCCATGTTTTTCCATTTCTGTTTTGCTATTCATTTATTTGTGTCACACAGCATGATCCTAGCTCTGCTTGGTCTTTGTGGCAGAGTAGGGGATTTCCATTTCTTTATTAGACACAGTGTGACACGAGGTAATAGCCTTGTTCCTTATTTGATTCCTTTGCAAAGGACTCACAGTGCTATTTTCCAGGAGGCTGGCTTGTCATGCCCCTTAAGCAGCAGATCATAGCTCTTTCAGGCAAAGATTACATTTTTGCTCTACAGACCTGCCAAATTGGGTCCATTGGTGCTCCCCCTGCAACCTCCATAACAATCTCACATATGTACCCCTGCAGGGTACCCCTCCAGGACTGCTGCAGGACCCCACATGCCAAGAAATTCTGCTGTACCAGTGAATAAGCCATGAAAGAGTGTGTGCATCTGTCTGGCTGTCCAACACTTACTTTTGTTTTAGGGCCTAATGCTCACACCTCATGTGGAGGGTTTCCAGTAAACTGGCTGGGCTTAGTCCTGATGGGAACACCACCATTTTAAACAGCCCCAGATTCTACAGACAAGATCCTCTCCTCATCACGGAACACTCTTGGCATTTTTTCCAGCAACTGCCACCCCTTTCCTCTCCAGTGACATCATTATTCTGATATTTTGGAAAAAAAAAAAGTGCAGGGTGATGTATCCAAAGACTTGTATGTGTTTTCTGTTTTCCATCCTGATTCTATGAAACTGTTTTGTAAATGAACAAAAGTCAACTATATGTGACCCCAGCTTTCAAATCTTCCACATGCTAGCATAGACACAATAGTGCTCTTACATGCTCAACTGTGCAATTTAAGGGGCCACTATTGAAAATTAGCTTCCCGAGTTCATAGTACTTTCACCGTCATGAAGGAATTGCTTTGTGAATCCCAGCCAGCACTGAACCGAGTTTTGCATTTAAAGCTGGGGTTTACATTCTTTGTTATGTGTAAAGAATATAGTATATCCTCTGTGAACTTTAAGTATAACAGCAACCTCGAATAAAGCCAATTTTATGACAGATCAACTTGTGAGAGGGCTGTTTTGCTTGTTTTCTGATAAATAGGTTATTGACTGGAAATCAGAACAAGCAAAGAGTTCCATGGTTTAGCCCAGAACACTAAAGTCACTTTCTCCCATTTCAGAAGAGCTTGGAGCTGCAGCCCTCCAACTGTCTGAAGGATCTGTCCCTTGAATATTACATCATATGCATCACAATCCAAACAGCCTCTCTGTTACACTTCTGATAGGCTTGAGTTTCAGCAGCAGAAAGTGCAATATTGGGAAACCATGAACAAATCATGGCAGGTTCGTCATAGGTGTAACTGTATGGATTTCGAGGTAAATTTCACTCTACAGAACTCACCCATTACTTATGAAAGCTTTCTTCTCTGTGATTCACATCTTAGTTCTCAACTTCACAGTTTCCCTGCTCCTTCCTTCCCTGGCCTCCTCAGCTTTGCTCCTGCTTCCTCTGCCTTCAGACTGTTCTCTTTCTTTTCCTATTATTCTCTCAGTATTTCTACTAATGCCTTTCTCAATTTGCTGTGAAGGCAGATAAAGCAGGAATACAACCCCGATCCAGCTTGGCTGTGATTCCTAGAGCCGGACTGACACACAGCCCAGCTCATTGCCTAGACAGATGGGCAGAAGGAAACTCTCTGGCATCTGCATGCTGGAACCTGAATGCCAATCTATTTCCAGATAACCATAGCACATTCCAGGAGCAATCTGTGCTCAGTAGAAATCACACAGTGTTATTAACTCTGCCATGAAACTGAATGGCACTTCTGAGAGCACAAAACAAACAAGGTCTCAGCCACAAAGAGCTTAGGATGACAAACTGACTGTCTGAAACTGATCACCTGCTCCCAGATGAAGACAGCAAAGTCAGAGATCTTGTTTTTCCAAAATGTCAAGCACTTATAGTGCTGACTGAAGTTACACTGATCAGTATGTTCTCTCATCTGCCATCAGCCTGCTTTTCCAGGACCCCTCCATCAGGCTTGGGAAAACAGCATGAGGGGGCAGTTGATGTACTGGTAGCGAGAGGTTTGTTCAAGCTTCATTATTAAAATCATAATTAAAACCTTGCCAGTGTATTTTTCAACCCAGTTTTGTTTTCCCAGGCTCAGCTGGGAAAACTGAATCTAAATTGTTTATGAGTTGGTTTCTTTGTCAATATCAGCATATCCCAATCATTTTTATCCAAGCAACAGCTAACATTCTGGAGGAAAAAAAAATCACAGGCCCTCCCTTTGCCATGTTGTTTTTGTTTTCGTTTCTTAAATCAAGAACTAAGCTGCATTTTGAATATTCATTTACAGATTTATTTTTCCCAGCTTTGTTTTCATATTCCCTTGATCACATGGTAACATACATGCATGTTTTTCTGAAGTGAAAAATCATGTTTTGTCTTTATTGCACATATCACCTCCTCGTGTCTTTCTGACCCACAGACCACAAGATTGGAAGCAGGCTTCCATGGCAAGAGACATGCTATTCTTAAGATTATCCAACCCATGAACAACACTTTATGCTCACTGAGATACTCAAATAGGTAGACATAATTTTCCTAAAAGCTTTCATGAGCTTTTAGGAAAAGCTCATGAAAAGAGCTGAAAAGAGAGGTGAGCTTTCTCACCTCTCTCTTTCCTTGTCTTTGAAGTTGTAAGATTACACAAAGGAACTGGCAGCAGTGCCTAAACTCAAAACTGTAGCAGCAATGACTGAACAAACCCTTGGATTCTGCCCAGAAAAATCTCAATTAAGAGAATTCTTTGTAATAATTTTAATCTGTAGCATTGAAGAGATACTTTAAAGGCAAAATGAACATATTTAAGATGACAGCCATTTCCACAGCTAACAGCAGGTAAAGCTGTAAATCACTGGGGAAGAAAAAACCCAGAAAATATCCTGGTTTTGGGGTTTTTTTCCCCAGAAGTTTTCTAAAATGGAGATTAAACCAAAACATCAACATTTCCAACTATGTATATTTTGAGAAAATTCTCAGCATTCACATTTCCTCTGAAATGTGCAGCTGAGATTTTCCTGTGCTCCTTGAAACCTTATGGAAACTAACTGTTTCTCACAGACTTTTTAGTAATTTTCACTAAAAAAAAGCAAAATGGAGATTCCCATTGTACCAGGAATTGCAGTTCTTTACATGTTTAAATATGACAAGAGAGACAAACACAGAGGAACAGTCATCCCCATTTACAAACAGGAAATTGAAGCAGGAAGAATGAATGCTGAAGAAGTACTAGAGGTCTGTGTCAGCTCCAGGACATGAGCTGGGAGATCCTGGATCACAGACAAATGCCTTACTCACACAAATATCTATCCTCAAATGTTTTGACTCTTCTTGGCATTTGCATTTCTCTTGTAACACTAAGGGAGGAGGCTCAAATGCATTTTTAAAGCTCCAGATGACACTAAAATTGAGAAGCTATTTTTATGCTCAGAAGATTTTACAAACCACCTTTCTCCTTTAAAAAAGAAAAAAAATATAGGTAAACAAACAAAAGTAGCTTCAGGGTTTATTGTTCCTTGAGATGTTCCAATTAAATAACACCTTGTTGGACAGTTAAAGTTCTTCACAATTTTCCTGTCAAAAATGTGGTATGTAGTTCACAGGTAACTACAGAAAGCAGCAGTAACTGCCAGGGGGGAGCTGGAAGTGTTGAAAATTTCACTTCTGACAACAGTTAGATGGTCACCCTGCAATTTGTTTCAACACAGCCAGTTGTGTTGCCATAACATGTTAAACATCTGCTAAAAACATATGGAATCCTCCTGGGGGATGTAAGACGATGCCATTCATCAAACTATTTCACTGCTTCCCTTCTCCCCAAATGACTCCCTCCAGAGAGCCAGCTGAAGAAAAGGATTCCTATGTCTATATGTAGAAAGGAATCCCTAGCCAGAAAAGTGGAACTGGGAGAAGGTCCTATCCAACTAAATTCTGCTGAAGCACATGTGACGTGGTTAAGGAGAAAAATAAAACAGCACATCACCAGAACTCCAAAGCAGGCATTCCCCTCCTCAGGTGGAAGGAGGTAGCACGGGGTTCTGCAGCAAAACTGATCCCCATTCTGCAGAGATCAGTTTACATGGGCACTACCAGGTTAGCCGGGAGACTGCTGAAATAATGACCTCAGGCATGGAAGGACCTAATGTTTTTCCCACTATCACACAAAATAGAATGTTATTACATCCAAAAAAATGGACTGCCCAATGCCTAAACACTGGGATGAACATTCATGGCTGTGTAAAATGATTTCAGACAGGCTGTAAAATGCATGACTTGGAGTGGTGACAGTCAATTTTCATGGTGCGAAGGTTGCTGGACATGACACATGATCCCAGAATTTTTCATGATCACATTCCATGCCCTAAGTGGGATGTAGCTTTCCAGATCTGAACTGATCTCTAGTGACAAATGGAGATGACATATCCTGACAGGACCACAAAGCAATGATGGGATGGTGATGCTACTATAACCTCATTGGGATAGCTGTCAGAAACTACACAGCTTTCTTTTGTTTCCTGAGGCTTCTGTTGTTTTTCTCAGATATGCTACTTTCTATAATAAAAGATAGTACTTCTCTGCAGACCTCTTTTCACTTGTCATTCACACCCCTTCCAAGCATACACACAGTGAGGGCAGGAACAAAACTGCACAAGTTTTGCATCTTTTATCCTCGATCTCAAGAGTCCTTTTGTGCATTTGTGCATAAGGCAGCCCTGCTCTTCTGTCAACAAAAGGGAGCTGGTAAGTGAGCAGAGCAGCCATGCGGGGTATGGGAGCTGTGGAATTCCTGAATGCTCCATAGTGGGACTGAGGCTGACTCGGTACTAGGGCAAGATCAGTTATTTTTAAAAATGTAGTCATAAAATTAATGGTCCTTGGGAACCCTTCACCAGGCACTAATTAATCAGCCTTCCGTTTTTACAAGTGAGAGCAAATGAATGCCAGGAATATGCAGTGATTTCGCCAAGTGGGCAGTAGGATTAGATTTACTAGAATTTAGGGCTCCTAATCTGTGATCAAAACTTGATTGCACCTCTGTCAGTTACTTCAAATGTGAGTTTTCTTTATCTGAAGATGCAAATCCTTTATTGGCTAGACACTCATTGGTCAGAACAACTGCTATACAAATAATGTTATTTTGCAGCTTTAAAATGTGGATTTTTGTAGACCGCCATGGAACACAGGTTGGAACTATGGGAGTCACTTATCTGACTGATTCCTGCTATGAATGTTTTAAACAACATTGTGAGTTATTAGCTGCTGTTTCCTATCAGGAAGAGATAAACTGTGGATTTATTAAATGTTGGAGGCAATTTCACCCCTGGTTTTACTGGACTGATTTCAATGAAACAATGCCAAGGACACACTCTCTTAGCTAAGTAGCCTTCAGCCACCTACTGCATTTAACTTATTGTACATACATCACAAAAGCTTGCAAAGCAAGAGGAAAGAACCATCTTCTTGATTCCTGTATTCTGAGCTACCCTCAGTGGAGGACTCAGAATCCAGATTCTGTTTGAAGGATCAGCAAGACTAGTCCTGTAGACTTACAGTCCACTAAAAGGTTGAATCCACCAAGCCCTTGAAACCTGAGAATTGTGGAAAGCCTGGCAAAGGCTCTAAAGCTTCCTGCACCTCTCTCTTGATGTAACCAGGCCCTCTATGCAACATTTCATGCCATGTTTTGACACTTTCTGATCCTCCTGGACAATATATCAAATTGCAGATGTGGCTGTGAAAGTTAAAGGCTTTAAGAAGAATTTGTTAACTGGATTTTCCTGAAATCCTCTACAGCAGAGTCAAGACTAGGGAATTTAGAGGGAAACAGGAGTTTTCCCAAACCACTTCTGCAGCACTGCTTTTAAGATGATTCCAGTTGCTCTAGAAGAGGTGCAGAGTGGAACAAGTAGTGCAAGCCCTCAGGTTAGCTCTTGCTGTGCATTAAACAACCCAGTCTATCTTCCTCCTTTTCAGTGCATGTCATTCTCCTGCTTTCATCTCCACTTCTCTAGGCTCATTTTCTCTCAGTGTCTCCAGCCCTGCTGTGTTCTCTGAAGCTCTTGAATTCTTTACTGTCCCTTGTGTATCCCTGTGATAGCCCTCCCTCACTATCAGGTCTCTATGTTGTCTTCTAGGTGGTCTCATTTTGGTTCTACAGGTAAAGACACAAAGCAGAGAGAAAGTAGAGGAATGGGGGTCACAAAAAGTCAGAAGATGTTTGCCTATTTAAACAGACAAATGGGGACAAATCCCTCTGTTGCAAGCAAAAATAATGACATGTTAGAAAGGATGAGAATGGGAACTCTGCCTTTCTTGGAAGCAGCCACTGAAATGAAGCAATAGTTTTGGGGAGCCCAGGGTATTGGTAGAGCAGCTGGTCTCCTTCCAACTGGGACTTGCTGTGTTTCAGGGCTATAATCAAGCAAATAGGGAACTTGCCAACCAAGGCTTTATTCCATGTGCCAGGGAGCAGCCATCCCTTCACCTGAGCTAGAAATGTCTTCACTAATGTGCAGCATGTGCACAAGTCACTAAAGAGCCTTCACCCTTCATCAGTCAGACAAGTGCAGTTGTGTGTGCAGCAGGACGAGCAGAGGCAAAGGGATGGCAAGCTATTAAGAATGAAGCCTAATGGCCCCTTGAGAATCCTGGGAGGGGGTAAATAAAATAAAATTAAAGAAACCCTTCACCTGAATTTTAATCATACCCAAGGGAAGACATGAGATTTAATACAAAACATTACACAGCTGCTTTGCTACACGAGATTAACTTCATGTAACAGGATGAATAAAAATATTCCCACTCCAACTTTCTGAAGCATTCTGCCCCGAGGCAGTGAGAGAAATGGCACAGAATGCAGAATGAGGCAGAGGGATGAGATAGAGATGCTTTTAAGCTCTGTGCAAGTCACCCATCCAAAGCTGGGCTCTGACACAAATCTCCTTCAGCATCTCAAATTAATAATTCATCCTTAGTCGGGCGATCATTACAAGATCTCTTTCTGTAGACAGACAGTCAGAGAGAACAAATGTAAGAGTTAATGCTGGCTGGCAATACTGTGAACCTCTGAGAGCAACAGGCTATGACAGCACTGCTGAAGTTCTCCCAGTGCTGTGCTGAGTGCCTGGGCATCTGCTAAAGACTGTAAATGTGCAGGGATGAGGACTGACCCACTTCTGCAATTGCAAGCTGGAAAGCCTCTCAGATGCACACATGACGTTTTGGCATGACTTCTCTCGCAGACAGAGAGAAGTTCAAGGAAACGAGGAAAAGAGTTCAGAAGAGGAGCGTGAACAAAAATACACAAACAGAAAAACATCTAGTTCTAAACTCTTTGTTATCAGTCATCCAAGATCAGTTGCTGTCAAGGTCAGTAGAGATTTTTGTGGTAGAAATGAAGCAACTTCCCTCAGCCACCAATAGAAGCTGTAGGTTCACATCACAGCCTGTCAAAGTCAGCAGGGACTTGGTCACAAATTGATTTACAAGAACATCAGCTGGAGATAGACCCTTTTTACTTTCCAAGCTGTGGAGTAAATGCATGTCCCTTGACAAGTAACTTTTCCTGGTAACCCCATCAACCATTTATGAAGCAAGAGTGGTATTTGCTTAGTGCTCAGCATGACAGGCAGTGTGCATTTCACAAAATACACCTCCTTCCATAATCGACAATTTAGAAAATTGACTATTTACTATTCTTGCTAAAAATTATCAGAAGCATCCAGCTGATCAATGTGCACATTTTCTACTTGTCTTTTGGGGATAGCAGTCCCTTTAGATCCTGGAAATCAAGGAGCATCTACCTTTGACTAGGCCTTGGAAAATAAATCCAGATCTCAACAACTGCTATGAGTCAGATGAGACATTTTCTTTTATGCCAGATGAGAATTCACAACTTGACCGTGATGCCAGTGACAGAAAAAAGAAAACAGAGGTGCCTAGGACAGCAATGTGCTCAGGGACACCACGGTGCCTGCTCAGTCTCTGTGGGAGCTCTGCAAAGGCAGGCTGGTTGTGGCTGCTCAGACAGAAGTCAGGGTTATTCAGAGCAGATGCAGCAGTCACCTACCTGATCTCTCTCAGGTGTCTGGCAGTAGTGGTTGTAGCAATCCCAGCTCTCCTGTGCTCACCTCTTCAGCCTGCAATTATGGTTGCACTCCTTCCTGCTACTCTTCTCTTGCCTGTGGAAACAGCAGACTCACACTAGTCCCTCATCTTGAGGGCTGAAAAATTCAACTTTCTGTTTGCTATGGAGAAGCCTGGAGTCACCCCCTGGCACTGGTGATGCTCTGCAGCTGGAGGTGTTCTGAGTGAGATGCAAATCAAGATACTTGGTCATAAAGCAGCAAGTGACAAGTCTTGGAGGGAAAAAAAGGTGTTATCTTTAGTAACCAGGCCAAATGCCAGCTCCAGCTAAGATAACAGACATTCTACTGACTTCCTGCAATTTTCCTTCAGTGAAATATTATCCTCTTTACTTCCTGCCAGAGTGTCATTTAACACTGCTTTGCTGGTCTACTGTGATTTGCTCAAAAAAAGCCGCATTTCAGTGAAGACTAAAGCAACTCCACCACATTAGAGATGTGCCCAAACTCTGTGATTCTAAATGAGATTTATGTACATATTCAAGAAGCTGCATGGATTCAGTAGTTCAGTATAATTTTGGTCAGTGAATTTAGCAATAATCCTTTATTACAGGAAAAAAGGCAAGAGATCAGTTCCGTACATGGATGACATGAGCATTCTTGTTTGTATCTGGAGAGTACATGTCACTAAAATAATTTTCCCAGAACAATGCAAGACACTCTTCCTGTAGCACCCTGATCTCACATTCCAGCAACCATTAATCCTATCACCTGGAAACAGCTCCTAGGACAGCACTGAAGTGCCCTCCAAACAGGAGATACCAGCCTGATGCTGCTGCCTTGTTTGGACATCATGATCTTAAAAGGCTTTTCCACCTTAAGCAGTTCCATGATTCTGTGATAGATACTGGCCTGTTACATACAGCTACATTTGCTGCACATATTGAAGTGTGCAACACCAAGTGGGATGGGGCTTTGAGCAACCTGGTCCAGTGGGTGGCATCCCTGCCCATGGCAGCAGGGCTGGAATGAGATGATCTTTAATGTCCCTTCCAACCCAAGCTATTCTATGATTCTATAACACTGCAGTTTGTCTCAACAATGACTTGCAGACACTGTTAGGTGACACAAATGCTTTGTCATAACATATTCCTTGAATTCAAGATAAAACTACAGCAAAGCAATTTATTGCTACCTGCATATTTGCACTGGAATACGTCAGTGTACCTGAGGAAGATGTAACAGCTCCCAAAACAGGCAGGAGGAAATGTTGTTTCTCTGTTCACAATGGGTTTCCTCATCAATCAGGCGTGTTCATTAAAGCTTGTTTCCTTTAGCAGGATGACTATAAAGGGCAGTTGTGGAGGAGGAAAAGGAGTACAGACTTATGACATGCCATTTTCCAGGATTTGTCCTGAAGATGAATTTTATCCACCACTTTAATGAGGCTGAGTCCTCAGGAATGGGTGACTAACATCTTCACATTTGAGTGTGATAGTACAATAGCAAGACAGCCTCTCCACACGTGTGAGGCCATGCCTTTCACAGAAGCATTGGGAACTGAGCACAAATCACAGGCCAAGTAGGAAAGGCAGAGCTATTCACTGCAATCCAGATAGTGTCAGAGCCTCAGGATCCATAAGGTCAGAACTGCTATAGCTAATAGGCAATTTCTCCATCAAGTGTCACGCTGTTCACATGTTCCCGCTTTGCCCTTTCCTCCTGGGGTGTTGATGGTGCTGTTGATGAAGGTGGGACTGCAGCCAGCTGTTCTCTGACACGAGGTGTGCCAGGCAGTGGGATACTGCCCTCAGCTCCAGAAGCTGTCAAAACCATCATGGATTTATATTCTGTGGAAGTAATTAGGGACTCCCCGTTGCTTCTCCACTCGCCTCCCATTTGTAGGGCAATCACATCAGACAAGAGCTGTGCTCAGTGAACGCTGCCAGCCTCCCCTGAAGCCAGTGGGGACTATTAAGAAAGGTTACTGGGGCAGATGGAATATTCCCCACTAGAATGCACACGCAGAGTTATAGATTTTGCCTTTGAACATAGCCTGTGGCAATTTCCAGCAGATAAATGAAAGATGCTATTCTCATTTGTTTGGGTTTTTTAAATAATGATTTGCATCACTTGTTGCTTTTAGTCATAGTAATCCCATCTCCAGTCTGTGGTAGAGACAAATTATTTTCTTCTTCCCTATTTTCCTGATTTTTTTTCCATTCATTTCCTTACTCTCTTCACAAGTGGTGCAGGCATACAGAGCCTTTGTGCTAAGGGAGTCTGGAAGGGGGGCTGCTGCTGCTCCCCAGACTCCTTTTGTTCAGGTTTGCAAGGGGAAGGGACTGGCCCTGAAATGCCTAAGGAGCTTTCTTCAGCTGCCTTTGGTCCTTTCCTCATGACCAAAACTGGACCAGCAGTTCAGAGGCTCAACCTGAGCTCATTTTATCCTCCTGCATCAGGCAAAGGCCTTTGCAATGCAGTGAGTCTCTGAGGTCTTGGGCTTCCCACTGTTACGCGAGGCTCACTGGGGGATGAGTCCCATGAGTTTTGCCAGGATGAAAAGCCAAGCTCGTGCAGTTTCCTGTCAAATAGCAGATCCCTCCAGCAGAGTCCCTGCCCTCCCCCTCGGGTGAACTGCCACTGACCCAGCGAATTCAATTAGGATGGTTCTTCCTTTATCAAACAAACCCCACATGGCCCAAACCAAACATGGTGCATTTGAAAACAAATGGATTGAAACAGCCCTAATCTAGTCAGACCCTGTCCTTTCTCTGTGCTTGCTCCCTCCAGTTCAGCCTGCCCACAAACACAAACAGGGCATCGTCAGGATCCCATCTGGTCGGCAGGGGAGTGGGGAGCCCGACACCCTGCAGAGCAGGAGTATCACTGACCTGGGCCTGCATCAAACAGACCATTACAGGGCTTCCACAGTGCTTTTGGGGCCAGTTTTATGACTGTCTCCACTGCTGAGCTCTAAAGGAAAGGGGAAGAACGCCCCAGCTGAAATGTTAGGAAAAAAGCTCGTGTAACCTTGGATCATTCAATTTTTCCCATGCACAGAGGTGATGCAGTATACTGTCACTTGCAGTCTGGACAAACCCCACTACCTAAAGCACTTATATAAATCACAGAGCAGAAAGCACAGCACCTTGACTGGAAGGTTCTGAATCACTTCAGCCACTCCATATGTGAAGATTTTTCCTTTACACCACGGGGAAGTTGTCAGTGCTTCCATTTCTGGGGCCCACTGGTCAGCTACATCTGTCCTAGGATGCATGCTAGCAAAAAGAAATTCCACATCAAAGTGGGATTCCCCATCTGACTTGTCAGAAGAAGAATCCTGCTGTGATGAGGAGAAGGGAGTTTGCTGGCAGATTGGCACAGACACAGATGCTGCCCCTATTACTGCCATCATAAACAGCACAGACTTGTTTGGGAGCCCTCCTCTAACACCAAGCATTGAGTTGAGGTTGTCAGTAATTCCTGGGCACCCCTGACACCTATTCAGATACATTTCCCATCCTCCACCTTCTCTTAGCCAGAAGAGACCAGGCACAATCCCTGCTAGCTCACAGGACATGGACACAGAGGGAAGCTGGTGGCTGTCCCGACCCAGCAGTCCCCAGCAGAAATCAGAAATGCCCTTTTCCTTGGGACACAGAGGGCAGCACATCTTAGGCAGCCTTCCTTGGGTGGTTCCCAGAGAAAGCCTGGCAGAAGAGGATCAGAGCCAGTGCAGGAAGGAGAGGGCTCAAAGAGCACTGCCATCAGATCTGGGGATGGTGATTTGCCTGAAGACAGCTCTTGGGTGGTGCTCCGAGGACATTTCCAGAGATAGGCTGTAGGACCAGTGACACACACAGGAGTTTCAAATCGGGGCTGTGCAACTAGGTAGCTATCGAGGCTGCAAAGACACTAAGGAAAAAAATAATCTATCTTAGCACAGCCCATCCCAAAAACTTTCTCCATGTGGCCATTCAGACAGGAGGACACTTGAACTGTCTCCTGTGGCAATGCCCACTGAGGGCAGTCTCTCTGACCTATTGGGCAGTCCTCCTCATTCAGCCCCATCCCTCCTGGAGGCAATCTTACAGCAGGAAGGAGGCAAACCAGGGGCAACTATTAATTCCAGGAAGAGTCAAAGGCAGTGAACATATTCCCTTTATACATCTGTTTTCATGTATAAAACATGCCTTAGGTGAGTTTAACAAAACTGTGAAAAGAGAAATCCTGTGAAGCTAGACCAGAAATCTTAGCAGAATATATTTGAAGAAACTGCTGAGAAACATAAATTAGAAGTTATCATGTTTTCTATTCCAGGCTGCCTAAAAGGCATGACATACATATCCCAGTGTGGCAGATGTGAATTGTCCCACTGGAATCAGTAGCCAGCACTCCAAACTTCTGAGATGAGCCATTCTTTTGAACCACTTCCTTTGCCCCCAAAGCCCTTGACAGGTTTTCCATATTCTCCAAAATACATGTTCCCTTTTTTTTTTCCTTTTTTTTTTTTTCTCTGTCAGACTTCGAAAGATGAAAAAGGTCAAAAACCAAAGAGGAATTTCTGTTGCACTATCCAACCCCATCATAACTGGGAAATTATTGCAAAGCTAGATACTTCCCCAGGGACAGGGTAATCCCTAGGACCACTTATGGGCAGAATTCCACCCACTGCTGCTTCTTTTTCCCCACAAACACAACATTCCCTACAGAGCACACACACAGGAGTGCAGCTGCCTCACTGAGGACAAACTAAAATATAGCTGTGGAGCCCTCTGCAAAGGCCTCTAAGAAAGCTGAAGAAAGCAATGCCATCAGTAGTACAAGTGCACCAGCACAACAGAATTCACTGGAAAAATATATTGATCTGGCTCTTCGGGTTCTGAGATTTGAAAAACTCACAAGAATGCTTGAAGCTGCTCATTTGCATTTTGTTTCCCAGAATGCAGTTCCAACTCATGTATTTCCCACAGGCACCAACATCAAAGCTGTGGAAACAAGCTATCTTTGCATGAAAGTTTTCTTTTTAATTAAACATTATAAACTAAGGCCAGAAATTCCTCCTTCTTTCACAGCTGGAGAAAGCATAAAGGAGAAGTGAGGCTAGAGGAACAGAACCCATCAGTCACTGTACAGAGAGAGATTGCTTGGCCGTGGATGCTTGCAATTGCTTTCTCACTGCTTGGCTCATTCGTGAAACATATGGCAAGGTATGGAAAGCTCACCTACAGCCCAAAGGTCACTGTGCCACCTGCAGACCCCAGACAACATGCAGCCTTGCACAAATACACATGGAAGTAATTAGGCAGGCAAGGGAGTTGGGATTTGAAGCGGAACCCCCTCAAGTCTGCTGCATTAATCCTTCCAGTTGAGTTGGAGAAGAAATCTGAATTCCCAGGGGTCTGATTGCTGCAGCTTGTAGCTCAGGGTGGAAAAAAAAGTAATTTACTACTTCCTTGCCACAAACATGCCATTATATTATTGGGTTTTGGATGGAGAGAAGAGCATAAGGGAGCTACAAAGGGGCCAGGTTCACTTCCCTCATTATCTGCACAGTCACAGCTCGGCAGGCTGCTTTCTTAGTGCTGCTTTTCCACGACCTTTCAATTTAGAAACTACATTTGGATTTTGTGACTTTTCAGTTGAAGATGACAAGCTTTTTTGGGACTAGAGTGGTAGACCCCAATGAGTGGATATGGGGATGCAGAATTACAGGAAGTTTGGACTCAGTCTCGTCTTTATAGTGCTGCATCCTCTGGAAGTCTTAAGTTGTGGGTTGTGCCACCCTTCCCTGCATTACACTGATAAAACCCATGTCCTCCTATCCCAAAGATCTTATCTTATAGCTGAAGCATCAGTCAAGAGATAAGACTGACAGGGATACAGTATGACAAGGAAATCGTGGTGGTTACAGGGATGTGATAGGTTTGGAGGGGTGGATTGAAAACAGGCTAAAAGGAAGGGGTATTGAAGAGGGGTAAGAGGATAACTGTACCCACCAGGAATCCAAGGTTCAGATGTCAGTAAATCTTCAATCTTCTTCTTCAGTAGATCCAAACACCTGTGTTCATCCTACACATCTGCTAACAGGCAATTTGGGAAAAGTTTGCCAGTCATCATTCTCTTCATGATACTGGCATATTTCTCTTGTCTCCAGCCTACTTCGCTTCCCTGGATTTATCATCCCTTGCACACAGCTTCCTGTGCTTTTTCTCTCAAAGGTTCACTGCTCAGGCCACTTCTCACACAAAATGATGACTCCACATAATGAAAATATCACCTAGCAACCAGTGAGGGTGGCTCTGGTGTGGTTAGTGGATGAAGAAAAAAACCAACACAAAAAACTCATGACCAAGACATCACTTCAGTCCCAGCACCAGCTTCTTCAGTTTCTTCACTGAAAGAGTGAGGATGAGCCTGAACAAGAGCAGGTGAAGGTGTTGTTTTAATGTTGGTATTTTTTGCTTTCCACTACCAAAATTAATAATTAAATTTAAATTTTAATATTCAATAAATTCTCAAAGTTATTGAATCATACAACCATTTGGGTGGGATGGGACATTAAAGAAGACCATCTACTTCCAACCTGCATTCTGTTGGGCAGAGACACTGGAGGGTGCAGTCTCAGCTGACTGCTAGCAAGGGGCACATCATGCTTGTGTCACTTCATCAAGTTGTTCACGTACACTTAGTGAGTGATAAACAAGCCACTGCATTCATCTTTGTGCCTCTTTTACTAAGTGAACATACATCATAAGTGCAGCCATCTAGGATGTTTCTATTTCATCATTCCCCTAGAGGATTTCTATCTAATTTTAAACCAACTGTTTACATTTTCTGGATTGTGTCAAATAAACAGACACCACCATATGGAAGCTAAGGGTACAGCAAGAGGCAGGGATGGGGAGCACTGCTAAGCACTCTCTCTTCTCATCTATTCCTGGAACATAAATATTGGGCCTGCAATTCCTAGTACAATTGTCTCTGTTCTTTTGGAATTGTATGGGTAAATTCTCAAGCACCACACCGAGCTGTCTCTGCTTTTTGAAAAAGCCAGCTGAACACATGGGGAGGAGTTCTGAGTGAACAGCAGGAATATTTCTATGCTACTTGCTGCTGCTGGGCCAAGGATTTCCAGACACTTTTTATGGTGCAGCCATTCTTCTACAGGGTCAAGATTACTTCCTTTTCATGGTGCTTATCAGGGAGGAAAAGGCTTGGTGCCTGCTGTTCCTGCTGAATCTTCCAACTCCGCATTTTCTACCCATCCCTCAATGGAGGTAAAAAAAACCAAACTCCATTTGACAAAATGTTCTGCCTCCTGGTGAGAGACAAGAAAGGAAAATATGCTGGGACAGCATCAAAGTCAGAACTATGGGAGCTGCTAGGAGCAAATCAAGGTACAAGGGTACAAGCTACCCAGCAAATTCCCTTACAGAACAAGAACTGAGAAGCTGATGCTAAGTTTTAATCTTGGACTACCATCCTCAGCTGCTTGTTGCTCTTTTCCCCCCTACATTTGAAAATAAAGATAAAACCCTAAAACTGCTCTGGAAAGCTTCACCTTTGCATATAGTTGCCAAAATCACATGTTGCACAAAGTGAAAAAAATAATTGTGTGGGGACAATGGACCTAAACCTTTCTCTTGCTGATTCAAGCACCAGACCACAGCACACTCAGTTCCATAACCCAGACTAAGCCTTTTGCTGAATATCCCCAGACTGCCATTTCAGGGAATGTTTGCAGAAAGTTAATGCCATGTCAGCATTCCCATGTGGGAAATGGCAAATATTTAGGCACTGGGAATACAGAAATGCATGTGTCCAGAGGCTGCCTTTACAGACTTCCATTTTCACTGAAAGCAGTGCTTTTCACCATTGGAAAGCTAGATAACTGCAATCCAGTGCTGCTTAATTTCTGTGTGAGCTGCAGGGATGTGTCTTAATTCTGTCTTAACACAAAGGTCTGACATTTGAGGAACCAGTTTTCCCCAGAAAGGGATTTTCCATTCTACCTGAAAAGATGCCATCTCCCTGGTGAAAAACAAAATTCTCTAGCTAAGGGTCAAGCTCAAGGCCCATGTAAGAGAGTGGTGTTTTTCCTGCATTATCAGTCCAATATAATACTAGATAATCCTGGAATAGCAGAGTGGATGCACAGCTCTCAAAGAAAGACGTCTCATATTTGAGTATCTGACTGCCATGGTGTCAGATATATCTGACCATCTAGTTTAGGGATTTAAAGCACCTTACCAGAGTGATTTGAAGCCAAATCCTCCCTCATTCTTGGTAGAACATTTTTCACAGGCAGCTCCATTTTTGTGGAGCCATCAGGAAATACAACAAGGCGGTGCCTGTTTTCTCCACCCACTTTCTCTACTTCACTCAAAGGGGAGAAATGCAGCTCTGAATCACTTCCCATCAGTGTGAAGAAAGAGCTCTAAGTGGTTAATCATACCCAGCCAGGCTGGTGCCTCAGTGACAGCAGAATGGCTGAGATGGGGTCTGAACAAGCCACTCCACCTGCTCTTCAGTCACTCCTTAGCCCTTGTGTGTTACAATCATTATCAAAGTAGCTGGAGTCATTACTGCAATGCTGATTTGTACTACAGGGTCTGGGCATGTGCCTGAATCTTGCTTACCCTGGGGTGCTGAGGAACAAGATAAGCTGCCCAGCCTTTATCAAGATGCCTTGTGCCATTTCTTAGAAAACAATACAGATTTTCAGTGTTTAAAAGCCCATCTTACAACAAATGTAATTTCAGCCTGGGCACAAAAAAAGCACATGGGGTTCCTTCCAGAGGAAGCCTCCATTAGAGCAAAATAGATATGGGGACATTTTCTAGGGATCCTTCACCAAGGAGTATGTATAACACAGAGAGGAAAACTTGGAAAGTACATTTTGACCCTGTGACCAAAATTTTGTATGAACTCAATTCCTATTTGGGCTGAGAAAAAGCTGAAAAGCCTAGTTGTGATCTAAGGTGTGCTTTTTAACTCAGGTTTAGCCAAGGCTGCTTTCCCTGTGTCTGATAAATTGGTGTCTTAGCCCTTCTTTCTAGGCCAAGGAAAGGAAGGTGTGGCATTAGCAATTTGCAAGCCTCTTATTCAGGGCTTGGAGAAACAATTGTAAGTAAATCAGTCACTACAGCTTAATGAGTGTCTATCAGCTGCACTGAAGCAAGTGTGCACACTGCTCACAGAGAATGCCTTTATTTAATACACAGAAATAATAGCTAACCTGCTGAGTCTTTTTATTGTTGATGGAAATAAGGACCTGCCTTTAAACTCCTTTCTTCTGGTGACTACAGTTATTTGTGCCATATTTTCCCCCTTCTAAATAAATCTCTTTCAAAAGCAAACATTCACAAAGAGGAATTCAGCCGAGCAAAGCAGCAGCCTGAGGCTCTGGAAACATCCAACCATTGAAGATACCACAGCAGTGGCTGTTGCCATCTGCTGCAGAGAGAGCTGAGGTGTGCAGCTCTATCCTCTGCCAGGCTGTGGGTGTCCCTGGGCTGGCTTCCACACCTGCAGGGCTCTGGGCAGCGCCTGCTTGGCACCACTGTGCCTGTGACAGGGCTGCAGACTTCCCCAGGAGTCCTGGGCATTGCATGCTTGCCTCCAGGAGGGCACAAGGAGGCATGGGGTGATGGGGGGTTGGCAGAGATGAGCTCCTAGACTCCTCAGGCCAAGCACTCATCTGGGTTTTGCAGCTTCTTGAACACGTTCACCAAGTACAAGCCTGTAACTCTCAGCACAGCAAAACAGTATTAGTAGGAATAAAGGGTACAAAGTTTAGAAGAGAATAGGTAGCAGGAGGTAACACTGCATTCAGAGTTTCTCAGCCCTTCTCACATTTGCCTAGATTCTACACTATCAAGGAGCTTAAACCTTAAGTAGGATAATTATTTGAAAATATTACAGCAGAAGATGAATCACTCAACTTTATTAAACTTTAATGACTCTTTTGATTGCTCTGACTGAGATGACAGGACTAATTCCACTGTATTTACAAGACTGCTTTAAAATCATATCAATAATTTCAACATTATACTGCTGATTTTCTCCTTGTTCAACACTTGGCCAGCAATCCAGAGCTTTTGTGTTTGCAGGCTGGCTTATGGAAAATGAGATGGCATAATGCCACAGTCCAGGGAAGCATCATCACCCAGATGAGAATGATTTATTCAAGAAATGAAAGTCAGCACTGCCAGTTAGTAGACTTTCAGCTGGAGAGGGAGCCCTTTACAGCCCTCTCCCATGTAAAACAGTAAAACAGCACTGTGGAATTTGGTGCACAGGCATTTTCTTTGCACAAAGGAGAAAATCCCACTCATTAATTTTGCCAGATGGCTTTGCACATTCTGCTACTGGACCTGTAGTGGCAATTTCATCACATTGAAGGGATTTATAGATGGGATAAGGGGAGATGTTTATCTCTGAGTCTCTCTAGTTATGCTTGCCCCAGTTCTCTGTTGTGAAGAACTGAGATTGCCTGTGTGGTATGTCACACTCTCCTCTGGCAACAGTCGAAGCTCTTGTCATGGAGTATTACATTACACAAGATCAAACCTCACGGGCCACTTCGAGTGGTTACTGACTCTTTTTTGTTCCATTTCAAACCTTGAGTTACTGAGGTCAAATACAGTGACCCTAGCCTTCATTTGGCATCAAAGGGAGGGATAGAGCCTTTATGCACTGTGGGAACTGCAGCTTCAAAGGACGTGGCATCAATACATACAGGAAAGTGCCTCCAGCACTCACTCATTACTAGCAGGGGAAGGCAGGATTTTCCTAGAGGTTCCCTGTGGGCCCAGGCACAGAGCACACACCCAGCAGAACATTGCTCTGGCTGAGGCCTGCAGAGGCTGCAGGGGAAGGGCTCTTTTGTAAACCTTTCAGACAGGCAACTCCTTTAGGACATGGGGGATTCCTAGGAGGCACATGAGAGGACACACATGAGACTTCTGATATCCCAGATCTTTACAGGTGCACTCTAAAATAATCTTAAGTATTACCGTGGAAGAATTCCTGAGATATCTGCCACCCACTCACTACACTGAGTCAAGGGCAGCACTCAGACATATTTGTCTTCCTTTGAAAATCCTTCACATTGGCTGTAGCTAAAGGTGCATGGAAAAAAAAATTGCTTTAGCAGATGATTCTAACTTTGTAGGTCTGGCTGCAGTCCACATTGCACGGATTCACCTTTCATACTACACCAAACCACAGGTACAAGTCTGGTCACCAGAAAACAGATGCAGTTAATATAGCAAGTTTGTGCTATAAGCATGCTCCTGCCTACATTCTCTAACAGCTGGGTCAGCCTTTGGATCTCTGAGTTTTTCAAAACTGAAAAGAAGCTGCTGCCAGCAGACCTCAAAGTGGCACAAATTTACATAGTTGCTGGGGCTATGAGCATACTGTAGGGTTTTTCCTCTAGTTCACTCTGGGGAAAATGTACTATTTTAAAGGATTTTCTTAATATTCTCTCCTTCCTTTCTCTCTCATACCATAGTTCTTTGTTTTGTGACATTTCTGTTCTCTGTTAAATTATACAGTATATTTCTCTAGAAGTTGCTGAGAAGGCCTAGCTTTAAACATAGATATCAATGCAGAGAGAAACTCCTGTGGCTGTGGGACCTCTCCTGGAAGCTGCATGTCTGAATAAATGAGGCTGCCCATTTAATTTAATACAGAAAGTATCTCAATAAAATATAAAGCAAAGATTAAAAACAAAAATCCAAGCCCTGCAGAAGAGCTCTCCCATTCTAGCAGCACCAAACGTCTTTTCCAACTCATTCAACTGTGTTTAAAGTTCTCCAGCAGCAACTTGAAGATTACAGACCTCTTACCAAATTCAAATGCTCAAGTACAGCTGTGCACCTCTGCATCCCCTCAGTCACTTGCTGGGAAGGGTTAAAACTCCTCCTGCTCTGGTGTGAAGGGATTGGTCTGATAGCAGCAGATACAAGGGATACTCACAGACTCCTCGGGAGCTGTGATTTGGAGACACCCTGTTACTTGCTTAGAACATCCCTGTGGTGTATCACTGACATTTTTCTTTTTGCATATAGAGTAATAATCAGTGGAGTATAACAGAATAGCAGAATATATCACTGTTCTGAGAAGGGGAAAGAGCAGAAAAAGGGAAATAAAGCGATAACAGGGTAGTTTATCACAGACGCCTTGTTTTGAGAGGGCTAAAGAGGGCCCAAACTCAATACTTTAGAATATATCCCACTAAACACTATCACTACCTAAAAGCAGCTCTACTGCACCGCCAAAAATTACTTGGCAGAATGTTCTTTTTTAATTCTCCAAGCCTTTGTCCAAAGGCTGCTTCAAACAATGGCAGTTCACAAGGATGTGGAACAAACAACCACAATTCCTTTCTGAGTGCTCGCTATGGTGGGAACAAATAGGGAGGGCTCAAAGGAAACCCTGCTTGCAAATAGCACAGGTGAGGGAAGAGCTGGCACGGAAAGGCTGTGCAATTCCATGCCAACATTCTTTGCTCTGCAGCGGAAAGGAGGGAATCTTCTCAGCTGGGAATGGGGCTGAAAAGGGAAGCTCTTTTAGGTTTTAGTATGAGGCAATGTGAGGATTTTCATGCCTATTTAGAGGACACCAAAGGTTGTGGGTGAAAGGGGAGATAAAGACGGTCTCTTCCAAAGAAGTGCTCTCTAACATTTCTCTGCTTGGAGTAAAGTCAAAACTTGAGGTGTGTAAATCCTCAGCAACCAGAGAAGAAACTTGCAGCCTACAGAAATTCCTCTAACAATGCCTTGGGATCACATAAACAAGGTTATTAATAGAAGCCTGCCTCTCCAGCAGCCCTCAAAGGCTGCTTCCTCCCATTCTTCTATCTGCACCAATTCAAGGCAGAGAAACCCTGCCTTGAGAAAACCTCACTTGCTCCCTTGTTGTTTTTATCTTTCCCTCCACTGCATTTCCTGCCAGGAGAGCAGGTCAGAAAGGCCGGAAATCTCTTTGTACCTCTGTGCCTGCCATGGTGGGACCAAGGACCGTGCCTCAGAGGGAGCCCAACCTGGGGCAAGGCTGCGTGGGCAGAGAGTGCTGGACAAGTGCAGAGGGAAGGGGAGTGTGCCTGGGCACTCGTGGCTGTTCCACACCAGCAGCCCAGACCAACACAAGTCAGGGTGGGACACAGACTGCATTCCTGCCTCACAGGACACACGGAACACACGGAGGACTTGACCTTGCCTTTCCTGAGCTTTCCAGTCAATGTCACAGCAGAAATCCCCAAAACACTGCTTTTTCATTCTGGCTTCACAAATCCCAGGCATCTCTTTAGTGATTTTGCTAGCAAAAGGCAGAATTTTATGCACCCCTGGGGTTTTCTGAGGAACTGACTACCTCTGAGAAAATGAAGTATCTTATACTTTCCAACTATTTTTTCTGTTCTGTTGTTATAGAGGCTGCAGCCATACTTTCTCTAAAAGTTAATTTTCTCAGCTTCTAGAGTTACAAAAGGGCTGGGGAATAAAGTGAAAAAAAATTGCAGAAACTCCAGGATTAACATACAACACCAGCAAATGTACCTACCACAGAGAACACAGAAGCAGTCAGACTCACATTTGCATGCACAGCAACGAAGAAACCATTATTAATACTGCAAAACCACAAAAGGTCAGGCCAAATTTATCTACATCTACAGACAAAATATTCAATAAGACTTGGTCTTCCTGGGTGCTGATTTATTCAGAAGATGTTAACAAACAGAAAACAAACTGAAATACTGCACCCATTTGACCCGATAGCTTCTCCAAATTCAAGCCAAGCAAGGTGTCAAAATAAATGCTTCCCCCAGGATTAGACTACAAATAAAACAGAGAAGTAGGCATATGCTCCCTGCCACTCTTCTTCCATACACTATCTAGACTATTTGGGGTATCAAGCTCTGGTGTGATGCAGTTTGTTTTAAACTCACAAGAAAACTCATAGCACAAAAAAAGCCTCTTCCAGTACACATACAGACACAAGAACTGCTGTTGTCTTTGTCACCACTACCTCAGCAAAATACATTTAAGGACTCTGTTCTAAAATCTGTACCATTTTGCAAAATGGAACACATTTTGCATAGATTTTACCTGGTCCTCAAGGACTCAGTCTTCCTTTCCTCAGCCTCAGTAAGCCTTTCTGAGCTGAAACTACCTGTTTGGATCTTTAGCTTTCTTTTGGAGGCCCTGACATATTTCAAGTGAAGGGAGGGGAATAGAGACAACTCCTTTCCCAGTCCAAAGTTCTGGTTCCTTTGTTACTTCCGAAAATCCATCTGCATTGTCCAATGACAATGTAGTGCACAAGAATGTCTGTTGAGCAGGGTGCCTGCTGTGGCTGTGTGTGAAATAATATTGCCCTGCTATCTGCAGAATAGAACTGGCATTACTTCTGGTGCTAAAGAGCATTCAGCTGAGGAACTGGTGCCAACAAAGCTGCCACCAGCAGGACATCAATGCCCCCTGGCATGGGGACACCCAGCCCACACCTTGCCTGATGGCCTTGGAGCTGAAAACACCAGAGCACAGCACTCTGAGGCATCAAAGCTGTGAATTAGCTGGGGTTCAGGAGGAGCACAGCCCCAGCACTCAGAGCTACTGGTAAGGGAATAAACAGGGGAACCATCACAGTGCTCTGCTGCACAGACCTGTGCGTTCAGAACTCAGGAGTGACTCTTTGCCTCCTTCCCCACAGAAGTTACAGACATGCCTCAGCAGCTTTGCTGAAAGCTGAGCAATGTGTAAGCACAGAAGGAAATTTTACAGATTGAGAAATAGGAAGCCAAAACCAGCACATTTATGATCAGAAAATATTTTGACCATCAGATTATTAGCTGTTGGGATTGACTCCTACAATTATCACAGAAGTCAACAGATTGAGAATACTCAGAACAGGATGCTTGCATGGATAATGGGACATGCAAGGTTATTGTAAACAGCGTAAAATGGATAAAGATGTTCTAATCCTATAAACCAAGCTATAATTGCTTACAGGAAAATGGAAATTGCCCTGCCCTAGTCATGATTGGTGACCCTACATTTTCTGCATTCTTCTTTGAACTCTGCTTTTGGGTATTCTCTGAGACAGGCTTATTTTCACATACATGTATCTTATTTTCATATCTCACCCTGGGTAGTTATTGCATGGTCCTCCATAATCCCTGGTTTCTGTCTGCATGGAATGGCAAAACGACAGGAAGATTTGATTGTAGGGAAAGCAGGGAGCTGCAAGAGACTGAACTTTTTAAGGAGAAATATTCCTGGATTTTTTCACTTTTCCTTTTTTCCCAACTCTTGTACTGCCAAGAGAAGCTGGGAGAGAACAGGGAGTAAGTATGTTGGATCAGGGAGTAGACCAGTTGTGATACCAATCTGCAGTTGGGCTTAATCGTGTCAAACTGCAATCAAGAAGACACATAGCTAAACAAACAGGCCAGAACCTCTCTCCTGTTGAGCATCCAGAACTCAGAGGACTGCTCTCTAGGCAGCACTAATGATAAAATCATGGAAGAGCTCAGGGTGTGCAGGAGCAGCCCACAGATCTGCAGTGAGTGTTCTCTGCAGACAGCGTTACTGACGGCAACCAACAGCGAGAGCAGGCACGCTGATGGCACTCTTCCAGCAGAACCTTATCAACACTCTGCTGCTGTACACAGCTAATTATACCATGCTTAAATGCCACAGGGAGAGGGCTGCTCTATCAGGAAATGCACAGAAACATATGCTGCCATATGGAGGAGATAGTCTTCACTGGGACCAATCTCTGTGTGTATAAGGCCTCACAGCCCTATTATATTATTGTTTATAAAGCAAGTCCCCTGGAAAGTAAGCAGGAAAAGGGAAAAACAAAAAAAAAAAAAAAAAAAAAGAGTGGCAAAACATTTCTGTTCAGCTTTTGGTACAAGAACACCAGCAAGTGGGAAGGAAGGCTATCCCTTCTCTCTAGAAGGAATAATAAAGCTTTATGAACATGTTGCTGAGTCCTGTTCCCTAAACAGGAACTTTGTTGCTAAAAAGTATTGAGCTGATATATCCTATTTAGGAAATTCAACCTAACTCAAAACCTATGCGCCACTTAAAGAGCACTTAAAATGCAGCAAGGCAAAATTAAAATGCAATTGTACCAAACTAAATGCCTTGATTTCTAGTTGTGTGTTTGTAACCAGCCAATAAATCTTAATTAGAAATAATCAACATCATTCTCACCAGAACCCATTTTGATTTTTTTCCTCAAGGAGCAATAGCAAATGTTCAGTGAGGCTGATTTTATTTGCAGATGAAGTGTTTCTGTCCATCTTCTACTCTCCTCCAGACAGGAGAAAACAAAGGGAATCTTTTGTTACTTGCCTACACACTCTTACTAACCTCATGCTTGGATGGCTGGTGTGACTATCAGTTGTCAGCAGTCATTTACATCGGTGCAAAGTGACTGTAAGGTGATGCTAAGTAACAACGGTAGCAGCTTGCATCGATGTAAAAATCACAAGGTGTTAAGTCATGAAGGTGTCCCACTCCTCATCTCTGCTTGCAGTCCCAGGGAAGAGTTTGCCTTTTACCTTTGAGCCTGGTAAATTAGATCTTCAACGTTGCTGAGTCCTGATGCTTTTAACACTACAGTCTCTCAGTTCTCTGCAGCAGTGGGGAATCAATATGTCACTGTTAACTGGTGCAGCACAAAATCTGAGTAGCAGGATAAAGCCAGTTTCATTACACACATGCAATTTGGTTTGAGGCCCTTCTCATATGCCCTTCCTCCCATGTCTTGCATCCACTTCATATGCAATATTCCATCAATCAGGATGAAATGGATTAAGAAATCTCTCAAAGCTGTAATGTGTAAAGCAGTAGTTTCCAACAAGAAGCACTTAAATCAGCCAGTGATAGAAGTGCTGAGTGGGATGTCAACAGGAGCTACGTGCTCAATCTTTCCTGTTTCCCATTCCAATTCTTGCCCTGGGCCTATCACAAAGAAGTGTGTGATCCAGTTCCGCTGGAGGGTGTAAAGACAGCAAACAACGACAGAGGCAGCTGAGAGAATCAGACAAGAGAGTCACTATGGAAATGTGATTCACGTGGAAAGTGTGTGACAAACAATTTCAGCCTTGAGTAAAGGGGATGAGGCAAGACTCCTTCCGAATACCACGTCAAAAAAAAAAAAAAAAACCCAAAAATCTTAGTGTCCTGAGAAGTCTTCCTGAAGAACCTTTTAAAGAAAAGGACTCTTTTTCTAAAAACAGTCAGGACTGGATGCTTCTGCAGTTTCCACTGACTCTCTATAAAGACCAAGTTATACCTTACCCTATCTATCTCAGTCCTGTCTCTGTCTGCTAAGGGGAACACTAATCCCTGTCTAACAGGGGTCTTGTAAGATTTAATATCTGCAGAAAAAATTAAACTGGTAAAATGCAACCGGACACTGAAGTGTTACTGTTCTGCTCTTGATGGAAGGGATTTAAGCATTTCAATTATGGGTCTCCAGCACAACCTACCTTTTGTTCATGGGTGGATGCACTAATGAGCAAAGCTGGACATAAGCCTTCAGATAGAACAGTTTTCCATTTGAAAAATGCCAGTTTAACAGAATCAAACTATTTCATGGGAATGTACTTGCTTAATTGAATTTTCTGGCAGAAATCTGCCTGTTTCCTCACAGGTTCTCCTGTCTACCTGATCAGTGCGCAGAATTGAGAACATGGCAAACCTAGCTCCAGCTGGGATATTAAAGATTTTCCTGGCAGGAAGCCTGGAAGCCAAGGAGCCCTGATTGAGCTAGAGCAACCAGAACTAGGATCCCAGCTGTGCAGCAGCAGGCCTGACAGGAAACTCATGGCAACTTTGAGCCTCTTGGACAAGTCTGCTTCATAAACAAACAAACAAAGAAACAAACAAACAAACAAACAGAAACTCAAAGGCATTTGGATGGCATTTTTCAAGTTGAGCCACTGGAAGTTACAGCTTTTGATCTAATGGAAGACAAAGAGTTTTGCTGCTTGGCATTTTCCCAGGGTGGGATTCTGGGCTGCAGGCAGACCCACACTCAAGCCTCTGTCTTTCTTTCCCTGTTGGCTCATGTTCACGCTTTAATGGGAGAGAGGAAACAAGACCAATTCAGCAGGAGGAGTGAAAATGCCTCTGAACCTGTTTGTGCTCATAGCAGCCTATCTGGGCTTTTTTCAATGTCAGGTGGTAAAGGAAGGCCACATTGATCTTCTTAGAGATTTTTCACTGCTCATTCCACTGGTGTTGATAGATTACGTGAAAAAACAAAGCAGAAAGCCAAAAGACACCAATAATCTTAAAAAAATCCAAAGTGATGAGCATCCAACTGGCCAGCCAAGCAGCAGACAACATCAGACAGTCAATATAAAGACATAGAGCCATGCTCCCTAGCGATCTCCTGAGGGAGTCAGGAGGCCAGCAGAGAGGGTTCTGCAGATGCAGGTGTTTGTCTGGATAGACCTGGTATGCACTGTGCTCCTCTGACCCTACTTCAATCCTTTCCTCTTTTCCTTGACTTCTAGAGGAGTTTGCATCAGACTCTCAGCTGCTGGAGTCATCAAATGCACACATTCCCTTCTCTCTACAAGTTTCTAGAGCTGCTCATCCAGCTGCTCCCACAAGTATTCAAGCTGTGTAAAGGGCAGATGAAGAAGAGACAGTGGGAGGAGAGGAAGAAGTTCATAATGAGCAACTATCAAACACTACAAATGAAAAATGCAACTCAATAAATAACTGAAAAGGCCATGCTTCCTGGTGTGTGTCTGATCTTAGTTCTCAAGCTCTGAAGCCTGTACTTTCATTCTATTTATAAAGAAAAAGTCATTTTAAAAGCCTCAAAACTTTTTTCTAAGTTTTTTTTCTTTTAGAGGGCAAATTGTCTGCTGACAATTTCAATCTGTGACCCCTTAAAAATGCACATCTTCCTGCCAAGATACCCAAAGCTCTGCGTAGACTTGGAGGATTCAGTGCCAAAAGAACCTCCCTTCTTCTCCTCACAAACACACAGTTAAAAATAAAATATTACTAAAAGCATTGGTGGTAGCTCTGATTACACATGTGGAGTGGAGGGGAGAGATGAATGGAGAATCAAAAGGTCATGTTGATTCTCCACTTCTGACTTCAAGTTTTGTTGTAAAAATAACTGCTAATGACTTGCTAGTACAGCTAATTACAAAGAGGTCAAGAGGGTGAGAATTTTGCAAAGACTATTCTTGTCTTTAGAAGATTAAAACATGTAATGTTTTCTACAGTCTATTGAGAAAAGGGTTAATAACCCAGAACTTCCTCACAAAGGCATACAAAGCATTTTTGGAAAGTCCTTTTTTCACAGAATTTTGCTTTAATTTCCAAATTGAAGCAGCTCTTGTTGCTAATATACCTTTATACACTTCAATAAAGTACATCCATATGAAGAGCTCCTGCCAGTGCTGTCTTGAAGAACAGGATACTAGAATGAATAATAACAGAAAATGCAGGGGAACAGGCACACTTACAGAGTTTTGGAGAGAAGGGATGCAAGACATAGTGAGGCAAATTTGCCTCTAGTGCTTTTTTTTTCGTCTGTCTCCCCTTCACACTCTCTGACTCTTCAGGAAGTGCTGCCTGTGTCTGTGTTTTTGAACTTCCCACAAAGGGAAGCCGGGCTCTGCTTCAGACAGGGGAGCTGCCAAAGAGAGCAGTGTTATCCAGGCATGGATGACATCAGGTTCTGGGGAGAAAGAATGACAGCAAGAGGAAGAGGAAGCTGAAGATTCAGAAGCAGATGGCATCCTCTTTCTTTCACCTCTTCTTTTGCCCCTCTTCCCACTTGGACAGTTTGATAGTGTGGGACCATAGTTCAGTCCGGATAGTCACTGCTAAGGTAAACACCCTTCCCTACCCTACTGTCATGGCAAAAACCCCATTCCTCCCTCCACCCTTTTCTTGCCGTAAGAACACTGGTAGTCTATGTTTGTGATAGCAAAAGCTTCTGGAGGATGCAGACTAGGAAATGCAAGCAGAAATGTGGAAGTGAGGAGAGAAACTGAGGTGTGCAGTACCTGGAGGCTGTGCACCAGGCTACCTCAAAGCAGATGTTGGCTCCTTTCAGAAAAATTACAATGAGAACCAAGAGAATCTAAAGACCACCTACAAAATACTTAGACTACCACGGCAGAGCAGAGATGAGTTACCTTTCAATGAGAATTCAAAAGCTGTCACAGACTTAGAGGCAGTGTCTAATAGCTTGGTCAAACTGAGAGTCCCAAACCTCACCTTTGACAGAGCCCAGCTCAACCCAGACCCAGACTTTTTGCTGAGCAAAAAGCATAATGCCGTGTTAATAATGAATAGCCCTGTGTCTCCTGTACTTAACACTGGAGCTTTGAGCGGATCCACAGCACTTTATAAATTATCTATTGCAACTGATTCAAGGCCCACTGGGAGTGTTCTTGCAGCAAGCATCTTGCTCAGCTGTAATGGAATCATACCATTAATGCAATTTCAATTAGACATACATTATAGCACACAGGTGCCTAAGCAAACAGTCTGCAGGAAGCCTCCCCCTGGGACTCATATCCTAGGGAAAAGGTGTGTAAGTGGGACACTTTCCAAGGGATCCCACAGTTGCACTGTAAAGGCACTAAAGAAATAAGCAAGCCACCAAGGTAAGGCAGGAGGAGAAATGTGTCTGTAAGGAAAAAATTATCACTTGCTGGTAGCTAATTCCAAACTTCCACCTTTTCAGTTATTAGGTGAAGGACTCTCCCATGCCTCATTGAGTATTCTCCAAGAACCAAAACCTGGCAGCATTCTTATCAGCCTCTGAGTCTGTACTTGTGTGCCCTTATAGGAAATCCTCATCTCCCTTGGAAATCACGTAACTCTCATTCATGGAACAAATATTTGGTGGTTCTTTGGTCTGGCTGAGACTGAGCCAGCTGGGCTCCTGGAGGAGAAAGAGATGCTCACCATCTACATACTTACTCCTGGATTAAGAGGCTCCCAGAGAGCTGGCACCAGCAGTAGGATGCTGTGCCTCTTGCCAGCTCTCTAGCCAAACAAAACATTTGGTGTATTACAAGCAGTGTTAATCTCACTGCAGCATGGGAAATCTAAATCTCATTTAACTCTACATCAGGATAAGCTCTTCCAGACTACTGCTCAGGTCACCAACCTGATCTGCAAGGACCCTGTACCTGAAGGTGTTGATAACTCAAGGGAAAATGACAGCATGGTCTCTACCAGTTTTTGCTCTCCCTGCAAGACTACCATAAGGCATCTAATTAGTGTCAGCTATGGATGATGTTTTTCTGAGGGGCAACTGAATGAAGGATTTCCTAATTTATTTCATGCAGGGCCTACCAAGAAATATAAGACACTAATAACCACCAGTCACTGCTGAGCTGAACTGGATTTGAAATGGCAGGTTACAGATAAAACCTTCCCAATCTCCTCTGCTGTCCTGCCTCCTGCTGATCACCCTCATTAAAAAATTATTATATTAATGGCAAAAATATGAACTAGACTGCATTCACATAATGATAACACTGGCCTGAAAGAAGCAGTGTCGTCAATTAAGGCAAGATCTTTCTCAATGATTCAGTAAAACCCTCTCTGCTCCCATTTTTAGGTGCCTGGATTCACCAGTGTCTTTCTTCTCTCATGTCTGTGGCAACAAACACATTGGGAACTTCCAGTTGCAAATAAACAAGTCATGCTTGAACTCAAAGGCAGGCTCCTAGTCATAGGGCCATTAACAACTCATACTCTCATAATCTGTTTCAGATTGTTGTGAGGGGCATTCAGCAGTAGTGTGTTGTAGTTCCACACGATCATGGCTGGCATCACTGCTAAACCCTCATTATTCTGTTTTATGAACACAAATACTTACCCCAGATTCTCAAAAAAAAGGAGTAAGAGGGATGACATGGCAGACAGGCTTGTTCTCCCCTTAATTTTTATTGAGGAACAATCCAGAAAGCCAAAGAAAAGGAAATTTAATTTGCAGGCTGCTATCTAATTTCCCTACATAGTGAGTGCCAGTCAGGTGGTTTGTTTCCTCAGTTACCTTTCACTGACCATGTAAAAGTAACAACCCAGTGATAGACAGGCCACAAGAAAACCACTATCATGTCATTCACTGTGCCCATAGAGGACATTTGGACACTGCCACCTGTTAAGCCTTTTTTTGACGAGTAAGTAACCAGAGTAATCTTCCCTCACATGTACCCTTAGTCATGGAGAAAGCAGGCCACTTCCAGCCTGTCTGATGTTGCTCCAGGCAGATTCTTGACAGCACGAGTCATGTGCTTCCCAAAAGAAGAACAGCCTGGACAGATGGGGTGGCTGCTGCTCAGGCCATCAAGGATCACAGAATGCTGCCACAGTATCTGCCCCCTGAGAGCAGTGGCACAGTGGTCATGACCTTAAAAGGGGGCAGGGTATGAGGTCAGGTCATACCAGACTCCTTCCAGACCTCCCAGCACTCCAGAAATGACATTGCATATCGAGGAGCCACAGAGTATCACCTGACAGATGATGATATCCCTTACACTTCCAGAAGATGAAATACATTTCTGACAGCTGTCAGAAACTACAAAACACACAATAAGTCACCTTCTTCCTCTACTTTTGGTGACATCTTAGATATATAAAAGGTGTCTTCCAAAACCACTTATTTCACCCTCAGCATTATTTTCTTTGAATTATGCTAATCACTACCTCTTAGCATACAAAAGAAGAGTCTAAGCAGAAGCCTCAAAGCCCTAATATGGGCTGTTGAATGCTCTTTGTCTTTTCTAAGTGTGGATCAGATCCACATTATTTCCACTTTGGAGCTATACTGGCAAAGAAACTTCTTTTAACTTGCATATCCTATCCAGCAAGTAACCCTGCAGACCCTTCCCTTAGTACTGGTGCTCTGAGAGAAATCCAGAGGCCTTGCACCTGAGCAAGTCCATCTCCCAGTATTGCCTTCCCCCCAGAATGTGCTGCCCCTCTGACAGTGGATCCTGCTGGCCCCTGAAGTATAATTCAGGTGCAAAGCCCCTGTTTTAATTAGAGGCTTCCCCTTCTAACACTACCAAAGGAGTAGTGTTAGAATTAAAATAATTGGAAAAAAATAGGCAAGCTGTGCTCCCTTGAAGCTTGACAAGAAGCACAGGGGGAAAGGGACACAGCCCAGGTGAGATGGAAAATTTCACTGGTTCTCAGCCTCTCTGCCCTTAACCTCAAATATTTTGCAGACTGTTAATTTAACCTGCAACCCTCCCCCAGCTAACCTCAAGGCTCAAGAAGGGCTGAGGTTATCACCTCACTTCCCAAAGTGCTCATGGAGGGAAACAGCTGGAGTTTCCAGCTGTTCCCCCAAATAAAGGAAATTATAGAAAAGGAAGTCCTGTGTGAGGAGGGGAGACTTTGCAAGTGCTGAGGGCAACTGCAGAGAAGGCTCCTCTGAAGGAAGTGCCTTTAGAGGCATATTTATTCTAATGGAGCAAAAAAGGTTGAGAGCAATGAGATTGCATGTGGTGTCCATCACAGGATGGCTGAGGGAGGCTTGGAGGAAGCAGCAGGGAACTGAACCAAGAAAAGATGGCAGTGGCTGCACAAGCTGTGGCCATAGTTTAAAGACTGAGCCTTGCAGGCAACCACAGACAAAACCCTCAGATGACCAAGACGTCAGATTAACATCCAAGCAGCAAACCAGCTGTTTCTTGGCCCAGAATACTGTAAATCACATGCAGAGGTTGAGCCACTGTCTGCTGTAAGTCTATCCAGGAGCTGGGGCACCCTGCACTCACATTCAAAACCTTGCATCATTGCAAATGAATGAAAGGAAAGGGTGGTTTCAGTGTGGTCTGAAACCAGCTGAGACAGAGACTGGCTCTGCTGTGCAGCTCAGCTTGGGTCCTTACAGCTTTCACTGCTCCAGTTCAGAGCCCACTGCACCCTGTGCCTCAGCTCAGCCAGGGCACACAGGCTGACCCTGCCCTTGGACTGGACTTCCTGCACCCCAGACTTGTCTTGGCTCGTTTCAGATCCAGTCCTGAGCTCTTTTGTTTCTGTTCCAGCCCGAAGTCTCAGTGGACTGAAAGTTACTGACTGTAGCAAAACAGCGTGAGTGTCTGTGGGGGAGTCTGCAGCAGCAGGACACTTTGAGAGGATCAGATAAACAAACTCCTGCCATGAACTTGTCAAAGCCTAATCCCAAAGCTGCAGAGGTGAAATGCTATTTCACACTTCCACTATCTCCCTGTCTGCTGAATTTTCGTTACATCTTAGGTTTGGAAACAGGAGGCTTAAAACTTCAGTTTCTAATGGCTGGTGAATTCAGCCCATGTGCAAAGTCTCTAAAACCCAGAGAAAGACACCTTTCCTTTGCTTTCAACAATGTGTAAAACACCTCATGACCTAACTACTGTTTCTCCTGGACTGACATATTAAAGTTGCATTTGAAAGGCTTGAAATGCTTTCAGGAACATTTTGGAAATGCAGAGAAACATGATATTTAACTCTGTTCAAAGTCTTTAATTCTCCCTGGTGATATTTAATCCTCATTTCTTTTTGAAGCAAACTTATAATAGAGGAACCTCACACAAGAAAATTCTGAAATCATGATTCAGAGAAATTGCATATAGACTGAATTCCGGTGAGGGTGCATTTCTTCCAAAAAAGGAATGAATAAAATAGTTAGCATTTCCTCCCAGGATAACTGAAGTCTTAGTATTACTGCATGAAATAGGCAGGTAGAAGACCCTTAAACAAAAAAACGTGGATAGATTTCTCAGTTCTATAAAAAGCTTTAAAAACTTAAGAGCTTAAAAAACTACCACTAAAACATGCTGGAAAATCTCACAAACTTTGAGTGCCCTAGAACAGTTGATTCAGCTTTCAGCACCTGACAAGGGTCTCACAAACTCCTGTGCAGCTTGTGGTGATGAAGGTCGGGTTGTGAGAAACCTGCCTGGCATCTGTTTACACATTGTATATATTTTGTATAGCAAAGTATGCTCTACAGATCTATGTCTTATAATGATGATCTCTAAATTCACTGAAAGGTTCACTATCCTTGAAAATTCCAGCAGCCACCACAAACAAAAGACTTAGTGAAGTGTTTCCTTCAGAAATCAAAGGCCTGCCAGAATCAGCTCAGTATAAAGCCTTTCTATTCTTCTTAAACAGGAATATGTTGTAGGATCTTTCCAAGCATGCCTACCCCCTGCAAATAGCAACTATGAGTGCATGTAATTGATTCTCTACAAGCCACCAATCTTCCATCCCTGTTAGAGCCCTGTTTGCCTGCAGTCTGCCTGTCTGGGGCTGCTCAGAGGTGCTGGGAAGAGGCTGCCACACACTCTGTGAAACAGCCACCTCGGACCCTCCTGGCCAAATCAGTGTTTAGTCAGGGTGCCTAGGCTTGGGGTAGTGCCGCACTGTCCCTTACAGGGCACGGAGTCTGCCTTCACTTGCAAGAAGACATACAAAAAGCTTTGGTGAATAACAAAATGATCCCATCTTTGTATCAAGTGGTTCCTGGACAAGGACTGGGATACCATGAGGCTTAGCTCACTCAGCTCACCACAAACTAATGATGTGCAAGCAGCTCTTTCCTACAAAAGCTTGGACCTGCAAGCAAACGTCTCATCCCTGAGATTCTCCTTTACCAAGCAAATCGTCATTGGGAGATGTGAGAGGAAAATGCATCATGTGTGAGACACACACAAGGCTTTGCTGCCTTCTGGGGAATTTGGACTCTCTGCAGAATCTCATACTGAAAGGCACAGGCCCAGTCCATGACAAACCATCACCACATCCTCTCCATAAGCTGTGCTTAGTTATGGGTTTCATTCCTAACGTTACTGAAAAGGTCAAAACTTCTAGTCTACCTTTACTGACTTGCTAACAAATTGCAGGTGTCTTCCTATGTGTCCAGGAATATTAAAAACAATAAAATTGCACCCTTCATCCCCTCCCACCTTCAAGCCAGCACACTAATAAAGACTCAGAAATATTCCCAGAAAAAAACCTGTTATCAGGTATTGTCTTTTTATTCTACTGTTGGTGACCCTGAAAAATGTGAACCTGAGACAATATAGTCTATACAACAGTGATGGCTTCAGTGTATTCTTTAAGCTTCATGAAGCCATGAAGTCCTGTTTCTCTACAGCAGAACAGCTTTTGATGGTCTGCCAAGTAGTGACTGGAGCTGGCTGGAATTTTTCATTCAAAGTTGTTTTTAGCCTGGTTTACTAAGGAAACAAGGATTAAGAAACACAGTTATCCTTTTGTCCATTTACCATCCCAGCAAAACTTTGATTCTGCTGGCTAGTTTAAGCCAAATTGAAGAGGGGGTTTTGTCCCCACGCTATGCAGCTTATGGAAGTTCAGAAAAAAAAAAAATCAGTGTCTGGGTGTAGGAGAGAAACCCTGCCAAGTGCATCTATCCTGTGCTGAATAAAATTGCAGTGTGAGCTTGGGACTTAGGAGATACCAGAGACTCTGAGGGAGAGAACACTGTTATAAATGCTCCCACCATGAGAACACCTTTGAAAGCTACTTGCCTGTTATCACACATCAGAGAACCTTGTCAATTTTGAGAGAATTGCAGAAAGCCAGGCATCACTAGCCCAATGTGACTATTAGTTTTTTTTATTAGATTGCTTTGCAGAGCTATAATGTTAACTAAAACCAGATTTTCACTGAACAATGTAATTTTAGCAATAATTTTTTTTGTATGACTGATGTTCTACAACTATTAGAGACGCATGCAAGCATCTTTACTTGAAAAAAACCAGAGAAATAGCAGAATCAGATCTGAATCTGAGACCTAAACATCCTGGCTTCTATCCCTTCAGTAGCTTGTACTGTCCTTTCTGCCTGTTGGAGACCCACCTGCATTCCTTCACAGCTAAAGTTATTTACAGCTGATTGTTTTTTACACATACAGTCATTTTCACAGAACATTAAAGACATGTGGGTGCTATTGCACAGAGAACCATAGTTCTGCAGAAAATGTTAAGAACACGAAATCAGTCCAGTTGGAAACCAGCACCATGAATAGGCTGAAAGCACTGACAGATCATTTCAGCTTGCTGCTGGCTTTGCCACCTACAGGTACAATGTAGTCCCAGTGATGCAGCCACTTGTGACCCCACCTCAGTGGTACCCTGGCACACAGCAGCCTCACGGGTACAAGCACTGGTGTGCCAAGTCCCAGATGCACTCCAGACCCAGAGCATCAATTTGCTCCGGGCTTGCTGCCATTTTTGTGAATAGCTTCTATGTTAATCTTTGTACAAAGAACGCTGCACCACTCTAGCCCTAGAGTGTGAAGACTTCCATAACTGTTCCAAAGGAAATGTCAGGATATTCCTGCCACCACAAGGTGAAGTTCACTATATAAAACAGTCGATACATAGGCTACCACTGGAGCTGTGTCTGCCTCATGGCTCATTTCTAGTCTGTACAGATACTAAAAATTGACCTTTTCTGCCTTCCATTCCTTGATTTTTGTTCCCTCTTCCTGGCCTGGGCAGAGATAGTCCAATTTCTGAAATGCTCCATGGTAACCTTTGCCCAAGAAGGCAGGAGGGAGGCACAATTCACTCTTTAGGAACAATCCCTCTGTGTTACAGAGGCTTGTACCATACACAGAGACTGCACCACTTCTTCAGGTGTCTCTGGCAAAGGGAAAAGCTCCCAGTTAATCTACTTTTCCCTCCTTGTTGCCATCTTTACATTGGGCAGTTTTTTCTTTCCTGCAAGTTGTTGAACCTCCCCCAGAAAGAAACTTCTCCAGGTAACAGAAAGAAAATCACTTCATACATATTATGCTGCTCTTTCTACCATCAAAGTAAAGACTAAACATGAGGAGGATGGGGATTTTGTCTAGGCCAGGATCTAACCTGGATCTGCCAGGCTAAAACCATCTCTCTTTTAAGTTTTTGTGTTCTTAACATCTGTCAGTATCAAGCTGCTCTGCATCTCTGACCTATATCCAGCACCCTTTCCAGTCTCAACTCTGCTCAATAAAAGAGTATTCAAAACACCTGGAGAGGCACACCGTTGGGAACCACATCTAAGAAGAGGAGCATCAGACTTCATCCCAAGAGAGGACTGACTATCCTCCCACCTCCAACACAAAGGTACTGACTGATCGGCAGCCCCACAGTGCCAGTTGCCAATTTACTCTGCCAGTGACCCACACCACGGGCATTAAAGGCAAGGAATGCTCACTCATAGAAAGGAGAAAGGGAAAAGGAGGGGAAAGAAAACCTACTTGAGCTACCTGAAAGTAACTTTAAGTGAGTGTTGTAAGTAGTAAAGGTTTGAAAGGCATTGTTAATACTGTGCAAAAGATGGGGCCGAGTGACAACTGAGATACTCCGAGAGATTCCATGATTACTAGAAAATTCATCTCTCAGGAAGAAATCCACTGAACAGTTTGGTCCTTAGGCCAGCCCCAGAGAGCACACAAAGGGGAGACAGGGAGATCAGAGCTGCTTTGGATGAGCTCATGCCAGTTCTGCTGTCCGCCTCAATTCCTCCCATCTGGAAATTGTACCCTTACTTATTATTTGTTCAGCTTGTCATGTTCCCTGCAGGTGGATGGAGGACCTGGTCCTCAAGCACCTTAGAGTCATTGCTGTGCAGCTTGCAGTAAGAAATGAGATGGTTGGGGCCTTTTGAAGGGATGGAAGAGGCAGATTCTGCCTTTCAGTCGGTGCAGTTAACACCCATACACTGCCTCTGTGCATTGTCTGTGTAGCCTCTGTAGCTCAGAGCACTCCGAGCTTTGGAATGATAAGTGAGAGTAAATACTGCAGTAATTCACATGCTTCCCTTCCCCCACACCCTGACCTTAATGGAAACCACATGAGGAACACAGGACACGGGGAAGATCACTGGGAAAGGCAAAGCTATACAAACAACTAGGCACTGAGCTGAGGCATGAGAGCCTGGCAGCTACTTCACACCTCTCTGCTGCCAGGGAGCCTCTCTGGCCCCAGCTTTCCTAAGCACAAAATGCACCTCCTGTCACTGCTCCGAGGTGGGAAGTCAGTGAGGACACAGAAGACCAGGAAGAGAGGTAGAAGAAGCAATTTGGCTCTCCTGCTCCCAATCCTTCCCCTGCTAGAGGGAATCTGCTACCTGCACGTCCCCAGTGGAATACTGTTATTACTTATTACTAGACTCTCAAGAAGACATTCATTTTCTCATGACCTAAAAAAACCCAAAACCAAAAACAACAACAAAAAAGACCAGAAGAAACAAATTTCTTCAAACTTTCCAAAACAATTAAGCTTCAAACAGACACCAAGCCTGAAGCATTTCAGTCAAAAAGCAGATGTTTAAAAAACTCTGCACATACATCAAAATGGGACTTAGAAAGTCCTGAAGGAAGTGTGCAACTACCTTTACAAAGCTATCACACTCAAAAGGGAATTAACATCCATAAGAAGAGATAACCCACAGGATGAAGCTGACCTACAGTGGTGAACGATTCTCTAAAGACCATGCATGAAATGACCGAAGCCATGATTGCCTCTCACTGAATTAAGTGGGTCAGCACAGTCCATTGAAGAAAGGCTGCACCATCTCAAACAGTCTTTAATACACTTTCTTTTTGCATTGTTTCCCACTCATACAGTTTTCCAGGGAAGGTGGTACAAGGAATTACTGTGGCTGAGTCACAGTAAGGTAGGGGAAGGCAAGTCAGTGGGTGTATGGGTGTGTGAATGTCTCCACATAAGCACACATGCCATATGGCTGCTCTTCCTGCAACTTTTTCTTTGCAGTCAGTGGATCACTGACCTCAAATGACATTCTTGCTGTGTTCTCTCACTCAATAACGTGAAGAAGCTCACACACCTTCTCTGGAATCTCTAATGAATTATGTAGGAAAGACAAGTCCTTATTAGTGCTGTACTCAAGTCCTGGGGCTTCACATCTCAGTTTACAGCTTAACCACTGCCCTTGTGTGTGCCACAGTGGGAAACACCTAACCTCACTTTCCCTTAATCTTTCTTTAACACAGACACAATATCATACATATCAGACACTTAAAAAGAATCTTGTCTGCAGATCCTGAGAGCTTTAAAATCCTCAAAATGAAGCAGATGAGAAAGACAAATTTTTTCAGTTATTTTGAAGGCTCAGCTTATAAAAGATGATGCCAAAAGAAAGGAATTGGAGTCAGTTTGTAAAAAATATTGTAAGGTGAAGAAAATGTGAATTTTATTAACTGAAACTCATCTATTCAAGTAACCTTGGAACTGAAACCACATTGGAAACAAGAAAGATGATTCTGTATCGATCATGGGATTCATTATAATTTTTCAGTGTATGCATTTGAAAGATGCAATGTCTACAGAAGTGCTCCCTAACGTATAAAATCCACTAGCTGGCACTCTCAATTAAATGTAGTTAATGAGATCTCTGTTCACCCTATAGAGAAGAGGGTTGTGTCTCCATAGTTTACTGAAAATGGAGTTAAAACATGGCTGGGATTTTAATTGGTTATTGTGGATAGCACCATGACATGTCTCCTATGCTCTGTCTGGTGTATCAGAGGTTCATAAAATCCAATAAAGCATTTAAACAAAATCCAATAAATGCCTGAGGCTCTGAGCTTTAATACCAGAACATGAAGCAGACGTTCACAGAAATGACAATTGACAGGATATCCCTTGCCGACCCATGCATAACAAAGGAGAAACAGCTTTCACAGTTGTACCCCCCTCCCCGAGGTGTAACAGGGCATGGCTTTATCCCACATCAAGCAGGTGCAAGAAAAACAATTTAGAGCTGTGGTACCCTGGTGTGTGCCAGAAGGAAGAAGTGTCCCTGGGAGCTGCCAAAGGACAACAGCTCACTTTTGCTTTTGGGGGCTCATGGGACACAAATGGCCTGGAGGAAGGACACAGCTATTTGTGATTCTAGCAACTGGAGGCTGACAGGGATGGGTGCTGGTGCTGACAATTAGGACTCTGTTGTCTGCTGAGGTTTCCTGGTCAGAGATTCTTATGGTCTAATTTTAAATAGACAAGTGAAGTTCACCTCACTTCTCTCCAAAGATTTTTTTCCATAATGCAACAGAATGGAAGGTAGTCTTGGCTGAAAATCCTCTTCATTTTATGCCTTGGCCCTCCAGTTCATCCCAAAAAACATACTGACCCCTTCCACTGACCTCTTTCCACAGCTTACTGAGAGTTCCCTTGGTTTTGGGAAAGGGAGGGGAAAGAAAGCTCAAGTGGGTAGTCCCTGCCTGACTTTCCTTGGAAAATTATTTTTCTTCTGGTCACTAGTTAAGAGGAAACAAAAAACAAAGCAAAATAAACAAACAAAAAAAAGCGCCAACATTGCAAATTCAGCAGATTTTTTTTCATCTCAAAAGGTCTAAAAATACTCTGGAATTACTGAGCTGAAAATCACAGTTATAATAAAGTGGAAATGATCCCATCAGGCAAGCCAGGCCAGCTGTATTATTACCGTTGCTGGGCTGAATCCTCAGAGAGACCATTACAGCATCAGCTGAGCAATTACAAAGTCAGTGGCTGCACTCCGCAGTAACTATCCTTAAATGGGCACTGGCTGAACACCCCAGCCAGGCAGAGAGCCCAGCCCGCGGCTGCAGGGGCAGGTGAGGATTGGATGCCTTGCACAATAACCCGAGTGCTGCTGCTGCTGCATTGAGTGGGAGCAACTTTCACTCACCTGCTTCTCATGCAGATTTCCTATGGACCCTCTCATTGGGGATTGTCCTGAAAACACTGTTTTGATCCACGTGTGACAGCAGCCCCCAAGCTCTCTCTGTAACAAATGTGGTTCTTACAAGGTCTCAACCCTTCTGGCTGTGGCCTGGATATGGTTCCACAGGCTCTAAGGTCCCAGAGAGCTGTTCAGACTCGGGAGAAAGAAGCTGCCCTGCTGGTTAGCAGCAGCTTTGTTATCTGGTGGTGCTGACCAGCTATGGCAGGAACCATGAGTTACAGGTGGCAGCAGCAGCACATCTCACCCTGCCACAGCTGAAAGGAACTTTCATTGTGATTAGCCCAGCTGGCTCTGCTTACAGCAAAGCCAAGTTTGGCCCTTTCCTTTTCAGTGTTTTCCTCTCCATTCTTCCTCCTGTTCTCCTTTGCTCCTGCAACAAGTCTTTGCAGTTCTTGTTAGGCCCCATCTGAAAACATCTCTTCTCTTACTCTCTAGTTTCAGGGCTGGCTGTGTCCCACAGTGTGATTCGGCTGTGCTGAGGTAGATTGCACTTTTTGGGATTGCTTTGTTTTCCTTGGCATAGCAGGGGCTGCTGTGCAGCAAGGGGAGGACTGGGGAAAGAGAGCTGCTGATTCATTGCAGCTGTTTAAACAACCCAAGCACCTTATCCTCTCCTTTCCTTCCAAAAGCCTGCTCAGCATTTCAAGGCCAGCCTGGTCTCCTGCTCACTTTTGTTTTCCTGCCCATCAAGGTTGTGGTAGCAGCAGAGACATGTTCTTGGGTCTTTTTTTTCTTCAGCCAGGATCCACCTCCAGGTCCTACAGAAGCCAAACCCATAACTCAGGGTAAACATCCAGCCCCAGCACTCCAGCTCCCCTTACTCAGGGTTCCATGGACACTAGTTCAGTGGCTGAATGCAGGCTGCATTTATTGCCACATCAAGGGTGATTTTGTAGGGATTATAGGAAGATATCCAGAGGGCACACCTTAGCAAAAAGCTCCGGTGATTCATCACACTGTACCATGAATATTTTCAATTTTACTTGAAAGAAATTTTGGCACAATATAGCAATTTAAATTTTGGAAGGGAAGAAAAATGTACTGGCAAGACCAACAAGAGAAGTCATTCTTCTGCAGGTAGTGGAGGAATTGGTCTGCCAAACACCAGAGAATCCATACATTTTCAGCATCAGCTTTTCCTGAGATCAGAGGATGAATATGGTATTTATAGCATGGGGATTCATGGCATTGAATCACAGCACAGGAGACTGAGAAGGCAAACAAAAGCACTCAGAGGTCAAACTCAGTATGCATAGGACTGGAGTTCTAGAAATTGCTGGAAGAACAGGGATTAAGATTTATTTACACAAGTCCTGTGCTCTTCTGAGGTGAATTATATCACCTTATGTTTGGAAGGTGTTGGGAAGAGCTGAATAACTTTGGGGCATGGATATAGGATTAAAGGAATATAAAAAACATTCTGTCACCTGGACAAGCAACCCAGGCATGTGGACAACCACCACATGGATTTACAGTAACTGTGATCTTGCAGGTGATCAAACGGATTTTAAATCCGTGGATCCTGGTTCTGCACCTGATTTAAACAATATTGTGCAAATTGCTTCACTGCTCTGATTTTGTTTTACTTAGCTAAAAAACCTCTGGGTAAAGCACGCTTGGATACAACCTGCTATAGCAGCATCATGAACTTCATCAGCACATCCAGACACCTTAGCAATAATGATAATTGAATGTGTTCTGTAAAGATCACACTGATTAGTACATTAGAGAAAAATGGGAGAGACACTTAGCAGGATGCTAGGAGACAAAGGGAGGGAGGGAGGGACAGAAACATCCCTAGCTGAGTGTACAAAATAAGATGAGATTATCAGGTTGACACAGAGCATTTATGCTTTGCTCACTAAAACATTATCATCTTCACTTTATGCACAGAGACTCAAAGGAAACAAAATGCTATCAAGTGAGGCCAAAAGCAAACTTCCTACATGTGACTGTGGTCTGGGACACACGTTCCCATGTTCTTGGCATCCTTCCTTCCTGCTAATAAGAGAAGGAAAGCATGAGGAAGCTGAGTTCTGCATGGGAAACTCGTGTATGGCTTTGGGCACTGGAAGAATGAAGTTATGTACTGGAACTGATCTCATACATGGGAGACCCCTGGAGGGAAGGCAGAAGCCAGGGAATACTGGGAACATGCTCGGCACTGCTTCTCCCCAAGGACTGGATTTTGTTATGAATGGACCGCTATTTTAGCAAATTGTATGCTTTACTTGTGTATGAGAGGACAGTGGTAAATACTGTTTTAGCTTAAGTACAGAAATATCTTTGACATGGTCTCCATGGTATCCTCATAGTCAAACTGAGGACATTTGGTTTGAATAGGTAGACTATGAAGAGAAAAACAGAAGGAATGTCTGGGCTCAAAAGGTTGTGCCTGGTGACTGGTTGTCCCTAGGGATCAATATGGAGAACAATGTTTTTTGATGTCAGGTGTTGTCTGTGTTAATAAGATGGACTTTGGGACAGAATGCACCTCAGCAAGTTTGTGGATGGTACCAAATTTCAGTGTTACAGGACAGGGTTATTACTCAAAGGCACATTGGCAAGCCAGAATAATGAATCCAGAGGAACTTACTGGAGTTTCAAGAAATAAAAAGTCAAAGTTCTTCAGCTGATGCAAGATAATCCCATTCAAAACCAGCAGTTTAGGTATCTATATTTCAGTCAATGATCTCTGTCCTGACCACAGCCAGGGAATTATTTAACTGAGTCAGGCATTTCTTGAAAGAGGACCAGCCTTCTCAGAGGGAGTATGGGAAAGGGAATATGAACTTATTCCTGCCATCAAATGACTGCTGAATTTGCTTTTTTTGTTTTGAATATGTGGAACAGCAGTTAGGATCCCATCAGTCCACCTGAATTCAGTCAGCATGGGCCTAGCTGGAGATATGAGAAACATTTAAAAAAAAAAATCCCATTTTCCCTGGCCTGTGGATTTCTTTCTTTCAGTAACATTTCTGAGAAAATGCATGTTTCTCTAAACATTAATTCAGCCAGAAAGGACACTGAACTACAGCTGTTATCTCAGAATTGGCCACGTATATGTATTACACATTAGTATAATAAACAGTTGATGTAAGCCAGAATAGAACCAGGCCCTTAGATATTTATCTAAATTAACAGAATCACATTACTGTTTTGATAGCAGATGAATCAAAATGAGTTTCATGTCTTATCACAAGCCTTTCCCCCTTCTCCCCTACTTCTCAAGGGGGGTGTGGGAGTGTATGTATCCCACCCCTGTTTCCTACACAACTGCTACCTCACCTGTCTTGCACCAGTTGTCTGGAAAAATATGGCTTTTTAAATCAGTGAAAGTTCAGCCGAGAAAGAAATCAAATTGTTTCAGTTTGAATTAGTAGGATCCCACCCCATGTGGACGCAGGCATCCTGAATATAACAAATGCTTTAGAATTAAATTGCACACTTGGTTCCATATGATTGACTTCCCTGGGATTGTGCTGACAGAAATAAAACCAGAACTCCTCAGATTTCAATTAAGTAGATAAGTTATTGTCTATGCCTCCCTTCCTGTTACTTTGAGAAAAAAAAAAGTCCATTATTAACTCACAAGATGGTCAGACTTGGAATTCTACAGTTGTCAGGTTCTGTAATACAATATGTCTTCTGAAAAGACATTGTCAGTATCAAATATAGACATTATGTGACTCAGGGGGCTGAGGGAGATCAGTGCACCAGCTATGAGCCCCCTTGGTGTTACCTCAACAACCCAGCTCACGGTATTGTTTACAGCTGCATTTTGTTCCACACAATACATTACAGAGGAGTGTGTGTGAGGCCACTCACTCCCAGTGGCTGGCCACAAGAAGCCACACCACAGGCATTTGCAAAGACATGTTGCTATGAATGTCTCAGGCTGCACATCACCAAAGCACTCTGTAGACCCAGTTGGCCTATTTACTTCATTGCAGCGCATATTTAAATTTAAATGGCAGCTAAAAGCCCAGGGTACTGACCTAATCATCAGTATTTTTTCTATTGCTTCCCTCTTTCTGTATCTGCTGCTCTAAGGCAGGTCCTGTTTGACTTACTTGGTCTTCAAAGGTGACCATCTAAAAAGAGAGGGAAAGGCTGTGGATGTTGTCTGCCTGGACTTCAGTAAAGCCTTTGACACCATTTCCCATAGGATTTTCCTGGAGAAATGGGCTGCTTCTGGCTTGGATGGGTGCACTGGTCACTGGGTACAAACCTCTTTGGATGGCCAGGCCCATAGAGAGGTGATGCCTGCAGTTACATCCATCTGGTAGCCAGTCACAGTTGTGTTCCCAGGGCTCAGTGGTGAGACCAGTCCTGTTTAATGCCTTTATCAACAACCTGGATAAAGGCATTGAGCGTACCCTTGGTTCACAAATCACACCAAGCTGTGTGGGAGTGTCAATCTGCCAGAGGATAGGAAGGCTCTGCAGAGAGATCAGGGTAGGCTGGATCCACAGACTGAGGCCAAGTGCAGCTCAACAAGGCCCAGTGTCAGGTCCTGCCCTTAGGTCACAACAACCCCAAGCAGCGCTACAGGCTGGGGGAAGTGGGGCTGGAAGGCTGCCCAGCAGAGCAGGGCCTAGGAAGTTGGCTGACAGCAGCTGAACGTGAGCCAGCAGTGCCCAGGTGGCCAGGAAGGCCAATGGCATCCTGGCCTGGATCAGCAACAGTGTGGCCAGCAGGACCAGGGCAGTGATTGTCTCCCTGTATTTGGATTAGATTGGATAACAAGAAAAATATCTTCCCAGATGAGTTATCAAGCATTGGAACAGGCTGCCCAGAAAAGTGGCTGAGTTTCCATCCCTAGAGGCATTTAGCAGGTGTGGCACTAAAGGACATGGCTTAATGGTAGATTTGGCAGGACTGGGTTGAACTTGGTAGTCTTAGAGGTCTTTTCCAACCTAAGTAAGAGACTATCTTGCTGTGTAATAGGTTTAGTTTTATCCCCACCACCCTCCATACAAGTGAGAAGCACCAAAGAGCAGGGAAAGAGCACACTACCCTGAGACAGGTACAGAGCACACTCCTCAGAGAAAGGCACTTCTGTGCTCTTCACAAATAATATAGCAAATAAAGAAGCAAAACAACCCCTACACTGTGTCAGAAATATACTCTATTGTTAAACCTAATACTTCATCCTTCACAGGAAAAGAAAATATTTTGGTTCCTGGTTTTTAATCTGCTGTAGATCCAACAAAAATTTTGTAAATTTTACATGCAAAGAAAATCCTATTTATCTACACTCTCAGAAAGCATTAATTCCAAGATCTCAAAATATTGTTCTGAATGTGTTTTCACAGTATTTCAGTACATGAGAGGAACTATGACAACTGCTGACATAAAGCTTAATAGAATAATGGAAATACTCTATTACATTTAATCACTAAGGGCACCTGCTACTTAGTACTGATTGAAGCAACTTATCTTAATTTCTAGATCAAGTGTCTTCTGTTAGTGCCTTAATGAAACAGTGTGACATACAAGAAAAATTACTTTGCTTTGCATATTGCCATTTAAATGATTCAGGGGGGAAAATCAACCCAAACAAATATTTCAGTGCTTTCCCTGTTTTGTAAACATCTAATTTTCCATAAAAACCTTTTTACAACAGAAGTGTCTCTCGGGTAACTTCACTCTGTGCACAATATGAGCACATTCTTTGGAATGTCCTATTTCAGTGCTGTTCAAGCCACCTCATGTTGGCTTCAGCAGCCTCCCTCTAGTCCAAAGTAGGAATGTTCTCACTGCCGTGCTGAACCAAGCTGAAAATCGCTGGTTTAGTTTAGTAGGGTCACATCTACATATAGTTAAGGCTTTAAAATGAAGGAACTAGCTTGTCAAAAGCAGGGGAATATCAGTAAGGACGTTTGTAAGTATTACTTCAAAAGCAGAGGCAAAATGACAGAGAGGAACCATGTGAGGGAGGGATGCAGGCGCCAGCAGCAGGGAAGGAGAGTAAGGGGAAGTGGAGTAGTGCCAAGAAGGGAAGCAGGAGCTTGCAGGCACCTAATGCAGGTGCTGAACCCCATGGGAAGCCCTGTGTGCACAGCCCAGCTCACCAGGAGTGCCCCTGAGGGTGTAGGAGATAAACAATTCTCAAAATTGTTGTACATATTACAGTTTTTCCGTTTCTCTCTTCCTGAGCTGCTTCTCTCCCTTCCAAGACAATTCCTACAAGGGACAGCAGTTGCATTTTGCCCTCAGCTGCTTTGATTTTGGTCCCATTTCCTACTCTGGTGTGTCCCCTGAGGGCTACTACTGCCCTGCTCTTCCCAACCCCACCCTAATTTGTGCCCTTTCTTCTCAAGGCTTAATTTCCTTGACTTTGATCCTTTAATTGGCTATTTCCCGCTCTCGGCCATTAGCCTGCTTCCCTGTGTGCTGGCCAGCATCCCATTATTAAACTACATTTTGAGAAAAGGGTAAATCATAGCACTGAAATGGCACCCAGGAGCACACAACTGTGCTGTAAGGGGGCTGAGTAAGCCAGACATCCAGGAACACACATCCCTTAATGAGGAGCATTTGCAGTCACTGTTACCTGAGGCTTTCTAATGAGCATCAATCTTCATCTTCCTTGTCTTAGTCCTGTAGTTTTGCAAGTTCTTGTAGCACCCAAGACTGCGCCATCCACTGCAAAACACAATGGTGAGAACTCCTACAAGAAAGATTTTGTGGATAAAGATTGTAGCCACTGGCAGTGTCACAAAACAAAACAACTCAAACACTTCAGTGTACTGTAGGATAAAGAGCTAGGACCAAAATGAAACCCTTATAAACTAATCACAGATGTGCAACAGCTAGTAAGGAAACCATTTTCTAATATGTGGGAATCATTGACATTTCTTGTAATTTAGAGAGGGAGATGCATAGGACTTGGAAGAAACTCCCTGAAATGTTGTAAATCCACCTTCAAGTTCCTTGTCTGTCTTCCAGGTAAATGTCGGACAATGCTGGTGCCTTTCTCACTTTTCTGATATGAGCTGCCATTTTAACCAAACCCAGCATATTTGTAAAGTATCTCCCTAGAAAAACCCAATATGTAAAAAATTACCAGTCATTCGCAAAAGAATTATTTGGACTTGGAAAAATTTCCTTTGTGATTCTGATGTCTTCAACTCACGAAGATGGGTGAGGAGAAAATAAAATGAGAGAGCACCATCGTTTCTAAGGCAGCAGCAGGGAAATAAAAAGGTAAGCTGAGATGAATGGGAAAAGGGAAAGGGAAAAGGAAAGAAGAAAGGACCATGGGATGCAGAGCAGTGTGGAGAGCCCATTCTCTTTCTTTGACAGACCAGCAGCTAGATTTTTTCCTGAGAAGGATCAGCCCACCTCACAGCTGCTTAGAACAAGAGCAGGGGATGGGAGGGGAAGCAGAAAAAATAGCAGTTAATTGCCAAGCAGAAATTGCACGGTAAACAGGCTCATGGGAACGTGCAAGATGGGATTTCCAGGCACAGCCATGCAAGGTGAAGAAAGAAGTCATTTTCTGAAATGGAAAGTAGGAAAGGCTACTGAAGACAGTTCAGGTGTTCAGTGTGATCTTCTTTCTTCCGAGTTAAAACACACAATTTGGAAAAGAAAAAGAAAATTGCAGTAAAAGAAAATGGCAATAAAAGTTATTATTGGTATAGGAACAGCTGCCCTGTTGGTGCTTACCCTCACAGCTTTGGGTCTCCCTGACCTTCAGTTGCATGCTGTCCCTTCAGTGCACTTGGGCAGTGACCCAAGACCAAACCCACAACACACTTGCCGCCAGAAAACTCTTTCCTAAGACACTCCAACCATTGCCACAAATCTTCTGGACAGTAGATTTCACGGGTCTGCTGACTGTGTGTATTTCTGTTTGGAACCATGTAAAAGCACAGACTGTTCATCATTCAAGGTTTTGCTTTGCTGTCATGATATCACTGTCTGCGACTGATATTTTTGGTGATGGCCAGAAACAGCAATAACATACTTTTCCTCATGTTTTGATTATACAGGAAGAACTTACACGATAACACTGACTGAAGTTCAGAAAGAGAACTAGTCAAGTTACTTTAAAGTAAATTTCCAAGTAAAAACTTAGAAATTGGGTTTTCAAAACTTTATAAAAAAATAAATACTTGTAGGAAATTCGATAACTGCAAATATTTCTAAAAAGCAGGTAAAACCCTCAACGTCCTCTTTTCTGTTTTTAGTAAGAAAAAATAAAAGTGAGAATAAGAGAAAAAAACAGACAAGCTTTAAAAAGTGAATATTCCTGTTTAATTTTGAAATTGAATGCTAATCTAAAAAGAAAACTATTTTAATATTTTAGACAAATGCATGAATGTTTTGTTTATGAAAACACATCTTAGAGGGAAAGAAGCATGAACAAAACTTTCAAAAAGAACTTTGTGGACAAGGTATGAATTTTCAGATAGTGTCACTATTTCCTATTTTCAATTTAAAAGTCCAGCAGCAGAGATGACACAAATTTTCCCCAGAGAAACACGTAACACTGAAGTGCACAAGGTGAGAATTGTTTAGAGTCACAGAGATGGACACCAGCTTTCTGATAGTGTTCTAAGACAACTGGTGGCATTCTGTAAAAAGGGCTTTAAGTTGTGTTTATCTAAACTGACAGCAGTTAGAAGTGCATTTCATCCTTATCTATCAACTCCAAAGCTGATTTAACTGGATAGAAAACCATTTTCATGGAGGGCTGCTGCCCAAGTTGTACTCAGAAAAGCAAATGCAGACTTCACGTGGCCTGAATCACATACAGACATTTGCAACAGTGCAAACTGCATGTAGAACGCTTTTCTATCCAGAATGGCAGCACTTTGCATTTTCTTGCACACTTTCAGAAGAAAGGAGTGCACAGGGTCAGGACAACAAAGAATTTAACAGAGAGAGTGTCTGCGGCAGGGGGAGTGCAATTATTACGAGTTACAACACTGTCAGGATTAACATGTCTTTTTAAGAAAACGTGCAAAGGAATCTCAAGCCATTAAACTGTCTAGCTTCTAGCTATTATATTTGATCCATAAACAGTACCTTCAACAGTACAGTGCCCTCTAGCACTGTAATAAAGTATCAACCATTAGTTAATACTTACCCTCCAAATTGCTGCTTAGAAGCCTCTTTAAGTCCTCCCATTCAAAACCTATCAAAAAAGAACAGTTGATTCTGAAAGGACTGCAGCCCCATTTAGAATCCGTGTTTGACTGTCTTCAAACTGTTAACTCTTCCACAGCCCCAGGGGAAGCAATACTATCACTCATATTTTACTGGTTTCTAAATTAATGTTGTGATTAATCTTCCCCTGGAGTTTTCAACAGCTCCTTATGACAACGCAGGTTACACTCTGAAACAGGAATGGCAGTAATTGAGAAGTGGAAGCAGAGTTTAAGAAACCATGTTTTTGAAATGTGGCTAGTACTAGATAAGAAAAGAAGTGGAGCCATTGACACCATATTATAGAATTTGCCATTTCTGACAGTAGCAGCAGGATGTGTAGAATCATAACAAACTACAGTCACATTTGAGTCAGGATGAGCTGAGCTACCTCCTCACCTTCCTATGTCCAAATACAGCTAAACTGTATGAACTAGGTTTGTTGTCATCTTATTGCAAAGCTCCCATACCTTCCCAGCAATTTCTCATGTGCAGCTCCTCACAGCACTGATGACTTCTCCTTCCTAACAGCACAACCAACAAACTCCAACACTCTCCTCACCCAGCTAACTCACTCTTTTGTAGCACTCATCTTCTTATTGGACACAGCTGTCGTCTATTAAGGGCAGGCCTGCTCCTAATCTTTGGGGATTAGTACAGTTGCAACTCCTCAGGTGTGAGACTACCTTCTGCACTATATTTTCTTGCATTCTATCCCTCCACATAGGCTCTTCTGAGCATTGGTCAAAAGAGCTAATGTATAGGAGCAGGATCAATCTCAGCTGCTTTGATCCCAGACCCCCAGACTCGAAGATGACGAAGCTTGGTGTGATTTTCTTGTAGAAAGGGACCAGAATATGGCATGAAAAAATAATTTTAACAATCATAGAATCATAGGGTGTTAAGAGGCTGGGATGGACCCCAAGGATCCTCTAGTCTCGCCCTGCCATGGGCAGGAACATCCCAGGTTGTGGATAAGACTCAAGGCCTTATCTATACAAGTTCTCTTGAGGCATGTAGAATAATGGAGAACAGGTGAATAACTCCACTCTAAAATGGTCCCAATGGCTAAGAAGGAGATTATCAGAAAACAAATTATAGCTTTGTACTGCAGTCATTGGGCAAAGCTCAGTGGGTGGCAGCTTTTCAAGAGGAGCCAGGGAAAAGCAAGGAAATACCCAAGGCCTTTGATACCTAGTCCTGTGTTGCAAGGCCACAGCAAGGGAACATCCATGTCCACACTCTGCTGACTTCTTCTGCTGCCCAGGGGGACAGCTGAGGGTCTGTAGCAGTGTGGATGCAGTAAAACCAGTGGGTCTGGGGAACTGGGAGGCAGCTCAAGTGCCTGATTTCATACTATGAATGAAAATACTATGTGTCTGTTTGCAGTGTTAAACAAATGCAACACTCACTATATAATAAACTTTCTTCTTCAGTGATGCACTTCTAACTGCTTCTTGAGTTGCTGGTCCTGCCACATGTGCATGGAACTTCAAGCTTCTCCCAGGTTTATGTTCTTGGTATTTAGAACTTCCTTGTAGATACAGGCATGGACCTTACAATTGCAGTCACACAGAACCACTCACCCAGATTCTGCTGCATAGAAGGGGGGCCACAGAGACTGAAGAAGTTCTGTGCCTTTCCTCAGGTACTTATTTTGGCAAGATTCATTAGGCTGTGCCTTTGAGCTCCCATCAGTACTTTCCCCCAGTCCTGTTTTGACTGTAGAAGACATCCCCAGTGACCAATGAGGAATGGATGAGATAGCACAGAGAAAAAGGAGATATTTTCCCACCTTTTATTCCAAATATCAATGATATGGATGTCATGCACAGCAGATTATATCTATGCCTGAAAGCAGCAAGCCACTTGAGGGAAATTGCACTAATTAAGTATACAGGCTGATTGTTGTCTCACTTAGTTCCTGTCAGTTCTGCTGTGAAAGAGGACACAAAGAAGAGATTGTGGAGGCTTCAAGAAGTGTGGATGAGTTTTTCCCACAGTTTAGGATACTTGCATGTGGGAAAGTCAGGAATCAGATCATTTGCTGTATTCCTCCTTCCTTACCTGCTTCATCAGTCAGGGCCTGTTACTCCAAGCAAAGTCCATTCAGTCAGTATGGTGGGAAATATCAAGAGAATCTCTGAGCAGCAGGAGTCAGTCATCCCCAGGTAGGAAGCTACCCCATTTGCTGACTGGAAGAGGACACACAGATGCCCCAGTGGTGCTGGCACTGGAATCTGGGGGATTAGGTGGGATACAGAATATGACAAGGGCTTTGGAAGCAAAAAAGGGAATCACAGCCAGAAAATCCCTCCTCACATGGCCTCCTTCTATCTCCTCCAGTGGCCTGTAAGATGCTTTTGTTTCACTCTCTGTTTTCAGTCTCTTTGGTCAGAAAAACAGAAGCAGCTGAAAACTACTTTTCTAAAGGCTGTGGTAAGTTTGGCCCAGTTCACATGAAAGACAACCAGAGCAATTCCCTTTTTTTGCTGGAAGGTTTCTCTCACATGAACTTCAGATCTCTGAAGTGCTGTCAATGTGATTTGGAAATAAAAACTATAAGGAGGTTCTATTTTAAAGCACTCTATGTGTAGAACCCTGTGAATGCATGTGAGATGCTGTACCTATTATGCAGTTTGCATCACTCATTAATGCATTGAGGCTGGGACTGCTGTTAACTGACTTTCCATAAACCAAATACATTTAAACAATCCCCACAAAAGGCACATATGATCACTCAAAATACTTTATCACGTGGAACTATTTTGAAATAAATCATGTGCTACTGGTGCTAGCTAGTGGACTTTGAAGTTGTGATATTACGTATGAAAGGCCAATCTTGTCTTTCCAATGTCTCCCTCCATCTCTGATGTAGAGTTTTCCTTTGCCTGGAAGCTTGAACACCACCAAAAAAAGCTTGCCTTAGTGCAAAGGAGGTGATCAGTATTCCAAATGAAGCCTTTAACCCCTTGGATGCATTCCAAAACTACACTGTGGTGAGGGATGTTGGTTTTATTAGTACAAGCTTGGGATGCCCTGCATATCTCAGCTGTAGCTTTGCCAGATGCAAGATGTCAGAGCAGCAGGAGGGGCTGCTCTGCAAAGGCTGAGGGTGGCAGCAGGGCAGTGCTCCCACCCACGAGTGCAGGCAGCAGAGCGTGTCCAGTGGCTCTCATCAGGGCTGGACTCAGGCCAGCAGTAGCCACACAAGTCCACAAAGGCAAGGCAGCTCTCAAGCCAGGCTGTGAATTCCAGTCACCGGGTCAGGGACCAGGGGGTAGGAACGTAGTCAGGCATATCTGCAACACAGCTGCAGCAAGGACAAGGGGCCTGGGCTTAACAGTGCCTCTCACCACTCTCCCAGGCCTCTCCAGGGGGGACCTTGCCAAGGCTCCACACAGATCTCACACAGCTTGTTTCACAGCGTCTCACCCCAGGTTACAGCTGCACACAGCAGCCCTGCCCCTGGGCACAGGCAGCCAAAGCCCTCGCTAGGGGCAGGGAGTGTCACAGAGCCTGTTGGTGCACTCTGGCGCAGGAAGGCAGCTCTTCCTAATCTCAGGAGGTGGTAAATGTGAAATGAGCGGATGCTATACCTCGACCAACTAGTGCCTGCCTGTCGGATCTCAAAATCTCAGCCCTGAGATTCTGAGCCTCCGAGACCACTTTGGGGGTCTCGGGAGTCCTGGAATGTTGCCAGAAGTGTCTGGTAGCTGGACTTTAACCCTGCACAGGAGACGACAAGGATGAGGGCTTCACCGGGTGAATGGTGAAGGGATTAGCTAATTAGAGGATGAGACACAAGGTTTAGGATTTATGTACAGGGGGGTTTAGAGGAGTAAGATGGAGGAATTGGGGTGTGTCCTGTCCTCCTTCTTCTTCCTTCTCTCCTCCATCTTCTTTGGCCACGGTGGCACCTTTCTATTGGTTATTACTGAGAGTACACCGAGTTATAACAATAGATGGTATTGGGGAAAAATGATAAATATTGTATACGTCATAATGGGTATAAAGATAGGTGCCTGCCCCGGAGGGCAGGACAGTGTGCCCATGGCTGACTGCTGTGCGGATCTCTGTTGAGCTGAAAGAACATCTTTTAGATAAACAATTAATAAACATAAAACCAGAAAGAAGAACTGAAGCCTCTTCTCGTCCTTTGATACGCGGGCTGCGTCAAGGCCACCTCCGGGCCACCTCCGGGCCACCTCCGGGCCTCCCAGGCCCCTCAAACAGCCGAGATAAACCGGACACCTGCCCAGTGCCTGAGGATGAGTTATTTTATAACAGTCTGGAAAACAATACAAAGCTGAACTGAACAAAATGTCCAGAACAAGTAAGTAAACAGAAAAACATCTGTAGCATGTTATGGAGACACTCATGGAGTCACCCACATCCACACCCATTCACACAACACATCTGAGGTCATTACAGAATCCTATTTGTTTCTGCAAAAGAGAAAGAGAAAAATGTGTGAAGTTTCCTTCTTGATGCATGTTTAGAATCTCTGAGTCAACTTCCTCCACTCTCCATTTGGTTTGACTCAACTCAGTATACCTTTCTCCTGCATCAACCTTATAAGCAGCATAACAGTCTCTGCCACTTCAGCACACTCATCCAGGACACCTAATAGCTACTAAGAAAGCTCCTGTAGCACACCTGAAATCAGGGACAGCCTCCTGATACCAACACCACAAAATACAAGAGATATTGCAATACGCCCTGGACACTGACCCTGGGAAAGATTATAACTAAATGCAGGCTGGAAGCTGAGGAGTATCTTCTTTGCTGCAGGAAGAAAATAAAACAAAGCCTTGCAGAGTATATCGAGTCATTCTCAAGCAAAACCATCTGGCTGAGTCCTTGTCATTGTCCAGACAGGACTTCAGGAGTGTACATCAGCACTGGTATCCAGATTCAGAGTATCTGCCGCTCCTGTGACACCAAGCAGGCAATATTCTCAGGTGATGGCACAGACAGACACTGAGAAGGTGAGGAAGCTAATTAGTGACAAGCATTAACACTGTTTCGTCACAGTCCCTTTGCAGACTCAGATTCAGACACCAAACAAACTCAAAGTCAAGTGAGACTCGGAGATTAGCATCTCCCTGTCTGTTATTGATGTGTTTCACATTCAAAGCAATAAAAACTGAAACACTCGGCACTCCAGACAGATAGCAGATCTCTAGGCTGAGGAAAAAAACCTGAAGGCAGTCACAAAATTAATCTCTTTTAAGAAATGAGAAATGTTATCAATTTTGTCAGTGGAAAAACCCACCTAATGCCTGCTCAAACAGTGTTTGACTCTAGCTTGTTTCTTCCAAAGTTTTGAGATAATCTTGAAACTATGCAAAAGAAAAGGCACCAAGAAAGAGAAGTAGGAAGCAGAGCAGTGGTACAAATTTAATCTTTTGGTGAATAATATCTCTATGCAAACTCTGACTCCATGGCTGGTGAAGTAGCACACTATGGCAAGAGGAAAAGAGACTAGAAAAACAAGAGAAGGAAAACAAATAGTCCTATCTCACTCAACACCACCAGAGACTATAAAAAAAGGGAAGAGGGTTCTCCTGAGCTTGGTACATCCCTCTGCAGTGGGAAGGTCACAGGACAGCTTTTGAAAGTTCCTGACCTGGAGGCCTTCCTGCTCTTTGAGGGCCTCTCTTTCCACATTGTGCTGTTCCAGAAAACAGAGACTATGTCTCATAGTTGTTTTAAACACTAAGTCAAGATCAGGGTATTAGAAAAGCCATTAAATGTTAACAGGAAAAAATGCCTAGTATTTTTGGGAGTTTCCTTGACTTGGGAGGGGAAAGGTTAAATTAGTAGGTTCACTGATGAAGAAAAACCACTGTCATGCGTTGCCTAAAGGATTATTTTACTGCTAATCAGTGGATTTTATTGTAATCTGAATTAAAAACACACTGCTGGATATCAAAGCTCACAGGCTTTATCGCTGAGCAGGGCTATCTGTAGTAGGGACCACAAGAATTGAAAAATAAGACTTCAAATGTAAGGCTTATTCTATCCAATTAATTCAGCCTACAGAAGAGAAGTTTTAGAGGTGACATAATTGCTGAATATAGGGATTTACACACAGAAAAGCATTTAATGAGCGGAGGAGGCAAGCAGACAGGCGTTTCAGTCTTTCTGTCGGAGACATAATGTGAACCAACAATTGCAAGTTCAACAAGAAAAGTTCTTTCTTATTTAAATAAGTTGAAATTTCTGGGAAGTCAGAACTACTACAGCATAACAGTGGAGGTCAGTGTCTTTTGGAGTCTTTTTGACATGACTATATATCTTTTGTATGTAAAAACACATACATATTTATTATTTCCTAGCTTCAGGGGGAAAACTGCAAAGGGCATGTTCAAGTTGGCTCCTTCCCTCACAAAGTCAAGATACCTCTGTGGTGCCTTCACCCTTCAAGCCTTTCAGAGAGGCTTGGGGTGGGGCTGGCAGCAGAGCAGCCTGCAGAAGCACCTTTTGTATGACTGTCAGCAAGTGGCCCAGGCACTGTGTGAGCAGCCAGAGCCCAGTACCCCCAGCTACCCCTGCACGCAGGAGACAGCAGACCAGCAGCTTCGTGCCACAAAGGTCTAGAAGGATATTAACATCAGTTCAGAACGACCCACCCAAATGCAGGGATCGTGTATCTCCCTCTGAAGCATTTGGCAGTGGCCAGAGACAGCATTCCAAAGGAGACAGCCTCCTGGGCAGGCACAGCCTGGCAGGCACTGCAGCCTTGGCATGGGCTGAGCAGCACACAGGGTGTCCTTGGAGGGCTCCTATGCATGCAGCGACCAGAGCTGACCCTTCTTAATTTATGAGCTCGTCTGAGATCACAGCCTCATGTATTATGGCTCCAGGCTCCATTGAAATGAACTTTATTAAAATAAATTCCAGCTGCTTGGAAGGAGTTAGAGAAATGACAAAAAGAAGGCAAACTCCTCCATTCCCATACTCACTGACAACAGAAAAAGAAATAGTTACTGGAGACCGAGCAAAATTCAGCTGGCTCAAATTGAAGAGCCATGAGAAAAGGATCTAGTCAAAGAACAAGCAATTTTGATAAAATGACATGGTTACAAATGCCAAGGCAGAACTCCCAGCTAGACAACAGGCTTAAAGCAAAGAGACAGAAGGACAAAGGGTCAGGAGGGCACCTGATAAAGCTTCTGACTGAAGGTGGGATACATTTTAATAAATCAGATTCATTTGCAAGGGGTCTTGAATGCTTGTACCTTTCCTGTTTTGTCTGTTCCCTGGCCTTTGGTCTGCTGTATTTCCTTCCCCAGGATGCCTGTGGGCTGTTAATGGAGAATATTAGGGAGCAGCACCAGGATGTACCTCACTCAGCCTGTTGCCAGCAGCCTACATGCTCATTATTGTCCCCTGTTTGGTAGATGCTTCTTTTATCCTTGCTTGGCTCCTGGGGAATTTCAAAAGGATGAAATTTCTAAAGAAGCCTGGCATTCTTGCCCAGCCACAGCTAATCAGAATTGCAGTCTGGTAAGGATCTCAGAAGAAAAGCTCCAGTTTTCTGCCCTTTAATGGGTCAGCAGTGAGGAGATTAGATCTAGACCCTACCAGAGCAGCAAAACTGCTCTCCTTGGACATAGGGTGCCCACTCCCACCAGGTATTGGCACTGAAACTGCCCATTGGAGTTCCAGTAGGAGCACCTAAGCTTTCAGGAGCCAGGGATATGAGACATTAGCAGTGCTTATGTGACCTTGTCCCCATTCCTACCTTTCTGCTTCCCAGTAATGAATTCTCATTACCTTCTCACACATTTCCCCAGTTTTAACCAGCATTGCCAGCAGCCTGCTTTCCTCAAGAAATTCTGGAGTCTCCTTGCAATCATTTTTTGATAGTGCTGGAAACACTGTGATTTCAGGCATCACAGGCAATGTGAGAAACACTTAACCTGAGGTGCCTAGATCCAAGCCACCTACAGTGAGAAAAAAACAAATCCCAAAAAGAAAAAAACCCCAAACCCACCCCAAACTAGAAGCCTGAGATCAGTGAAGTTCAGTGAAGTGGAAAGAGCCTATCTCCAGTACACTCAGCAAAACAAAACCATTTGCCAGATAATCCTGTAAATTGAGAAGATCTGTAGATCTTCAACAGTTTAATGGCATGCACTGCCACTGAGGGAAGGATATCACACCTCAGTAAGAATAGGTTTCACTGAAAGAGATGAGAGCGTTCTGTTTCAGCAGTAATTTCACTTAATGTCAGCTCTGTAGCAGGGGTTTCATGTGAATAGTGTAGCTGAAAGCCATTAGAGTTCTCCTCATGCTATCATCAACCACTTTTGGCAAGGCCTGTTAAACAGAATAATTTGCAGAATGAGCCAGAAATAGGGCCTGTGGAACAGATTCCTCAGATCACAAATGTTAAACCATGGAAATGGATTGGTGACGAAGAGGGTGGAGAGGAGAGAGAGAAGTTTCCACACACTATTTTTTTCCCCCATCACCCCCACACATGTGGTCTACACCCCTACATATGTTTGCCACAAGCTTAGCCCAAGAGACATTCCAGATCTTACTCAAGATCTGAAACCTGGAAGAACCTGCCAAGTCTGACATTAATCAAAGGGCAGGGTAACAGTGTGTGGTGAGTGTAGTGGAGTCACCCATGCCTAGATTCCACAGACAAGGGGCAGAGAGGTACCAAGGGCCCTGCAGTAATGACTCTGATCTCTGGTCTGAGGCTCAGCCACTGAAGGCTCACCTCCCAGCTCAGATTAGGTTTTCAGCTGTGACTAGGCTGTCAGTTTAGGCACCCCAGGTGGGCTCCCAAAGTTAGAGAGATGAAGCGGGCTTTGGGGAGCACTTGGCTTTGAAAGAAGGTTCTTTGAATTTTATGGCTCCTTCCTGTCTTGCCTCTACTTCTGTCTCTCTCCCCACTACCACTGGATTAGTTTACCAATTTTCGCAGAAACATTATGAGCATGAAAGAAAATGTCTCTTCACTTAGTTAAATCCAAAGTGTGCCAAGATAGATGGTTGCTGAAGAGTGAATACCATTCAGGTCATGTCAGAACAGAAATAAGGAAGCTAAATTTTTCTAGCAAAAAAAATAAAATTAAATACAGCAAGAGGGTTACCATGTGACACAATTCTTCTATCATGCTTATACAATTCTTCTAAAAATTAAAGTTATACATCTATGTTTCACAGAGACATTTAAGAAAAATAAGTATGTAAGTTTGATAGACTTGGAGACTTGCATCTTTGAAATTCCTGAGAAGATATTACAGAAAATCAGGAATACAAATGTATGTACTAACACATTACTGGTGACATAAGTTAATTTAGGGAGACCTATTAGGAGAATGAGATAGTTCATATAAATGTGTTATTTTATTTATCACGAATGTTTGTGTACTTGATTTAAAAGACACTAAAGATTTAGTGGGCCTTGGGATATAGGCTGGGGATTTTTATAAAGCTATAAATGAAAAGGGAGAAGAAAGGAGAAACACATTTCAATTTTATATACCCAGTACTGAGACTGGAGCTAAATACAGAATAACAGAACAGTGCTCCCAAATAGTCACAACTCTGTCACATGGGGGTCTGGCAGGTAACATATGGAACTGCTAGATGGAAAATGACCCACCAATTTTTGGCTTCAGTTGAACTTTTTTCCCAATGGAGTAAGAGCAGTAACTAAATAAAAATTCATGGAATAGGCTGAATGATTGCAGGTCCATATCTTATCAGAGCTGGTGCCTATGTTCAAATGATGAATTAGTTTTGGCAACTGAATTTGGAAATTTATTGCTGTTTTTATTTTCCTTCAGTGGAAGAAAGACGAGCAGTTGGAAAGGAGGCCTATAAATCTTAACATTAGAGAGGGGAAAGGGCAAGGTGTTTTACATACATACAGGGGCTAGACAAGAAATTGTTTTTTCTAGACACAAAGAGCAATGTGCAACAGATTCCTTTTGAAGATTTTTCATTTACTGAAAAATAGAAAGAATACTCAGTGCACATCCCCTTTGTTCTTTTAATTCCAGATTTTATTAATTTTCACTGAAAAATCTGTAGGCATTTCAACATGAATAAAAACCTACAGCTTCTTTTACATAAAAAAGTGATCACAGATTTTTGCCAGAAAGAGGAAATCACAAAAGAAAGCAAAGCTCTCTACCTCTTTGGAAGATGACATAACCAGAGTTTTTCTGGGATGAGAAAAGTTTGGGAATCACCTCACCCTTAGATGAAGTATCTGACCCAAACAGAGGTTTGCTGCTCTCCACTATGCATCACAGATGGGGAACGCACATTCCCAATTGGGAAATAGCCAAGTAGAACAAGGCTGCTGAAGGGGTGATGGGAGCAGCAATTGTAAATGATAAAAAATCCTGAAATCAGTTGAAAGCAGTCTGAGGAGCTCCAGCCTGCAGAGGAAAGAACAAGAAGATGCAGCAGATATTCAACTGTTCTCATAACACTTTCCCTTGGCTATTTGCAGTGAAGCCTACTATCCCCAGGCAAGATGAACAAAATCACCTAATTAGGCCCCCATCTTCGAATGTCCCAATTAAACCAGCTCCTCATCTTCTCTTGCTGAGAGGCACCCTACATTCTCTGATTGAAGCTGGTGGCAGCATTTAATGTAGTATGCTGAGAGCTTATGGCTAAGAGTTAGAAGCTCTGAGAATCTCTCCTGTGCCTGTGAATTTGGGATGGAGCTGGTAAGCAGTAGGCTCTAGAAGGAACATGGACACTTTAGTTTGAAATGAGCCCTTGAGGAAGTTCATAAACTCTCTGGTAATAGCAGGTGATGAGGGTTATGAGGACTGGCAGTAGCTTCAGAAGAGGTTTGCCTCTTACCTTGGCAAGCACAAGGGAAACTCCCTTCTCTGCCTCCTCTTCCCCTTAAACAAAACAACCCCCTCAGAGCATTCTGGAAAGGAGCATTAGAGCACTAGGATGACAAGGCATTCTGCAACATGGGTCTGAGGAACTGCTTCCAAGAAAGAAATCCTCATACACACAGATCACAGGAACTTGAGCCCTTTTCCTATCAAAGGAACTTGCTCAAGGGCCTCCAAAGTGCATTTTCCATTCCAAGGCCTAATGGAGTTGGAAACCTTCATGGAATGAGAAAAGATAAATTTCTGCCAAAGAGCTCCACTCCCTGGATTTTTAAGAAATCAAAATGTTTCAAGCTGCTAGGTCTGCAACTAAATATGGGATAAAATGGGATATTTTATCCTATTAACAACACTGCCTTCAGACTCCTTTTTCTTCAAGTCCCTAGTTTAAGAAGGATTAGAGTTGTGGGAGGTGAGGGAGGGAGAAAAAGCACTGAAAGGAGAAAAAGTGCTAAAAGACAAAGCAATGACATTTTAGACAATGGAAAACTGAAATTAAATATAATTGTATAATTGGAGTAAGGCAGGATCAAATATTTCTCATTTATTACACAGCCTGACTCTAGATTTCCAAGGAGTAGAATCAGCACTCATATATTGTGTGACTCACAGAAAAGCAGTTTCAACTTGAAACTGTAGGATAATGGTGACAAGATCTACAGCTGATGACTCTGCAGCACCCTATATATAAGCTTTTGGGGTGTGATTTCCACATCAAGGTCAGACCAGGTTGTGGCTGAAGTGAAGCCTTAGATCATGCCAAAGTTTTTTTCTTGATCTTAGTTTTAAATCCAGTCCAGTAACCACTTGCTACATCAAGCCTCATGCATTTACCAAAACCTTCACCAACCTTTCTCTTAAAACTACAAATCCTGGATAAATTTCCAAAACTCCTTTTAGTCCTCAAACTCTCCTGAATGCTTTCCAAGCCTAGCCTCACCTAAGGCTGTCCTGACTGGCACCTATATATCGATGGTCCTTCTCGGAACCAGCCTTTATTCTTGCCCTTTAGGCAAGGAAAGGCAGAACAGAATGATAACTCTTAATCCCAGCCCAGTTCTCTTGTTCTGGGAGAATAAAGGGCTGAGCATGAAGCAGTTACTCAGCAGATTCCATCATTATGTCAGAAGCTAGCAGACAAACCTTTCCCACCAAGCTGATTTCAGGGTAGAGACAAAGAGACTGCTTTCTCCTCTACCTCTGCTTTACCCTCCCCTTTGCTACTGGAGCATAGGAGTCTTCAGCATGGCTTGTGAGGAATTCAAGAGGAGAGAAGATCTCATTACAATTTTGCTGCCTATTAAAGAGTGAGACAATTGAGTGGTGGTAAAGAGTAAATAGCTGTATGCAATTATGAGAATCGCCAGACATCTCATTTCATGTCAGGCAAGACTATTGCCTAATAGGAAGACAATATAATCCTGCTGTTGCCTTGCTCAGATGAGAGAGACTTGAGCTAATTAGCTTCCACTATAGCCAGGCATGAAACTGCCAACTTTATTTTATGATAGCCATCTGAACTGTGATGTGCCCTCTGTATCTTCTCATCACATAAAAGCTGGTGTAACCAGCTTCACTACTCTCTAACAAAGTGCAAGCTCCTCACTAATGACCATAGGGATACTGAGGGAAATCTAAGAGAAAGCAAGAGAAGGTTCCCAAATCCCAGACATACCTCTGTCCCTGGAAGGACATCTTCCCACTTCTGCTCACAGCTCACCAGTGTTAGGAGATTGCTTACAGCCAAGACACTGGACCCCACAGCATCCTGCAGCCAAACCTTCTCATCAAGTTTTGGTATTCATTAGCCAAAGCAGGAACTGCTGGGGACTCCAGGAAGAGGCAGCAAGCTTGAGAACCAATGTTCAATCTCGGTGTTACAGGAGGCAGGAGATTGTTTTCATAACATCTGCGGTGAGAGTGTATAAGGCAACAGACAGACTGCCAATACTTGGAACTACTCAAAAGGCTACTCTGGCAACCTCACAGATTGTTTTATAAACAACTGGTTTCAAACTGATCCTGAAGTTAATGGGAACGGCAACCAAGCAGCTTAAGGATAAAGGTGCTGTGGTTTCTGCATTTCCTGCTGGCTCCTTCCACAACAGCAGCCCTGCACTGCAGTGCTCACATCAGGCACAGAGGTTCTGTTCATCCATCTCTCACTGCTGGCAAGAACCAGTGTGGCAAACCTCACTGTCAGGTGGCTTTGACACCTGACAGCAGATAAAATAATGAAAACAGTAGTTCAGTACTGAAATACTGCTGCAGCTGAAATGCAGCCTACCTGTCTTGTAAGTCCCAGTCCCCTGAGAACAACTCTTCCAGAGAAATTTTCTTCCTGCATCCCCCCCATGGCTGGCTGCAACTCATCCTGCTACCCTTCATGGCCATACCACAGCCTGGCACTTTCTCAGCAAACCAACCTACCTGGCCATGCTGGCTGGCTCCTCAGGGCAGGGCACTGCTCTGGGGGGGCTCCTCCTGTCACTGCCTTGTCAGGCCAAGCCCCACACCACCACTCTCTGTCCCAGACACCTCCCTCACCTCCAGACCATGTGCCAAGGCCTCCCCCTCCTCCTTAGGCAGTTCATTCCTAAGAGTACACCTCATCTTCCAGAGGCTGCCCCAGCCCACCTTCCACACCACCTCACTTCCACAGGTTCATACTGACCTAGTACTCATGCATTTCCACATAAAAACCAAACAAAACAAAAAAAACCTCTTCAAAACCACCCACCAAACCTCACACAACAGTAGCAGTGGCTGCATCATTTCAGCTTCTCCACCACCTCTCTCCCCAGCCTCTCAGCACACAAGGAGACATTAGCTCCCACCAAGCACCAACGTGACACCAGGGACACACCTGCTGCCATGCAGGCACTGAAGTAAAATCCTGTGTAAAACTGTGCTCAGTTCCCAAGTGACTGGGAATGCACTGGTCTTGAGGAAAGGCATCCACTCATTTCTCCAGGCAGCTTTTCCCTCACACACCACATGGAGCCCACCTCACTTCTGCTCTGCAGCTCTGAAGTTTGTTCTGTAGCAAATGAAGCCCACAGTTGTCTAGAGAAGCCTCTCCAAAATACAAGTGCTCAGGTGTCAGGGTCTTTGCCCAAGTAAAAAGTGACAGGATGGAGGAAGCAGCCTCAAGTGGCACTGAGGAGTGGGAAGAAAAGGGATTAGATTGAACACTAGAAAAAACTCTTCACTGAAAGGGTTGGCAAACATTCCTTAGTCTATCCCACCTCAGAAGACCAACACACCCTGGATTTAGGTCACAAGTTTAGAATATAGCTTTATAATCCTATTTTGTTCAATCTCTAGTCTTTTACATAATTTTTACTATGAGGTAACCACTGAGAAAGCAGAAGAAATCCCTCAATCAGAAGTTATTCAACTATTTTCAGTCAGTTTATGCAGAAGAAAAAAAGAACCAAAACCACTTTGTTTTAGAGGAACTTACATCCTCAAGGGAAAAACGGTTACGCCAAAAAAAAATCCCAATCAGTGCTTACCAGAGTTAATTACAACATCATATCAAAAGAACAACTTATTTTTGAATACTTTAGAGTATAGTGAAAAAACCTCCGCCAAAATTAAAGGTCTGCACTGTCCTGGGTTATTGTTCCAGGCTGTCTGCAGACATCACTGCATGAGTTATACTATTCTGACATCATTTTGCAAGTTCAGTGCACAAAGCACATGCCTATACTATAACATGACAGGACCTCACATTTCCACCCTAGTAAACCCCAAATAGTTTCCAGAAGGACTATGCAGAAAATACCCAGGAAGCACTCTGGGTAAGCCATACAGATGATCACATGCTCTGGGATTCTTGCTGTCTCTGAAGAACTTCCATATGTCGAGTCTGTAACTCTAAGGAGGGCAAAAAGAAGGAAAAAGTTAGTCTGGTGCACAATCCTCTGATCTCCTGCACTGTCACAACTGTTGCTTTGGAGCTGGTTACCTGATGGTGGCAGACAGATTCCAGAAGAATTGCAGGCAGACAATCTCCAGAAAAAATGTTTGAACAAGGAGAGACAACATGGAAGATTTAAGCTTATGAACAGCAGAGAACGCTGGCCAGAAACACATGATGGTAAAGGTTTGGCAGTCTGGTGACACAGTGAGGACCTGGGGCCTGCAGGAGGCCTAGGTCTGATGTCAGTATAGTTCCTAACCTGGTAAACACTCACAGAATGAAGAGCAATATCAGGACAATCCCTGAGCTGCTGCCATTGTTCAAAGAAACATTGTGAAGGAATGGGAGTTACATCTGGATCCCAAAGGTGGGAAGGAAAAGGCTCTCTTGTTTCCTAAAGATAAGGCCTGTTGTAGTTACAGCAGTAGGTTTCCATACTTTCTGCTAAACTCTGCATTGTTGAGGACAGAGGAGTTACTCCATGATGCCATTCATCAGTGAGAGAGCTGTAGGAAAGAAGATAACAGAGAGAAATTTAATTGAAGTGCATGAAAATACCATTCTTGGGGCCTAAAGCAGCATCTTCCCTCTCAGATTCCATACCTCATAGAGCATCTACATATTACTTGGAGCATTATCCTTCTTTTAAATCCCTATTTTAAATGGAGCTAATATTTTTTGCCCAGAGAGCTGAGAATAATTTTTCTCCAGGTACACAGCATCCAATATTCCCCTAATCCCTCCCCAAAAAAGCCAAACTCCAGCTCACAAACCCCAGTTAATTGTATTATTAGGAGCTTAGAGGAGAGAAACCAGACAATTTATCCTTGTGAGAAGAAAGAATTCATGGCCAGGGTTACAGAATTTACTTAGGAGAAGGTAATTTCCCATGTTTGGCAGAGAAGATTCCTGCCACAAGGCAAAAAAATTGCACGAACTCTGCCAGCACACACCTGCTAGAAAGTGTTTATAATGGCTAAAGCACATTTCGTAGCTTTACTAGCAACATTTTACATTTTACTAATAGCTTTGGTTCACTAATTGCATATTTTTTTGCAGGTTGATTTTTAGTATCAACCTGGTTTAAGCAGTCATTCAGAAATGCTGGCTGCTAACTGAGGCTTATATGTAATAAAAGGCCAAGGCTAGAGCAGAGTCTCAGAGGCTGATGGGGTAGAGCCAGCCCATGAATAATTGAGGGTATGTTCTCCATTTATGGCATTGAGTGGTAGCATTTGTGAGTACCCCGGGGTCCTTTGGCTTTTCAGCAGCGAGCCCCTGTGGCTGCCCGTTCCTCACTTTCCTCAACAATGTCACAGAGTCTGACACCAGCACTTGCAGTCTGTCCTATGGCAGCCAGAAACCAGGCTTTTCTGAAGTCTACCACATTCAGCCTAAATCCTGAACAAAGCTGGCAGGGACCAGCCACACCACCACACATGGGAGAATTATACAGAAAAGAACAGCTGCCACATGTTAAATTGGGGTATGTTCCATACAGAAAACAAGATGCATTGTGACCTACAGACTTACCCTTAGCCACTCTAACTAATGCAATTCTTTTTCCCACTCCAGAAAAAAAAAAGCACCTCATGGAAAGAATTATAGCAGCTCGTGAGTGCTTCATGATCACACAGAACAAGAAACGTCACCAGTTCATTACTAGGGGCCTTGCTTCAGGCCACAGGGTGGTCACAACTCTGCTCTTGCAATATTAATTATTGGCCTGGGACAGCTACAGAGCAGCTTATTGGCTGTGCACAAAATGCTTCCATGTGCTGAGCTTCTGCAGAGGCTGGCCCTGTGGGCTTTGCTAGACAAACACTGCAGCTCCCAAGAAGTCTGAGTGCTAGGCTGATTTCTAGCTCCAGCAGCAAATCTCCACCTCAGGAGAGGAGCTGGGAGCCTGGCCCAAGGAGCAACAGAAGATTTCTTAATCTCTGAAGATCTGAGGACTTTCTTCCTGTAATCTTTTTGAAATCAAATTTATAAGTATTCAATGCACTTTCCTTCCCCTCTGACTGACAACTCAAAGGAACTGAGGATGAAGGGAAACAGGGAAAAATGGGGACAAGAAGCATCATGGGAATTCCCTCATGCTGAACTTCCAGACCTAGGTAGAGCAGAAACACAAGAAGGAAACACAACTCTCACAATAGTGGAAGACATGCAACAAAATATCCAATTGTGTGCTTCTCCAATAAACGGAAGGGAGAATTAGCCCTAAAAATGCCAAGCATGCAGCACAAATCGTTTACGAGGAGAATACATCTGTAATTACAAGTTAATTTAGCTACCCTGCTGCCAGGAGTAACTGGGAGCAGACGGAAGCGATCAGTGTCATCTTCCCATTCCCCTGGGACCAGCCCGGCTGGGTTTTCTTGGTGGAACACCTCCCTCCAGTGGCCAAAGGCAAGTGGTTTCCACAGAGCTCGGGCAGAGCTGGGGACCCAAGCTGGGACAAGCAATTGTCCTCAAGTCCTCTGCTTTCCCCTTCCAGCTCCACAAGAGGCTGGGTGGAAACCAGCAAGGCCCTTCCCCACCTAGGAGCCATCTGTCAGGGCTGGCAGTTCTGCCAGGAGTGTAGCCCTCCAAGTTGTGGGGCCCTGGGAAAGCACTACCTCCTGATTAAAGCAGGGTGCTCTGGGAAATCAAACAGAAAGGGGACACTCCATGAGACCAAGAACCAAGCTCTCCTTAAGCACAGCCCAGGACAGCCTAAAGGAACAAGTTGTACTCACATGTAGGACAGATCATTGCACCCTACTGTGGCTCCAGGATCCATTTAAGTCCCTCTTGCTCTGCACTCATCTGAAAAGGGCTGCTGAAATCTTGACTTAGATCAGTTGCCACCAGTGTTTTCTTGTAGCATCCCAGTGCCTTCTCTGCAAACTTCATTGTTTCTTCAAAACATATATGAGGACTTAGGTCATGCTTATTACTTCCTAAAGCAACAGCTGTAAAATTCATTAGTACATCATCTTAGTTTCTTCTAAGCCATTGGTCCAGATGCACCAATATGGTGCAGGATCTGAAGGAATTTTGAGATCCAGCTCATATCGACTTCTCAGTTGCTTAGCTGAGAAAAGCAAGAAGATTTATGTAGCTGGTCTATCTACTTCTGAATAGCTTTTCAGTCAAGGCCAGCATGTGTGACATAAACTATGAAAAATGGCCATCTAGCTTTCTTCCTTCTCACAGTGTCAGGGCAGGGGCTGAGGAATCCTACTGAAAGTGAGTGGGAAAAAATGATATAGTTAAGCTTGCAAGAGCTGTATGCACTGTGGGCATAGCAGCAACCTTGTATTTCATCAGAATTAGTCCCCAAGGCTTATGACTTCAAACTGTGCAGATTGTGCAGATCTGAAGCAACATCTTCAAGTATTTTGTTTAGGAGATAGCATGTTCAAGGAACTATCACTCAGTCAGCTCACCCTAAGACAAACATACTTCATAAAACAAGAGAATGTTTACTTTAGAATACAGCCCAGAAAAATTGTAACTTCCCCCTGCTGGGCAGGATCTTTAGAGCCCACACTGATCTCACACATGCGCATCAGACCTTTTGGTACTTTGAACAAACAAGATGTCAGTGATCTGCATGTAAAGCAGAAAGGGGTGGAGAGGAAGCAAGGGGAAAACACTTCAATACACAAGTCCCAGGCAGAGAGATATATTTTTTAGCAAAGTCTTTATTACAGAAATATTCACCCTCTAGACTTTTATATCTGTACATGCATTTCTTCCAGTAGGAAGATATTGCTAAAAACAGACAAAAACAAAAAAGGAAATCCAGAATGGGCTCCTTTTCACTTGCTGCTCAGCATTGGCATCTGTAACTGAACGAGAATCTTACAAATAAGAACAACTCATTAGAGAATAGACTTTGTGTTACAAAAGCTAGCAAGCTTTACTGCTAAAGGTGCCTTCTGCTATAGAAAAGGTCAGCTTGAAGGATCTGTGCAGGAAGGGGCAGATATCTCAGAATTGCAAAGCCTTACCAGACCTCCACAAAAACCAGTTGCCCAGTCATTCTCCCCAGTCATCACTCTGTCCAAAGATGGGGACAGAGCAGGGACTCACTGCTGGGGCCCTGATTCTCTGCACCAGCCTTTCTTCCCAGAAGGAAAACCAAGTAGGTTTCACCAAGTAGGGTTATTACTACCTGCCCCACCCCTGACAGGAGACAGTCCTGGAACCACCTCTGTAAGGCAAAGGCTCACTCACCAAGTACCTTGTAACAGGTCCCTGGCAAGGACCATCCACTTATCTCCCATCCAGCTTCCTGGTGTCACAGTCATTGTACCACGTGTAACAGCAGGAAATCTGCTGTGCCCAAGACACCTCTGAAAGTGAGAATTTGCACCCCGCTCTCTTACATAAGCAGTTGGGGCAGTGCTTCTTGTGCATTTTCTACCTTCTTCTGGTCTACATCACTCCTTGCTGCTGACCACTGGCTCAATATAACAAACAGCCCAGCCATTAGCACAGAAACCTGCAGCCTGCACAACTGCAGAACCTGCTACTTATCTGCTGCAGTGCTGGCACTTGAGGCAGAACTCAGGATGCAGCCATGGCTCCAGATCACAGGGGAGTCAGAAGAATGGACAACTGAAATAAAAGCAATTTATCTTTGCATCCCAGCTACAGAACCTATACTGGGCACTGATACCAGTGGATATTCCCAATATACAGCATCAGCAATCCAGTCAGATCTTTCCATATTCATATCTAAATCCACAGCTAACAAATTTTATGTTCATAAAGGAGCAGGGGAAGAATCAAATTAATTGTAATCTCTATAAAGTTGGCAAACCAAGAATGCAAAGAGCAGAGCCAGCCTGGGGCTGAGTCCACAGTATGGAGCAGTCTCTGAAGTAACCTCCAAGCTGACAGGAGCCAGCAAAGCAGAGCTAGGGGGAGAGGAGAAGATAAAGAGGCAAATGGGAGAAACGTGTCAAATCCAAAACTCAAGGGATCCATTCCAGAAGCAGCTGAGCACCACCACCACAATCTGCCAGGTCACACTAGGAATAAACAAGTAGGCTTGGCTCCCTCCTGGTGGCTTCTCATCATGCTCAAAGGGAAGAGCTCCACTGAAGGCAAGGCATAGCTGACTCCAGAAACAGGAGAAGCGAGTGTGACAGTAGCTCTCTGTATTTCAGATCAGAACCTAGGCTGGAAGATGTACAGTAGGAGCTGAATCAGGTCAACTGCAAGGGAAGAGAAGGCCTATAAAGCATGACTAGTTACCACCACAAGTCAGTGAAGCAAGTGAAGCTACCAAAGCACTGGAATCTCAACAGAATTCCTGGCTCATGAGACTTCAGGGGAGAGGTGAAAAGATGTGCAGAAGAGCAAGGGAGAGAAAAGTTATTGTATGTTAGGTCCAGTGGGTTGTAGAATGAAGATATGAATAGTATTGTTTAACATGGAGCAGACAGCAAAAGCATTGTCCCCTCAGGTTAATCAGTGTCTCATGTGACACAAGACAGTTTAAGGTCTGCTTCTTGAAGTAGAAATAATCCAGAGGCAGGATGCAGGTGGCCCAAGGGCCCTATTGCCAGAAGATCAGGCTGTGTTGCAGCTCTAACAGTTCTTAGCAGAGTGGTATCAGAAATGGGGTGTCACAATGGTCGTTGGACAGTCTGGGAATGAGGCAGGTATGTTCTGTTTGCTCCTTTCTCTGCAGTGCCGTAGCTCTGGAGTAGCCAACTCAAGACTTGGGCACTTTGGTGTAGTCTTCGCTGTGTATGTTCTTGCAAAGCGAAATGGCCAGTATCATCCCCAGCAGCTGGAACAAGTATGAAGAGTGGGAACAAAATCAGCAACCAGACAGATAAGGGGGGAAGAACAGGTGATATTGGGGAGCAGAATACAGTGAACATCTTTTAATGACACCATACAGGTGAATAGAGTTAGTCCTCTAAGGCAAATGCAGTAAACTGAAATGACAAAAAATTTGGCTTCATAAAGATGTGACTTCATCTGGAAACTATGTTATGGGCTTTTTAAGGCAACAAATGGGATTTCACTAAAGTGGGATTTTGCTTGCCTCAGTATTCTGGTTACAGAATTGCCAAAAGTCAGATACAGCAGGCAGAACCACAAGTAGACAAGGCTTTGTTCAATTTTTAATCCAGTCAACAAAAGCCACAGTTCAGGCAGACACAACCACAAGCTACAACTGCACTGTCATTAAACCAGGTGTCTATTACTTGAGAAAACAGCTTTGCCTTTAAAAAAGTCTCCATAATAAGACAGTATAGGTTCATGTCAGGAAATTACCTACCTCTATAACAGCAACACCAGTGCAAACCCCAAGAATGATACCAAGGTTGTCCTTCAGCCACTCCTCTACACCATCCATGCATCCCTACAGAGAAAACACAGCCACAAAGAAGAGGAGCATGGATCTAAATATGTCAAAACTGAAAATCCGTAACATATCTTTGCACACAGGAATTATCCCAGTTACATGCTATAGCATGTTCCATGGAAGCTTTTGCAGAAAAGGGCAGGATCCCTGTCACCCTGTCCCCCCTTGCCCCTAATTCCACAGGTGCTTCAAGCAATAAGGACATGAAAGAAGTGCTCTAGATTTTCAGAGGAACAAAGACAAGGCAGCCTCAGTGGAAGCTTCACAGGGCCCAGACATACTCACTCACCTGCTCATGAACAGGCCAGTTAGTATATGTTGCAGTGCCATTGAGACTGTCTTCCAGATTGCAGAAACCTCTTCCTCCCACTAAGTCGTTAGATCTATTGGAGCAGGAGCATGGATACTCAGTATTGCTTTTGTTCCTAAGAATCTCATTGTTTTCCCATTCCTTTGCTCCAGTCCAGCCACAGCAGGCAATCTAATAACGAGAGAGAGATCATTACAGTCCTACCCTGTGCACTGGCAAGATAACTGCACATGACAATAGGCAGGTAGAAGTACTCAGGAGCTCTCGGTGCAAGAACAGTCATGCCATACAGTCTGCATGAATTAGGAGCACTAAACACCACCCTGGTTGCTTATGTACAGAGCTGTCCAGAACACAGGGACATTACTTCCTTCCAAAAAGCCACTCTGCTAGCAAAACAAGAGTTCAAGGGCCCCGGTCTCCGCCGCGGCCCCGGGGCAGCAGCAGCCGCCACACGGTGGCGTCCCCAGGCCGCCAAGCCCTGGCACGGCACCGCGCACCAGCGCCCGCCTGGGAGCAGCACGGACCGGCTGGAACACGGGATAGGGAGAACTTCCGTCCAAAGAAACATTTACATTCCTATAGAGCCACGTGATAAAACCCTACTTGCTGAAGGAAAAAGCACATCGGGAAGTCTAGCAAGCAGTAAGATCCTAAGCATGGATCCCGGTGCTTGCCCAGCAGTACAGAGCAGAAAGGCTGCCCTATGTCAAGGTAGAAGTTTAGGGAAAAACCTTCTTTGCTCGGAAAGGAAAAGTAACGTTTCTGCTATAACAGACATGAGATACAAACAGCTGAACATCCACATCAGGACAAGCATTTGGTTTCCAAAAGAGACCTGTGAAGAGACAGCCTCCAGAAGGAACTACATTTCCTTCACAAGAGGTTTGGACTTTAAACTCCCGGTTTACAGAACCCCACCCTCTTTCAAATGCTAACTCCAGTGTGTGAGATGAAGTAGACTCTTAACACTCAAATTCTCCATCTCTGCAAAATCTTTTACTTCTGTTCCTGCATAAAAGAAGGGCCCAAGCAGCAGCCTCTCTCCACAGCAGAATCAGGATTCACTTGAGTTCACTACCAAGGAGTTACAACTGCAGTGAAAAAACATACATAAATCATTCTCCAAGGAGGAGAAATACTGCAGGTCAGTGTTGTGCAAAGCAAAGAACAAACAGAAGACAAATGCTGTTACTTGTACTTACTACCCATCAGTCCCACACTGGCCATGTGTTTAACTACAACAGCCAGCCAGCTCTCAAGCTTGTGGTTTGGCAGTAAACAGCTGTCATGACTCCAGTGTGCTTGAATACCCTCTAGCTGCTCAAGAGCTGACCCTGATGCTAAAACAGAAACCATGGGCAGTTGGATGGCTCCCAAGAACGCCGATACTTCAAAAGAACCATCACAATAAGCAAGCAACATGCACCAAGTAGTAAGGCAGGTGGTGCTGTTGACTTGCCTGGCAATAAACTAGGGACTTTTTGTTGCAAAAATCATGTACAGAATGTTTTTCACACATTAGTATTCAGGAGGCCCAGCAGACAAAGAGAAGTGTTGGAGAGCCATTTGACAGGCTAGATACACTAGCACACAGCCAACACTAGCTAGCTCTAACACCCAGCAGACAAGAATGGTTCAGGGTCTGACACAGAAGCACCAAGCAAGACCATTTTCTAGTCTGCAGGCACCAAACCTCACAGGCCACTTTGTAGATCAGCCAGATCAATGTGCAATAGTTGCTTTTCTGTCCTCAGCCTACTTGAAAGGACATTGCCTGCACTGACAAAGAGCATCTACCTCTTGCTGCCCCCCACAACTCACCTGTATCTGCACATAGTCCCACGCATCTTGCAAGTTCCTCTTATCTTCATCCGAAGGGTCATACTTTTCAATCAGATCTACAACTATGCCAGACAACTCAACTTTCAACTGGCAAGAAAAAAAAGAGGCAGGAGAGTTAGATTATCAGTTCTTGTAGCCTGTTCTTTGGTCTTTCAGATACACATACAAAGCTACAGTCACTCATAAAAGCTGACTGCAAATAGTTAACAAGTACAGATAAGGGCAGCAGGTTTGCTGCTCAAAAGCCAAAGCACCAGCAAGTCCTTGCCAGGACATGGGGAAAGCCTACAAACCAGGAGAGCAGTAAGGAAACAGATCAGGTATGGTTACCTGCTAAGATACAGGCTGAACAACTAACTGCCTGCCCCAGACATGACAGATGTGCAAGGTAAGTGCAAGCTGAAGGACAACCCTGCCTTAAGGACTCACAGGTTATGTGTTTCTAACTTTGTACTGCAGGAGAGACCCTGGTCCAGGATCTCTGCCACTGCAGCTCATCTCCACTGCTCAGAGAAGGTGTAAAACCACTCTGCTCATGAATGCAGATGGGTTTGCCGATACACAGCTGATGGAAACCTGCCTTTTTCACAAGGTGCTGATCTACCTCTCCCCAAACTCCCACAAGTCCTATTTCTATATTAAGACAGGAAGTATTACCACTACCTAAACTGCTCATTAACAGTCTTATCACAAAGTTCAGGTGTATCAAATCATCTCTTCACCACCATTCCTTTTCCCAAGATATTTACAACACCCTTCAGTTTGATGAGAGGTGCAAGCTACCACCTGGCAGACTCCTTCACCTTCTCCCTCCTAGCTACTTCTGAAGCTCTTCTTAACCAGCCTGACTGCTAAGGACAGACCCAGATTCACAAGAAGTTGAAGAAAAGTGCCATTAGACTACCCAAGGCATAGGATAGACTTACATCAACTTAAGCACCAGGATGTTCCCATCCCACCTATTACCTTTTTGACTGTGGTGCTACAGCATATTTCAAATCAGTGGAAATGGGTTTTCTCTTTTCTTCTATTATCAAGCATTTTCAATGACCATGGCAAATACCAGGACATTCAGCAAGAGGAAGCACTGCCTACAGTTGAGAGAAGCTTCTCTACATCAGCAACTCCTCTTCCTAGGAAAACTGGAGCTCAGTTCACTGGGATCAGCTATGTCAGGCCAGACGGATGGGAGCTGCATGATCTTTCTTCTCATGATGTCTATCTCTTCCCCTTTTAATTACTTCACTTCCCTTTTTCTTCCCTTCAAATCAAGGCAACCTGACCTGGTTCTCCCTAATGAGATTGGCCTTGGTTGCTGCCATAAGCCTTATCAGTTACTGAACCTGTGAGTTCCCACCCTGACCCCTCCTGCACACTGCTGCTCCACATGCAGAGGGAGGCAAGGAGAGCTGGGCTTGTTTTCCTACCCTGGGCCCATCTTGCCCCTTAGCTATTGGGTCAGATGGAGCCTACTGCCACTTCTGCAGGACCCCACCACAAGCAGACAGGACTTGACTTGCCTGCATAAAAGGATGGTTGGATGTCCCCAACCACAGCTGCATAGGAAAGCTGTATGTCTGCTTTGCCCTTAGTCTTACAAAAGAACAGCAAAGAAGTCCTGCAAACAGCTCTTGTTTCAAAAAGTAAAGCATTTCAAATTAAAGAAAAAAAAAATCAGGCTTTCCTAGGTGTTGTAGCAAGCAATCTGAGAGAGGGGGAATATTATGCAAACAGTGGCACAGTTCTGGAGCCACATAGGCAGCTTGCTTGTGGGTTTAACCTATAAAGCAGCCCAAAGGGAAAACACAGGCATCTGCAGCTGTTCACCCTTAAGCACCTGGCAGAGGAAAACTGAAAGAGCAACAAGCTAGAAAGGCACACAGAACACACAGGCTTTCAACATTCTAACCATCTCCACCCATTTAAAGTTATCAGGACTTATCACTGTGTGAGACATGAATACCCCAGGAAATGGCTACCCTTGCTTTCAGGGCTTCTTGCCCCTTCCCACTCTAGCAAGCCCAGTGTCCAAAGGCACAATCCCACCACCTCCAAGCAGGGGCACTTAGATCCTAGGCACCAGAGCCACAGCTCACTGCCAGAAAGCAGCAAGGCTGTCAGTCTCCCCACCACATGGGCTACTGAAGAGGGAGATGGGAAAAGCTGAATGCCAGAGGCAAGACCAGGTCTTTGATCACACAATAGATTGTGCAGGCTTCTTCCCCTATCAGACACTGTCAGTCATCTATCCTGCCCCTGTCAGATGCAAGCTAGATCCTTTCCTCAGCACTTATTAGCATCTAGCCTGCACACAAAAGCAGGCTCAAAAAACTGGAGGCAGCTCTCCTCTGCCTTGTCACTTCCGATTCTGAAACTCATGCATAGTCCACAGCCCCAGACAAGTCGCTGCCTGCAATCACACAGGCCTGTCTGCTGCAAACAATAGCTAGCAAGTAGGGCTATTCCCAAAACACCACCAATCTCCTTCACTCAAGGCACTTAGAGCCAAGCTGCACAGAACTGTGTGAACCAGGCCAAGAGAGAACTTGCCCAGGCTCTCACACATTTAGGGGCTTGTGATCTACTAGATGTAGGTGATAGCAACATTCAGTTCACAAAGCAGAATGTCATTTGCAGCATTTGTGATGTTACTATGTTGTTGATGATAAAAAAACCCCACCCCAGAGTTTCAGCCACCAACAAATGTAGGGAAACGAATCTTGCATCAACATCCTCCCAAAAGTACTGGGCAATTCCAGTCTGAAGGGGCATTCCTCTAACAATGCCCATGGGAGAGCCAAAGCAGCAGCCTTCCTGTCAGAGGCTCAGCCTTTTACAGTTACACTAACTCTATTCCAGTATACTTTCATTTGTCAGTGTGGGGGAGGATTTTGACACCAAAAAGGGAAACAGATATGCCAATAATAACTCCAAGTGAATCCATAGAAATAAATACTTCAGTTACAAGTGAAGGACTGAGTACCACCTTGCTACATTCTGGATCCAAAATCTTTTCCTTTACCCTTGTGGTTCCTTGTTTTATATCTAACCAAGTTCCTGAAGTCAGAAAGAAATAAACACAAAGAACACAATAGACATCTGGGGACTGGCTGTTGAGCAGTTTCAGCGTGCCTCACTGTGCTCCAAGCCGCCCTGGGATGACGTACAGCCAGCGAAGCAGAGCGACTCGCACAGCAGCACTGAAGCGCAGCCCCAAACCACTGTGCTCGAGGTTTCAGCCAAGACCTTCCTCAAGCAGCTTTTCTTAGTGCTCTAGGCAGCTACTTTGGAGGATCCCTGAAAAGAGAATGGCTCTAGAACAGCTTTTCCATTCATTTTGTTCATTAGGGACTGAACAGGAGCATTTGTTCAAAGCCCAGCTTCCCTGACCATTCTCCCAGATCTATAAAAGTGATGATGTCAGTCACACCAGCTCCAACAGCTGTGGAAAACAACCTCCAGCACTTTTAAACTCTCCCTAGTCTGATGAGGTTTAAATGAAGAACTACAGCTTAAAAGTTGGAGTTTTCTAGAGTCGATTGGCAACTGGAGAAGAAATGCTAACAGAGGTACAAAATTTCCTGGTTTGAAGTCACATTTCCCCATCGCAGGGGAATGCCCATCTCCACACCTCCATATCTGCATTAGTCAGAGCTGTTTGTTGAGAATTATCTTTACACACCAGTTTTAGTCACAGTTTTAGTTTCTCCTTTAGTTTCTTTCAGCCCAGAGAGCAAGCTACAGTCACACCACATTTGGCAAGGAACCCAGCCGACAGCTGCTCAGTCACCACAGTAACAAAGCTTACATCACTTATGCTGGTGGCAGGCACCTTCCCCCTGCCCCAAACTTCTCCACCCGGCCCCATCCATAACCTCCTCAACTGTTCTGCTTTCTGTAGCCATCTAGCTAAAGAGTTGGCTGAGGAGAGGTAAGCACAGCCATACAGTGGTATATACAGCTATGCAGCAAAGGACAGGGTTACCCACAACTTGTACCTGAAGCCAATAGTGACCCCACAGTGAAAACTTGTTTCCACTGCATAAATGCGGCTCCCAGTTTAGCTCTTAAGTAACTGAAGACCTGATCAGGCACTGCCTTGGCCAGTCAACCTATAACCAAGATGGATTGCTGCAATGCACTTAGGTAGCTCAAAACCAGGTAGCTCCCTTTTACACTACAAAGCATATTGGAGCTCTAGAAGCACACACCGTGAAACTGCTTTCCTGACAAAGGAATCCACTTCAAAATATTAAACCACTTGTCTTTAAACTCCAGCTGTAGAACGGGAACCATCAGATATTTGGGGTTGCTTCTGTGGAAAGAGGACAGCTCTTTCAAGAAGAGTTCCACCCACAGATGCAGAAAGACTGAAAGGACAGAACAAGATGGCACAAGGAGGAAGACCAGTCAAAAAAGTGCTCAGGCTGGTAATTCCTCAAGGCACCAGGGATGGCAACATGGTAGAAACCACTGCTACTACCTGCCCAAATAGCTGTCTACAGCAGGATCAAGAGGAGGTATGGTCTAAAGCATTTTAGGACTTTTTTTTTCCCCACTATTCCCACTACCCAAAAATAATGCCTGCATACCAAATAAAGTTTCATAATCCTTAAGAAAACAGCACTATTGAGGCAGATACAGAAAAATCAAAGAGCAAAGCTATTGAGCTAGGAGAAAAGGAGAATCTAGTTATGCCTGCTAGCAGGATAGCCGAGTTTGGAAAAAAGAATTTCTAGGTATCACCCTTCTCCCAAGCCAAGACTAAGGAAAAGATGCATGGTAATAAAGACTCACCGTTTCTTTCTGGAAGTAGATGACCAGTGCAGCAGCAATCTGAGCTAAGAGGATTACCATCAGGCAGGTGAAGTACTGGAAACAAAAAACAATAGGTGATCACTGTCAGTCTTTAGAAAGGTCTGTATACAAAAGTTAATGAAATTACACACAACATGAGCTAATGTCTTTTTGCCTGCAGACAAACTCTGCTATCAACAATGCCTTCCCAGGAAAAAGCTGGAACCAATGTCAGAGCAGTGCAGTTCAGCACTTCTCCCATTAGGCCAACAGAAAGCCTTCAGGAAGGCTCTCAGCATGTGTCATCTCGACTGGGACTCTCTCCCACATCCAACTCCATTCACAGACCATTCTGGCCTCAATCAATCAGCTGGATTCTGCCTACCTCAAGCCTCAACAGAAAAAAAAGAGTCAATTTTACAAACCTAATTTTTAATGCATTCTTTTAGAAAAATCAATTACCCTTTTAAAACAAGCTATTTAATTTGTTTGAGGATCTAAATTTAAGATTCACCAGCAAACTGCTGAGGTTACTTTTAAATGGTGGCAGCTACTATTGCTAGACAAGATACTGCTAATACCAGGACACACAGTGTGTGCCATGCTTGGTTTCCAATACATATGTGCTCTGCATAAGACAGAGTCATTTAGCAGGCTGAGATGTATGATGGTGGTATCATCTCACCTATCACAGACAGAAAGCTTCCTATAGATGAAATGCCTGAAGAGAGGTCCTGACATACAGGACATTCCTAATTGGGTCTCTCTCAACTCTTGCACTTTCCATAGATGTGACATAACAGGATACTATCACTCTTCCTCTTTTCTTTCACTGCCTTTGGAACTTGCTCTTCTACCACTGAGACCATAGTACCAACTGGGAAGTCAGGGTGAGTGGGACAGGGTACACTTCTCAGTTGGCAGTCCTCAACTCACTGTGTGCAAGAAGTGTCAGTGACATGCTCTCTCATTCACAGTTCTGAGCTTATTATCAGTAATGTCTGAGGAGCTCTGCTACAGTGTGCTGACTGCTGGAGAATTTAATGTGTGCCAATTAAGAATTAGATCTAAGTTGACCTAGCAGAAACAACATCCCTGGGAGAGCAAAGCCCCATCTACAATCCAACAGATATTTTGCAGATGTATTAAAGGCTGGCTCTAAAACAGGCATGAATACTCTCACCAGACCCAAGAGACACCGGATTTCATTGACGGCTCCAAGACAGCCCAGGAACCCCATCAGCATGGTAAGTGCCCCAACACCAATGAGGATGTATGCACCAGTCTTCAGGGAGGGAGACGACATCTCTGTAGGAGTCAGGAGAAGGAAAAACATTAGCTACTGACAAAAATATACGTCTGTCATCACCATTTATAGAACTGTGTCCATATCTACTGATAATTGTCTTTGTCAGCTCCAAACAGACTGCACAGATGTGTGCCAAACACGGTGACAGATAGATGCTTCTGGTTGTCTTTTGATGAAAGTAGACTTAAAAGCCATCCTGCAGGACTCCAGAACCTGGAAGACCCAAGGTCACTCCAAACAAATAACTGTCTCCAAACAAGGCTTATCTCCTTACTGGAATTTTACTCCCTCATGAATGTACTGCAAGTAACAGTAATAAAAAAGATGATCTACTCCATAACTACTGTCTCTTTGCTTCAATTCCCTTTGCTATCTTCAGGGAAGCTTTCTTCCAAGTCCTAAACCCCATTTTTGGATAGCCTTTACACTCTGAAGCACTATTTCTTGTTGTAGCCACTCTGTTTTCACTTATCCACTTGCAGTCAACACTGGGACAAACTAACTCTGCAGAGTGAAATATGCAACAAGCTACAGCTAGCATTGAGCACAGATGATGTGACAGGTTACTTAGCAAGTCTGGCTTGAATGGCTTGTGGCCAGGCACCTACCACAGGCTGTTGAAGCACCTGTGCACTACACCCTGCAAACAGATGCTATTCCAGGATCAAAACAGATATAATACCCAAATTAGCTACTTTTACAAATCCTCCTAGATATCCCCTGCTATTGTTTCTAATAGTTTCTAACAGTCTGCGCTTCTGAATGCTCAGCAGTTTTTCAACCAAGTTTAGGTCAGCTTATTTCAGACATGCTGGTGATGTCAGCCCTCTCCCCTCAGCATTTAGTACTGCAAGCAACAAGAAAAACTACATTTGAGTTGGTCAGCTGACTATTTCTTGCATTACAGCACAAAAGTTGAAGAGATGCTCTGTCTAGAAACAGTAACTAGAAACCTCATTTATCATTAAGAGACTTTCCTGTATCTGTAAGCTACAGAGTATAGGGGAATTCTGGATGTCCAGTGATTAATGAAAATAACATTTTTAGAGCTCAGCATTTAGTTTCCTGAACTAAGGAAGTCTCAGGAGGCAAACTTCCTCTGAGCTTCTCCTGAAATATGTTAAAGGAGAATAATCAAGCCCAGACTGATACTCTCGCCCCTAATATATGCTTCCCCCTGCTTGTGATACCTAGCACAAGCCACCAGCTTCCAAACATTTTTCCCTAAAACATCTGAACAGAAGAAAGTTCAGTTATCAAGAAGAGAAGCAGATCCATTTGTCACACAGGTCACTTCAGCCAGCTCTCCCTGGCTGGACATATGCCACAAACCCCAGGATCCTGCTTCCTCACCAGTCCTGTGACTCTTGCTGTGCAGGTTACGTGCTTATACTGCAAAGTATTTACTGAAGCAGTAGCCTTACAGGAGTGGCCTTCACAAACCTACCCTATGCCCTCCCTCAAAATCAGTTCAGCTATCATGCACGTCAGTGTTCAAGTGCCCAGACTGCCGCACCTCCACAGTGCTAGAAAGTATTGCTTTGTCAAATTCTCATTTGAAGAAAGAAAAAGCTACTTCCAACTCAAAAGCGCCTTGGAGAACTGATAGTGTCAGGGGACAAGAGCCACACTTGCAGTTGTCATCTGCAAGAGTCTTGTCTTGCAAGAGAAGGCTGCGAGGGCATTCAACTCCTGCTTGTTTGCAGTCACTCCGTGTTTTCCCCTGCGCTGGGCAGGCAGCCAAACAAGTACAACAGGCTCCTTTGGCAGCAGCTGGGTGCCCTCCCTGATGCCTAGGTTACTAAAGCAGAGGGAAAGAGGGGCAAGGCATGGGAAAGGAAGTGAGGGGGCAGGGAGAGAGCTGATACTGGAAATCTCCAGGAAGGAAACTAAATTCTTCAATGCTCTGTTAGCAGAGATTCTAAGTAAATGGGAAGAAACAGGGCCAAGTTCAGGGACTTCTCCCTCCACAAGTGGCTGTAACACCCATCAATCTGAGGGAATCAGCTACTGACCCACTGGTACTAAGCACACTTCAGACTGTGAGGGGTACTGCAAACAGCCAGGCCATGATAGGCTCCATTTAGGCTGCATGTTCTGCTTCTGCTCCTGTCCCTGCTTTATTAACCAACACCCCTTGCTGTGCTTCTTGACCTTCTAGTACTGCAGTGGCAAGCCAGTTGCCACAGCGCAAAAGCAGAGTAAGGAGTAACATTTGCATGTGTGGTAGTAGCAGGGGTGTCTTCTCCATCCAGCACCTCTCAAACCAGGTCAGAGTGCTCAGGGGGACTTGGGAGATGAAGCCCTTTGCAGAATCAGTGTAGCTGGGAGCAGGGCTATGAATGCCATTGGTGTGCATTCCCCACAGGCAGGCAGCCCTCCTGCACTGTCTGAGGCTGGTGCCCAACTCAGCAATTCTGAAGGTAGTGACAACAAGTAACCAGAACCACCAAGCAGAAAAGTCTGTTGCGCGTCTAGGAAAGAGCTCAAAGCAAGCAGAGCTTGTGAAAGATGGAGCTGAGATATTCATTAGCTGAAAGTCCACTTACAGTCCTCTGAAGCCCAGACTCTGCTAAGCCAGCTCAGCTTTTGGTTTTTGCAGAAAGCAGACTCTCTGTTAAGACTCTAGTCAAACTTTGTGGCTGACTTTAGGGGAAGAAAGCTAAGATCTCTGCACAATACAGAACTCCTCTGATGCCCAGGGTAAGTCTCACCAAGTGTAATCAAGAGTATGTTTTAGTAGTCAAAGCACTTCACACACACCCCAAATCTGCATTCTCTACTGCTTAGCAACAAACATACCCCCTCCTTTCAATGTACATGAAGCATCAATAAAACCAGGTACTTACTTTCTTTGGCATTTAAAACATTTAAATTGAAATAGATCATTACAGAAAGGATGCAGTGGAGGACTCACATAGCAAAACTGCATTAAGGCACTGGGGGCATTTGCACATTATGGTGATAAGGAAATCACTGGGAAAACATAGAGCATACAGTGAAAATAGGATGAAATACTAGCCCCTGTGTTTAAGACAAAATATTTGTATTGTTGGTTGAAGAGGCAGTAGTCTCACTCAGTCTGACTGTGGTGTTTCAATCAACAAGACTAAGAGGAATGCTGTGTCTCCAGGGCTGCTCCCTTTCACCATGTCCCTGATAACAATCCCATCTTGCTAAACACCATGTTACTGCTCAGGCTACAGACTGTGCACAAAAGTATTGCTAGTCCTAGACAACACCACGGTCAAACACAGCCCCAGAACAGAGCCAATTTAGAAAAATAAGGAAGATGAAAAAACACAGTCTTACGTAGAACTGCAATGAAACTCGTTTTGTCGGCCAGAATCCATACTCCAAACCCCAGGATCACGGCACCCAGAATCTGAAAGAGCAAGAACAAAACATACACGGCTTTGTGTAAGTTATAAGCTTAGATAAATAAGAGGAGGCAGTGACTATTATCCATACTTCCAGTTAAAAAACAATCATTCCTTTGCTGTTCCCACCCATCTCCCCTGTGGTACTCCTCCCAGGGTAAACAGGATTAGCACAACTCCAGGAAGAATGCCTCAGCCAACTGCACAGGAGCCCCAAGATCTGCTTGGCAGTTTTTCACAGAGTATTTTAATAGTACATAATGTTGTATGGGATGACCATTCAAAACAGTCTGAGGAAGGGACACCCTGCTGTTAGAATATTGTTGTCAGAAGTGAAAGGTAAGTGCATTGCTTCAGTGAAGAACCAAGGAAAGACAAACACATGATTTTAAATATTTTTTTAAATAGAGAAACCCAAGAGGCTTGGCCCCTACTTTCTGGCAGAATACCTGAGCCTCAGCAGAGTCAAGAGTTATGAAACATTAGCCTCAGCCTCTGCCTTGCTCACCACACAGTCTTATGTGGGGTAAGGATTAATAGAGCAATACATCCCTGTGAGAACTCAGCTGAATCCAGACACTCAATTCAGTAGCCAAGAAATGCATGTATTTTCCCATCTCACTTTGAAAGGTGGGGGAAGCATGCTCTGTTTTAGCCTTCATGTACCAGCAAGTCTTCAGGTTTGATAAGAAGCTGAAAATTGTGCTGTTCAGCCAACTAGGACTGGAAAACACTTGTGCAAAGGTCCAAAATAGGCTTTGAAGAAAAAAGGAGTGGACAAGAACTGCAAAAGAGCTGCAAGCAGCTGTTCTCACATCAGCAGGATTTCAAGACAGGATGAAGTGAAATAAACTAACTAAAGGGCTAAAGACAGATTGCAATTCTGTGCTTCATTAGATAAAGCTTTAATACTTGGGAGACATGGAAAATGCCAAAACACCACCCAAACCAAGCTGGCAGAGAAGGTTGCATGGACAGGCATTGGCTCCACACTTTGAAAGTTTACTCTAGGCTTCAGCTGCTCATACAAAGAAGCTTTTCTGAACAAAGATAAAGCCACAGTCTGAAATAAGCTGCTTGCAAGCTTTCCTGTCTTGGCAGAAGGTGCATCATGTAGTTAGCTCTGGGGACAGCATTAGAAAGTCATCAAGCAAGTTCCCACCTACAAATTATACTGACTCAGCTTCAGAAAGCATGTAGTTGCTGTATCTCAGAAAAAAAGAATTCCCCTTTGCCTTATGTCCCAACTTGCTGCCCACAATGCTCAGTCTGCTGATCAAGCTAGAAAGGCCCCTCTAACATGCAACAGCTGGGACACGTAAAAAAATTCCTCTCAAACTTAGTAGTATCAAGAACTGTTGAATAGACAGTTTAAGGCCAGTCTCATATTTCAACTACAGTTTTAATAAGCATTTGTTTTAACAAAAGATGCAAACCGGGCTGTATGTGACATCCCTTTTGGTTCACTGACCCTGATATGTCACCTAAGTTTTGCTGTTGCTGACAAAACACAGAAGGGCTGCTGAGCTGAGTTCCTGGCAAGTTATTTGTTATGAGGTGCTCAGACTATCCAAGGCCTGTTTTCACTCTGATCTTTGCTCCAGTCCACAACTTGTGTGCTTACCAGGAGCTGCTATGGAAAACACTACAAGGGGGAGGCAGGGAGACACAAGAGTGTATTTATTTCCTAGTAGGATAATATCTCTGCTCAGCCTCTTCGGGAGTTTGCATTGCATAGCAAGGCTGCTTCTGCCACTGGCTTGTCTTCAGACCCTCCAGAGAAGAAATCACATCTGCTTTCCACGGAGTTTAATTCCTCTGTTCCACTGCTGTAAACTCCTGAAGTGGGGAACAGATGTCTTCCCTCCTCCCTGGGGGGTGGAGGTTTCACCCCCAGTTTCAGCAAAATCTCCTTCTATATCCAAGCCAGAAGGATGCAGACCCCTCATTGCAGGGTCAGCAGTTTCCCACAGAGAGGTAGTCAAGAGGGGTTTGGATAAACCAAGCGGTGATGAAGCTGACTCATCTTGCTGGAAAGAGCAGCTAGGGGTTCCCAGCTTTCCTTCCCTAGCACTGCTTTCCTTCATGCTCAGATTGTGTGATGTAACACTGAACCTGCACAGGGGTCAACAGAAAGGCTCTAAAACTCCAGGCTTTGCTTTAGGTAGCTACCTTCTGCTGCATTTACTGAAGGATTAGCAGCAGGACAGACAGTTATGTATTCCAAATAAATAGTTTCCAGAGACTGTTAAACTTGTCTTGCAGAGCTGTCTTCCCTTTAAGGAGAAGCATGTGCTGCAGCACGTGTCTGCTAGCCAAGAAGGCAGACGTGTTAAATTCTGATTAGGAAACCAGGATTATACTCCAAGCTTATCTGGTATCTTTTCTAGCAAGCAGGCAGGCAGTCCAAGTAACCTTCTTCCCTTCAACCAAAGCAGGTCAAACCCCTCCCTGAAGTAAATCTCCAAGACTGCAAAATACCACTAAGTCCCTGAACTACTTCAGCTATAGCAAACGACCTTCTCACAGACCTCGAGCTGCAGAGAAGTGCTGTTTCAACTTCTAAAAAGAGTCACCAGCATCTCTCTACAGGCTTCAAGCATCAGCAAGGCTGAAGAACACACTTCAGCCAGCCAGGGCTGGCCTGCACGGGGTGCAATCACATAGGCTCAGCTCAAGGCCCAGAGCAGACATAGGGCTCTGTCAGCAGCACTGGTGCTCACCTTTGCTCAAGCACCCTCCTCACAAAGCTCAGCAGCTTCAGAAAAGCAGCACAAGGCATTCAAAACCTGTCTGTGCTGACAGCTCACAGCAACTCAATACAAGCAGTTTCTATGCTAATTAATATAGCTCTACCACACTGTTCAAGCTCAAAAATCACCAAGTACCCTCCCCAATTCAGACCTTGAACAAGAATAATGGAAAAATGTCTCATGTCACCTACTTCCTATGAGATGGAGGGAGTAATGTATGCCACCTTCCTCAACATCTGGTATGTACAAAAAGCCTGCCCTCAGTCAAGACAGAAGCACACTCAAAACCTTCACTCCAGACAAGTATCAAGCTCAGCCAGAACACAGTGGCTTTGGAGACCCCACTTTGACAGAGCAGTCCGAGGGGAAGACAATGCTTGTGCTGCACAGCAGGGTTAAAGAGCTCATTTAAAGCAGCTTCTCCCTTGAGTCAGCACAGACCTTCTCACAATACATCCTACCCTAAAGTTCTTACTCTCCAGGTCCAGCTAGTGAATCAGACCAGCTTTCCACAAGAGAGAGGGGGCTGGGTGCTACACCAGAGGATTGGCTCGGAGCAGGGCATGCACAAGACAAAGAACAGCTGCTTCCAGTCACTGGCCACCCAGACAGGAGTACTCAAACTGGAGTTCTCCAGGACCCAGAGAGGGATTCAGCACCTGCCATCCTCACAGTCTTGCAAAATATAGGAAAATGCAGCGTGGATGTGGGTCAGCCCAACAAAGCAGTTCAACTCTGCCTCCTGAGAGCACATGTCTCCCCACAGGCTGCCTGCAACCATGCCTGGCTCAGCAGAGCAGGGAAAGAGAGGACACATGGAATAAAGGTGCCACAATGACCCTAGATAGCATACAGCAAAACCAGTGACAGTGTTTTAAGGTACAGCAGTATCTCAGGCTGTCATCTTCTCCCCTTCCTATATGCTAGGCCGGCTTTCTTGAAGAGAACTTTCTCTACACAGAGATTAGCTAATGAACTCAGACTGAGGTTTGGGCATCAAGGAAAACTAGACAGTGGTCAGATACTGGGCTTCAGCAAGACTCAAACACTGTCTTAACAAATACAGCTCTGCTTCCCAGGGTAGACTGGCTGTTATATGCTGCTTAAAATTTATCACTTTTTCAAGAGAGGAGAGAGACTGGATGCTGGTATCTGCAGAGGAGTCCTGCACTTGTAGGCGGACAGGCCTGGACTCAGATGATTTTTTTCTATCTTTAAAGTGGACTAAATCATACTCAGAAAGACCACGTGGCACTTGAAATACCTCTCCTCTCCCTCCCAAGAGCTTTCCCCATGGATGCTCTGAGCACCCCTGACTTTGGACCATTAGACTGCAGTTACCTACTCCTGGGATGGAAGGAAACACAGAGAGCAAAAAGCCAGCACAGTAAGCCAAGGGAAACCAGATCCAGATGTGCCTCAAGTTCATCCTGTGTGCTACCAGCACAGTGCAGCCATGCAGGAAGCAGGAGTGAAGCTGAGTGCAAGGACAGAGACCAGAAAGCAGTGCTCACCTTATCATGATTCACTTCCCTCCCTTCTCTCCCAGCCTGACCCCTCCTTTCCTTACACATTGCTCAGAGGATACTGATATGAGACAGGCTATTTTCTTGCTGACATGTGGAAAGCTGAAATCTTGCACTTCCCCACTACACCATTCCACTGCAAGAAGGCATCACCAACAGTACCATCACTGCCCACAGGGCACACAACATCCAGGCATCAGAAAGATGCATGCAAGAATGTGTGTGGCCCTCCCAGACCCAATCTGGGAGGAGTTGGTCTTTTGCTAAACCTCACATTTGAAAATAACTGCACCCAGTGGGCTGTTTTATTTCCCCAGACAAGCCTGTCCTAGTCTCCCCCACCTCCCAACTCCATTTCAAACAGGAGACTTGGACTAATTCATCTTGTCACAAATCAAAACCAGCCGTTGGGACTCAAACAAAATTAGAGTTGCTCTTTGAAGCCTGGCTGGCCTATTTAGGAGGGCACTGCCATTACTTGGCAAGGTTTTGTAGCTTTGCTGCTCAGGGACAGTTCAGCTGCTGCTCCAGATGTGTCAGAGAAACTAGTTACAAGTACTCTCCTCCCAGAAAGAACCCATAACTTCTGCTTTCCCTTCCCAATGTGGGAATGGAGCTGTGTGCACTGGAAGCAGCAGGTGGCTACTGGGAGTGGACACCTTGGCATACCTGAGACAAACACAGAGGCTCTAACATCCCCCAGATTCAGGGGTCCTCTCCCTCCTTCCAAAACCGTGGCCATTTTGTTTAATGAACACACTAGGCCAACATCCAGAAAAAAAAACATTTTCTAGCTGGCTTTGGTCCAGGCCTTCCTTCTTACTCCACAGATGCTCAAAATACTTACAAGGAACAGGAGGTTGAAAAGGAAGAGGAAGTACTTAGTGACTTTTAGGCAGCCAGACCCCATCTTCTTTCACTTACAGGACCTAAGGGGAAAGCAGACAGACAAGGAGTTATGACACAGACAGATTCGCTGGGTACCTTCAGAGCAACACCCTTACCCTGTGCAGAGCTCTGGGTTTCTGGTGGACCTCAGAGCATATGCACAGACAGCATAGAATACCAGAGTTGCCTTTTCAGGACAGTAAAACAGGACACAGCAGCACACTGCAGTCACTGTCGCCAAGATCTCCTGGAGAGTGACACAGAGCAGTCACAGAAGAGATTTAATCACAAACACACTGCTAATTCCATCACTATATGGACTTTGCAATAGTAGCGTCAATCACAACACCAACCCTAGCTACTACTTCTGGTGGTGAAAAGTGATGCAAGCTACCACAATTCCCTGACAGCAGTAAAAGAAATGCATGGAGCTTCTGGAGCAACATAGATTATTAAAGGCAACAGAGATTATTAAGGGATGGAGCACCTCTCTTATAAGAACACGCTGTGAGAGCAAGACCTGCTCAGCCTAGAGAAGAGCTGACTGAAAGAGGACCTCATCAATGCCTGTCTCACCCTGAAGAGAGAGTGTCAGAGGATGAACCAGGCTCTGCTCGGTGGTGCCAAGCAACAGGACAAGAGGCAACAGGCAAAAATTGATGCACAGGAACATGAACATGAACATGAGGAAGAACAATTTTGCTGTGCATGTGACCACACACCAGAACAGATTGCCCAGAGAGGGTGTGGAGTCTCCCTCACTGGAGACATTCAAGAACCATCTGGATGCAAACATGTGTCATATGCTCTTGGATGACCCTGCTTGAACAGGGAGGTTGGACCAGATGACCATAGAGGTCCCTTCCAACCATTCTGTGGTTCTGTCAGCTTTTTTGCTTCTCCTTCCTGGCCCAGAATCAGTTGTTTCCTACATAAGCAACAGAGAACTTTTAAGTTCCTTAAAATTTGCTCTACCAAGCTCCTTGCTCCAAATACATCATGCCCCTTTAAGAATCACCAACCAGAGGAAGAACAGTAACAGGCTGGTGTGACCAGGGAAGAAACAGCCCCAAGAGAGAGCAAGGTCAGCAAGGCTCTCTGCTGTCAGCCTCAGTGTACCAAGGATCACCAGAGCCCAGTTTGTTCTTTTGTTCCAATCAAAGGCTTTTGCTTAATCCTATTAAATATTTAGGTTAACCCTGGAGCTAAACTGGTATGTGGGCCTTGTTGTAACTGGCCAGCCTTCCCAACAAACAATGGTCACCCTCCAGCTACCAGGAGAGAGCACTAGTCTGAACTCTGTGGCGCAAGCTGCTGCTCTAACTTCAAGGAATACCACAGCTACAGACTGTGCTAAGCTCATCACTGCACAGCAGTGATGTTATTGAGATGGGAAGCAGAAGAGATATATAATGTCAGCCAGCTGTGCTGCAGGCTGGTCTCAAATCTCGTCTGTATAGCAGTCATTGCACCTAAAGAGCTCTTACTGCACAGCCAAGTTAGCAACACCTCAGTCAGTTTTTCTTCAGTTAACTCCTCAGGTCAGAGGCCATAAAGCCACTTGTACCCAAAAGTAGGTTCTTCAAATGAGCCATGGAAAAGTCCTGTAATAGTTTCTGGTCCATATGTACACCAAATGTCAAACACACAGCATTGCCATTTTCAGGGCCCCTGGGTGCAGCGATCACCATGAGCTGGCTCTGTTCCAGCACAGATGCACTAAACAACAGCTGCATCACTACCAACCTAGAAAAAGTGAGTGAAGGCTCTCTGCTAGCAGAATGCCTCCTTTCCTCTGCAGGAGAAATGTTCTCTCAGGCCATTAGTCCTGGAAGCTACCAACACCTAAGGCAGCACTTGGAGAAGATAACTAAGATGTGAATTTTCCCATCCAGCTGGCTTGCTTCCTGGCTTCACCATGAACACATCTCCTCTTAATAGGATCACAAACCAGAGCCTGGAGTCTGACCAGAATGCAAAGGCAGCCAGATCCCTAGGTGATGATGAATTTCTCTTGTGGGAGGTTACATATGTTTTTCTCTTTTTTAACCTAGCCAAGAACTAAGCTAGCTAACAAATTCCTGCACAATGCACTGGACTTCTTACCTTAAGACATCTGATCCCAGGTGCAATCCTTCTAATTTTCAAACTGGAGGGGCAAGTCCCAGTACTCACTGACTTGCTTCCTAGCACCAAAAGCTGTATGCTGCCTACTTAAACACTGCCCACATTGTTTTGATTTGTCAGGAAAACAGATTTGCAAAGCTGTTAAGATCTTTATAAAAGTTATTTCAGCTAATTAAGCAGCAAAGCAAGTTTACTGGGAAAGAAGATATGCCTGAGGTAACTAGAATACAATATTGCTAACAGGGCTCTTCTACTCCTAGCTATTTGTTAAAGGCATACCATCTTCAATGTTTATTAAAAACACAACCCCAAAACAAATATCCAACCTCAACAGCATTACAGCATTATCCACCATTCTCTTCTTGCCACAGGGCAACCTATCTCTTTCATGGCCCCTAGCTATAAAGTAATTCAAAGTACAGTTTTCATGTCAGAAAAGCATCTAAAGGTTTTGCTTCAAGCTTTTAAGATACTTTAGAGCTTCACTGAAATATTACAGATTTTCCAGTTTTCTATTCTTTGCAAATTAACTTATTTTAGTCCACTACATCAATGAAACTCCTCAAAACTCCATCTTCTGAAATTGTACAGTCATGAGACCAACACTGTCATACAGTAGAAGCAGAAGCTCAACAAATTTTGAGATAAGGCAGGTTTGGAAGCAGATGAGCTTGGAGTTAGCACAACCAGGCATATCCAAATGCCACTCGGTGCCAAAAAGCCAACTTAAGCACCATAGGTAGTGCTGCAGTAAAAGCTGAAGTTTGCCTTCTGAAGTTGGTCAAGTTTTGAGCTTTAATGTCTTGCAGCAATGCATGCAAGGTTAAATACATGAAGTCTGCAGCTTTCAAATTCCACTGACTGTCCACAATTATTTGTTTTTTTCTCTCCCTCTCCATTCCTACTGCTTTGACCATTTGAATTTTCGTCTCCAACCAGCAACATCCACTCTTTTCAACAGTCCTGTACATACACATGCAATTTTTCCCTGTCATTACCAGACTGATGCCAGCTCTGTAGAGGATTTCATAAGACACCATCAGCTTGCAGAATGCATTTCTTCCAACCTCTCATTCTCCATCTTCTAAAGATATGCAGGATTACTTCTGCAGTGTTGCTTTGAGGCACTAGTGCCACAAAAACTTGGTTGCCAACACAGCCTGGTTAGCTGCTGTGAAGTTGATCCAGGGTGTTTATTAGCCCAGTGATCAGATCCAGGACCTGAAGGGAGAACTAATTCCAGAAAGGTATCAATTGATCCAGAACTCAGGGGTTTCCTACCAGGAAGGAATGGAACAAGTCTTCACAGACTAGACTGGCATCAGGGATAACTTCCTGTCCCCTTGTGACCTCCAGGTCTCAGGCCCATCATTCTCCCAGCAACAGCAATGACAGCAAAGACCCGCATGTGGAGTAGGAACATAAAATCCAGGACATGTGTGCCTGAGGAGATGCAGACAGAGACCTGCCTTGTTAGCAACTGCAGAGGAGTCCCACCACAGCTCAAAAATTAACTTATTTTTGTCACAGGAGCCTATGAAACTCCCAGTCCCCCTCCTGTAAAAGGTGACCCCAGAGAAGGACAGGTGATATGGGGAGAGCTGAATGCCTTTGCCTCCTGACCTGCACTGGCCACAGAGGCAGGAGAGGGAAAATTCATGTGCAGACATTATAACCACATCAGTCAAGGGGCAGAGAGGCTAAGTTAATTTTTAATTGCAGTTCTGCTCTATCCAATTAGATCCTGTACTGCCTCACCCAGCAAGCACTGCATGCTTGGTGCTCAGTGAAGTTAATGATATTTGGCCCAGGCTAACTCTGTACATGCCTGGGCCATGCTGGGAAGGGCTCAGCCCTCCTCTGCAGCCACCCTCATGCTCACTCCACAGGTTTCTCCCTGATGAGCTCGGGCAGCTGAAACACCTCAGCTGCCAAGTTACTGTACAGCACAAATAAGGGGCTCATTTATGAGAGCAATGAAAGAAAAGAACCACAAAACAAACCAGAGCAGAACAGCTGTGTAAATCACTGTCTCAGTAGATTTACAAAAAAGTCCAAAGATCATGCAAACCCTTAAGGACAGCACACATGTTCCCAAGCACACTGAGCTCTGAAAGTCAGTCCCAATACTCCCGCTCAGGCAAAGAGCATTCACATTTGACTGTATCTACATAGCCTGAGGATGCTGTCTCCTCTTCTCCACATCCTATTGCTTAAGGACAATAAATGATTGGTTACAAAGAAGCTGCAGGTTGTTTCTGTGTACTCTGACCAGTTGCTCCCCACCAGCACCCCTCAGGCTCTAACACCAGGGGACATAAAACTAAGGTAGACCCTATAGGACATGCTACTACCAACTTCTACCAGGCTAGGATGGGGTCAAACCAGCACCAGGTTTGGCTTTGACAAGCTGCTATTTCCATTGCCCCCACAAACACCTCGAATGCCCTGTAAGGTTGGCATGATGGCTCAGATCTGCTATCCCTCCTGCCTGCTCAAGGAGAAACTTCCAGTTTGACAGAGGCAGAGATGCAGCAGACAGCACTATGAACTAAGGTTCTGCAACATACCCTAAGGCCCCTGATCCTCTCTCACATCTTATATCTGATGTGGAAGGAGGGATCTTTGAGTGAAAGTACAGCTGATGCACTGAAGGAACCTCCAAAGCAGCCACAGCTGATTTCAAGAATTGCAGGTGCTTCTTGACACAACAAGCAAGCACCACCTTCCTCACTTAGGTTAAGTCTTACACATTGCAACAGGTCATTTCCCTCAAGATATTACAAGCCTGGACACTTAAAATACCTAAAGCTGTCCCTGATCCTGTCTCACCTCCCTGTCTTTTCTTTCTCACATCACAACACTGGCCAGAGTTAGCTGGATTCATTTGCAGACAGATCGACCAAGAAATCCTGGAGATGGAACTCCCACTGCTGTACTCAGGCTGCACAACTGGCTCCCTCTGCCCAACTAGCAGGTGTCCCCAGGAAGGGATCAGCATGCTGCTGGTTCCATAAAGATGTTTATCTGCACAGTAATTTGCGTGAGGCTGAGGCCATTTTGAAGGCCAGTGCAGTTACTTTTTACAGTGTTATCCCAATCCAGAAGCCACAGAAGCCAGCACACTAGAGTTGCTCACCAAATGGCCACTTCCCAGCTCCAAAGCAGACATCCCCATGCAGGAGAGACTGGGGAAGGGGCAGCTCACAAAGCCATGGGGCTGAGGAGGTCATTCTTTGCAGGATTCTGAACCCTTCACCGCAAAGCCCAGCTGCTTCTCTATCCATGCACATGCAGAACAGACATTTGGCAATCAGAAAGTCTCCTGATCATGACTGATGAGACAGGACAGCTTCACACACCAGTACCAGTTAATGAACAATGACAGAGTTACTAAGTCTCCTGTTAACCAGGTACATCACTGCCCTCAGGGCAGGGACAGTAAGTTACAGCCCCATTAACGTACAAAGCATATCCTAAGGAGTTCATCTTGTTGACATTAATATACAAAGGCCTTAGACTTTCAGTACACCTGGGAGGTACATCTTGTCTCTGGCAAGCAAATAACCACAGAGCTGATGAATGACCCAAGTCTGAATTCACTGAACTTTCCTTTAAGCTTCACTGACATAATACCAGCTGTGTATTGACCTTGAAAACATAAACAAGATTATGTTTGTCATGGAAATTTTCCAAATAGCATCTCTTCACAAGTTATAGTGGAAGAACGAAGGGAGAAGCTGGATCCTAAAAATTAAGGCACATACACACACGTAAATATAAATATAATATGTAATATATCTTAGTGATACGGATACACTTTCTTTTTGAAGGAAGGTGTCAGTACAAGATAGAAAAGTATTTCTATATATTACAAATTTTGAAAACAGAACAAATCAGATCCTCTCTTATTCCATCTACTACTAGAGAGTTTCTTCTGAAGTAGTCATCTTCAATGGTACAGGAGATGGTCTGAGGGCTAAGCACAGAAAGACCAGCATAGCTATATCAGCCTGCAAACTGCAGCATCACACTCAATTACCTGCAAACTTCAAACTACCAGCACAGACATGCACAGAGACCCTAAGAGCATCTGCAAGACATCTGCAGGACAGAGACTCCAACGTGAATGCAGTCCCTCTGCATTTGCTACAGAGGGGCAAAGGGAGCAGACTAGAGCAAGGCAACAGCTGCAGAAGGTACTGCAGAAATACCACTGGAAAGAACTATTCCTGAGAAATAGTTTTTGAGGGAACTTATCAGCTCACAATGAAAAGGTAGACTTGCTCCTGGTGCACCTGGTAAGACATGCAGATTTCTGTCTGACTTCTATAATTAATACAGTGATTATAATTAATACAGTGTTGTGTGAATTATCTGACTAGCAACTGCATTCCCCAGCAAGATCCTGGATTAGAAAGCACCTGTAGGACTTCCAACGATGGCACAGATTTTTCAGTGTGCCTTATCACAGCAAGTATGTGCTGCATATTTTGTCAAAAGGAAATGCGTATTTCAGAAATGTACTTCTGATGCTCGACAGGAAGTGATCAGACATTTATAAACCACTATCATATCCTTAAGAAGAAACCAAGCCCACAGTTCAGTATCAAAGAGCAGCAGAGGTTTTAGAAGCGTCAGTTTTTATCTCTATGTTTACAAGCAGTGTAACACATTTTGAGAACATCTGGCCTTCACACTTCAGACTGAAAGCCAACATTTAAGTACGTCTTCAGTCCCTACAACTGGCAAATTGAGAAAGTTCTTTGCTATTTTCAGCCTACACACTCATGCTTGCACAGCATGACAGTATTTGCAGGACAGCATTTCTCTGATTTAAGCAAAACTTTCCATACATCAAGACCAGAGATAGAAATCTGCCAAAAATGGGAGGAAAAAACCAATCCCAAACCTGACAAACTGTCCCAGAAGTCATCTGATTCTCCTCTCCCCCTACAAAAAAAAAAAAAAACCAAGTAGAAGAAATTAATCAACTTACCAAAAATAGCAGACAGAAGAAATACCCAAAAGTAGAGTTTAGTGGACTTTCTCTTTTTAATTACCACGTATTAGAATGTTAGTTGTGCAACAAGCTCTGCAGGTCGGGTCCAGAAAGAGGTCTCCACACTGACTAAAAGCCAGCACACAATGCAGTAAAAATGCAGAGTTTTCACAAAACTGGTTGGGCAACTCTGTCACTTGACTACATTGGCTCTTTAATCGCTTCAACAACGAGACCAGCTCAGCTTTGTTTTCTGCACTTGGAGCTGCCAGGCTGCAAACCTAACCTCTGAAATGGATGTGCCCACCAGCTCCCACTGCCATCTGTCAGTGGCATCAGTGCATCAGAAGCAGTCCCCCTGCTCTGGCCTGCCCCACACCTTCCCACAGAGGAGCAAAACCTGTGAGCAAGACCTGCACTCCAAACTGCAGCAGGGAGACCAGCACAGACAAGGAGCATTCTGCTTGTGCTTACCCGATAAGCCTCTCCCCAACATGGTTCTGCAGCACAAGGTGTTTCTGTGTTTCCCTGTGCCAGTCATCAGCCTGGAAATCCCAGGTGAAAGTACATGCACAGGAGAGGCTCCCCTATCTCCCTTCTCATGCAAGCAATGCCTTGGAGGTCAACAAGTCTCCTCCAAGGAGTTGCACAATATCCCTCCCAATGCCACTTGGCTTGAAGACACCTTCCTCAGACCCTGCCAGGGCACCCAAAAGCTACCACAATCCAGGCAGGAAGAAAGCCTTTTTTTCTATTTTATGCAACAGCAACAGAGACTGTGAGATTTAGGTAGGAGCCAGGTAGTAGAACTGATTTTTATCTTTCCTGCTTCCTCCTCCCCCCATAAAATGTAAGAGGTCAAGGTCGAGGACTTTTTATTGTAAAGTTCTCCTTCCAAACAAACTGGTTTTCAGTTACTTCCATTTTCTCTGATGCTAGGGCAAGTAACTAGTGGGTGGTTAGATTCAACACACTTATGACAAACATGTTTCTGAGAAGTTACAGCATCTGCTTGACCTGGGAAATGAGGATTTCCTACCCTTTTTTTTCAGGAATTAGCAGGGAAAGTAGTTTTACTTCAGGGGCAGGAAGTTTTCCACAGCTTAGCAACTTGCACAACACTTAAACAAACAACTTCTCTCTCTACCTGCCCTCTGCTTATTGGGCCTTCACACCCTACATCTCCACAGACAGGTGGATGGAGCTGAGCAGAGCCTGGGCACCAGCACCTGGCATAGGAAGGAAGCTGAGCTTACCCAGCACCACTGCCAGTAATTGCAGGTTGTCCTGGAGTTCATCTCATAGCTGAAGCCAGACACTTCTAAGTCCAAGTACTAGAGATTGCCTACTCAGTAGGGCACAGGGCAATGAGCACTCCCTCATCCTTCTCAGATTAAACCTCTGGAGGAGCTCAGACACCCTGCCAAACTGTTCTGACTCACCAGAGCAATGAAGCCCTTGCAGCTGACAGCCCACTGGAGAATGGAAGTGTCCTCTGCCACCAGGATTCTCCCCAAGACTTCTCCCCCTAGAGTACTTCCACATGCTCTCAAGCAGCAGAAAAAAACCCCAAACCAACAAACAAAGCAAAAACCCAGTACCCACCACAGAGCAAACAGAAGAGGCCTCTGGCTTGTTACTCTAAATTACTGTGAAGCTTTAGAATTAAGTAATCTTCCCTGAACAACAGAAGAGACAGGCTAATAGTCCACTTTAATCATATCACGTGCTTTGTATCAGACTCTTTACTGATAGTAAGGCATTGACCTAAAGGAGCTGAGGCTTTAACCCTTTAGCCACAGATTAAGTAGAGCTGGAAGAGTACTGCAAACCCATCATGACTGGAAAGTGAAAAGAAGTCCTACTGCCACAGGAAAGTGCCTCAGGCTGCAAGGGGATACATCTTTTGGCTTGTTATGGGAAACAGCCAAATAGACTTTGTTTGGTTTTGCCAAATAGACCTTTTGCTAATATTTAGCTACTTAACCACTCCTGTGCCCCTGCTAGTACATTGGCACTGCTACCTGGGATTCTAGAACAGAAGAGCACAGATCAGCAGCTGTAACAATTGCCCCTCTTCAGCAAGGTCTGCCCTACCGTCACCAGGGGCCTCCAACCTGAAGGCCCCCACTGCAGGCTGACAGTACAGCAATCAGAAGTACAGGATTCCTGCTAGATTCTCACACAAAGCACCTCGTGATCTCTCCCAGATTTGCACGCCAGGGAAGACAAGGAAGGCAACTCAGCCACACCATTTGTTACAAGCAGGCAGTGCCAGCTGAGCCTGGGGTCTCCAGCCTCAGTGGTACAGAATCACACACACTGTGCTGCCACTGTGTGTGGCAGCAGTGACACAGCCACAGAAGGTCACTCCCTGACCCAGCCTGTGCCCCAGAAGAAGCTGTACTTCCACCAGACCACCCCAGGGTCACAAGAGACCTTGTGCCCTGCTGGAGCGTGGTTGGCCCTGCTGACATGGGGAGCATTGCCACAGACAGTCTGGGGATGAACATTTCACAACATCCTGAGTTTCATCCACAGATGCCACTTGACACCACTAAAGGGTACAAATGAAAAGAGAAAGCTGGAACTATAAAAAGCTCCTGAGGAAGGGATTCTGTCTCAAGCTGCCCATTTCCAAAATGATGACATACAGAGGGCAGGAGGGCAAGAAAAGCCCTAAAGTGAGGACTTTAAATCACAGATATTTTGAGTCACTTCCTGGTACTAAAAAACTTTCACCTCAACCACATTTTCCCTCTCCAACATCATGGTAAATAATACGAATAGTTTCATATTTATAACTGGCAGTATACCTAGCCACAACAGCCAAACCCCTTGCTGCCCTGATCACTCCAAGGATGCAACACAGAAGCTATTTCAAACCTTGCTCTGGAACAGTCAGTCCCAACAGGGGCTGCTGTACAGTCTCTCAGATGTACAGCAGCATTGTCTAGCACTTTTTCCTTTCACCTTTAGAGAACACTCTCCTCATTCCAAGCTCTTCTGACAGGAGACAGAAAATGGAAAAGAAAGCAACATTGTACAGCAGTAAAGAGCAACGCTGTGAGGAGCAAGAATAACACAGCATGAGCTGTTACAGAAGCTGCAGCGAAGCTGCTTTGTTCCCAGTCTAAGCATTTTAGGAAGTGAAATGCCACAATAAGAAATCTCAGCAAGACAAGACTGGAAAGCAAAGGGGTCCTCTAGAAAACACTTAGCCAGCTGGAAGAGATACCCAAAAACTTTTGGTTGCCCTTCTATGAAGATGGTCCTAAACTCCAAGTCAGGCTGCAACACAGAGCGGTTTTGCTACCCTGACGATTGTTACATTACCATGCAGGGAATCTCAGCAGAGTTAACTGGAGCAATACAAAAACACTGATTAGTGACAGACCTGCCACCTGCAGTTAAGATCACTCCTCCAACACCACCCCAAAACAAGAAAATAATCAATCAATCCTTCTAAGCACTACATATGTAGGTTCTGGACAGAACTGTTTCAAGCCAAGAAGAACAGACATATGGGATAGGTTCCCTAGGAATTTGGCAGTTAAAAAAGACAGCAAGACTTTGAAAAGCTGGGTCTGTTTTGGGAAAAAGAGGGGCCTCCTTGGAGGCTGCAGACCTATGCACAGTGGTCTGGAAAACGGGTTCAGCTGAACCTGAACCAAGAGAAGCTGGGTGGCCTTTTCTTTCCTGAAAAGGTCTCCTTTTCTATATTTAGAGCATAAATATTTCCAAAGACTATTTGATGGAGGAATGCTAGAAGAATAAGATGGAAAAGAGTAGTTGAGAGGTATTTACTTTAAAATAAGAAAGAACTCAGAATAACTAATTTACAAATAATCCGATGAGCCTCAGTGCAGACATAAATGCTCCCATTTCAGAGGGAAAAAATGCAGACTGTTCCATCTTTAATCAATAAACCATGACTGAGGCTAAGACTACTTCATAATAGGATTGCAGACAATTTTTTCTTGCTTGCCTCTGTCCCACTGTATTGTTGTATTTCCCCTCACAACCCACCTGGTTTTATTTCACATCAGCTCTACAATTTTTAATCAAGCCAAACTCACCAATCCCCTAGAACCACAGCAAGAGGTCTCATGCACACTACCTGGGCAGGTTATGGTTGTCACCCATGGCTCCCTCTGCCCCCAGCATACACACCCACCCCTTGCTACTGCAGCAGCTTGAAACCCAGCCCAGCAAAGCCCCATTGCCTGCTCCTCCTCCCACCATCACAGGGCACCAGGGCTGAGATCCTGGGCACAGGAATGACCTATGGAATAACCATCAGACAGCACCACACAGCTGCTGAGCTGCCTCAGCTCACACATGGCTGCACAGGCTGCTCTTCGTGACAGCAAACACCCCGTGGCAAAGGCTGCCTCTCTTTTGGGCAAACAAGGAGCAACTGTTGGGTTCCCAAGGGGTAGCACCAGTGCATGGCCACCTACTTGTAGACACACCGGTGGGTCTTGCTGGTGGCTGGGATAGGAAGAGGTTTCCTATCTGCCTGAAGCTACACAAAGAAGGAACCTAGTGTTTTACTACAGGATGAAGTCTAAATCACTGCCACAACAGCCTTCAAAGCTGCTACACGATAGACTGGTAATGAATGCAAAAACACTCAGGCTCTGAGGCCACCAGCAGGACTGCAGCACCAAATCAAAGAAGCCTTTGAGGTCTTGGATTTGGGAATTAAAGCAGCTTGCCATTCCTCAAAATAGCCCTTCCTTGAAGTAGTCTCTTCTGCCAAGGCAGCAGCCAGTTTGATGCAGTTTTTGACATTAAAAAATTCCCAAGAAGTTTTGGCAACTGCCTTTTTGTCACCTCAGTTTCATTCCAGGAAGCCCTGAGTCAGAATACCTCCCCCAGTGAGAAAGGGCAAGAGGAAACTCCGACATTTCAGGTCCTCTCACATCAGGCAGGAGAAGCATCAGCAGCTATGGGCATCACCAACCCCTCAGGAGCAGCCAGGACCACCCCAATAACAGCTGCACTTTCACGAGGTGTTCTCACCCTTGGAGGATCTGGAGCAAAGGAGCTGCTGGGCTCTGTGCACAGGGAGCAGCCACCCCTGCAGCAAGGCCCACTTGGAGGAGGGGCTGGGGCTCACTGGCAGGGCTGATCTATCACACAGGGCTCCACTCCCCCACACCACCAGCCTGCAGGAACTCCTCTTGTTCCTGAAGCCTCTTCCCCCACTCCTGTGCAGTCAGAAAAGTTAAGCAGACCCATGAGAACCAGGGAAGGGCTGTGCCTTTACCTTGTTTCACGGTAAAGGCTCACCAGGGCTTCTCCACACAGCTGCGGCCTAGCACAGTTCCACAGCAGCTGCTGAGCAGAAGTCCTCTCTAATTAAAAGAGCTTCCTCGGGGAATAGGCAGATTCACTGCACAGCTCAGAGAGCTCTTTAGCTATTCCGTGTGCATAGCTGCAAGCTGGAATCAGAAAGGGACCTGAATGCAAAGAAGAGTCCAGCAGCTTCTCAGACTGTTGGGAAACTACATTTAGGCAACTGGAGTTTTATCTGGTCCTCCCTCCCCTGAAAGACTTCAGAGATGAGCATAATTAGAATTCCTGCCTGCCTTTTAAGCCCCAGTTTCTTCAACCATGCAGCACAGATGCTGCAGAATAGTTCCCATATCTGTTTGGTCAGTGCAAAACACAAGGCAGCAGCAAGGGCAAACAGCCTTGCTAACCTGCAGGTCAGCACTGTCTCCTTAATCTGAGTCCTGCTCTGCTTCTGGGTCTTACAGGGTGCCTAGCTCCATGACACAGTAAAGGGAGTGAGGGGAACAAGAGGCTGAGGAAGCACACTGGGAAGCTGAGGACATTCCAGCAAAGCCACTCCAGACTGACTCATTACCAGCAACTTCAATCCACAACAGACACAACGACCAATTCCACAGCAGGCAAGAGGACACTGTGCCACAGCACCACATGAAAGAAGCCCCAGAACCAATGCAGCCCTAGAGACAGTGTCCTGTTACCACACCATTCAGAACAGCACCTTTTTATGCAAAGAGTACTCTACAAATTAATTTATTACAAGCAGAGAGGAGAGGAGCAGAGTAGTCTGCAAAGCAACTTTTGAAAGCAGCCATAACTCTGGGGACCAAAGTCCAAAAAACCCCTTGACACTCTCACCACTGAACACAGAACTTCTTTTCAATTTCTTTCCACACACATTCCAAGTAATACTAAGTAAGCCATTTGCATGACCAAAAAGAAATCAGAAAAAAATCATATAGGAAGGGAATAAGACAGTCCCAACACAAATATTTTTTTCTCTATTACTAGAACACTTACAAACTGAAATGCCACAAAAGGTATAGAAGCCTCCCTGGAAAGGTCTAACTAGACTAAGTTAGTACACATGATCTATTTAATTTAGACTTTGCAACTGATTCCCAACAAAACTGCTTACCATCTATCACAGGAGACATACCAGCTCCGGGCATTAAGGATTTGCATATTCTAATATTATGGGATGACAGAAGCAGCCCTTGAAGTCCTAGTCAAGTGTCAAAAATGCCCTTTCCACACCTGCCCTGCATGCTGTTCCAGGAACCCAATGCACAAAACCCCAGAGCCAGGTCGCTCAAACCTGTGCCAGTCTGGTGTACCAGCCCAAGAAAATCCAGCATCCTGGAGCAGCTTACTTTTAGAACTAGAGAGACAAGGTGCTGCATGAAGCCTCTCCTGTAGAGGCAGGAGCTGAGGGCATCACATTCCTCTGTAGTCCCTGGAACCCTCCTGGCAAGGGCACAGAAACCTCATGGATCACAGAGGCAGTGACCCAAGCAAGATGCTGGAGAAGAATATGTTTAGATCCACTGACTGTAACCCCTTTTCCAGAACAACTCTGGGACACAGCCTCCTTCGTTCCCAACAGGTATAGTTACTTTACAGCATGTTCAGTCCCTGCTGTGCAAACCCCTCTGAGATAATTCCTTTCCTTTCCCAAACTACTTCCTTGACAATGGGAACAAGAGGGACCAAGGGCAGTTCCCAATTCCAGCTGTGGGAAGACCAGCTTAGCTCAAGGCACATGGCTGCAGCTCTGATAGCTCAACTGTTCTTTTGCTTGCCTATGAGAGACTGAAGAATATTTGTTTTGCCTACAAAGGGAACTCCCCATTATATAACTTTAAATCTTCAGGCTGCTGGATATCCTAATGTATACAGTTCGTCCCAGATCAGCATTTCTCCAGTACACATGGCCATGGGATTATCATCATACTGGAAGAGATCAGCAATCTGCTTACAGCTCAGTAACAATTGTGTAGTAAAGGGTAAAGCGCTTTCATGATGCACCTGCCTCAAGGCTGTGCTGCAAAGCAACTAAAATCAGCAGCCCAGCAGCATCCTGAACAAATTCCACCAGTACTTCATCTTTTGTGCAAGGTTCTTCCTCTGGTCCTTCTCAGCTCCTGAGCTCCTTAAAGACAGTCAGGGCACTTACCACACCAGCAACTTTCAGATATTAAGGACATGCACTGGACTTTGGTTTGACTTGCTTTAAATGGTGGTGTCCCAGTAGGTGTTGTCCCAGTTCTGAAGCTCCAGCAAGGAGACAAAGAACTAGAGCAGTCAGCCAGACAGCCTGTGCACGCACCTCTTCCCACAGGACAAAGCCTGTCCCCAGCTTAGTGTCCTTCCCTTTCTCTCCTGTATTTACTTTGGATGAGCCACAAACCATCCAGCCTCCCCCTGTTCAAAGAGACACCTGGTTGGGTTCAGAGCTGGCAGTCTCCAATCCCTGTTCCCATCCCCACAGGCTACTGTTTTATTCCCTTTTTCTCCTCTGAGCAGCCAGACAGTCCCTTCTGCAGAGCTGCTCACAGTAATGCCTCATCCTTCTTCCAGAAAATTAGCTAGCTCTGAATCTGAGAGTGCACACAAGAAGTGATTTAAGCAATCTCCACTACACAGTTCCTTTGCCTCACTTATCACCCCATCTAGACTGAAGTCAGCCATTAACTGCTTCAGTGTTTCCAGGCCCTGATAGCCCAGAGAGCTTTCAGCAAACAGGCTGTGCCACAGCCAACCAGCCGTCAAGGAACTGCTGGCGCTGACCGTGCCTCCTGTATTATTCCTTTCACCATGCCAAGACAGCCTGTAATTTTTAGCCTTTCCTCCATTTCATTCCCTCTAAGAACACAGAAGAGCCAAAAAGACACAGAGGTGGTTAGGTAATGATTGCATCTCATTAGACAGCTCTAAAGGAAAGGTGGCACACTCAGCCATCCCTTCACACGTCTGTCATTAATCAGTAGCCCGTAGAAAGCTCCAATCCCACATTCTTCCAACAGATGCATTAGTACAAGGACACAGTTTATTTCTTTGCCCATTAAAGCTGACAAGCACATGGTGGTGGGTAGGCTACAGGGCCCAGCTACCCCTCTGCTGCACAAAAGGACTCCACAACTCTGGATGGCATGATCCATGTGCAGAGACAAATGAAGATGGGGATAAAGAAGAAGAGAGGGAGAGAAGAAGGGGATAAAGATGTCATGCTCCTATTTTAGAGAGGTGAAGTTAAGGCGCTCTAGGGTGAATGCCATAATTCTTGGCAGTAATAAGTTAGCTTTGGTGCACGTAAGTTTTTCCACAATGGAAACTGAGGAGTAAGTGCAAGAAGGCTGTGGCTCCAGCCACCCCTTGTTACACAGGCCCACTGGAAATAACTGCTACCTCCTCCAGCCTTCCAAGCTACTCAAACAGAGCCTGAGCCGCGACAGAACCCACCCCCTCTAGCACTTCCCACTCACTGGCCAAGGGAAACCAGACCAGGAAAAAGGTGGCTGCCATGCTACAGGCACCATTAAAGTGGAGCAGTAATATTGCTTCATATAGCATGATCCAAGCCCCCTGGTATTCCCATAACAGACCCTATCCCATCAGTGCCCAAAGGTCTTTGTGGCAATGCTTTTGCCTGTGCTGTGTGCCTCCTGATGCAGCAATGCCAGCAGGCACCAAGAACCACAGCCACGGTTTGAAAAGTGCCCTGGGGCCTGGGGCTACCAGAGGTCTCAAAACTCCCACCTGCACCCCTCTGACTTAAACATCTACTGCATGAACACCTGCAGTCCTGAATAGACCCTTACTGCCCTACAGCTATGAGACCAGGACACAGAGTGAGAGAAGAGTGGTAAAACCTATCCTTGGTTACAGTCAGATGGGAAATTTCATGTGAAACCACCCCTTGCACTTCAAAGAGCTTGAAGCAGAGCAGTTTGAGTAGCAGGGACAAGAAAACTCCATGGAGCGGTGGGAAGGCCTCGTTAGAGCATTTCCTGCACCAGCTAACACTTGTAGGTCACACCACACCTGCCTGTCACCCGAGAACTAAAATAGAGACAATAACAGTAATGAAGAGAGTCCAGATGAGCCACATCATTAAAGCTGCTAAATCCTCTTAAGGGAGGAGCTTCCATGCAGCAGGACAGAGATTGCCCACAGGGAGGGCTCTCTCCAGGCACTCAGCTTGCGTCTTGCTCTATTTCTGTCACACACAGGTAGGAAGCTGAACAAACACGGCAAGACTTCACCCAGCCCTGCAGCACAAGGCTGAGAACATCATCTCAGTGGCCCCCAGAGCTCTTGACAAGGATGGAGAAATGCAGCCAAAGAAGGGTTTAGGTCCAAAGAGGCTACCCCAAGCAAAGATATCCTGGCAGCAAGATCCTTCTCTAAAAGGGGTGCTAAATGACACAAGGTTAGGAGTGAGGTGAGGCTACTCACCCCTCTGAGCCACTCCAAATCCACACACAGGCTTGCAGAGCAGTTGGCAAAGGTTCCTCTCACCTGTGTGGGCTGCCAAGCATGAGCAAACACCCAAGGAATTTATATTTTTGGTAAAGAAGCACAACTGCAGCTCTAGGAGTTCTGCTCCCACCAAAAGACCAAACACAAATGTAAACTTTAAATACCACCTCACTGTTGCAAGAAGTTCTGCTATGGAACGCTGGCAGGTCTTCTGATGCCCTTGCAGTGACACTGCAGAACAGGTCACTCAGTGTACCACCCAGTGCCCTTCTGCCTCATTAGCACTTTCTTCCCACTTAGTGCTCATGAAGTATTTAATAAGAGCAGAGTAATTTGTCATTTTTACAGTTTGTCATATGCTTGACATCAGCATACAGCAGCACACTACTGAGAATACTTCTCTCACTAAACACCTCCATCTAGATTTTCAGAGCAGTGTTTCTACACTTTGACCTTGTGGTCCACTAAAATTATTCTAATCACAGGCTTCTGCTTGACAGTTCCCATGCAGTGAGCAAGCTTCACAGCAGCAGGCTCACATCTCAGGCCTTGAAGGGGATTTTTCTTAAGCCCAAGATGTCCGAGAAAGGAAAAAAAAAAACAAAAAACCCATGGAGGGGAAGTATCACAGATGGCAGATTTCAAGACAGCACTTTCCAGCTGTTCACCCTCGCTTGCACAGAAGCACACGGGTGTTGTCAGAAGCTAACAACCCAGAGGCCTCACAAGTGGTGGGATGTGTTACATCCCTGTGAACCTCCACCCTCAACAGCAGCTCAAAGATCTCCAAGAGCAGCTCTTCTCCCCAGCCACTGCCTCTGGGAGCACTGCAATAGCACACTGTCCCTCCCTTGCACAACTAGTAAGTTTCACGCTCTCATCTTATACACAATATGCCAGAGCTTGTCCAATACATAGGAACGCTTTATCCTAAACCAGCTTTACAGTTTACTGAATCCAATATTTAGATCCCAGGGTGGTTGGGTTTGGGTTCTTGGTTTCTTATTTTTTGTACCAAACACTCCATTTTATATGAAAGCATTCACAGCAGAGCTTTAATGCCCGGGACCAGAATCAGCATGCCTGGAGTGCAACAAGCCGCTATCCCCTTATCAACAGATTTGTTACCAGTCATATTGCAAATACAATTCGCATTTAAAGCATCTATCCAGCTGTTGAACTGCAAGCACTACTCTGAACTGCTCACAGGGATCTTTAAAAGGAAGGAAGGAAAAAGGGACACAGCAGGCTGGGCCAGCACCAGATTTCTGTAGTCGTAATAGGGTAAGATCGCTACGGAAGCATCTAATCCACATCTTGGAAATCAATCAAGACAGAGCTGACTGAAGCCAGCTGTATGCCCAGTCTCATCGGCAGGCAGCAGAGGCACTCGGCCGATATCCCCGCACAGCAGCAACCCGCCGGGCCAGCCGGACCCGCTCCTGCGGGCACTGTGTCGGCTGCACCTGGCGCGGTCTCAGGTCGCACAGCAGCTCCGCCAGGGGATCACAGCTCAGCCCCCTCTCGAGTGTGGAGGGGCGCGCTGGGGGCGCCCAGCAGCGGGGAGTGGAACCCCGAGCGGCTCCCCCGGCCCGCACGCAGCCCCGCCGGAGGGGCGCGGGGGTGCCCGGGGCTGCCGGCCCCCGCGGGGCTGCCGAACCACACTGGGGACTCCTGCCCCGGCCACCAGAAAGGCCCGCAGAACACCCCCGGGAAGTCCCCGCCGGGCACGGCCCCCGTCCCGCCACGCCGAGACCCCCGCGTCGAGTGGAGCGCGGTGTCCGGGCGCCGTGGAGGGAGTCCCGGTCTGCGCCGTCCCGGCCCGCGCCCCCCGGCCCGTGCCGCCCCGCTCCCCGGCCCCTCTGGGGCGGGCGGCCGCAGCGCGCCTACCTGCTCCGCTCGGCGGGCTGGGCACGGCTAAGCTCGGCAGAGCGCTCCCCCCTCCGCCGATGTGGCCCCCGGGGCGGAGCCGGCGGCTGCGCTGAGCCGGCCCCGGGGCGGACTCTGCCCGGCCCCGGCCGTGCGCAAGCCGGCGCCTCGCCCGGGCCCGCCGTGCCCGCGGCTGTGGGCTCTTGCAGCGCCCGGCAGTGCCCGCTCCGAGCCCGTGCTGCTCCCTCCTCACACCGGGCCTCGAGTTTCCCAGTGCCCACCTGTGAGGCCTCGGCCGCTGCCTCCTCCTCTCCCACCGAGCCCAAGGCAGCCCGCTCCCTGGGCAGGTGGCCGGGCAGCGCTGGGGCCTTTGCCCTGCTCGCTGCACTTGCCGTGAGCCGTCTCCTCCCGCGAGCCCCCTGCCTGGCCCGCCAGGTAGGTGCAACAAGCGCACGCACAAACACCCCTTAAGGCCCTCTAAGGCCGCTCGCAGCTTGTCTGGTGCTGGGAGACGCACGCTGTAGCTTCCTGCCCAGTGAAAGCAATGATGACCCACCGAAAGATTTTTCCAGTGGGCTATTTCGCTGCCCCAGTGAATCCTGTAAACATCACCCCGGGCTGCACATTGTTCCCCCTCCAAACCCCGTTAAGCTCTTGTTTGCCCCAGTGCCTCCAGCACTGTGAAGATGGTGTGGCGTTCGCATGCTGTGGCTGCTGTTTGCTCTGCTGACCAGTGCCACTGTATTGTTTCCATGGGCTTCTCTGTTTTGTGTAGTGTATCCGCTCTGCGCAACAGGCAGCAAGCTCAAATCACCAGCTCTTTGTTCTTGGCACGTGGCATAATTAGCCCAATGGGATTCTGCCTCTTCTCTACTGGGAGAAAACAAATAAAAATAAAAGTGATAAGGCAGTCTAACAGTATCAACGTGATTCTCTATAAATCCTCATTTCACAGATGGTGAAACCAAACCCATCAAGCCAATCCTAACATGAAGGAAGATAAAGAGGTCCCTCACCATTCTGAGGAGCAACATTCTTCACCTTCATGTATTCTGCTGTCCTGGCAGGAGGAGGACCAGCCAACTCATGCAGCTCAAAGTCTCAGTCCCCATTCCTGGGGCAGCAAAAGCCAGTTTGGCTTTTGTGCTGAGACAGGTGTCCCATGGCCGCCTTACTCTCTCCTAACAAGATGCCTCTTGGGCCTCTTCCTGTGTCTGAAGGCTGATCCCTTACTATGCCACCAGGCTTTGAAGAAAATAATTTAAAAGATCCTTTTCTGGGCTGTGCTTTATTCACTGAATTTACTTGACTTTCATTCCAGTATTTAGAGCCCCATCCAGCCCAAACCTTTCCCTGCAGCTCCTCTGGTACCAAGATTAAACTCATCCTTCTTCCCTTTTTCAGCAGTGGCACTCAGCAGCCTTCGCACTAGCCTGTATTTTATCCTGTGGACATATTTTCTGTCAGGATAAGCATGTGGCCACGTACTGGGCAAGGCCAGGCCACATAACAAATCCTCCTTCATGCATGGATGGCGTGAGGCAGGAGGGGCCATGGGAGGAGGCTGCACCTGGAGAGCAGGTGACACTTGCTGAGTACCACACACATTGTGTGCAGCAGCACCCTGCACTCCACGTCCTCCTCTGTGCCACCAGCAGGTAGCTGCAGGCTCGCCAGCTGGCATGAGGGCTCGGCTGGGGAGAGGGGAGGAAGTGCAGGTGCTGAGGAAGAAGAGGGACATTAAGGTGGAAGTGAAATTACTCGCTTTGCAAAGGGGTTTTTGTGGGTGTGGTCTCACCACCCCTATTTCTGCAGCTGCTCACAGAATACCAGGCTATCCACGGCCTGCAAGCTGTCTGATTTTGCTCAGACTCCTTCCTCATACCAAAAAAAAATTGTAAGGCTGGTTGTTAGTGTCTAAGACAGAGACAAATTATGCTTGAGAATTATGTGGGGCAATATCTGAAAACTCATTTACAACCAGTCTTGGGGATTGTGTCTTTCTGGAAATCAGCAGCACTCTAGTATCTCTTTTCAAGTAGAATTAAGCTTTATTAAAAACACTTCTATTCTCAAACAAAATATTGAGTACTTTTTCTTTACCTCTTCCCTGTCTGTAATAATCTTTGTCTTTAATTCAAACATCTGGTCAGGCTTATGCCTGTACCCTGTAAGCCAGAATGCTTACCTATAAAGACACAAGGGTTGGTGGGGCAGGTGAAATAGCATCTGCCTGTTCTTATATTTAGTCTTCCTCATCTCTGTGCCAACAGATTATCCAAGCCTACAGGTACTGAGCATGTAGCTTGTTTCCGATTCTTACAAAATATTTCCCCTGAGGATTAGTGCAAAGGCTGTTTCTTAAAGAAAATAGGTTGAAAATAAAAAGTGATTAAAGGTGCAGTGCAGATGGATTGTGCCAGCAGCTCTGTGCCTGAATTCTTCTGTTAGAGGCTTTGAGGACAGGATCCATGTTAGCAAGGGCAGTGTGGGAGTACATATGCATCAGTGACTGCATGCCTAACTGGTTATGCTCGAGTGCCACTCGGATATGAACCAGTGAGTCCAGAAAAAGCATTAAGTCTGTACCACTGCATTTGCTGAGAGAAGGAATAGGTTTTAAAAAAGAGCTTCCAAAGTGCCTGAATTTTATTAGAAAGTCTGATGTGAATCATCCTCTTGAGAAGGCTTGCAACAGGGACTTGGCAGCAGAGGAGAAACAGATCTACTGCGATGTTGTAGCTAAGCTGTGCACAGATGGCAGACTAAAAGCCCAAGTATAAACAGCATCTTTTACAATGTACACATCAGGCTGGATTCTCAGCTAGTGATTAGACAAAAGTGCTTGTAAGAAAACACCCAGGCTGGAGAAACCCACCATTATGTGGCATGTAAGGCTGAAAACTGAATACCATTTCAAAGGCAGCCAGAGACCAGCCAATGGGTCATTGAGCCAAGCAATCTGTTTTTGCCTTGGGCCATCTTCATTTCAAACACAACAACCATTCCCTGTCAAATGAATACTTTCTTTTTAGGAGGAATTAATCTCTGTACCAAATCAAGTCATGGCCTATTCTGTGGGTAAACAAGGGAAGTCTGCACAGGAGTCCAAGTCCCTGGGATGCAGCTTCATACAGGTTCTGATTCATTTGTACACAAGGTCTGTTTCCTCAGGCACAAGGGAATACTAATGCTCTGCACGGAGCTGGCTGGCTGTGCTTTTATGGCTGCTTGCAGCCTTGCCCAGGGTTGTGAGAAGCTGCACAGTCCCCATTGCTTTGCAATGAAAAACACAAATATGGCATGGGTGGCTGCTAATGATGGAGGGAGCTACAGCCCCTCATTCTCTGTAGTAGACCCATGTCTGGCTGGGTAGGGGCCATCCTGGAACAGCTGGATGCAAGCAAGAAACTTGCCACCATTTTATGTATGGGCAGCTCTTCATATCTCTCTGAAGCTGGGATGAAAAGTCTCAGGGTTGTTTGACTGCAGGCTGCAGAGTGGAAGGTACCAAACTTCTTTTCTTTAGTCTCAGAAGATCTCTGAGAATAAAGGGTTTGAGTTGCAGCTGGCACAGATTGCTGTGCTGTACCACATTCACCAGAAGGAGGAAATTAGTCTTTGGCATTAGGGGGAACAGAGAAACAGGAAGACACGTGGATTTCTAGTGTTTGCATATCTATTTCCCTTAAAAAGTCTTTGAATTGACCTCACATTACTGTGACTCTAAGAGAGGAAGGATTTCTTTCCTGATAGGGCCAAAACATTGAGTGGTCCAGATGGTATAGTGACAAGGACTGTAATTATCAGTACAAACTGCCTAACTTAAAAAAAAAAAAAAGTTCTTTCAAAGTTGCTTTGACAAGGAGAAGAGATTTCAAAAATAAAGCAAAGAATTGCTGAGAGGGAGGGGAGAGTGTGTTTCTATTTAAACTCCAAGTTAAAAACAAAATGACCAAACAACGTAGAGTTCATGGTTAGTCTCTGTTTGATAGCACAGTATAAAATAGAAAGAATGCAAAGCACAATCTAAAATTTCAAGTCTAATTTGAAGTGTGTTCATGTCACTGTAAGTGGAATCCTCTTTTATTTCTCCCAATCTGTGATTTAGTATCCGATTAATTAGATAGAAAGAATAATGATTAGAGTGAACAGTCATAAAAGTGCAGTGGTTGCTGAGGCTTGTGGTGCAAGAGGGGATTATTTTAATTTATATTAAGGAAAGACATGTTTATCAAAAGGTGTGTTTTCAGGACTAAAATATTTTTTATATTCTGTGGTTTAGGACTTCGAAGTTCACGGCAGCTTTAGTAAACTGATCTTAGTTTCCTGATGACCAGTTGCCCTCCCCTGGCTGAAATGAGAAATGCAGGCAGTTGAAATTTTCCAAAAGTTGGACTTGGATAAGCTAAAAGTAAACTGTTCCGCCAGAGGCATCATATAACTGGGAAGCAGATTTGTCCATAGTTGGATTATTTTGGATCCTGGTATGGGTCCCTCATAGCTGACTGTTACAGAGGTAACTGCAATCCCAAACTTGGTATTTTGGGAGAAAATGTTGATCTCCCTCAGTAAGTGCTGGAAAATCCAACACACAGGGATGTGTCTTCCTAGGCCTTTGAACTCTACGTTTTGTGATCTGTTAAGCAGTAGCATGTTAAGTAGATCTGTTAAGTATGGAAGCATGTGCCTCCATACATGTTGGATAACTGTCTGACCCTTGAGATGGGAAATTTGCTGGAACAAATCATCAAGATTTACCATCCTGTGCTTTCCACAGTTTTTCCCTTTTAAAAAAGTACTCATAGAAACAAATCTCAAAAGGTGTGTGAGCAGGTCACAGATATCTCTGGATTGAGAAGAATCCACAACTGTTGCCATGGGCGTGCTCATTTGAGGTAGATAAGATAGAAATTTACTGGAAGGGTTTCAGAAATGCATCCCACTCACTAAGGAGGTCTTGCTAGTTTTGCTGGGCTCATGGGCATGCCTGGGCTAACAACATCCCCAAAGTGAGGCTTCAGGAAACTAGGTGAATCTAGGATTTACCCCAGTTTTACAATCCTCATTGTGCCTTTTGCAGTCAACTTTGGCAACCAGATATCAATTTCAAAGAGAGAGCATTCAGGCTTAGTCCTTTTAAACACCTGTAGATATGGATGAACACCTGAAGAACTTGACTGTATTCCTGAGGCTTCTATAGTAGACACTAACATTTTTTTTCTTCCTCTTACACAGCAGTATCCTGCTTTTTTTGGTGTGCTCTCTTTCCTTAGAGATACAAGGTGTTTTGTTTGTGTCTTTTGCAGGCATGCTGATTTTGGCTGGGATAGCATTAATTTCCTTCACAGTGACTGGTACAGGGCTGTGTTTTGGATCTGTGCTGAGCACAGGGCTGATAATGGAGGGGTAATTTTGTTATTGCTGAGCAGGGCTTACACAGACCAAGGCCTTTTCTGCTTTCCATGCTGCCGCGGTGGTGAGGGAACTGGGGGTGCATGGGAGGTTGGGAGGAGACACAGGACAGGTGACCCCAACTGATCAAAGGGATATTCCAGACCATATGGCATCATGCTCATTATATAAACTGTGTGGAGAAAGGAAGAGGAGGAGACATGTAGAGTGATGGCATTTGTCTTCCCTAGTAACCGCTTCATGTGACAAGTCCCTGCTCTCCTGGAGATAGCTGAACACCTGCCTGCCCATGGGAAGAACTTAATTAATTCCTTGTTTTGATTTGTTTGTGTGCCTGGCTTTGCTTCCTTTTTTTATTTTTTAATATATTTTTTTAAATTAAGCTATCTTTATCTAAACTCCTGAGTTTTCCAGCTTTTTTTTCCTTTCCAGTTCTCCCTCTGATTTTGTTGTTGGGGGAGTGAGCAAGCGAGCAAGCGTCTGCACAGGGCTTCATTGCTCACTGGGGTTACTTTGAATCCCAACCTCCTGTTCAGAGAGCAGCAAGAATGTCCACTGCTCTTGCAGGAACCAAGTACAATCTTGTTTCTAAAGGCAGATTGCTGGAGCACAATAAGTTTCAACTGTAAGCTTCTTTTGAGCTAACATTTACAGACTGAAGTGATATTCTGGATTTTATGTGCAGGTTTGCACTGTGAGATTACAAAATGCCTAAGCACTATGGGATTAGTACCCTCCCACAAGATTTGAGCTGTTTTGCTTAATATCTTTCCATAACAGTATTTCTGAGGCCGGGCTGCTGGCTAAGTACATGCATTTTTCTGCATGGTAGGAAGAAGGAGCCAGAGTACTGATAAGACTGCTTTCCTGCTAAGTTCATAGCATGAATGCAGAGTTGAATGCATCTGCTCTTGTCTTTCAAAGTATGAGGAAGAGAATTGGCGCTAGAAGAACATGGGCACGTCTGGGCAGATCTCATACATCATTCATTTCTGGCACCCATGTTGACCTGGACCAGCTTCATCTGATAGAAGACTGAATAAATGTTTTTAAACACTCATTTATCTCTTGAAATTTCTTTTAACTTTCTTTTACATTGGATTGGGAGGAATGAACATTGCTGATCCCCATTGATCTGAGAGGGGTGTGTGTGAGGAGACGTGCTCTTGCCTAGGCAATATTATTTCCGCACCTCACAGCTCCAGAGACTGGTGAGAAGTCATCCTTTTGAGTCCAATTAACATAAACACCTCAGAAAACCTAAGGAAGGAGAACCCAGTTTAAGGTCTGCTGAAGTAAATGAGAGTATTTGGGAGCTGGTATTGCCAGGCTGGGTATTTTCCCAGGGAATTGTGTGCAGCACTAGCATGATTTACCTAAAGGAGCAAGGCAAGTGTAACAAACAATCCCATGACACTAATACCTCTTACATAAGCTCAGATCCACAAAAGTATTTAGAGACTTAATTCCCTTCAATTTCATTTATTAAGGCATCCAAGTTCCTCCTTGCTATGCTAAGCCATTTCAAATCATGCATTGGAAAGAATCTCTTTTCTGCCTTTGCCTCTCTCTCTTTCCTCCCACAGATGCACATTTCAATGTCCACATGGCCAGTGAAGTCCCAAATGCACCCCTGCATCACCTACCTGGGCACACAAAGCTGCAGCAAACCACCCAGAGGAATTAAACCCTTGAGGGCCGCTGGCATCTTGCAATTAGCCATGAGTCTTTCTTCCACTTGGTGTCTCCCTTTAGTCTCAAATCTGGGGCTGCATCACCAGTAGTGCTCTCCTGGGGACGAGTATTTGTTATTTGCACCATATAAAGCACCCCAGAGTTTCAGTGGTGCACCACGACTCCCCTGTGATTAGCAACACAGAAAACTCACAAAATGTGAGACTCCCCTCCCAGCTGTACAGCTTTGCTATATGCTTCCTATCAGTTTTAAATGTGTTCAGGAAACTCAAATATTTATTTTTGGTTACTGTCTGTCTTTGAGAAAGAAATATATTCATTGTCTAATTTGATCTAATTTTTGTCACAGAAAAATTAAAGACTTGTTGCAGGGCTGGTTTGACTCACCCTTTAAAAAGTGCTAGAGAAGTTCACAGGCATGCAAGAGAAATGTAAATTGTTACTTCACGGAATTAATAAAATAATATTTTTTAAAGGGATTATTTCAAAATAACGCTGAATAAGAGCACACTCTTTGCCCTTGTGCAGAAACAGAAAAGGCAAGGGGTCTAACCTATCTTCATATTATAGTGGAAAAAAGTCAGGGGGGAAGGTGATTTTAGCTTTTTTGCACTGGAACCCATTTTTTTTACGGTATATAAGAATTACTTGGTAGGGAAATTTGAAAGTTTGGATTCCTTTTCAATTTATATATAGTGCAAGCCAGTTTTTCAGAGACTAAAGATACACTGGAAGTTTCTGCTTTAAAGACTTCAGGTATTTGCAGCTACATGGAAAACACTGTGGCTCATGGCATGTATGTGCTAATGTGCTTGATCCACTCCTGTTTCTGGGCCTTTTCTGTTCTGCCAGTTCCTCTGCGATTAAATCTCTGAGAGAAAATTGTCCAAATCTAATGTGTTTGGCATTCCCCTCAAATAAAAGCTCCTTTCTCCAAAGACTGCTTGGTGTCTTGCTTAATTCTGATCTGGAGACCTAGAGACTAGACTCTCAGCTAGTATAAATGAGGGAAGTATACCACATAACAGCAGCTGAGGATCTGGAAAATAGTGTCTACCAATAACGTCTTACTTCATGTGGGTTCTATCCAAATAATTCACTAGCCCTCCTGTGGGAGAACAAAGCACTGTATATTTCTTTTTACGAGCTGTTTTGCACATAAATGCTCTTTGCAGGCCTAGTACATCTTCACTGAAACCAGTGAGAGCAAGTTGGCAAAATCTGTGTGCAGCTTATTTTTAAATCCTTTTAAAATCACAGAGGAATATTCATCAGATTGCAGATCCCTGATGCAAAATAACTGCAAATTGTGCCAGCATTTTCTTAGAGCAGATCTGAGATAAAATATCATCCTTTTGCTGTGCTTGTGTGGGATGAGCAGGGTTTCCTGGACTTTCACAGCTGTGAGATACCTGTGAGTTTGGATGAGGATGGACATGCCATCTAGTGGTTGCCTGTCCCGACTGCTTGGACAATCTTATCATAAATTATTAACAGGATCCCCTGTTTGTCTCTGGAAAGTGAAAAAAGACACATCGCAGAGTTGTCTGGTCCATCTCTTCCCTATAGCATCGAGCTGGAAGATTTCTGTGTCAGGGTTCATCTGGTTAGCTGGATTTTCAGCAACCAGTGTTTCTAATAGTCAGTCAGTCAGGGATATGTCCACTGTCCCTTCCTCTGACCCAAGAAAAGGAGCTTCTGTCACTTGCTGGGGGTAGAGGTTTCCCTCTCCAGAAGATTTTGCCCTCTTCCAGTTGCAGGACTTTCCCTGCCCTGCCTCATTTCACTCCTAGCCTTCTGAGCTGTCTCAGCAGCTCCACTTAGTCCCTGGTGCAGGGGTGCCACAGGGGTGGCAGCACTGCAGAGGAGGCTCTGGAGCAGCTATAAACAACTCTTTAATTCTAGTCCTCATGCCAAAAACTGACTAAGGCTGCTATGAAAGGGGTGTTAGATGTGGGAAAGCAATTTTCAACCCTCAGGATCCTGCTTGCCACCAGCAGAGTTTCCCCAGCAAGAAGAGGCAGAGAAGCATGTTCCACGCTCTCTCTAGACAACCTCCCCTGAGCAATCCCATACATCAGGCCAATATCAAATGCAACCACAGAGGAGGCTTTCCCTTATCTTTCAGGACAATTACCAAGCTATACATCACTTAAACAGTATGGGAATGATGGGAGATTGTGGTTTCTAGTAAAACGGGAAAATCTTTTCATGGTTAGCACTAGCAATGAAATTTGTTGCCCACCTCCATCTGGGCTGAGCCATGGGTGATCATTCTTGGAGATGAGCTTCTCTCAATGTCAAAGGGCAAATAAATAACTAACTATGTGGGAATGTGCTTTTCAAGGAAAAATCATGCTTTTTTTCCTTCTCCCTTCCCGCCCCTTGTTTTGCCTTGGAGGAATTACGGGTTTCCTCAGGTCCTCAGAGAGGTTGAAAACTGTCCAAAATATGCTTCAGGAAAGTGATCGCTCAAAGTGAATCAGTTTGCAGTGTCTGCTCACCATCTGTGTGCCTTTAGGAGATTGTCACACTTTCGGCTGGCTTCATCCATCTCTCTAATTCCTTGGTTACAGTCAAAACAGTTTTAAAAGGGTTTGGTTCCCACAGTGGGAAAGTAACTTGGATGCTGCTTGCTAGCATCACTTCACCCAGGAGCAGCTGACGCCTTTTGGAAAACTTTGAAAAGCAAATTTCGCTTCTGAGTCAGTTCTGCTGATGTAGCTTCTACTCTGAGAATTACTCTGCTCTTCTCTGTTTCTATACTTGTTAGGGAGCTTGTATGAGAAGAGGATCTTGCTTTCCTGGAAGGATGCACTGCCTTCAGTGAAGTCATCAGCATCTGTGGCATTGGTTCACCCACTCTGAACCATCTGAACTGGCTGATTTTCAGGCAGAAGGAGTCTGATATGATGAGCCACGGCTCTCTGGTTTGACATGTTTTGAATTATTATTCCTCTGTTACATTTTTCATAGAAATGCCCCAAGCCACTGACAGACTTGGTTTAGCAATAAAGAAATAATCGTCTCCACAGCAGTTAATGGGATGCCAACAAAGATGCTATGTGGCTGAGTCATCTTCATGTTGCAATAGTGCTGCCCAGCTAGCCACCCTACGAGATTTAGCAGGCCCAGACTTTTCAGCTGGGGCAATTAATCTCTTGCAGTCTCTCTCTCTCAATAAGCTTCAGTAACTAGAGGGGTGAAAAAAATGCCCTTTTCATTACAGAAGACAACTTATGGTCTCACCACCTGACTGTTCCAATATGTATCTTCATTAAATTTGGCAGTCAGTAAGAAGATTTGGGAAAAAACTGTCCTTTCATTGTCTGAGAGCTCAACGAATGATCCCCTAACACCCACTGATCTATTCCTAAGCTCAGACTGTTGGCCCATGGCTGGATTTCTAGTGCACATCATGGCAGCTAAAGAGGAGTTTGATATCTGAATAATCGTGGTAGATCAGGTCAGGATTAGAAAGAGAGAGAAAGCAGGAGACCAAAGATCAGTTTGCTGTGAGTGAATGATTCACACCTTATTACTTGCCTGCTCTCAAGAGGGATAATTGCACCCACCCTGCTGATGAGCAGCACCAGCTCTCTGCTGATTCCATGTCATGAGCAGGAACAGTTGTCTCTACAGCTTTTCTTGCCTGTTCTCATCTTACCACTTCTTGCTGCAATGTGAAAACTGTTTGACTTTGGTCTGTTGGGCCATCTGTCTGTGCTAGATCCCTCCCCAGAGAGCAGAGCTTCAGTTGTCTCACTCTAAGTTCAGTGAGGCTCTCTGCATCCTGCTCAAGAGTGAATTGTCCAGTTTAACTGGGGCTCTCCTCACTCACCTTTTCTGTAACATTATTTGTAGACTGGCTTTTAAGGCAGCTACCAAGCTGTGTCCAGATCTCAAACCTTTATGTCACTATTGATAACTGGGGCTCTGCCCAGAGTTGTACACTGGAAAGACAAGGCAGCGTGGAGCATCCTGTGGTTGAACAACAGCACCATGCTCCAGACAGGTTGGGTCCTTCCTAAGCAGCAGCAGTAGGTACCTGGCCCTTTCCAGCCTAAGGGCGACTGTGTGACTAGGAGAAGGGAAGGGGCCACTTCCTGGTGGCCCTGGGAGATAGCCTGATTCATCCTGCCAGTGTAGAGGTCCAAGTGGACATTTATAGCACAACTCTCCACAAGGGATTTATAGCTTGGCTCTGGCACAGTGGCAAGCTGCTAAATACTATGAGTGTGGTATAAATTGGCTGGGGGAGAGGCACAAAGCCAGAGCTCCGAGAGCAACACGCAGGAGGTCTTGCTGACTTATGTGTGTGGCAAAATGATGGCTGAGGAGGCTGCTACCAAAAATGTGGGTATCACATGTGTTGCTGTAGTAGATGCAGCATCATGTAAACATTTAAGAGTTACAACTCTTATAATGGTATTCTGTAAGCACAGGGTTGTTTGCCCTGTAAAAGAGGCCACCTCTTTTTTGCAGTACCAAAACAAATAAGTGCATCTCCATTCCTATTTCACTTTGCCCTGATGCACACTAAGACAAAACTAGAAGAGAGTGGAGAGGGAGGCAGTAAAGAGGAAAAATGTGTTTGCACATTCCAGTATGCAAAGAGTTTGAACATTGCAGTTTCACTTGGACTTCAAAGCACACTAAGCACCCTAGCTGAAGGCCAGGCACCTTTGGTGTGCTTGTCAGTGTTGGGCTGAGGAGGAAACATCAGTATGTGTCAATAGCCAACTATATTCCTTTCTAAATTCCCTCTGCTGGCCTGAGGATGAGCGTGCCACAGCGACATGATCCCAAAGCCTAGCAGGGCTCATATGTGCTTCTTGTCTTTCCAGCACCTCATTTCAATGCATACTGAGTGCTATGGTGAGGGAGAGGAAGGCTCTGGTTATGACTCCGTTGAGAGCTGAGTGTTACCAGAGGTCATCGCTGCTGATGGCTCTCGCCTGTGTGAGAGAAGCCACTTGGGTTTCATCCAAACCTTAGACTCAACACCACTGAACCCATCACCACTGAACACATCTGCTTGCACAGCTGTGCAGCCCTTCACTGACAGGCTTGATGGAGAGAATAGTGCTGAAATATGGTGCAAGGCCTGATGACACAGTGTCTTTTGTGGAGATAAAGGGAGGCTGGTCCCTTTCATCACTGCTTAAGCAATTGTTTCCGATGTCTTTGCCTTGCCTTTCTTCTGGTCAGGATGGAAGTTGGAGGCTCTAGTGGATGCAAGACAACCTTTGCCAGAAGGTACAGCTCCTTGGACGGGGGTGGACAGTTCTCAGTCTCAGTTCCCTGGAAGGCAGCCCCACACTGGGGTATATCCATCTGTCTTACCCATTCTAGAAAAGCCTGGTGTGCAGGGACTCCCCTGCTTCTGTCGTTTGGCATGTCCTGTGAAAAGAAGGGCCCTTCAAAAGGGTTTCTGCTTCTGGCTCAGGAAGTAAATGCTGCACAAACCAGTGACACTTATTCCCATCTGACCCCCACAGTGGTCCTGTTCCTAAACAGACGCCCAGCTCTGCTGTTCCCCTCCATGCAGTATGGCTGCCAGGAGTGTGGCTGCTGAACATCAAAGTTAATTAGCATCCAAAAGCAAATAAATCAATCAATACATTCCCAGCCTCCTTAGAAAATCTCATTATTGGGAACCGACCCAGGCAGCGACTCCCAGGAAGAACTACAGAGGAAGAGATCCTCCAAAGCTGTAATTTTTAAGGTTGTACCACTTGGAGAATAATTACAACCAGCAAAACAATGTTCACATCTCACATTAATATAAAGTAATGACTTTATGCCTGTAGCCAGCTAACCACAGAACTGAGAAGAGACTGTCAACTCTTCAGCCCTGCCATAATACAAAGCATCTTGGAAATGCTAACAGCCACTGCACGCCAGCCCCTTGTCATCCTTCCTTCTTAAAGACACAGACCGAGGGCTGCTTCAGCCTCTGAATGCTGCTGGTACAGGAGATGTTGTCACCGATGAGTTTCCTTTCTGTCTAAACTAAAACTGAAAACTAATATGTTTATAAGCTTCAGTGAAGCAGAATTTTAGGACAATTTCAGACACGTATAAAAGTTTTTGTTTCAGAAAAATACTGCTTCTGGTTTTGGAAATGTGTCAAATTTCCAAATACCATTTTGTCTTCCCATTTCTACATTATATTTGCTATCCTTTTTACACTACTTCCAAGTGTGTGTCCAGCATATGTTTATGGTGAGGTACCATGAAATAGTGGAAGCAAGAACATACAAACAAATGAAATTATCAAACAAATCAAATCAAACAGTATTTCTGAAACTCCAGCACAATTGCTATTATTATATCCAGAAAAAAATCTAATATGAAGTATTTTTCTATGAAAATGAAAATCAGAAATCAGGGAGTATGAAATCATCTCCTTTTAGACTGAGATAAAAAGTAAATAAAATGTGGCTAGAGTCTTCTAGAAATCATGATCTAAAGAGGACACCTTTATTGCTGGTAGCATATACTGAAGGGATTGTTACCAGATTATCTGTCATCAGAAGGAGACTTCTGTAAGTTTAGACTCAGTCCCTACTTTAGGTAGTGAAGGAGGTTCGTGTTACCATCTTTGTATGTCAGATGAATTAGCTGTCTTAAACAAAGTATTCAGGAAGTCACACACTATTTTATCAGAAAATTCTTCTGCTGTGACTTGGTTTGACTCTCTCAGGAGATGTTTCATGGGTGGTGCAGTCCACTTATGCTTCAACACCCAGGTTCTCGTGCAGGATTTTGGAAGATTTCCCTTTGCTCTCCCTCATCCTCATCTGTTGTTTTTTTAGAGCTATCAGGAGGACTAGTAACACAGTTGCTTAGTGGTCCTTAATGATTAAACTAAATAAATAACAAAAGAAAGAAAAAGTCAAAGGGATGTGAGGGCAGAGATTGTGCCAAAATCCATGAAGTCAGCAGAGCTGGCAAAGCTTCACGAAAGATTAGAGAACCACCACTGTGGTTTTAATGAACTGGAGTAAATCTAGTGACAATATTATTTCAACAGCCTGGGTGCAAAGTCTTGCAAATGATGTTCTGCAAAACAGCCAGATCAGCAGTGATGGAGTCGTGGTTTTAATTTCCACTGACTGGACACCTGCCTTACCTCCAGGAAAGGATGAGCTGGAAGGTCTTTGTGTGTCTCTTGCCATCTATTAACCCAAGCCCTGGCCTGAGGGGAGGCCAGCCAGCATCTTGAACTGCACAAACAGGAGTGTCCCACTTGGCAGCCACCGAGGACATTCCTTGGCTCATCTGCAGAGCTTAACACCAGAGGCGTTCATGCTGTACTTGGGCCAGAGACTGCAGGACAAGGCAACTTCTCTGCTTCTCCTCAGTCCCTTTGCACCCTCCAAACAGCCCAAACTTGCCTCATGTCCTAGTGCAAACCTGTTACCATGGGGCACAGAGGGGAAAACAGCTCACTCCTGTGCTCATCTGCTGGAACCCCCTGAGACACCAAGAGGACAGACCTGAAGGGGAAAAAGTGGCCTGAGAAATTGTACTTTCATTCTGTGTCGCTTTGAAGTCACCTCAGAAGGTCTGTCAGCAGCTCATACATGTAGGATAATGCTGATGCTTCTGCAATCCAGTTTAGGGTTGAAAAGCAAACTGTAGAAGGTGTCATCAGCTCCCAGCTGGAGCCTTACCTTCTTCACTGGGGACAGTTGCAGCAAAGCAGGGACTCTGGCCCTAATCTGCCAAAACCTGAGGAGTTTCTGGGTGTCCTGTTCCTTCATGGCACTGGGCAATAGGCAGTGAATCTCATTTATCTTCCAAGACTTTCAGAAAGCCTGGCAACTGCACCGACACCATCTCGCTCCAACTGAGAACTAAGGAATTTTGCCGCAAGATCCATTCGAAATCCACTTGAGCTTTCCAAGCCCAGTGTTCCCTTGGGGCAGGGGAGGCGGGGAGAGAGTCTTGTGTTGATTAATATTAGAAGAAACTCCCCTGAAAGAATGATAGATCATGGCTTGGTGACTCCAGAATCTTTTCTTGTTTCTTTCTTTGATGGGAGGAGGGGGAGCTGGAAACAAAAGGCCTAGGAAGGGGGGAATGGAGGGAGGGGTGTGTTTTGAAATCTGCTTCCTTTTGGCCACGCTTGAACTTCCAAGAGCCTGTTTTTGACTGACATCCCTAGGAAATGGGAGAGAAAAGTCCATGCTGAGCCGGCTCTCTGCCCAGCAGAGTAAGGAGGAGGCATCTGGCTCCAAGGAGCTGAAATAGATGCCTTTAATATGTCTGTCAGCCAGCATCACAGAGGTGCACTTAGGTTTTTCAGCAGCAGCACTCTTTTGCTGCAGGCTTCCAGGGCCTCTTTGGGGTCTGCTTACCTGGGTACTGCATCCACACTCACCTGGATGGCTCCAGGTAGGACAGTGGAAGAAGCCAGACACAGAGCCACTGTGCATTCACAGCTAAAAAGGAGGGAATGGAGCCACTGTTGCAAAACCTGGCTTTGCCCTTCCTAGCAATCCTCTGTGCTGGTGCAGAAGGGGTGGCAGAGAACTGGGACTATCACCCAAAGCATTTTAGTGACATCCAGTTCAAGAATGTGGAGAGGAAGTGTGTTAATAAGGGTATCATCCATGCCATGCAGCTGCCCTCCTGCCTGCAACCCCAGGGAACCAAACACTGGCCCATATGTGGGGCACATGTCAGAACAGAGCACCACAGGAAAAAATGGGAAAACAGCCCTGAAAAGGGAGATCTGCTGCTTATCTAGCATTAAGCTGGGATGGGAAGGTGGGAAGGGAGTTAGGGAGAAGTCAGGGTAAAAGCTGTTAGCGTTATCTAGAGCTTGAAAACTGTTGGTGAGACTATAGAGATATTTGCAGGATGGTTGTGCCAAGATGCTCAGAACAACACATGGGAGCATTGTAGTTCTGTCTCCAGAGAAGTTAGGGGGATGTCTCCTGGGTAGGCACTCACAGAAAAACCACTGTATAAACCACAGCATCAAATACACCTTTTTGCTTTCTAAGGCGTCTCACATCCACCCCCCTGGACAAATTACTGACTTTGAGTTTGCCCTTATGGCCAAGCCATGTGCTTATTGCCATTCTCTGTGTTAAAGATCTCTTGAGCTCTTTACCAGCAACTAGGATCTTCTAAAAGGCTCTTGCCTGCAGTCTCCAGGTTTCCTTGTCTGAGTACACAAATTTCTTGACAGAGGACTTCTGAGTTTTCCCCCAGCAGAACTGAAAGCCTGATGCCTTTTGTTACATCTTGAAGCATTTAGCTGTTTACATCAGTTTTTGCTAACTAGATGTTTTTTTTTCTGAAAGGAGGAAGAGAGGAGTTCCCATGTTTTCTTTATCACTGAGTTCTTAGTCCATTAATTGATATTTGTCACTAGGTTATAGGAGGCTGGACAGTGCCTACCCACGTTTGCTGATGTGGCTATTTGTAATCATAAGTACTTTCCTAATGCTCACCCTAAGCAATAGGACCTAGCAAGCCATTAACAGAACATTGTCAAACCCTCTTAATAAAAAGTGAGGGAAAGCCAAGTGGACCAGATCTCATATTTCCCAGGGAACAAGGACAGTGCAAATGCTCCTGCAATTTGGCAGTTTGGTATGTTATTTACCTTTCTCAAGCCACAGATCTGTTTTATTGGCATTCTCCTGCCAATGTAGTTTGACTGAGCTTGTATTTTACCATGGTTATCGCATGATACCTTGTCATGATCACAACTCACATCAGGGAAGCCTGTGGTCTCTGGCTGTCACTTGTAACACAGGCTTTCTTTAGATTAGGGAAAAATTGGTGCCAAATAAAAGGAATGAAGGTGGCTAATGGCACAAGATGTTGATACTGGCAGTCTCCCTTTGTGCAGATGGCCTGCTGGAGTCCATGATGTGTTGGACCAAAGCCTCAGTTATATGTTAAATTTAAAAGCAGTCAGCTGGCATTTCTGCAGCTGTATTGGACTGACAGTTTCTCTGTCAGTTCCTCTTTTCTCCTTGGGCTTGTCTTTTAACATTTCATCTTCTCCAGCACTGCTGGGTGCCAGCAAGGAAGATTTGCCATTGCCGAGGAGGTGAGGGGAGTGCAAGTTCAGCCAGCCTCCAGCCAAGAGCCACAGAGAGCAGAATTGACTCTGCCCCACTCCTGGGGAGCCGTGCATGGGCTTTCTGCAGAAAGAGCCTTCAGCCAGAACCAGCCGTGCTACATCGCAGGCCTGTCTGCAGTTCCGCACGCTGCCTGTGATGAATAGTGAGCCTGGGGAGACCCACAGGGCTTTAGCTCCCCATGTTTTAGCTCTCCCAGCACTCTGAAATCCTGCCCTCACTGTTGAGAGACAGTAAGCTTGCACGCGTCCAGAGGAGGACTATACAATGATAGATAATAGCAATAAAGCCCTGAGCTGTTCTGGGCAGGGGAGGGTGATTTATCCCCAGCTGGATGGCCGGGCTGAGCGGAGCGCAGAGCGGAAATCCTACGGGAGCTGCAGGGCACACATCAAACCGCGTGTCACACATCAAACCGCGTGTCACACATCAAACCGCGTGTCACAGCGCCCGCGACACCCGGGGCGCCGCTTCAAAGCTGTCACGTGCTGCGGCTGCCGACCGAAGGTGATGCCAAGCTAATGAGCAAACGAAACAATAAATAACCCCAGTGATCATTACACTCCCCTCCTTGGAGCTCGCCTGCTCCGGCCCTGGTGAGCCAGTGCTTCTCACACCCAATTACTCATGCTGAAGCCCCTCAAAAGGAGCCCAGAGCAGGCTCAGCAAACCATTCATCTTTGCAGAGTGGAGTCCTTTCAAGTTTCTGTGCAGCAGCCTTTCTGTTTATTGTTAAGATGAGCACACAGTTTACATGAACTGTTCTTATTTATCTTTGACTTTTACCTTTTAGGTCATTTCTTTGTGCGTCCAGCACTTTCCAAGTTTCAACCAAACTTTTATTTATGTCCCAGGATTTGCTGTCTGAAACTCTCTGGCTCCCAGTGATGGAAAGGTGAGCTGAGCTCCTGACCAGAGCCTTTTCTCCAAAAGAACTGAACTCCCTGAGGCAAATCAGTCCTCTGGACTGAGATTTAGGAAGCTGCTGAAGGGAGGGGATGGGTGGGTTGTGTGTCAGGAGGGGGTGCTCGGATAAGTGCTAGCAGCTGAGTTTTGCGTGACTTTGGGCTGAGGCTGAACATGCAGCCATGTTGGGAGAGAGGATGGATAAGTACATGGTTTAGGCATGATAATGGCACTTTGGGAATTGTTTGGCTGTATTGTTTGCTTTGCAGACTGCTAAGATGCCTGAGGAGAGAACAGACCTGGGTATTGTCTCCAGTGGGCTTCACTGCTGCATGCATTTATGATATTTCCAAAATTCCAGGTCCTCCTTAACAGTCACCAGAGCCACTGCTCCCCTGCCTGCTGTGACCTTCTGTGCCTTGCTGGCAGCTCTCTGCCACCAGCCTCATTCCAAGCTGTGATCAGGGCACAAACCCTTGCTCTTCAGATGAGCCCTGTAACAGTGACATAGAGGCAGAGTTCTTCCATGCCTTAGTGATGATGTATCCAAACTGTGAAGAGCTAGACTTGGATTCTCCCTACAGCAAGGAAATGGAAATATATTTTATAATATCAGTGTTTATGGTCAAAGAGCATAACTAGGATGGGGTGTCACCAGACATGTCCCAGTTTACAAGAGTGGGAGATCTGCCTGATGTGTGTTCACATTGGAGGACAAGATGCTAACATGCAGGCTAAGGAAGGAGCACTGAGAGAAGTGAACTCCTTCAGCAAATTAATCATTTGGAAACACAGGACAAAGTGTGGATGGCATTGGAGTTATCTCACAGACCTTGAGGCAAAGAGCCAGATTCAACAGGGCAGAGCTGCCGATACTGTCACCTCTCCAGAGGGCTTGGAAGTGGCAGTGGCTGGAGGGATGGCCCTGGGCTCTGTGTGGGCCTCCAGGCCTCTGTGTCCCTTGTCAGCAGCTGCGGGAGGCTGAGGGCAGCAGGCCTTGTCCCAGCCTCCCGCAGCTGCAGGAGATGGAGCTGCAGACCTGCTGCAATGTGGCACAGAGGAGGAGGAGGCAGCCCGGCAGGAGCCACTGCCCTTCACAGCCAGTTTGGTCTTTCTGCTCCAAAGGCACATCACCTAAGCAAAAGTCACACATTTAAATTTCATTCCAGGGGTTAATTACTTCCACAATAATTACAATGAAAAGAATTTTTTAAATTGCATATTCATTTTCACTGTTGCTTTCTCTGGCCTGGCCAGGAAAATAGCTGTGAAATTTTTTCTACTTCTCCCTACTCATGCTTTCTGAATTTTCCTTCTCTTGTCACCAGTGTTATCAGTTATGTTAGCCAGTGCCTGTTTTTACCTTGGCTCTTTGACCCATTAAATAGTTGAAGAGCCTTTGCATCTCACATGTCCAATCATTCCATGCCTGCAGAGTACTGTGAGCACTCTACATGAGTGGTACTAAAGAACTGGGATGTCTTCACAGCACCAAGAATATTTTCTCACTTTCAAGGGCCAGCATGCAGGTCTTTCAGTCCAGAGCTGTGCCATTACAAAAGTGCTCAGGAATATGCAGGGGCAAATTCTGCTCGGTGTTACACTCACACAGCTCAGAAGAACCACTCAGGTTCTTCACAAGGCAGATAGGGAGCAGGAGCTGGGCCCACTAGAAAGGAAAAGTATCCTAATTTCTGGGGCGTGATGGTATAAGAATGGCCTTCCATTTCCAAGAAGCTACAGCAAAGCCTTGAAGAAAAAGAGAGCAGTAACAGGAGAGTTTCTATTTTTTGAGAGGCTTTGCTGACCTTAGAGAGTTATCAGATATAGCCTGTTCATGTATTTCTTCCTTTCCCCTAGGGACCAGAAAGGGTTAAAAAACTCCTGTGATATAGGTCTGTGTTCACATTGAATCTACACCCATCATATATATATTGGCTTTTGAGGAGAGGGGAGTGGTTTGCACATGTCACTGGCCATAACTCAGACTTTTATTATAATCGTGACCATATGGTTAATGGGACCTAATAAACCACTGTTGACCTGGACACTGTGTGCACAAATCCCTTGCTCTCTTTGCTTTTTTCCTTGCTTGTCTGGGTGCACTATGCCAAGCAGCTGCAATTTACCGACTCTAAAATGCCAGTTTTAGGGGTCCAGCAACTGATTTGTTTAGAAAGAAAAAGCCATTGCACTGTAGCCTGATGGAGACAGGGACTAACTTTTGCCAGGGGACAGGGCAGCTGCTCAGTGCACTGCACAGACATGAGCAGTGTCTGTGGGAAGGCTGGAACAGGGGACATGGCAAGGACATCCGGCAGGCCTGAACACAAGGCCTGGGTGTGATCCAGTGATTGCTGTGGAATTAAATCCATGCTTCTCCTGGTGCAAAGAGAGGAGCATTTAGCCAGGAATTTCAAAGGAACCTAGAGTTCTGGCTTTGGCAGAAAAAAAGTCTTCCACTTAATGGAAATTAGAACTGGGGGAAAAAAGCTAATAAATCCTATCTCAAGCTTTCCTCTGGGAACCCATTGAAGGATCCAGGCCATGTCTTCTTCAACTCCTTATATAATCTAGTTTTAGAATTATGTAAATAATGGGCAGGTGACCTCAGCCTTGGAAGGACATTTCTTTCTGATCATTCATGCTGCCATCTCTCCCGCTTTTAATAATGCTGCCTTGTCACCCATCTGTCCCTGACTCTCCTGCTCACTCCAGCTCCAAAGGGGACTGCAAACTCTCCTCAGGCATGGCTGGACATCTGCTCCCCAGTATTGGTTAACTGAGCTGTGCTGCTCCTGAGGCTTTGCATAAGGCTTGCTTTACAACACCTCCCCATCCAGAAACTTCCCCAAGCTTGGTCTCATTGCATTGCTCCCAGGAATGCTGCTGCTGACTGATTTTACTGGTGAGGGCCCAGGACAAGAAGTTCCTTAGCTTTCCTAGAGAGCTGAACATATGTGCCTTGGAGGAATGAGTGATCTTGAAGCTATAGGTATTGAGGCATGTGGCTGACACATCAGCCTGAGCCAAGGTAGAAGTTTTGGTTCTATTTTTTGATCTTGAGCTGAAACTTAATGTTTCTATTATTTGATTGGAGTTTTTGTGATTACATGCACCTGCTAAAAATGATATCCAGGCACACTTGTAGGTGAGGTGCTGTCAAAATTAAACTCTTTCTTCCCTAAAATGACTGTGTAAACACCAATATCAGCTCCTTGTATCGTGTTTAGAAATAAGGGCTCCTGGTGCTGTATGACCCTTTTTGCGCCATTCAGAACAGACAGAGAGGAAACCTATGCTGTTCTGCTCTTCTGCTCTTCTGGCCATCTCCCCTTCTCTTCTCTTCTCTTCTCTTCTCTTCTCTTCTCTTCTCTTCTCTTCTCTTCTCTTCTCTTCTCTTCTCTTCTCTTCTCTTCTCTTCTCTTCTCTTCTCTTCTCTTCTCTTCTCTTCTCTTCTCTTCTCTTCTCTTCTCTTCTCTTCTCTTCTCTTCTCTTCTCTTCTCTTCTCTTCTCTTCTCTTCTCTTCTCTTCCTCTCATTGTTTGGAAAATGTCATATCTTTGCCACATTATGCACCTAGAGCTCTGTTTCTTCTGACCGCATATGGTTCACGTGGCTTCATTTAGGACCTGATCTGAAGGCTGGTGGTCACAGCTGGAGTCATTATTCCGTCTTTGATGGCTTTTGGAGCAGCATGAGTAGATTTTGGTACATCTTCAATCATGTTGGGTAGTTATAAACTGTTACTCTTCACAGAGTTCTGTCTCTTCTGAAACTGGACCTGCTTGTTCCTAACGAGTGGCAGCCTTGGCACTTGTATAGATCTAGGAAGTACCAGAGATAGATGGACATACAGACTGTACAGTGAGCCAGAAACATAAAAGAATATGTTTAAAAATGTAAAAGCCTGATGGTTGGGCCTTCAGCAGGTGAGATATGAGTGGTGGAACTTCCCATGTCAAGAGTAACCTGATCCCAAAATGGAGCCATCCCTGGGACATCTCACCCTCCATTCCATCTCACTCTTCACCCAAGAAACAGCCTTCTCACGCCTTCTCATGGCAGCCTCCTCTAGCACCATCCTGCCCATTGCTGCAACCACACAAGTTCTATCTGGCTAAGAAGTCATGGCTCTGGCTGGAGATCATGGTGGGGGCACTGATTATTTTCCAGCAAGTCCCCACAGGTCAGGTGCAGTGGTTGATATGAAAAGGCAGCCTCTCAGAGGGCAGCACCATGTTTTCCCAAGACCTTTTACTCTATTCCTCAGCAGAAGCAGCCAAGCACAGGGGAGCAGGCAGAAGCATCCACAGCTTGTCTCACTTCAAGCAGAAACCTTGCTGAGCAGTGTCAGCAAGTCAGGCAAGGGCCAGGCAAGGACTGGGCAGCTTTGGGCCATGCTAGGGGGATGAGGGCAACAGAGGCACCTTTACTGCCATTGCAGTGCCATACACAGAGAGGAAGCATCCAGCTCCACATGCATCTGTCCAACAAGCCCTTGCTTGAAAACCAGTCTGAGCAGAGCAAACAGTGGAGCAGCATGCATGGAGGCACAGCAGGATTTCAGCAGCAAAGTCTGTCTGACTATTCAGTCTGTCTAGCATCGCTTTGTCCCAAGGTAGGGTGTCACGCCTCGCCCTGCAAACAGAATGAGTGTTACTGTTCTGAGGTGATTTCAGCCCTACCAGAGGCTGCCAGTCACCCAGGGAACAGTCCTTCAGGGCAGCTTAGTGCACACAGATGACAGCCAAGTGTCTCTGGCTGCAGGGGGGAAGTGGCTCCCCGCACCCTCGGGAGGAGCGTGCCCAGAGGAGCAGCAGGCATGTGGTCCTCACTCCCAAATGCTGGCAATGTTTACAAAGTCAGACACGTCAGCACAGTTACAGTCAGCGAAGTGAGTGCAAAACTGGCCTTGTTACTTCCCAGATCTGAGGGATACAAGGCAAAAACACACAGATGGTCGGCCACTTTCCATAATGAAACACGTCTTTATTGTCCCGAGGAAGCTGCATTTCACAACCTAAGCACTGAGGCTTGCTTCTTTTTTTATATATTTTATTTTCTCTGCAAACTGTGGGCAGTTTTGCCCCTTCCTTAAATCAAAAATTGTGGACGATAAAGACGTGTTTCATTACTGAGAGCTGGCCAAGCATCTGTGTGCAATGGACTTCATTTTCTTCTGTAGGTTGCTGGCACAAACATTCCCAGACAAAGCCAGAGAGGAAACTGAAGTGAATGCAGGGATCTGAGTACTCCCAAACTTGCGGAGAGTCCTGATTTTGTGGCTGCTTCTTTCTGATAATGCCCAGCAGCCATATCCCGAACTTTAAATGATGTGGTGAAGTTTAGGCACAGACTGGCTTTGCCACACTTGAAATGCTTGGGTGCCCCTGCTGCTATGGCTGCCAGAGAAAGAACAAACTCACAAGGAAGTAGACACTGTCCTTCAAGGGATGACTTAATTTGTGCAAGTCAGCCTTGAGGAACCCATCTAGAAAACACCTTATGCTAGTGATCCCATGGCCTTTGTTTTGCTTTGCTTTGTTTCTGTCCTCACTAGTAGGGTTGCAGCCCTTACCTTTGTTTGTGTGTCTGGATTCATGACCCTGGCAGGGCTCGTGAGCACTAGTTTGGGAACACCTTCCCATAAGCCAGGCCTGAGCTCCTCCTCACCAGCAAGGAGGGGATGTGATGTGATGTCCAGTCCCCACAACTGCTCCAGGAGCCAGTTGGATCCTGCCTGTCCAGCAGAAATGATGCTGTCCTGTTCTGATTTACACTCCTGACAGAATGCTTAGCAAATGCAATACTTCCAAGCATTACCGTGTTCACCTTGGGACGAATCCATTCAGAGACACGGTACAAAGCATATGGTTGTGATGACAGCTCTGGGACCAGGATCTATTTGTCCCCAGTGCAATGGGGTTATTTCTGCAAGCATATATTTTGTGAGAAGTAGCTGGCTTTAATGATGTTTAAACAGCTCCCCCAGTTCTCTTTCACAGGAAAGACAGAAAGACTAAGAAATGAAAATAGAGGAAGAAGAAAAGGAGAGGGCCCCAAGAAAAAGACAAGTCATTTGTACCACAAGTAAAAGTATGAGGCTCTTGACCAGGCACCTGAATAATTAGAAGCATGTTTTTAAAAGCTTTCTTATCTGCATAATTTGTACTGACCTGTGATGGGTTCCCAAAGACAATAAAGTCTGGGAGAGGAGCAGCGAAATGGGATTCTTGAGAGCCATGATTTTTGCTGTAGGCTTTCTGTGGGAGCCAGGACTGAGCCATGATATGTGCTTTCCTATGCCGTGGCATGGACATGGGGCTCAGGCTGCTTGCTTGGTGAGGCTGAATTGTTTCATGTGTGTGGAGACAGTTTTACACTGGAGGTAGCCCCCAGGGCTAATTAGTCTGACTTAATTTGTCCTTGCTCATAACCCAGATCCTGATCCTAGTTTAGTTGGTCCTGGTTTCAAAATCTGCTTTGCCTTAGAGTTAGGAGCCAGTCAGCACACCAGTGCCAATTCTCTCCAACTCATACTGCATGAGAAAAGGGTGGTAGGTCACATTCCCACACTGTGTCACTGCAGCATGACTCCCTCTGCATGAGATCTCTCTCTCTCGGTGCTCAAAATGCAACTTTCAATGGACAATTCAGGCATATTGTTGTTTAACCTACACAGTTAAAATCAAAGATAAGTGAGTCACTGGAAATTAGGAATTAAGCACTTTTACTGGGCTATTGGAAATCTCCTCTAAATAAAGCAAATGCAAAATACAGAACATGCATGTTCTAAATCCATATAACTCATCTTCTCTGCTATTTAAATTTCACCTTCAGCTTCTTAAGTTGCAAGGACAGCCAAGGAAATTTACTTGCAAAACCCTTGACTGTCCTTGCCTAAAGTACATGGCTTTTGGGGAACCTGACCTTCCCAGAGTCTTTGGGTTCTTCTCCTTAGGATGTGTTTGAGAAAGAAAAACCTCTGGGAATTCACTGTCCTGTTGACAGTTTTGTTAAACATCCTAGTAATTTCTGTCTTGGCTGGGCACAATACAGAGCTGAAACTACACTAAAATGCTCTGGTTGCCCTTCAGAGGAGCTGAACACAGGAGGGATAAAGAGCATGGATTCCTCGGTTGGCTGGGCCAGGCTAGTTGGTAGATGTTGGCATTGAGGAATGGAGTAAAAAAAAGCTGTTATGGAGCTGAGTAAGAGGGCCAGCCTGTGACTTCAGTGAAGTGGTTATATCACTTGAGAACTAAAACAAGAAAGAGAAACATGCTCCCAGTTTACTTCTGCGCTGTTCTCCCCTGTCCCACCTCTTGCTCCATCATAAGATGCCCATGTGGCAGAGCATGGACTGCTGTTTGCAGCATATCTGCTTCAGCTGTCTACACCTCTGCTTCCCTCCCAGGTATCAGGGCCCTCACCTGGCCAGTTGGGTGACCAGAGCCCTGCAGGGTTCTTGTACAGCAGGTGCATAAGGCTCTGCTGCCAGCTCTTCTCTATTGCTGAGCATGGCAGAAGACTACAGCTGTATATACACACAATGCTACATGAATTCATGAATTGCTGTGTAGCCATCACAGGGCACAGAGGGACACGTTGTGAAGTGCCACTTCTTAAGCTGCAGCTTGAAGGCAGCTGTAACCTGCAGCTACAGCCAGAAAAACACTTGGTTCTCACAGCAGACATTTCCATGCTCTCTTTCTTCTTAGGAACATGTACAACAGTAGATACAGTGTGAGAAAAATAACTCTGCTTGCTTGGAGCAACAGCTTCCCATTTGTCAGAGCTTGATGGGAGAACTAGAGGAATTCAAGAAACACCCTATGATTGGCCACATGGCATTCGCTGTACCCACAGCTTGACATTCACCTTCTTGTCACAGTCAGAAGCTCAGAGTGTCAAAGAGAGAAGCTGGGATAGAAAAAGTTGTTGATAAATGGTCTTCCTCTGAAGTGCTAAGGAGACAGAGTGTTCCTGAGTGAAAACCATAAAGAAATCCCTTTTTCCACTGCTAAGCTGACAATGAAGCACGCTGAGTCAAGCCTTTGTAGGTGATTCATGGCTCTGGGGTCACACAGGTTGGAGCTTCTCATCTGAAGGGGATTAGGTATTTCCAAGGAAGAACAGTTCTTCAGTGCCTTCAGCATATCCTTGAAGTTTTAGAGCATCAGAGCTGCTTAAGACCTCCCTCATTACTCTGTCTCATCACATGAGAAGTCCATCACAGCTTTGGCAGAAAGGTATGGAGGGTGTGTGGTGTGGGGCACATGAAAGGAAATCCTTTGAAGGGTGCTAGTTCCTTCCCGTAAATCCAAATACATCTGGGTGCAGGGGAAGCCAGGCCAGCTCCTGGGAGTCCCCCTGGTGTCCAGATAATATGTTCATCCATCTGATAGCCTGTCAACAGAGCGTGCTCCCCACCTGGTGCTCCCTGTGTGCCTCATGCCTTGCTGCACAGCTGCACCTTCCTCCTGTGCACTGCAAACCAGCACCAACCTCAGCTTGCTGGGGAGGACTGGCTGCAAGGCAAGGCACATCCATGTGATGACAAGCCAGGGAAAGGCAAACCCCCTGTGGACAGCACACACAAGGCTGGCTCCTTTGCTGATGAGAACTGGCTCTCATGAGACTGCTGGGAGCAGGGCTGGAGCGGGCTCCACTGGCCCTTGTTTGCCTCCCTCCAAACTCTCTCCTTCTGCTCCTCTCTCCTTTCCAACATCAAACACTTCTCTCCTAGCAAGGTGTTCTCTGATGCCTTGCATTAAGTTCACAGTGTAAAATTAGAATGTACTGGGCCACTACAGGATGCTGAGGTTGTTAAAGCTGCGTGTGCGCACGCACATGTGTGTGTACGTGTGTGTTTAATGCAGGGCTTTACAAAACTATCAAGCACTCTTTAAAGTACCATAAAATTTAATGCTCAGTAGGGAAGCCTAAACAAATGAAGCTGCACTATAAAATGTTTAGTGTTTCTATCGCTTTCACTTTGAACATGAAGACTTACTGCAAATCACAAGGGGGATTTCTCTGTCATTTTCTCTTTCTTATCCTTTCTCCCTTTGCCTTTTTTTCTTCTGGATTCCCTATTCCCTGAGAATTTACGCTGGATTTTGCACAGGGATATCTCCAATGCCCTGCATGCTTGATTCCAAAAGTGTAGCTGTCTGCCACTGAAGGGACCTGCCCGTTCTCTGATGGTTCCTTGGCAAATATGTAATTGAGACTAAGAGAAAAAAACACTACTCTTTCATTTACCCCAAAAGCCACTACATTTAATTATCTCACCACGTAAAGTGGGTGCCAAAATTGCCTTGTGCAACTCTTATCCTTGGCCCACTGAGATTTTGTCTTCTTTTGTTGTGACTTCAAACACAGATCTGAAAGCACAATCAGTAGGTAGCCAAAGTGTGCCCTGAGGTCTCCTGAGGCACAGGTGATGGGCATGTTTTGCACTGTGAACACATCCAAGCGGCATATTCCTGTTATTGTCAATGAACTCAACCCTTGCATGATTCCCACCTGAGTTGCACATCTATCAACCCTCTCTCTAAAGGAAGGGCATGAGCAGGTGGGGTGTCCTTCTTGCTGCAGTGGGAGCATATCTCAGCTAACCCTCATGTGGGAGCGACATAGTCAGCTACTGGTGAATAAAATTAGTCAGTAAATTGCTACTCTCAGAGGCAGTGGGGATTAGATATAACCTCCTGTACCCCAGTTGAACAGTACCAGATTAGGCCTCTCCTCAAGGTCCTCATCTGTAGTCCAATGGTGTCAGTATTTGCTGCTTTCTGGCATAAAACTTCCAGCTCACTGATTATGGTTTGCAACATTTGGTTTCTCAGGATGGAGTTGCAGGATGAGTTTGGAAGGGAAGAGCAGGACAAGCTTCTAGTTGGTATGTCTGTGTTTCCAACAACAGGCAGTGGAAGAATGAATAAAAGGCACTAAAGACTGTGAGGGGTCTCCACCTCTTCTGGACTATGCCACAATATTATATAAGTTTATGGTTTCAATTCTGTGCGTACTGTGATCCCTCTGGAGAAAAGATGTAGCCAGTTGCCTTTGTTCAAATAATTTTTCCTTGTGAAAGGCTTCAGATTGTCCAGGAAATTGGATGGCTTCTCTCTTTCTAGACCTGAAAGAAGCCATAGCTCATGGTCTTTCCTGTTAATTCAGCCATGTAGTTCTATCTCATCAAGGGAATATCACAAGGTCGCAGCCTTTTGTCCTGACTGGAATCCAGGAAAATAGGGATTAAATCTTGGGCATAACCTAACACTCCTGAATTTGGACACAAGTGGAAAGAACTCTTCTGTTTTCTAGTTTACCTTCCATCTGCCCTGGGGCCTGAACTTAACTGCAGGTTTCAGCATGAGAAGAGGCACTAAGTTCCAATGTGCACATCTGGAATTAAGAGCTGAAAATTGGGCTCGGTGCTGATAACGCTTTATTGACAGGAGATGAAAGTCTTGATTCCAATAACTTTCTGAGTTCCAGTTCCCACTGCTTTACGAGGTGTTACACACTTTGGTACCTTTGAGAGGGAGTTTGCTTCCCCTCCTTCTCTCCCACATCTTTATTGCTTCTGTTCCACAGACTTGAGTCATTAAAGTCTGAAATGCTTCAGCCCAAAAGGGTATGGAAACCTCCTTTTCCAGAGCCACAGTGAGGAAATGTCAGCAACCAACTTATCTGAGAGGGATAGGCATGACAGACCATGAGGCCAGAGTGTCCCCAGGCTCCCAGCATCAGTCAGGGACAGAAGTGTTTCACCTGAGCACAAAAGGCTTAGGTCAAACACCGTTTTCAAAGAGGGCAGGACCTACGATCCATGCTCAGTTCATCTTCCTTCCTCTGCCTGATGCATGGCAACGGCACAGGAGCTCCCACACTACCCAGAGGGCTCCGTGTGTGTGTGTGTGTGTGTGTGTGTGTGTGTGTGTGTTGGGGTGAGGGGTGCTGCCAAAGCAAAAGCAGAGGAGGGAAAGATAAACCAAGTACTGAGGAGGTGTGGTGTGACTGCCATTCCCACTGCCACGTGTTCCTACACCAGCAACACAGGGCACAAGGCAGGACTCCTAACTGGAGCCTTATCCAGCAGCATGAAGCAAATTGATCTCAGAAGGCTCCAAATCAGAGGAATACCATCCACTTCCATCAAACCTGCCTTAAAAAGCCCAAGTCATCTGCATCCATTGGACTTCGGAAAGCCAAAGACAGTACCTGTGTTCTTGTTTCCCCTTGAGCTGTCCCAAGTTGCCATTCCTCTCAGTGCTCTAGTTGTGCACTGAGAGGCTTCCTCCTGCCTGTCTTGGGCTACCTGGTCATTTACGACTCACTCCTACTGCCGGAAACAAGATCTAATAAGAGTCAGCTGCTGGAAGGGACCCCAGACTCTAAATCAGTTCTGCATTAGCAGTAAAGGCTCCATGAAGGAAAAGTCAAAGGCTGCAGGCCATTATAATTACAACTGTCAAAATATAACATTGCTCAAATTGGGAAATATTTTATAAAGGGTTTTTTTTTGTGTGTGTGTGCAGAAAATCTCTGCTTGCCTATAGAAAGGCTTCTGTGTTTGCATTTTTTTCTTCTTTATATTAATTTATTTTCTAACAAATACCAGCTCTCCTTAAAATTCTTGCCTGTACATTTCTGGACAATTTCAAATTTTCTTTAGAAAGTAAAATGTCTGAAGAAATGAAATTTGGGGGTTTCAGCCAAAAATAAGGCATTTTTCCTGAAGTAAAAATTGCAATAGGAACCTTAGTGAGCTATCAAAAGTCACTCTTCACATTTTAGAGTCAATGTTTTCAGTTACTCATCATCAAAGCTTGGTGTAAGGGCATAATGGAATCTGTAGTCTCATCCCAGAGTAGAGGGATATCCCATCTGTAGAGCTGAGTGTGGACATGAAGAACTCTCACTGTAGCTCCCATTAGCTGAGTCAATGACATGTACATGAGCCTGAAAAAGATAACTATTTTCAATGTTAACAACAATTCAGATGAAATTTTTACATTTTTAATGTTAAAAGCTCTCCAGGCTTTCAGCTCAGCTGAAACTGTGATCCAGAATCCTTGTTCATTTGCTGTCTTTTGCTCATCTCCTTTATCTGACTGTGACTCTGCATTGAGCCAAACTATGCAGGAGGAAATTCTGACTGAAGCCACAAGGTTCCTCCAGGCTTCCTCTTTAGTGCTGAGCTTCTTGTCCAAAATATGATACCCATCCATCACCCTTCATAAACCAGCATTTCTGAGGCCCACAGAAAGGGAGGCATTTAAAAGTGGCAAAAAAACCTCCATTTTTCTGGCTGAACTCAAAACAGGAACTCTTCAGCAGTTTGCTGAGATGCTGCTTATCTGCAGGACTCCCCTCTCTGACTTCAATATCCATTTTGTCTCTGGTGATTTCTTCTCCCTGTAGAAGAAAGGAAGAATTAAGCCTTCAGCAAGCTAACCTTTTTCTCCAAGTCTTGCTGACAGCCCAAGGCCCCTCAATAGCTGCAGGCTGCTCATACATATTCTCATGAGGTCATGTCCAACAGCGCAAGAGTGTCACAAAAACCTTATTTGGGAAGGTTTCCCCCTTTTAGAAGGTTCAGGGTTACTTCCCAGTTAACACTGTCCTGATGCATTCAGGCAATAGATGTCAGGTCTTTGCTTCTCCTAATGCTTTCTGAAAGAGTTGGGTGCCTTTAGTTTTATGTCAAATATCAAAGAACAGCTCAAAATCTGGAAAGGTCTTGAGTACTCTCTTGAAAAAAATCCCCAGAGAGCCTCAGAGTGGAATCCTTTCCTTGCCTTCACAGATTTTATTTTATGTTTATAGGAAGCCTTTTGCTCTTTGCTGGACCTGAATTGTCTCTGGTCTGTCAGCCACATGGTGCAGATGTCGGCATCTCCTTCCCTGCCAGCATTCTCCCAGTCATTATTCCCAAAACCTGATCTCCTTGTCTGAGCCTCCATGTGTTAAGGAACCCTTTGGGACTACATGATTATTTCCTTCTGCCTGTTGTGTATCCCCTGATGGCTAGTCTGGTGAAAGCCAAGCTTTGACCACAGTCTTAAAACCAGTTCATCTTGCTGGGAGAAGTGCCATTACTTGCAGTTGCAGTCCTTTTCACTAAACAGATCTTGTCACCAGCCTCAAAAAAAGCCTAACCAAAAAAAAAAAAAAAAACAAAACAAAAAAAACCCCCAGCCCTCAAAAACCCCCAAAACACAAACCACTAAACAAAAAAACCCCAAGCAAACAAAAACAACCAGAGAAAGGTGGTAACTCTTTAATTTCTTCACATTGTAGAAAGTGCACCTATTTACGTTCTGTTTAAAATTACTTTTAAATTTGAATAAGGAAAACAACCATGAGGAAAAACGCCCAAAATTAGAGTGTATGTAAGCCAGTAAGGAATGTGAATGTACTAAACTGGGGTCCCCTGGCTTCCCACCAGGCAAGCCACCTACAGACCCTGCTATGAAACGTTGTCCTCCATTGCCGGAAAAAAGAAGCCTGAGGGAACGTAGGACAAGGGCATAGACAATAATGGTTGGCCTGAGTTAGTCACCATATCTTCCATTTCTAGAATGGAAGAGACTTAGAAAAAAAAAAACTAGTGACAGAATCAAAACACTAAGAGGTATTTCTTAATCCAGCCTAGAGTTAAGCCATGGAATTCTTTGTCACAGGATGTTTGGATATAAATAATGTACTTACTAGAGGCTAAATTAAACGGGAAAAATCATTTAGAGCTGTTAAACACAAGGATATTAAATTCTGGAAGTCTGGAAATACATGCTTGAAATCTGCCTTGTTTGTCCTTTCCTAAGCCTCCCTGATGCAGGTCCCAGAGGGGCCAGAAGAGATGGACCTTTGGTCAACTGCTGTGCTGCAGGACCACACGGTCCCCTGTATGTTTAGTTGGCTTGCATTTCTGCCCATATTGCTCCTTTAGAGGCCCTTACTACTCTCCAAAGCTTATTGCTTTTTCCTTCCCTGGCCAGTCCTGGCTTTCCACTGGCTGATGAGGCAGACCTGTGTGTCTTCCCTGATGGCCAGCAGAGGATGTTAAGCCCTTCCCACCACAATCCTCTGAGGTGAAAGTGAGGGGTACAAAGTCGAGCGAGCTGCATCTCTGCGCAGCTGTCTGCGATCTCCTGCTCCCCTCTGACAGATGGGAAATAGCCTGAAGCAAAGTTGAGAGGAGCCCTGTTTATTTTGGGACTGCAGATTACTGTCAAACATGAAGAGAGACAATTATTTCCATTGTGGAAAATGTGGTATTAGTGAATGAGCAGTTCCCTCCACCTCGCCTTTGTGTTTTGCTTGTCTCTAAGGAAGGTTTCCTTTCTTTTTGCAGCACAGGCTTGAATTAAGTGGGCAGAAAAGAATTTAAATACAAATATTTGTAAACTAAGTGGTTTTCCCGAATAAAGTAGATCCAGATGACAGTCTGCTGGCTGCAGCATCTCGGTGCCTGTCACACCACTGCCCCTTTGTTCGGCAGCTGGGTACCCCAGCAGGCATCCCAAGGGACACAGCCAGGCCAGCAGGCAGCACCCACTGCTGGGGGGTGGCAGGGGAGAGCCCACTCAGAGTGTGCCCAGTGGCACGGAGGGCGACACAGGGTGCTTTTGGCTGCTGTCAGTCCTACACAAGTTGTACTACAAGTGCCAAACTGCCAGGCCTGAAGGCCATGAGGACTGTGGTAAAGCTGATGATAGTCTGAAGGTGCAGAAGATGCTATGAAGTTTCAGAAGACCTTGCTGGCATCTGATTGGTTTGTCAGGGGTCAAACAGACCTACAATTCCTGGCAGTAGTGCAGGAATATGAGGAGCAGTGTGGATGAGCAGCTTCTGAGGCAGCATGAGCTCTAGACAGCTCTCACAGTTCATCGGTTCACAAAAGCAGGGCAAGATTTTTCTTGCATAATCTTTTTTTCAGAGAAAAAAATTGTTTGCCGTATCCTAAACCATCTTTGGTTTAGGATTTGGAAACAGCTTAATTAGAGAATTTTCTCATGTCTCAGAAGGTCAAAACTTTCTGAGTTTATGTTTATAGGAAGCCTATAAACCCTGAGGTGGGTGTGCTGTCTTGAGAATGGCCAGCAGCTAAGGCCTTCTCTGGGGCCATAGGTGTTCCAGACCCAGACTCCTTGCTCAGAGTATGTTTAAGAAGTCCCCACCTTTATCCAAACCTTGATGAATGGAAACTTGTGTTTGTGTTGTTTTTCATGGAAAAGCTTCAAACAAGCTCTAATCCATCCTGAAGAGAGCCCAGAAGAAAAATATTGGAAGCAGAGGATGAAAAATGCACTTTTTGCCCATCCCTATGAATTATAATCCCAAGATGGTACTTGCTAACACAATTTCTGCTTCATGTTGCCCAGCTCCCCCAGCTCACCCCTGCAGCCACGGGTTCTGACCAGTGTAGGTTTGCAGGGCAGCGCTGCACCCTTCCGCTGCTGCTGAGCTGCATGTGCCAAATGCCAGGAGAGTGCCAGGTTCAGCTCTGCTAGATGCTATTTTTAATTCTTAATAGTGTCCTGAGGCCCTTGTTACTTTCCATTGTTCATTTTCAGGGGAACTGTACTGCCAAGGTCTGTTCACTTGTTCTGGCTTTTTCTGCAAAGGCCTGAAATGTCTTTTTTCTATTTGTTCTACAAAACAAAGCATCTCTGAAAATAGCATATACCAGATTTTCACCTTCCCCGTGTTTAAACCACTAATGTCTGACTCCTGACAGTTTTTCTACTGTTAACTAGATGTTTTTGCAGTGGCTGCTCAAACTCTCTTGTCTGTCTGTACAGCTGCGGCAGGACTTGATGGGAAGAAAGGAAGACAAACTCCTGGTGCAGAATACCTGCATGGAGCCGCCCTCCAGGTCATCATCAGGATGGCCATCCCCATCGACAGGGAGGCTGATCCTGGGCCCTCTCCCCCAATCTCTATGAAATATATCCCACATTAACTCACCCATCACATTACTGAAGGGGGCACTGATGTATTTGATTAGTAAGAATGCTCTGAAGGAACCCATCTGTCTTAGCATTTGGACAGATATTTATCTCTTTCATGGGTTTCTTTTGTCCAAAGGAATCGTTTACTCTGATGTGAAATAATGCAAGATCTGGTCTCTTTGGGGATTTCAGCAGGAAGCTATCCTCCCTAAGCCTCATTTTAATCTCCTGTTGTCGTAAATCAGGAATAACCGCAAGAAAGTCAGTAAAATTAAGCTTGTGAAAACTGATGTACAAAACTGGGGGCCTCTGATCTCCAGCAGCAATGGAAATGAACTCACTCCCTGAATCTCTTCTCCCTCTGGATGCAAATACTGCTGGTATTTCAAGGCACTCAGATATGGCTCTGAACACTGTACATTTGAATACTGTGCCCAGGCTTTGGAAAGTGGCTCCTCACATGATTTTACTGACCAGGTAGAAGGAAATATTAGAACTTCTAGGGGAAAAAAAAATCTCCTTTTGGGCGGGGTCATTCTAGATCAATACAAATAAGAAATTCTGGTTGTGTAGAAGGGCTTTCAAACCTACTCGTATCCCAACCAAGCTGCTGCAACACACTTTCTGATCACAGCAATTAAAACGATGGGTATAGATCAGATTTAAAAGGGAAATATAAAGAATATTCCTGTGATATCAGAGCAGCCTGTTTCTAAAACTTGCGTGACCACAGAAGTTCCAGGAAACAATTCTTTTTCTTTTGTTCTGCCTACCCAGCAGATAAAGTCATGAAAAATATTTTTACAATTTCTTCTCTTTCAAATGGCTAAAATCTGAGCTTAGTTCCTTTCCTGGTTCAGAAAATGGAATGGATTCTAACTAAAAACCTTATTTAATCAGCATGGCAAAAATAAGAAAATATGTTAAGATTTTGCCATGCTGAAAATATGAATGTAAGGATAGATTTTCAACAATATGACTTGCAAGATGCCATTTTTTAATTCATTTCCCATCAACATTTTATTTGTGTCAGACAGTATGAATGGTCTGTTCACTTTCATAGTTTGGGGAGATGCTGAGATTTCAGACCATGCAGGAAATACCAATTAATGCCATTTCTTCTTGAAATTCTCATGCTTTCACATTAAGGTTTGGCATGAGACCAGGTTTAAGAGTGAAACACTGCCTGTCTGTCAAAGTTTTATGGTTCTTTCAGTGATGTTTGGGCTCCTTATTGTTTTTGTTAAAGCTTGAGAGATACACAAAGAAGTGACCTTTCTGCTTTCACAACTTGTATAAATAGAGGGGCAGACCTGGATGATGGGAAGGTAAAATTTCACTTTGTGAGAAATTTTCTCTTTTAAAACTGAGATGTCATTCTAAGTGAATGCGAAAAGACAGTCTTCATCAATTTCCATGGGTATAAAATGTTGAAACATTTCAATTTGTTGCTGTCAATGCATCATCTGCTGCTGGTATGGAACTGCTCTGTTTTTATAGCATCAAAACATGCAGCAGTACGTTAAACACGACACCTGGTATATCCAGGAATATTTCATGTACTTTGTGAACTGCAGTGAAACTAGCCAAGGCATTGTACATTGTTTTCAAAGTAAAGCAGAGGATGGGGGAGCAGCAGTCACTGTGCTGACCCTCAGCATGACCACTCTGCTCTGTGCTGGTGACAGGCAGGACAAGGACCCCTCTGCTGTGTCCTGAGTCCTGCTTGAAATGCCAAGCAGTGCTGTGCAGGGTGCTCTTCACAGGAGATCCTGCTGCTCACTGAGCTCTAGGGTAACAATAACAGCCCGGCCTCGCTCCAGCCCGTGACTCTGGACACTGGCGCTTTGCAGCCTTTCTAAAAAACAGCTCCTTTTGCAGAGTTTGCTGCTCTGGGCAAGAGGAAAAGTCTCAACTGCATTTCCTGATGGAGTCTCAAGGTGCTGCAAGGTTTAATTAATCCTAAAATACTATCTGATATGGGAAAGTCCTATCAACTTCCACAATTATATGGGTTTTGAAAAACTCCTGGATAAGAAAGGGAAAGTGGCTCCTGGCATGAATATCTGACAAGAGCATCTGCTGATATCCTATTTAGGGTTATATAAATGACATGGTTGGGAACCTTCCCTCTACATCCACTTAGAACACAGACATAGAGCAGCCGTGTTTGGCAGCATGTGCCACACGCTTCCCCTCCTGTGTCACTCTGGGGGCTGAAGTTAAGTCACCCCCATCCCGTGAGCCCCGGCTTGGTGGCCCTTCCCTGAGGAGCAGGCTCTGCAGCTCTCCATCAGGCACTGGTGGGACTGTCTCCTGCGATGGCTGTCACCAATTTGTTCCTCTCTAATTTCCTTACCCTCCCCCTGCCCGACCATTGTACGGATATCAAGAGGCTGCGATAGGCATGTTTGAATGAGACAAATGAACAAAGACATTCCCCCTGCATCTCCCACTCGATAAATTACAGATGGGGCTGAACAAACCCCCCTCGATCCAGTGTGTCATTATGTATCTGCCACTATTGCTTTCCAAGAGGAAGGATGAATATAGCTTTAAATGATTAGCTGCCTTATGTACTACCATGTCTGAAAGCAACAGGGGGGTAACACAGGCACATAGCTACACAGCAAGGAAGTACATGAGGGCTGAGCACTCAGGACTCTCTAACAACTGTGGTTTCTTTATAAAGAGCATTAAAGATGGTTTTAATGTACTGTATATGATGCAACAGATGCAGGATGCCTCTGGCAAAACTCCTCTGGTCTAAAGCTGACTGAAGACAGTTTGATGATTTGCAGGGAGCTGCAGATCCCAGAAGGGGAATAGTACATACCTGTCAGCTGGTAATCAAAGCTCAAACTGGCCTTGGAAAATCTTAATTAGTACTGACATCAGCACAATTCTGTGAGCTTGGGAACAGTTGGAATTTGGTGCCTTTGCCCTATTCTCTTCCACCCCAGTCTCAGTCTTGCTGAATTTGGGGGCCAGCTCTCTCTGGCATGTGCCCAGGCCTCTGACACCACCTGGTGCAGTGTCCCTGTCTCCAGGCTGAGCAGGAGCAAAGAGCAGTGCTGGCTCCTGTCTATTCCTGCTGCCAAAGGTGAGTGTAGCAACTTCAATGTGGCAATGACATTGATAAATGCAGAGCAGGAGCATGCTCAAGGGATAAAAAAACACATCCTGGCAAGCCCTAAGAAGCACATGGAAAGTAAAGCAAAAGGCTACAGTCTGTCATCTCCCAGAAATACAATGATGCTTCAACCTCAGAGGGTTTCTATCAATTAGGAATGGATTTAGACTGAGTCTTCAAATCCAAATTATGACATGGATCTCCTGTCCCTTTTCTTTCTGTGCAAACACCCCTTTCCTTTATAAGGACTTCAGAATTCCAACTTCTCTTACATATTGTGATGACTGTGATGATTGCCTTCATAAATAAATTCCCTTATTGGATTTAATCTCCCAGTAGACATTCCATCTATAGCTTGTCTTGTCTTCCTTTGCTCCCTGCTGCCTGTGCCAATTTCTCCACATGATCTGGCTACATAAGCCTCCCCAAGGTCCTGTAGCATATTCACTAGAGACAAATTTTGCATGGAAGCCCAGAGACAGAGCAGGCACTGCAGGGGGAAAATGAGAGTTTCACTTCATGTTGCTCAGAGGGAACTGTGAACAGAGGAAGTATCTCTCTGGGAGTGAGATGAGCCCATGTCTTGCAGTCTCTTTTCCTGAACTGGATCCAAAGCTGGATTTCCCCACAGATCTGCAGCTATGTCAGTGGGATGCCCAGGACTTTAAAGAAAACTATAATGTCCATCTGCAGGCCCAGCTTCAAAGTTTCTTTAAGTCCTGGGAGAAGATGAAACTATTCCTACCTCCAGTGTTCTTCATACAGCATATCGTCTGTACTCCCAGCCTCTTTTAAGAAAGACTGGAGGCAGCACAAACTTAACTGTGAAGCCTCCAGCAGTACCAGAAGGAAGGGAAAGGAAATATTTTCTGCTTGCATTGTTAGAACTAGAAGAATAAGCCCTCTCCTGCAGACAGCTTGGCAACGGTGAGGGAGCCTGCTAACACCCTCCCATCTGTGAGGTGCAGACCCTCACACACATTTCAGGCTGACGCACTGTGACACGGTGCCAGTTCTGAATGGCTGGATGTGTCTGAGCTGTGCCAGCACTGGTGGGTCTTTCAAGTGCCCTTAGTAGGGCCTGGTGGGGCTCCAGAACTGGGCTGGGTGTGGTTGGTTGATCAGGACTTGATTTCTTGACACAGTCAATGAGATGCTTGTGGGATGGAGAGTGAAGAAGAGAATTGTACTTGATGCAACTGTAATTTTTCCAAAACCCCTACTATGTGAAGACTAAATTCTGACCTATTTTTAGAAATTTCCCCAAAAAATCCCAACAACTAAAATATATATATATGTTGGAAAGCTGTGCCTGTCTTGAATGAAGAGAAATCCAGAATTTGTTTTTGTTTCAGAGAGGTAAATAAGTGGAGTGAATTCAGTGGTCTTCTGGCTAGGAGTGACCAAAATTCTACAAGTCTTATATGGGGCATATGAAAACATCCATTTGTCTGGAAACCATAACAGCCCTGCTAGTGCCAGGGGGGACAAATATCCAAGAGCAGTTTCTAGACAGGAGATGACATTGTCCCCAGGGCTCCCATTGTTCCACAAACACGGCAGCTGGTCTGGTCTGGGAGCAACATGGGATCCAGGACAATGCAGTGGGGTTTGTCCCAGCATCCCATGCTGGTTGGCATCCTCCTGCCCCTGCAGTTTGGGCTCCCCAGCAGCCCTCCTGTCAGCACAGCAGCACTGTCAGTCTCAGGACACTGCCACACATGTTCATGGCTCTAAGCACAAGGGTGGGTTACACCCACAGTAGCCTGGGAACCTCTATCACAGAGGGCTTTCCATTTGCAAGGAAGCAAATCCAACCAGCCTGGAAATTACAACCGTCAGATGTCATCCCTGAAGCTGCCAAGGGTATGGACAATCTTGGAGAAACTTTTCTTCTCTCTGTTCAAATCTAAAACTAATGGCAAAGCATCTTTTACCTAACACTCCCAAACTCACTAGTGGGCAGCACTGGGCTCTGGGCTGACACTGCCAGTGGCTCATGAGCATTTACTGCTGCTCTGTGGAGGATGTGCTGGTCACTCCCTTGGCCAGATCTCTTCATTCTTTCTACATACCAGCTTGCATGCAAAGGCATCTATAAAGACAGTAAATACTTTCCTCATGTTGCCAGTTGAATGACTTCAGGATGGCCAGAGGAGAGTGCAGAGAAGGGAGATAGTCCATGCACTGAAGGAGTGCAGTAGGGAATGGAAAGATGCATGAGGTATTGAGATCTGATGTAAATGAGGGAACTGCTTGTAAACTCCTAAATTAGACCAATCATCCTAAATTTATAGGAATGCAAAAAAATAGTCGCATCCGTTGCTGTCTTTTGCCAACTGTAAGCCTGCCAGTGCAATTTTTAGACTAGTGGGAGGAAGTTACATATATACTCACTTTTTTTCTCTTCCCTTTCACTTGGTGTCAAGTTTCAAGTGAAAATACCTTTTGGTAGTGGAAGGTCATTTTCTACATTTATGGGGCGCATGCAAACCAGGTCAACAAACGCTTTCATACTTGATCAAAAGGACTTGATCACAGGCAGTTCTTCAAAGTACTCAAATTTTGTTCAATAATCCATAAATCCATTATAATTTGACAAAGACAGTAAAAGTTTTTGTCTCAGATCTGATTTGTAGCATACAGATACTGTCATGGCAGCACAGATTTAGAGTAAGACTTACACGTTATCTAGAAAGATGCAACTAAAGCAGCCAAAAGGAATAGCAAACTGAATTCAAGGCATCCATTCATGCTCTAAAATCTCTTCTGTGACAGAAAAATGCCCCACGTGCCAGAGAAATGTCCAGTAATGTGGCATACTTCACACATGAGTGCAACTGAGGAAAGGCAAACCTTTAGAGAGAGGAGGTTCTGGAAAGAGCTCTCATTTCCCTGCTCTGGTAAAAACTGGCACAACAGTACAGCCAATAGAGCTGGCCATGAAGGACCCACATTCAATGACATGTCCATGCTCTGACTGAGCATAGCAAACAGAAGAAAATTATTTCACTGTTGAGAGGCACAAATTTTGCTGCCTGCACCCGTCTGAGGAGATCTGTCCTTTCTAGACAGCTATTAAAACTCACAATATTGGTTAGCCTGTAGCAAATCAGAGCATTATCTCATTCTTCTCTAGAAGCAATAAAAGGAACATCAAGCCAGCAGCATCTTCATGGCTAGTCCATTAACGTCCTACTTCCCTCCCCTTAAACACAGCTTCTTACCTACGGCTTTACCGCTATTCAAGAAGCTGCAGCCTGCAAAACTACAGGATGAAAGATCCTCAGCCAGGGCCTGTTCACCAGGCAAAGGTCACCCTGCTGGAGAATGGCTCGTGTCACGTTCCAGGGCATGGCCCAGCCAAGTGCTGGACATTATACTCCAAGGATGGATTCCCTTGCCTGGCTTTAGACTCTTGCAATGTTGATATTAGGCTGGTACTGGCTGGCTGTCCTCTCTAACTGGAGAGAGTCAGATGTTTCCAGGGTGTAATACATCTCATACAGAGACAGAACTGCTCAATCAGTGAAGCAGATTGTGCTTCCTTTCCTCTGCTGATTGCAAGAAGAGTCTCAAATATCTTCAATGTAAGTGTCTAAAGACAAAGATGAAAAGTCCACATTCTATTGGCAAAGGCATTCAGAATAAAACATATAGCCTCAGAAGATGAACTGATTCTCAGAGCAGATGTTGGTTTGGAAAGAAAGTGCATGGCAGCAGGAAGTTTTCACCCTCCTGGCCAGACCTCCCTTATAGCAGCGATACACTGAGTCACCAGGTTCAGCCCAGCGGTTTCTGCAGTGCAGGAGGGGTAGGACTTGTCCTTGTGTTAGATAAAACTACCTTCAGAGAAAACCTGTGTGATGTAAAAGAGATGCTGTGCCTTCAGTGTCTGACACTGAGACTGGACTGACACCTCCTAACCTGTTTGAAATGCCATGCCACAAGAGCCATGCCAGCTATGTACCATAGTAAACAGTTGCCATAAGACCTGAGATGATCCTGCTCCAACAATTCCATTGTTTTCTCTTAGACCCCCAGCCAGCTTCAAATCAGAGTAAGAACTTGTGCTCCTGCCCTATCAAAGAGGTATTTACACTGCACAGGAGCACAGTAGGTTATGCCTGCCAAAAGCTTGTACTGTGAGCTTCTATGAGGCTGCATTCTGTGAGCAGAAATTGGGAACCCTGCCATCTCTCCAAACAGCTTCTGCCTCACTGCCCTTCTTTCCCTGCTTGCCCTAGCTGGCACCCAGCAAGCAGCAAGGCCATCAATGGCTGCAGGTGCTAGGCTCCCTGGTGCCTGAGAACAGTTCCTGCAGTCTAGAGTGTGATCACCTTAGAAAAGCACCTGGGCACTGCTGAAACTATGGAGAGGGAAGACAATGTGTATTGGCACTTCCAGAGAACAAGATTTGATTCCTTTCCTGGTCTATTGTGGCTGTCCTACAAACCCAAAGGTTTTCTTGTCCACAAGCAATCCTGACTAGTAGCAAGTGTGAAATTGTTTGAGGAGAAATAAGGAGCTAATGTGTCCCTTCATCTTCCAGGCGGCCATTGGCCAGAACTTGACATTCAGACAAAGAGAGGAGAAGTCCTAATCTTCGTCCAAAGCTGAGTCCAGAGCAGTTCAAGCCCATGTTTCATTTTTAGCTGCAGCCTACAGGAATTTATCTATATGATTTCTCATCCAAACTTACACACCTGCCCAGGTACATTCTTTAGGAGGTTGTCTTGAGTCTTCTGAGCACACCAAAACACAATCCAAAAAGTGATGTGTTCAGCAGCATCATTTTGAATATGTGTAAAAAGATGGATACTTCTGAGGAGCTCATCCACTCCAAATCCATATTCCGCATGCACTGAGTCCCTAACTCCTCATCAGCTACTTCTCACATGCATTGGCAGCCACTGCAGTATCCCCCTGGAGTGGGAGATAGCCAGGGTGATTTCTCCAGGTCCCAAAACAGTACAAACCTCAAGCATCACCGTGAGTTGGCTTCTTGCAACCTCTACAGCCCAACCATTTTTGTGCCCTGTGTATTGAGTAAAAGAGGATTAAAGGTTAATTACTAGGCTAATAAAGTAATCATGGATTTTTTGTTTCCTCTGAAGTTGCAAAATGCTTTCTGTTTCCCTGGTTTCTCCACTGTCCCAATAGGAAGAGCAGAGTGTAAAAGCCTCATTCTGAAACAAGGGAACCAGTGCAAGTTTTGTTTCCCACTTCATTCTCATTTCCATTCTCCAAGTCCTGATTGGAGCCAGAAAGAAGTTTCAAGAGGATCTCAGATGTGTTCAAGAGTCCCATCCAGCTGACAGTGTGAGCAAAGTGCAGAGCATAGGGAAGTTTTCCCCATAGTAATGATTCTTACGGACTACTGCGCTGATCAGAACCAAAACTGTCCCATTTTCTAGGGTTTTTGCCAGAAAATAATTACTTATGTGGCCAAGTCTCTTTTTCACATACATTTGGCATGAGATGACTGTAGGGTGACCCCTTTTGACTTTGGATTCAGTATTTCCACTCTGGCTTCTCCCTGAGCTGTGCTGCCATGCTGTACCCAAACGCTCTCCCGTCCCACACTGGCATTCAAGGAGATTCTGTTTCTCCACTTGGTGAACTCAACTCTCCAGCACTGGTGCTTCTGCTTTGTGATTTCTGGTGCTCACATAACCAGATTCCACTTTTTGCCCCTGCATGAGCAGATTTATTCAGGGACTATGTGGGACTGGTCTCCCAGCCTGCCCTGTGCTCCACAGGCACCACCCAAACCTGCTGAGGTATGCCTCAACACACATGGCTACACAGCCTCTTTTCCCCACGCCAGGCACCTCCCCAGCTCACAACACAGCTGGGCCCAGTCCTGGATATTCTCTAAATTCTGCTGATCTGCCAACATTCCTGCAAGCAAATGTGTTTGCTGAAATACTTGTGGAACGTCAGCACGAGAGGATGTGGACAAAGCCACACAGAAATCATTTCTGTTCACAGGCAGCGCTTGAGCTGCCTCAGCCCTCGCTGCCACCCTCGCCCTTGGGGCTCTCACTGCCCAAAGGGGTGAGGGTCACCCCTGGCAGGCATGGGCTGCAAGCAGAGCAGGGGGCTGTGCCCAGCAGGCTGGGGCAGGTGCCCAAGTGGGGAGCCAGGATCTCCCACAGTGGCAGAGGGCAGCAGAGCCTCCCTCCCCACCCCCCTCGGGATGGAGTTTGCACCAAAAATTCTCCTTGTTTCAGCACAATTGTTCAGCACCATGGAGGAAGGTGCCACATCAACCTTGAAATACTAGCTCCCAGTTTTAGGGACCATCAGCATTTTCCTTAAGTTTTACTGTGATCACTTCTCCAATCACTATTTATTACTGTAGATAGTAATAATGTTAAAGCACTGTTCCTTGGTCCTCAGTTTGCCCCTCTGGGACACACTTTTGATAGCTGCCAGCCACTGGGGTGCTCCTGTGCTGTCAGGATCAACCTCCACAAAGTGCTGTAATTACTGCTGTAATTGCAGTACTCAAGCTTTGGAAGGACACAAACCCACCTCTCTACATGGTCCTGTGGAGTAGGGAGTAGGTTTCCCTGCAGATGACCCCTGCGCAGTATGGAAGCCAGCCCCCTGAAGGCAGTGAGCTCTCCAACCCCACTGCAGCTTAGCTGCGCCACTCCACGGAGACAGTTTCCCCTGGGGACCCATAAGGATAGACAAGCCTCCAGGGACCAGGGCAGATCTTTCTTAATCTCATCTGTTCAGGTCCCATTCCTGCACTGTGGGGCCTTCTGAGGTGTTTATCCCACAAGAAACCTGCCAAGGGAGGGGATGCTCAACCCCTCCCTAAAATGGGGACCTGCAAACTGAGTGATCTCAGAGGTTCAATGAGCATGAGTGTCTCTTTCATTTCTCCACCCTCTTGTGCTATTTCCTCATTGTTTTCTTCTTTTCTGTGCTTTGATACCTCAGGAATAGGGAGATCCAGCCCAGCTGGGAAACAGCATTACCAGAATATGAGTAATTTTTTCTGAAAAGAGAAGATCATGAGTTATTTTTGGTCCAAGAAGGGGCTGGAAGTATTTGACATCTTCAAATGCCTGGAAACCTTTTCTCATAAAAACTGAGCTTCACACGGGATGTTCAGGAAGGCTCTTTTCCAGGGATTTAGAGAAAGCCCTGATGGCCAAATGCAGTGGGGGCATTTGTGGTAATACTGAGGTAATACTGAGGTTGCCCTGTCTGGTTACCCTGGCAAAGGTCTCTGCTAACCACCATTCCTGAGCTAGCACACAGCTCTTGGATACCGCCATGGCTTTGCAGTGGCTCCTGGGTGCATGCTTCTTCTGGGAGCCACCCCCACTTCTCCCACTCCTCCATTCAGGCACTGCTCTTGGGATTACTTTTTTCTCCCCTCTGACAAAGCACACACAGATGGCTTGTTGTCTGCCACAATCAAGGAGCTCAGGTGAGTAATGGAGAATGGCAGGACTTGGCATGTACTTGTTTGTCTTAGTGTAATTTTCCCATAATTGCACTTCCTAGCTTTTCAGCATCTGCGAAAGATCAGCTTGTGACACAGCAAAATTGGCCTCACATTTTTCTGGAGTTTGCATCAGGTTGGAAATCGGGCATCCTTCATTTGGCTTAAATCATTTTGGAAGGGTGGGGAGAAAACCACCCCATTTTTGTGCATAGTCTATGCTGCCTGGACTTTAAAGCCTAGGAGGAAAAGCATGGCCTGTCAAACATATTTAGCTCAACACTCTGGTATTGCTTTGTGTTGTTTTTAGAAAGGTGTTGATGAAACTGGCACAAGTTATTTAGTTTTCCCAGGCCTTGAGGTAAATGCACACAACACTGAATCAAGGATGATCCTGGAGCAATATAAAGCCAAAACTTGGACTCAAAATAGTTCTGAGATGCACAGAACAGGGAGATCATGTGCAGACAGACAGCTTTGCTGTGCCAGACAACTCTTTCTTAACTCTCCTTATATCGTCCATTTCTTTCCTTTGGATGTACATTGTGGCCAATAATGAAATAGAGGAACAATGAGAAACAGAAATAACTTTAGGACTGAAGTGACTGACCTTCCTTGTCACCTGGGAGAGGGATAAACTAGGCTGTGGCACATACAGGCACCAAGGATGACAAAGAGCAGCCCCTGGCTCATGGAGCCTGCAGTCGCAATGATTAGAAACAGAGAACAAACCTTGGAGGTTTCTGGGGAAATACCTTCTGCTTAGACAATCTCAGAAACAGCTTGGGACAATGCTCTGTAATTTATCAAAGATTGCAGGTTTTTGCACTGGAACAAATATATATCCTGCTATTTTCCCCAGAATATTTCAGGTTTCTTCAAGCTACAGCATTAATTGAGTCACTGGAACACATAGTTCTCCAAAACTAAGCTTGTTTCTTAAATGGGAAAAAAAGGTTTAATCTTCTGGAAAACCCTAACTTTATTGATCCTGTAGCGCACATTCACAGCAATGGTTTGTAGCTAATAATTCACATTATTCAGCCAGGCATCACTGTGTTTTTACAAAGGCTCTGAAGCATTTTGTTCCTTTTCAACATCCCTTCCTGGCCCCTGAGTACTCCTGGGAATAGCTAAGGTTCTTTCTTTTTTTGAGATAATTAAATCCCTTATTTTGTCAGTGAAGTTTTCCAAGTCAGACAAGTCACCTATTTCACTTCTTTACCTTAATTAATAGATTATCATCCATTTATAATAAAATTTTAATGAAAATCATCAGCTTAGTTTATGCTCAAAATAAAGTTTGTCATAAAAGGGACAACAGCACCACTAAGGAAAGCTTTTGCTTTTTTCACTTTTTATTCTGTTGATGTTGCTTTTATTCACAGCATGGGTGAAAACAGGGCTGTATACAAACATCTTCAGTAGTGTTGGAAATGCAAACAAAATAATACCTGCCTGAGGCATGAGAACTGCATTACCCTGCCAGGAGAGGAGTTCAGTTTCATGACCCAGCCAGATAAAAAGCATAAAAAAAGCTTACAGAAAAATGCTGAAAGGAATGGAGGTTTGTTGCTGGTTTGTTTTGTTGGGATTTTTTAATGAGTTTGGTTAATTTCCAGTTTGGTCATGTCTTGTTTTTCTTCTTTCATTAGAGACTGTAGCTAGATACACAACTATGAGTCACATCTCAGTGCCTGCTCTGATGCTCAAGATACTGAGATTGAGGTTTGGCCTCACATACAGACATATGTACACTCAAAAAAAATAAAAAAGCTCAAGATTGCAGCTTGCTGTGGCTTTTACCACTGAAGTAAGAGCTAATCAAAAACTAAATACTGACTTAGCAAGAGGCGGCTCTTCTGTGTTCTGAATTACATCAAGTAACTGGAGCTACATGTCTTTCCATTTGAGTTATACTCCAGACCTGCAAAGTGATACCCCAACCACTTCTCCATCCAAATATTTTTCCCATCCAATGGGCAGCAGGAAAAAAATCTTCAGAGAGCTGCCTATGTTAATATTGAGCATCTGGGTATGCCAAAGGAATGATGCTGCAATCTCTTCTCAATCCATTTCTTGCTGGAGATTTGGGGAGCGAGTTAACTCTTTGTCTGCAGGGATGAGACAAGGTCCCTGTTCACACTCTGGTGCAAAACCTGGCACAGCCCTTCTGCTCAGATGTGCAGGCAGGCACAGTGCAGACACAAGCAGCAAAAGGTGAGAGGAAACACTGCTGAATCCTTCTCTCATGCCAGTCCAGTGGCAACACTGATTCAACAGCCAGCCACAACCAGTAGGTTTGGCCCTGTGCTAGATAAGTACAGGAATTTACTGACCCCAGGTGGCATCTGCCTGAATTCACTTACACTTAGAATGTACAGGACAGTGAAGGGCTGCTGCAACAGGGGCCAAAAGCATCAGCAGGCAAAAGGAAGAAAAGCTAAGAGAAGCAACTGAGTATTGGAGAGTTTAGAAATTAAAGGAGCAGGAGACATTCTCAAAGGCATTGAGGTCCAGGGCCACACGCTGAGTCCCAGCCCGAATAAAGATAGTGACAATGCCTCCATGGATTTCTAAGAGAATGGATTTTACATATTAAATTAAGGAACAGAGTGAAAAGAGCTTTTCCGAGGTTGGGTCAAATAATAAACATGGTAGAGAACAAGCTGTAATGATGTGAAAGCACCCAGAAAGTGATGCAGGAACAGCTGCTGATTCAGCCTCAGCATCATCTGCAAGGGCAAAAATGTTTTCTTGTCCTTATTTCTGAGCCATTGGATCTTCACAGAAAACAGAAGGGTTTCATGCCCACAGGGTCAAAAGAAGCAGGTAAAATATGCACCATCTTGTCACTGTTGGTAGCTATCAGATTCTTTATAATCCAGGTAGTTCTGAGAACCAGGAAACTTGGTAATTGCATCCTGCCTGCTGTGTTCTCCCATGCCCCATGTTGCAGATCAGTGTGTTCTCCTGTCTGCTCTAAAGCTGCCAAGCTAAAAACTAAGTCCAGGTTTCAGATAAAAGCCAGAGCCAATTATTCATTCCTAGAAGTAGCTGAAAATGTTTAAAGTTTTTTTTTCCATTAAAAAGGGGTGCCTGATTCATCTTGAGGGTTTTGTTGCTTTGTTGTCTTTGGGGGTTTTGTTATTTTCGGTGAAAATAGTGTCATTTGTGGCCTTCTTTCATTGAAAACCTAATGAATAATTCTAGTAATAACAGTCTATTATTTTGGGGTTTTATTTCAAAAAAACTGAGAAATCACAAGGTATGGGCTTGGAAGGATATTCCACTTTTTCCTTTGGCTGTCAATTCTGCACTTTTTTTGAAAGCTACCTTTGCATTTTCCTGAACAGAGAGAAGATGTGAAGGAGATTAAAAAAAGATTAAAAAAAATTATAAACAAGAAAATGAAAAAGTGTGTATAAGCAGTGAAAAAGCACACAAAACTTTACAACCTTGCAGAACAAGCAGGACCTCAAAAATTACCTTTCTTTCTCATTGTTGTTTTTTTGGGGGGTTTTGGTGGGGGATTTTTGTGTTTTCTGGTTTTGGTTTTGTTGCCTTTTTTTTTTTTTTGGTTGATGTTTCTTGCCTCAACACCTTCTATGTAGCTCAGCTGTCTCAGAGAGAGAAGGACCCTGTGGGCCCCTGCTCCTCAGCAGCATCCAGGCTTGCATGCATTGAATAGTGTGCCACCATAAGAGAGTGACAGAAGGGTGACTTCCCTTCCATCCCCCATGTTGTGCTGAGTAGGCAGCCCTGAGTATTGATACTGGATCCCAACCAGGTCAGCCCAACCACTGACACCGTGCTGGGGTGGCTCTTTCAGCAGGTCACACATTTCACTGCATGCTTACCAGGGAAGCCCTGCTGGCACTGGCGGCTTGGCAAGGCATCACGGAGTCTGCAGCCTTACAGTGAGAGAGGGAAATGCAGTGCAGTCTGCTGCACCTGGCAGGTTTTTGATTTGGGTTTGTGTCTCTGTGCATGTCTATCAAACTTGGTTAGAAGGAGAGGTGAGGACGGGGAAGGGGAAGGGGAAGGGGAAGGGGAAGGGGAAGGGGAAGGGGAAGGGGAAGGGGAAGGGGAAGGGGAAGGGGAAGGGGAAGGGGAAGTGTTTGCATCTCATCCTGGGACAGGAAAGGTTATCAAATGGCCTGACTGCCAATCCCAGAACAAAACAGCCTTTAGTTTTTGGAGAGAATCTAGTCCAAGATCATTCCCATTTCTAGCTAAAACTGAATTCTTGCCTAACAGCCTCGCGGTCACATTGCAATTAAAACACTCTGTTACTTTCAGATGCAGCTTGTAGTAATTTTGTCTTCTTGCAGTCAGCTGAGTTAGGAGAAGGTGAAGAGTATTATGTGGCTGCCACATCCTGCATGTTTTCCTACCTAGATATTGTAAATTATGTATGCAATGAGCCCTGTTATTGTGCAGTAACAAGGAGGAAATCCCTGCAATGTAATTTGTAATGCATCATCTTCTGCAGGCCAGTTTCACAGGCTGATATGGTTCTGCTTTACTCTGATTTGCTGTCAACAGCTCTTCTCCATATACAAGCATAATATATTTTTTATGAGCAGGATATAATCACTTCAAATCACCCAGGAGATTCTCACCAAGCTTCTCCAGCTGAATGCCAGCTATCAGTAGGACAAGGGGAAAGTGGGGTGCTGCTTCCATCTGATTGCCTCAAGCCTACTCCACAGCCTCACTGACTCTGTGCCAGGCAAACCCTGGCACCAGCCAAAAGTCACCTGGAAAAAACAGATCATAAAACCAACTCTGAAAAAGCTACAGCTACGCTACTCACTCTGATAGTTCACAAATTGGCTTTCTCTCTGTCTTTTATTTTTCATAGGGCCAGTAAGTTGAAGATTGGTCCCAACAATCCACAGGGTGGAGCAGAGAGGTGCTTAGGAATACTGCCATATTCCAGAAGCTCAGCTCTCTGCTACTTAGTATGAATGGGGGTCTGCAGTGTTACCATCCCCCTGTAATTCCAAGCATGAGCAGGAATGATTTTTCTCACACTCCTTGAGAGATAGGAGAGCTTCCAGCTCACTCTTATCACTGATGGGTGCTCATTACTTGAGCCTTGGGAAGAGAAAACCACCAAGGGTCTCCTTCTCCTGGAGCCAGGTCATTTCCAAAGTGGAATGGTATTGAGTGCACCAGGCAGCTGACCTCTCTTACATCTCCTTTTGAGAGCAGGAGAAATGAAATCTCTTCTGCTCACATGCACTTTCTGTACTTCTTTCTAGCTCAGGATTAGCAGCAGGAAAGTCTGAGGTTCTGCATGAGAGAAATATGCCCCTAGAGAGAGGGCTGTGGTCCTGGAGGTAGGTGGGAACCCTGAGGAACCCAAGGTGCCCAGGGAACCCAGAGCTCAGGTTTTAGCTGCTTTCTGCAAAAGACAAAACCAAAGCAAAAGTCCTGCAGGCTCGGAAGAACAGACCCCATCCTCTAGGGATGCATATGTAGGCTGGGAACAAATACATGAAAGGAAGTAATATCTACTGGAAGATGAGACCTTCAGTCCTTGAAAGAAGAAAAACACAGATGTCTCTGGAATATGAACAGGCCGTAGGGCCTTAGAGCAAGCGAGGGACAGCAATGAAAGCAGAAGTCTGGGTTCGGGCATAGGCAGGCCTGAAGCAGGCAAGTACTGCTCAAATCCTCTCTCTTGGCCAGGACTACTCAGGAAACTGGCTATCCTGGGCATTTGCTATCCTTTCCCAGGCTGGATTTGTGTGATGTTTCCCTGGCCACTGGAAATTTACTATAAATATGAGGTACAGAGCAGCTATTGTACACTAATATCACCTCTCCACCCTTTCTAGCTGCCCAAGGCTGCAAATGATGTGAAAATTGCATACCCCAGTCCTAGGCTTTGGTAGCTATTCGGGGGTTTGGCCACATGTCATTTGTTACTCTTCACTTATGCATACATTCTTCTTATTTACTTTTTGTAAACATTTGTGTATAATTATTCACTCCAGAGTTTCCAGTGATTTTCCCTGGCTTGCAGATGTGGCAAAATTTGTTCCCTGCATTGAGGAAAGAAGGTTTTTTCCAACTACTGCAAAATAGAATCCTGACAGATTTCAATCCGCTGCTTCCATGTCCATTCTTGCGACACTTCGCTACCCATGGCAAAGAGACAATTAGCTTTTTAAATATAAACCAGAAATGGTCCCAAGCCGCAGATTTCACATCCAGATCCAAATTTGGGGCAGTTCAGATTCGGCCTGACATTTTAGGCTTGGGCCCAGGCCGGATTCTCCTTGTGGAGCCGTTTGACATTTGCAGTTCTGGGAAGCCGCCCTCCCTGGGCGCGCAGCCTCTCTCTCCGCGGTGCAGGCCCGGCCCCGGGCTCCGGCCCTCTGCTGCCGAAAGCTCTCCTGCTGCTCCGGCCCGTTCAGAAGCCCCTGCCTGTCGTTACTGCTGCTAAATCAATCCCTGCAGGGATGGGTACAAGCCTGCCATGATGCTGCTGCTGTGCCCTTTTGGGCCCTGCAAGGGATCTAGACAGATTGGGCTCTCGCTCTCTGCAGCTATGTGTTGCTTGCAGAGGGAAAAAAAAGCGAACAATCAAATGGCAATAAATCTTGGGAATTCAGGTTAGATCTCAGGCCATCTGCCTACAGCTCAGACCCCACAGTTACCCTCATGTAACCACAGTTATGCTGTGATAACCTTACATTCAGAGTACAGGCCACAGAAGCAGGATCAACAACTCAGAGTCCCTTCTTCAGTCATTTTATAATCAGTTCTTCAATAGAACTGGATCTTTTAATAACAGGGCTTAATTTGGCTTTTTCATTTTTATTTTGTCCAAATATAACACACAGGCACACTATCTCTAAAGTTCAATCAGTCATTTTCAGATAATTTTGGATGGATAGACCATGACAATCAGCTAATATCTTGTGTCCCTTCTTCAAGAGTGAGGTGCTTTAAGAAGCTCATGTAAGCAGAATTTACCAAGCTCAAAATCAAGCTATCAGTGTAAGAAGTCTCTTCAACACTGACATTAAATAATATCACAATGTGTTTAACTATATAATCTCAACAAAATGTGACTACTGTAACCTCGGAAGGCAGACAACTGAAGCACAGAGAGACGAAGTGATGTGCTCTAAATGACACAGTACTCTTCATATTGAAGCTCAGAAGAGTGGAGAGCTCCTCAATCCTCTTGGTCTTTGTCCAGGAGATCATAGTTCCTTTGATATGTGCACCATTCATGGGCACTGAAGTTATATCAGCAGTTCACAGAAGGATCACTACAAGTATTAAGCCTAATTTTAGCCCTGACATCAACTTTCAGAACATCCTTTTAAGAGAAAATATCTGGCAGTAACAACACTGTGGCAAGCTTGGTGGAATGGTGCTGGCTTTACAACAGGCTCCAAATCAGCTCATAATGTCTGAAAGAATTCATTAAACAAGGCTCACAGATAAAACACACATATGACACAGTTCTTTATAAAAAGAGGCTTTTAGAGGGCAAATGCTGAGAAGCCTCATGAGATTACTAAAAATTCCAAAGGGAAGTGCTTGGAAGCCTGTTTCTTGGGACACAGAAAACCAGTCCGGAAAAATGTCATGGAGACAAGACTCTGGGGATGGATCAAGCCCTCCCCCAGGTCCTGGTTATGGATCAAAATGGTTTTTCCATCCTATTTTCTTCCATCAAATATAGCTCCCCCAGATCCAGTGCAAGGGGTGCCAAGGAGCAGGAGGAGAGGTGAAGTTCTACCTGCACTCAATTCCAGTTGTTTCACCAGTTCCTCACAGTCCACTTGCAAGCCAAGGTGACACAAATGAGTTAATTTCCATGGCACACTGAGGCTAATTGGAAACAGTTCTCAGACCCTGTAAAGCATTAAGCTGGGCTGCAAGTGATAATTGCTCACCTGCTGCATGGGCCTATAAGAGGCAGTGCATTAACTGGCACATGGGGTTTTATCACTTCCCTGGGACAGTGGGGAATGGAGCCCTCCCAGCACCCATTGCACTGAAAGCAAGATACTGGATTAGGCCTGGGCTTTATGGGAACTCAGGCAGGGAGAGCTGGTAATAAAGGGCCAGATTCCAGCTCTCATTATGTGCTCTCTTTTTAACTCTACCATGGCTTTGATTTCTTCTTCTTTTCTTCATAGCTTGCTTTCTTCTTGCAGAGAGTTTTAGTACTGTGTTGCAAAATAGAAGTACAGATATTTGGGGGTATAAGGAGCCTAAACATTATTCAAGGGTTTAGACCTCTCTATTGCAGGGATTTGACTGACAAAGTGTTAGAGTCTGAGACTCTTTATTATAAATTCAAGCAGCTCTTATTTTATAGCTAATCATAATTATCCTCTAAGTGGGAAGAGAGCTACTCATTATTAAAGTCTGAAATGGCAGCTTGTCTCAGCAGAGAAATATTAGAAATGTCAGAGAAATGAAGCAGGAATTCACCAGGGGCTGAAAATTATAGACTAGAATAAAATTATTACAGTTATCCATCAGGGGGATCCTCGTACCAGGATCATCAATTCGCAGTGTTCAGCAGCAGCTGCAAATCCAATAAGAAGCATTGGGGACTGGTGTGCTGTAAGATGCACATACCCTGACATGAGGCTTAACTTTTTTAGAGTAACTACCAAGAGACCCTCAGTACTTGGTACTGCTTGAGACCCTGGGAATGCCTGTCAGGAACTGGGATCTGAGACCAAGTTTCCCAGATATGTTTTTGGGTGACTATAATATGATAGTACTGATTTTAGCTTTTACTGAACAGGTAAATGGGTGGCTTAGGTGTGGGGTAGACTTATCATGGCCTAATGGCATCAGCTTAATTGAGACTTCTGAGTGCATTCTGAAGAAGAATTCGTCTCAATAGCCTCAGAAATAAAGTTAACTGGTGAGGCTTTTCAAAATGACTGAGTATCTACACCCTCAAATTAATGAAAATGGTGCAAGGGAAAGAATTTAAATGTCTACAGGTAATTAACTCCATCAAAAGTGCCAGGAAACAGTGCTCTTTTTCCATGAGGTTCTTACCACTTCTATTTCTGATCCTGGTATTGAAACATAAAGACAAAAATAGGCTCTCTTCCAGCCTTTTCCACTGGTGCCTTGACCCTCTGGAGCTGAGCCAAAATCCAGAAGCTCAGAGGCCAGCAGAAATGTAGCCATGAGTATGTGCCAGAGGCTTGAGACTCTTATGAGATTAGTGTGAGCATGAGGAAAGGGGAAAGAGCCCGAGCTGTTCTGTTAAGTTAAAATGGAGCATCCTTTTCCCTGGCTCTGTCATATCCTGGGAGTTTCTTCATCAATAGTATGTTCCCATAAGGGAGTCCTGGCAGGAATGTGGTTCTTGGAAAAACCCAGATGCCAATTTCTTGGTGGGAGCTAAGAATGTCCTCTTATCTGGGAAAACCAATACAAAGTGTTTCCTTCTAATGAGGATTTTTAAGCATTTCCTAGTTAAAGCATTGCTGTAGAGAGAAACAGGAGTGTCCTGTGATTGTTCACAAGTAAGAAACATTTTATAGCCCATGAACTTCTCAGGAATGACACATTTTTCAGGTGGTCTGACTGTCAGATGCCTGATTTTGATGGATGATGCTAAGCATGGACATAATCACCATCTTGGTCTCAGAACCAGCCAGTAGGATATGTTAAGATTTTCCAAATGTTTCTCCAACAATAAAAGGAAATGTAAAGTTAATCAAATTGTCATGAGAGATCAGAGCCCAGCAAGAAAGGACTAAGACTGACATTTGAAGTAGAAGCACTCTTAAAACAGACGACTGCTTGCTGATCCTGTCCATGCTTGTGTTTAATTTAAACAAGTTAACAATGAATGGAGTTTGCAGAGGCGGGGCAGGGGTGCTGTCGAGCTCGATGTATGTACCAGCCATTTAAAGAAAGCAGAGAAGTGGGAAATCTCTAGCTGTGTGTGAATATCATGCCTCAGCAGAGAGGTTCTGCAAGCATCTCTGTTGGCAGGTTTGGGGCAGGAGGCCTTTCTGCTCCCAGCTCTACCTATGGCTGCTTGCTGCCCAGACAGCTGGACAAAGTTAATCCCTGAGGCTTTTAGATTGATTTACTGCATCGTGCTCAGAAAAATTTATTCCAGCACCTAAACCACAACAAGATAATTTCAGAAAAATGAGTAAGGTGAGCTCTCCTCATTTCCCAGCTTTCCAGTAGTCAGCCTCTGGTAGTCCATACATGCATGTGCATGGCTTGAGTGGCCATTTCTCTCTGCAGTTCTTTCCCACTGTAAATCTACTGGACATAAAGATCAAGGTTGCTCTTTGGAGAAGATACTGAACAATGAAGTGGAACATCATGGCCTTGCCTGCTCTCAGTGGTAGACATGACACCTTGTCAGGTATCTTTCCCACTGAGCTGCATTGTTATGTGTCAATGCACTTTTTCCACACGGTGGTGTTGCTAGGATAGTTGGAGGGAAGTAGCCTTGTGTGTGGCAAAGCCTGAAAGGCAGTTTTCCTCTCTTTGGGATACTCAGCCCCACACACTGCTCCCTTACCCCCACAACCATTTTGTCCAGAGAAGGTACTTTTTATCTTGAAATCCAAGTGTTCATTTCCTACAAAAACCTTTCAACCACCATCAGGTGGCAATGAATTCAGCAGTGCTGCCCTCCAGGCACCAGCCGGACTAGGGGCCTGCACATGAGAAGCTGCTCTGTTACCCATTACTCATCCCCCAAGCCAGCCTGCATTTCGCTTTGCTCTGGATAAATACACTCAGGAGGCAGAAGCGCTCCTTCTGTTCCCCTACGCCTTTCATTAGACCGCACCTTGCGGGTGCTGGCTGTGCTGCAGGGCAGCGGGGAGGTCAGGATGGGCAGCCAGGGTGGCCAGCAGTTCAGGGCAGCCCATGGGCCAAACAGATGAGGTGCTCGGCGTGCCGCTCCCCTGTGTGCCCTGCAGCTGCTCCCCGGCCACAAAGCCCTGTCTCTGTGGCACGCTGTGTGACCCCTGCCCGCCCGCCTCTGTGCTCTTATTCTTCTCTGCAGTTCCTCCCTTTATCAGATTAACTTTAATTAGTGAAATCAGAATCACATGGAGTGGGGAGGAAACACTCCAAACACGGCAGATTTCTTTCCAGCCAAGGAAAAATCAAGGTGCGTGCAGGCTCTCGGAAGGACTTGGATGAGGTTATGTCCAGAAAACGAACTGTGGGTGTGAAAGTGCTGAGGGGGCTGTGAGTGTGGGACAGGACAAGGAAAAGCCAGTTTGCCTTTTGTGAGATGTGTGTATGAAGGAATTGCACCTACACATAAAGTGTGTAGAGCTACAAGCATGAGCCCCCTAACACGGATATGAAGGAGACAGGAAACATAACATGTGGCCTCTGGTTGCTTCAGTGATGGATGTTTTTGAATGTATAATTTTGGGAATTTCTCTGACTAAAGAAATTCTCTCTAAAGTGTTGTTGGCCAAGCTCTGCTTCTGCATGAAGTCTCTGTCTATGACACCTTCATTACCACTCCACATCAAATCAGTCTGGTTTCTGAGCCCAGCTCTACCTGTGCTTTTCCCTGGACTAAATGGCTGCCCCAGAATGAATAGCAAAGGGCCTCTGGTTAAAAAAGGCTGTACCATGTCTTTGCTGTCACTAAAGGTGGGCACATCATCCAGGGAATCCACATTCCCAAATGCTGACACCCTTTTCCTGGGCACTGGAGCAGGGTGCTCAGGAAAAGGCTCTCAGCACTTGGCAATGTGGCTTCCCTGGATCCACTGCTGCAGCCACAGTGGCTTCCAGAAAGTGCCATGAGGTGCTCAGCACATGAGATCTCATCCAAAAAAACTTTTGGGAGAGTTGCCAGGACCAGGCCTGCCAGCTGCCCTGCTCCCTTCCCTGGTTAGGAGTCCTGAGTGGGACCCAGCCAATGAGAGCATATTAGGATAAGGGGGAGCAAAAGAGATGCAAAGCAGCATTTCACAGTAAAGATCAGAAGGAGTGTGGGAGTGAAGTCTCCCTGAGCCTGTTCAAGCCATGTAGCATCTCCTGAGAGGAACTGAACTGGACAGAAACACCTTCCATTGATAATGTACAGTGGCAATCAAAGACAGTGAAAATATTAGACTTTCTGAATCTTTTTCAGTTCATTCTCTTGCCTCTGCACAGATATATAATGTTTCATCTGCCTACCATTCAGACAATGGCACCATGGTTCAGCTAATACACTGTAAAAAAAAAAAAAGAGTGGCTTAATCTCTTCCTCCTTCTCACTGTTTTCTCAGTCAGTTTTGCTGATTGTTTGTTCCTCTTTGCAGTTCTGCAGCACAAACTGCTGCACACTCCCCCACATGAAGCTTCTGCCTGCGGCCACTCCTCCACCAGGCAGCATTCTCCCCACCTCAGGCACTCATCTGCTAGGATGCAGCCACAGGACAGAGCAGGAAGGGAAAAACCAAATGAAAAGATCAGTAGCTTTGAAGGAAGCTGGCTTTGGTGGTGTGGGCAAGACAGTAAGGGTGAAGAAAATCAGACCCTGATTCAAAATCCAGTAAATGAAGTGAGTAGATATTGACAGCATCTGTTCTTCACAATAATAAAAGATGAACACAACATTTAAAACAATTTGTGAAACCTCTAGTGGCTCTGGCTGCTGTACCCAACACTCTCCTGGACTGATGGAGGATGAGCATCAGGCATACAAACTCTCCCTGCTTGTTACATTCCCTCTCTCTCCCCAGCTTCTGTAAGTGCAAAAGACAGTGTCCATAATGTGAAACAAGCTTTGCTGCTGATGAATGCTGCTCTTGGCCGCATAGCACCACCAAAACCCTCCCAGGCAGAGTCCCAGGGCTCACACACCAGCCAAGCTGTCTGGCTGCCCCAAACCCACAGCACACCTGGGGAGGTCCCCAGGCCTTGAGCTGCAGGCAGGGAGAGTGAGTGAGCACATACTGCCTCAGCTGAGAGGTGGCTGAGGGCACATGCTGGATCAGGAGGGCTCAGGTGATGTACAGTAACACCATCAGGCATCTGAGCCCTTCACATGGGTTCCCCACCACATAAGACCATGACCCTTTTTATGCTCACTTTTATTAAGGTGATTCGTGGGCCTCTCACAGGTGCATCTCATATGGGAGTGAAGCAAACTGCCTCTGGCTTCTCCTAGAAATCAGTTCCAGATGTGCTGGAGTAGAGGTCTTCAGAGAAAATACATGTTTCAGGTATGGCCCACTCTATGAAAGCTCAGAATACTTCCTACACTGGTGAATTAAAATTTATTCATTGCATCTACTCTCCTTTCTGACCTTCCTGTTTCCCTTCGATCTCTGTGTAACATGCTAACACAAACAGTTGTAGTTTTTTCTTACCAGCCTTGTTCATATAAGGTTCAAAATTTCATTTGTTGCTGACAGCAGCTTCCCTCAGTGTCTCTGTCCATGTGCTTTGGGGGCTTTCTTTCCATCCCTGCTGAGACACACCCTTCACACCCTTGTCCTGCCATATTTTCCTGATGACTGAAATGGTCCTTCACTTCTTGTGGAAATAAAATTATTCTCTTGCTCCATTCATATCTCTCCTTGAGACATTACTGACAATATTATCAAAAAAGCATAGATTTATTTTTGTTATCTGTGTGAATTTGATACTGGAACTTGATCATGTATCAAAAGCGATGTTCAAGGCTCCCACCACTGAGTTTTGAGCACATTTTGCCAGCTGTGTTAATGCCATGCCAAAGCTATAGGGAAAGGCTTTAAAATCCACCCCTGGCTTTGAAGCTGACACCTCAAATCTGTGGGTTTCTTTTCACAGTAGAAAGCCTGCCTCTCTCTTAAACTTAACTTGGCCACCCTGGGGACCTTTGCAAAGCAAGGCATGGATGCACATGGACGTCATGGTGGGAGAGCAGGGCTAAGGTGCACTCGCCCTGCTCATCCTGGTGACAAAGCAGGATGCATGCTTTGGTCTGTAGATTTTTAGTTACCACTGTTAATTGACATGAGGTCATAATTTTATCAGAAAAAGCTAAGAGATTTGTTTATTGGTGTCCCACACTGCCTTCCACATGATACCAAATATTGAATGTTCTGGTTTCTTGTAACTGGATGTCTTAACTTTTCTATTTTTCACCCTAACTACTTCCATAGTACCACTCAATGTTAATGCAAGCATCTGTAAATGTAAGGGCAAAGTGAAAGGAATGTAGCTTAATATCCAAGCAATTAGCACAAAGGTTATTGTGCTGAAGGCATTATTCATTTTTAATTATCTGAAGCTGCTGAAAAATTCCTAGGACTGCCTCCAGTAGGGTGCATGAATCAAAGCCCACACACAGAATGGCAGCATGTTGCAAAGGCAAGAGGAGAAGCAGTTGGCCCACTCTCACACACAGATTCTCAGCCCTGGCCTGGGACTTCTTGCAGCAGTAGAGAGCCAGCTGCTCACAGCTGAGACCTGTTTGTTTCTGGTGGGCATATTTCTGAGCTCACAAAAGTAAGATAACGAGGAGGAAGGAAACAGGAAACATAACTGCATGTTCAGTCACACTGGTTAATTTGGGCCATGTTTCCTCTGATTAAAAAAAAAGAAGATAATATAATAACAATAACAACCTCTGAGACAGGTTTGGGAAGTGGGTAGGAGTATGGATGGGGTTGGATTTTTCAAGTAGAAGTGCCACCCACAAGTTAAATATACTTAGTAGGCATATTTTCAGGGTGTTTAATTTAATGTGTCTATTGATTTACCACACTGTGCTGGTTTAGGGCAAATTTGTTAAAGAATCTGCAAAGGAGGTCCCCTCCAGAAAGCAAAACCCACACGGCCCCTCCCCCCAACCGGTTCGGGAAAAAATTCCTCGGAGAGAGGTGGAAAGAACCTGTTTATTTGACTGGCCCAGCACCCCCCAGCACACAAAATGAACAATACCCGATGACACCGCTCTGAGAAAGATGGCAAAATCAGAAAGTCTCTTTCGGGGGGGGTGGTTGCTCTGTTCTCAGTCCCTCCGGCGCTGGGCCAGCCGCTGCAGCCGAACCTTCGGTGTTCCCGGGTCCCAGTCCGAAGCAGGTTCGAGATGGTCACAGGAACAGGAGAGGAAAAACAGTCCAGGAAGCAATGTGGACTGTTTAGCTAGAACTAGCTAATAAGCAGAGGCAGAAAGCAGAGCAGAAGCAAGAGCAGAAAAAGAGAGCAAGCAAAAGCAGCAAGCAAAAGCAGCAAGCTGAAGCTGGAAGTGAAAAAACAGTCTTAATGTACCGCTTGTCTCTGTGTCCTTGATAAGAGAAACCCAAACAAAACTTCCACTCTTCAGTGCCCGTCTTAAAGGCACAGAACAGATGAATGGGGATATACAAGCATCATAACGTCACCCCAGGACACACACTTGAAAGAAAAATATACATTAGACATGACATCTTCCTGCAGAGAACACAATATATTCTATGTAATTCAATGAATTGTAATCAAAAGATGAATTACAAATCTACTTTCTCCTCTCAAGAGCAAGTCAAAGATGGCAATGTACTGAAATGAGGAAATAATCTCCAGGCTTTGCTTTTCTAAGTTTACTGAAATTTAGTTTTCTATTTCCTCGTGGTTTTACTCTTTCAGCCTAAGAGTGGAAAGACTGCACAGGACTGTAGTAAATTCATGAATACGGTCCATATAGCACAGCATTGTCAGGACCATTTGCTGCCCCAGCTGGTGCCAGGGCTCTGCTTGAACCCGACAAGCACAGCTCCTGGGGTGACATGGGCGGGAACAGTGGGACTGGAGGCTGCTCCAGAAGCCCCACTACCACATGTGCCATCCTCTCAGGAGTTATTATAAAGTGCAAACAGTACTGGGGTTGGGAAGCAGGTGGCAGCTCTTACTCCATTTAACAGCGGATAATGACTGGTTAGAATTTACAGTTTTTCTAAATAGAATTTTGAACAGAGTGTTGCTATTCCTAATGCTCTCTTAAACTCTACTTACAAGAAAAAACATGCATCTCAGTGCTGAATTTTAGAAAGTGTAATGTTTTTTAATGGAATAGTTTTTGAGATTCTTTTTCAGCAAAAAGAAAAATTTCTTATGGGAAAAAAAGCTGGTATTAGGATGGAGAGGGAAGAAGGCAATATTATCTTAAGCTACATATTTTAACCAGCTTTTATAAGAAAACTTGTTTTTCTGAACTCTTCAATGTGGTACATCTCTCTAGCATAGCAAGCCAAAAAATAGATAGTGGAGAGGCACTTTTACTAAGAAAGAAATAAACTTCTCTTCACCATTCACAGGAAATTGCTACTGACAATAAGCCACAGTCTGTGAACTTAAAATTCCTTGCATTTGAAATGGTTAATTTTTTTTTAATGTTTTACTTCCAGATCTGACCACCCACATGGGACAGGAAAAATGGAGAAGAGCATGTAGCTTGCACAAAAAGAGTCCTGCAAAAAAGGATCCTTTATTAGCTGTACTGATTATAAGGTATCTCTCTTATGACAATTTCCAGGATATGTTCAGCACTACAGCTTGCAGGTCAGAAGATCAGATCAATATTACAAGTTCTGAGAGCAAATCTTCAACATCACTGACTAGAACTGAAAAGTCAAAACCAAAAAATACCAAATCTAAAAGGCTATGGTTTGGTGGGGTTTTTCTTCTCCTAACACAGGAAACACAAACTGTTGAAGTTTCCTCAAAACAGGAAACACTGACTACTGAAGTTTTTAATCTAGAAAAATATTGCATTCTGGTGCCACCCTACTGATAAACTGGAGTTCCTAAATCACACTCCATTGCATTCACAAGCATCCTACACAGAAGAGATGCCATTTTCTCTTGAGAAACAAGTTGCTTTGCAGAAGTCTAGAAGGGTTGTCCTCCAACCTCTATAAAAATAGCACCATCTCTGCATTTCTAGATGAGAAAAGCAAGTCTTTGATTTGCTAATACCACTAAGCTTTAATGAAAAACAATGAAAATACATGTATCAGTGTTTAAAGAGGCCCTATAAGTAGTAACTTATTTTGAAAGACCAGTTTCTATCCAAGGCTTTGCAAATCACTATCCACTTTGGATGCCCCTCATTCTGCAGTTCCTGACTTGTGCCCCTCTAGCAGGGGGTTGACATCTCATATCTAAAGTGGTCTAGACATTTTAAAAGCAGACCAAATAATAAAGCAGGGATGAGAAGAATCTCATACCCTTCTACTAATTCTACAGTCTTCATCAAAGACATCTTTTCAGTAAAACTTAAGCTATGATAATTTCTCCTGTTTCCCTCATATCATCTGAGCTTTTTTTACTGAAAACTTATTATCAAGCTTGTGGATATTCCCATCCCACAAGGGATGAGGTGTCTGAGCTGCTGCTGTCTGGAGCTGCCCCAGCCCTACACACATGCAGCACTGAGGGCATGTTTACAGCACAGACCTTGAAAGCAGTCCAACCTTGTTTAGAAGGTCATGTCCTTGGATTTATTACCCTCATCTTTCAAGGAGAGCACACCATCAGTGTTCCCAGACCACTTCTGTTCCAAAGGGAACCTCAGTGTGGGTCCTCTGGTGTGCTCCACTGAGTTGCAGGGACAAGTGGCTCAATCTGCCTGAGCAACACCTGAGCTACGCTTTGTTCAAGCCTGCACCACTGGGGCCCGCAGACCTTGCCTGCAGGCACCGCTTTAGCAACAGCACAGCCCACCTGCTCTGCTGATACGGGGCAAGCAGGTGTGTTCCCGTGTTGGGGCTGAGGTTCATTTCCCCTCTTACTCTACAGGCTGCCAACCAACCATCAGCCACGCCAACGTGCAAATTGCCAGCACCAGGGGTTCATCACTTAGCTTATCTTTTGTCCCCCTGCTCTCAGACATGTCAGTCCAGCCGGGACTGTGTCACACTCAGCACTGCGTTACATCTCTGCAGAGGAACCCCGAGTCCCTTTCCTTTCTGAGAGGGATAGGCTTGAAGGAATAAAATTGCCATGGCTTTTTGGGCAAGGTTGCTTGATAAAGGGTGTCAGCTCTGCAGCGCCTGTGCGTTGTTCTGCCAAAAATGTGAGGTTACCACCTTCAGAGGAAAAGCTTCCATTTGTGGTGGCAAGGTATCCTCATAGCAACCTGAGAGGCAGAGCAGAAGTTCCCCACACCACTGACTCCTGGTGATGCTTCTACACATAGAAATGGAAGAATCTGGGAGTGAGTGTATCTGGTAAATATTAGTGTTTTCTCTCTTTTCCTCGCTTTCAAGCTGATCAATCAAAACAAGGCTCTCAAGAACAAGAGATCCCACCACAAAGGAGAAAATAGAAGATCAGAAGTCCAAGCCTCTTCTTTTTTCCAGCAACACCTTTCATGGGTCTTCATGTGTAACTAAGAAGTAGCTGTACTGTAAAAGTAAACTCCTGTGGAAAATGAATGGTAGGAACATTTTTCCTCTGAAAAGGAAAAATTAGGTAGTGAGGGAGTTCTTGTGCCTGGTTTGTATCACAAAAAAAACCAAAAACCAAAAAACAGAAAGAGAGGAGCCAGTGACAGCTCCACTCCTCTGGCATGGGTAAAAGGAGTCTAGTTTGAGATGTGATCTTGTGTAGCCTCCAAACCTGAGAAGTTCTTGTTAAGCTCTTGGAGATGATCCACTGCAGAGCAGTAGGAAATCCTGCCTTAGAACCCAGAAAATTTGAGGTTGAAAGTTTTGTCTTTTGCCTGTGTCTAATAAGATGAGCAATACTGGTTTCTAGGCTTTGCAATATGCCAAGCACATTCTCTTTCCTTTGTTATATCCCAGGGAAATGCAAAGGCCATGCGTGAAATTAGGAATATTCCTCTCAGGTAATGAGGAGACTGTTTGGATGCACGAGTGATACCCCTGGTATAAGAACAAGAGAAACTAAAAAGAAATCTAATTTTTTTCTGGAATGGGCAAACAATTCATGTTATTCTAATTGAATTATTGCACTAAAGGACAACTTGAATCAAAGCCTAAGTACAAATGATTCTTGTTTTTCTCTCCACAAATACCATTGCTGGTTTTAAATATTATGTCCCATTTGCACTGTTACATTTGTAGGACTCTGCTATTCGATGTTGTTATTCTCCTCAATCCCTGCCAGAAGTTTTGGGTTTCAGATTCAGTGGAGCCCATCTGAATATCTGTAGTTCCTCATTGCTGCTCAGAGCTGGCCTGATTTCACCATGTCTGGCCCTGCCTGAGACTCAGCCGTAAGAGCTGGCAAGCTAAGAAATCAGGACAAGGAAAACTTGAAGCTGCACCAGGGCAAATAGTTGCAGTCATTGTGAATTTAAAGTGAAGAAAAAGAATGGAAATAATGTCCTAGCAACATCTGAGTTATGAAGTCCATGTTACCAAACAAGAAATCATGGTACAATCATGCATTGTCCCACAGTCCCATGGTCCATGGGACATAAGTCAAGACCTAAGATCTACTGTCTCTCTTTATCATTTGTATCCCAGCATGTTCTACTGAGAATTAAACCAGAAAAGTCCTGTGTCTGCTGTTAGACAAGCAGGTCATGCAAGGCAAGTATGGCTCCCTCTGGACCAACTTAGGACTCTCACTGCCCCAGCTGTAGTAAGCAACAATGGAGAGAGATAGTAATACCCCTCCACCTCTGGAGTTCCAATTGCAATTTTTTAATCCAAGTTCTCAGTGTTGGTAAGGATTGAAACTTGGATTAAAAATTTAAAAATCACTCCTCACACTCAAAATTAAATGTTAGCTATTATTCAGTGGAAACTTGCTCAGTGGCATGGCTTCTTCAGCTCTTTTATGGGCAGATGGTCTGTATCAGAAATATAATTTACCCAGTTTCAATGACCATTAAAACAGTCCTTTGGGGGGCAGACGATATCTGATATCAGACAGTGCACCGAACTTCATGCAGAGCAAAGACAAATCCACAGCGGTGCTGCAGGAGGGACTGCCCAAGGCAGAGAAGCTGCCTGTTCAATATGCTCAGGGACACATTTTTTCTTTCTCTATTCTTAAGCTTGCTGCAGACTGAGCTGCCTAAGTACTGTGAGGCACCTGGACATGGCAATAACCAAGGAGTGATAACACAAGAATGTCTTTGAGCATCAGGTTCCTGTGAGTGACTGCAACTCATCTTTTGTCCATCTGCCATTCCCATCCATGAATGCAGGGGAAAATGCCACCTCCCCAAATCTCTGCTAAACGGTTCGTGTCAGGAGCACAAATTTATCTTCCACAAATATTTGGTCTGCTGTGTTTAACAAGGCCTTAATCTTTATCACCAGTGGCAAAATCTGCTTGGGATTCATATTATCTGAAAATCACTTCATCTTGCTTCACCTTCATTTTGCAGTTCATCTTGATGTAGCCTGTAATGTGATGAGGGTATTGGGTACCTTTTCCTTTCCAGAGCCTGCAGACTGCAATGCCATACTTCTTCCACTGCCACATGTGCAGTGGAGTCCTGCTCTGCAAGTCTGTCTTTCACCACCGCCTATACCTCATTTTGCTCTGTGCCTGTGGTTCCTTTCACACAAAAGAAGCCTTTTGCTCCATATGACATCTGGTTTGAGTAGGCTGACAGCAGGCAAGTTTGTGAATGTGTGTTTAGGTAGGTGCACATCACAGAAACACGTCTGAATAGCCACTGCAGGTAAGGTGCCGTTTAACACGACATGTTTTGCCCACTCATGAGTTCACCACCCCTTGTCGGCCCCACTCAGCACGGGGCTGTTCCTCCTTTCCCATCTGCCACAACCTCTCCTGTGTGTTTTCCATCTGCCCCAAATACTCTGTGCTGCAGAGAGCATGCAAGAGTCAGACTCCATATGAGGTGACAGCACAGAGGGGCAGACTCTGCGACTTTCACCCTGTCTAGCCCAATCTTGTTCATGCAATCAAGAGTTACTCACTCTCCTGCAGCCTGAAATGGCTTGGGGCAGCACTGGCAGCATTTCCATCCCCAGCAGCCCCTCACGTCCACCTATCCTGCTTGCCCCAGCATGCACACCAGTGCAGGGCAGCATTCCTCCAGCCCCATGCAGAGCAAGAGCTGATAAAAGCCCTCTCCCCACTGCTGGCTGCCCAGTCCCAGGGCTGGGGAACTCCGGGGATCCACAAGTGTTCGGCACCTGCTGCCTACCCCAGCTCCCAGCCGCTGCCTGGCCAGCCCTGCTCTCCCTCTTGGCTGCGGGAAGCAGCCGCTGAAAGGCGATCTGCCTGACCTGATGTGAAAGGGATTTCGCTGGTGTTAGGACACTTGATGACAGGGGGAGGGAGGATTGAAATGAACTCCTTCCATCTTTCTGATGCAAAATGAGTGCAGACACATTGCTTTAATATCTCCTTTGTAATTCATTTCCTCCAGCAAAGACTGAAGACTTGATGCTTTATGTGTCTCTGGGTTTATGCCAGCAAACTACTTGCAAACTGACCCATCTGGAATAGAAGAGGGTCATTAGTAGTTCTGATCCAGCTCTTTGTATCCTCTCCAAGATGAGCATTAGCCCTGTATGAGCATTGAGAGCTAACCTGCACCTTTAAGAGGTGATTTAACCGGTTTATACAACAGCCTCTACCTTTCCTCATCAATAAGACCTTGTCTTTCTCAGACTGTCCTGATGCCTTGTCTGCCACCAGTGAGGAGCCACAATCGAGTCTGTGGGTAGAATGGTTTCAGTATAACCCTACAGTAACAAACCTCAGCTGCTGCTCCCAGTAGGCAACATCAATGCCTGTAGTTGCAGGTTCACCCAAGGTCTCTGCATGGAGGATCTAAACTGCTTGGGCTGGAAGAAGGGTCAATGATACTTGAAAAGGGCCAACCACCTCTCACCTCCAGAAGGAAACCCAAAGACCTAGGCTCAGAGATTGCCAGGTCTTATTTGCAGAGCGTCCTTCCCAGACATTTTATGAGACTGGGATCACACCCAAACCTGAAAAATCCTTGGGGCCAGCATATATCTTAAAGGGAATGAGTAACAAGTCACAACACTGTCTAAGGGATTACCCACAGAGCAAAGAACCTGCTTGCAGCTTGCGCCTTGTTGCCAGAGCTCTCCCTGATGGAAGAATTCCTTCCTGTTATGAGCACAAGGAACAGGAGACAAGGCCACTGCATCTCTCTTGCTCTTGATGTTGCCACTGAGCATTACAGATGGGTGATCAAAGTATGCCAAGTCTTCTCCCAAACTTTGTTACTGTTATGTCTCTCAGTCAGGCATTTTGCCTGTTTAATGCAAATTATGTTTGGGGTTTATTTGTGTTCAGGAGCTTGGAGGCCTTTGGGCAAGGTCCTCCTGTAGATGAAAGTCTGTTATTAGTGTTTGTTATATCGAATAACACCTGTAAGCATTATGTAATGTCAGCACATTTGTCCCTGCAGGGAAAGGAGCCTTGGTTGTTCCATCCCAGAGCCAGTGCCATCTGGTTTGGTACACATCAGCGCACAAAGTACAAAGACTGCACGTTTTCTATTAGAAGGCTTACTGACACTAGGTTCCCTTTATGAGTCAGTCTTGGTAAATTGAATTTATTTGGAAATATACATGGCCTCTGAATCAGCTCAAACTGTCTTTTAACTTTATCTGTCTGTGCTATGTATCTTGATGGAAATGTTTAACACATTGAATGTGGAGTGCTTTCTCCAAGTCCTGCTGAAATTGGAGATCCAAATGTTTGTTCATCAGTGCAGACACACGATGCCCAGGGCTGGCAGCTAGCCTTTCCTAAAGAAGCTACTTCTGAAATAAAACGTGGACTAAGAAAGGAATGCTTTGGACCAGATAATCTCTCCAGTTGTCAAAGAGCACTGAAAACCTTTGCAAGGTAATATTGCCAAATATCACAAGCTCCGTGTGTTTCTCAAATTTTCTTATGGCATTTCAATCTTTTTTTCTTTCTTTTTTTTCTTTCTTTTTTGGTTTTTTTTTGAGAGGATGGGTAGAAAGGGCAGTCTTGACTTGAAGACACTATTTTTAAGCCAGTTATGAAGACTGCACACAGCTCTTTAGTATCACTGTTCTGAATTTCAGTATTCAGCTCTGTCCCCCACCAGGTGGATGAGCATCATTACCTTTATTTTACCAACACCTTGTCAGATCATCACAAAGCCTGATAAGACATGGTGAAGCCCAGAACACAGCACTGAAGTTCTCATTTTCAAACCTGCTTGTGAATTACAAGACTAAGAAATGGCCTTATAATTAGTGCACCCACTACACCCTTTGTACAGCACAGAAATTGCTTCGAAATCATGTGACTGGGTGGATTTTTCTATTTTTCTCTTGGCAATATGAACATTTATTTAACATTGTGTTGCAGTGAGAAATGGCTGTTTTCTTGTACCTGTCAAGTTCTTACTCAAGCTCAGGAGTTTTTAATTTTTCTCCTATATCCATGGGTGGAATCATAAGCTGTTCTGCCAGACATGAATGCTGCCTTCTAATCCTATCCTTATGCAAGGTTGTTGCAGAACAAATGGAAGCTGCCATTCTTGGCAGATCTAAAAACAAAGCAGGCTTCTATTCACATGAAAAATGTCTTTGTCAATAACTTTTCTTCATAACTACTGTGACTCTTCCCTTTAAGGCATAAAAACCAAGTTCAGCCACAGTAGAAGACTGCTGAAATCAATTCCTGTCAATGAATTCACACCTTTTTGCAAAACTGGTGACACAGTTTCTCTTTATCGACTCAGTGATTATAAAAAAGGCAAATTTTCTGACAACCCATCAGTCCTAAGAGGGTGGGCAACACGACCCACTTGCAGCTATTTCCTGAGAAACAGCAAGGACTTCCCTTCGCTCACCATACAGACACCTTCAGTGATTTGTTGAGACACCGTAACAGTCAAGTTATTGGAAGTTAACATGCCTTCCCTTGGGCATGTAATTGGATAAAAAGTGCAGAGTTAGTAGTCCTAAATGAGCTGATGAACCTAGTTATCTATGGTCTAACACATCACAGAATGTCCAATTAAATCTGTCCCAAAACATCTGATTTCTCAATCAAAGTGCTATTCTGGTACATGTTATTAAAGCATCTCACTGTTTAAATGTCAGCATTGTTACACAATTACCTCTGTTGTAATTTTAAAATTTATTCCAGTGAAGATTTTTCTTGTAATGGACGTAGAAGTTAAGGATACAAAGGGCTTTTTGTTCCTTGGCTCAGATGAGGTACTGCAATCTGTAGGCTCTCAGTTCTAACCCTGCAAAAGTAGCCTGTTGGTCTGTGCAAGGAGATGCTTGGAGCACTGGTAGCCTCATTTCCAGCCACATCACAGAAATCAGAGATTTTGATCAAAAAACTTAAATCTTGTCCTGTATTCTGATTTATCCACCAGGTGGATGGAATAGATGACCTTTTGAAAATTAATCTTTAGGAAGAAGAGTTGTAAAGTGTACCTTGCTGCCCAGGATGATCATTCCCATGGACTAACATACGGCCTCCAGTTTCATTAATGGTGAAGCACATGCCACAGTGAATGGACGCAAGGGAAGAGGACAAGTGCTCCACAGAGTGGTACACATTGTGTGAGACACATGTTCAAAAGCACTGCCCCTGTGGATTCCTCTCCACCATCCGCAGGAGCCGCAGATCAAGTACAGCGATACACCCAAACAGGACATGCTGCAAACAATACAGTCTCACTCTAGCTTGTATCAAACTAAATTCTGAAAAACTAAGGCACATTTTGTTTCCAGGAGAAGCTACCTCCTAGAAGACAGAAGATAGCCAAAACTCTAGGTAGATCTGCATTGTGGAAGAGCCCATGGCCTTGGATGTCATGCAGAGTGATAATAACACCTCTGAAATGTTCCTCAGAAGATGGTTTCCTTCTCTTCTGATCTCCATTATGGCAGTCCTTGGGACCCCAGTCAAAGCTGTATTTGTGAAGCAGGCACTCTCCCTGCACTAAGCACATTTTTAAAACAAGCTTGAAGAGAACAGCTCAGTGGGAAAAGGGAAAGGGAACACTATGTATCCTATTCTACTCAATTACAACCAGGGGAAAGCAGAGGGAAAGACAAGCTTAAGAAGTCATCTAGCCTGTCCCGCTGCCTGAAGGCAGTGGGTACCATCTCTTAATTTGATACCCAATGAACAGAAATTAAAGGGTTGAAGGACTGGGGTTTTTTTCCACCAGGACTTACCAAAAAAACATTCGTTTTCACTTCATGGGTTTAAAGCTGGTTTAGGACTCTTCACTGCAACTGGTTGATGCATTTTGTTTATCAAAATCACCAGTCATTTTCATTTAAAAATAATGGCATATCAAAAAACAATTTTTGCTCTTCAAAAGACAAAAAGATCAATCTTCATTCACTTTTCTAAAAAGTTTTAAATCAATACAGTGAAAAATAGCGGCTCTGCCTTTTTCTGCGTATTAGATTTAAGTAAGCCCTTTCCTGTTTCTATTTACAATTGCCTTTAGCTTGATTATTTTGAAAGAATTTTGTTTTTCTTTAATAAAATTATCTCTTGCTATTTTACCCTTGTACAGTGGTATTTTTCTATATAGCTCATTTGTGTATTTTATGCACCTGAATTTCTTTGCATTTTCATGTCTTTCCCTTCTATTTGCATTTAATCTAGCTTAAAGTTTCTGCTCTCTTTAATTCCTTAACTCGTGCCATTTTATTGCCATGATTAAGTAGCTGTCCCTAGGCGGCAGCAATGAAAATGCAAGCTTTCCCATCACATTCACTTATCTGGTACTTGCTGGAGTTAAGATTAATTATAGTTGTCAGCGCATAACTAAAATCACAAATGTCAATTTCCTCTTTTCACGTTTTTCGCTGTCAGAATAAATTGCATAATCATCACTTAATACCGAGCTCTTGTTTCCCTAATAATCCCTAATAATATGCTGCAGCCAAACGTTTACCAAGGGGAGCCCAAGGAAAACACACGAAACCTGAGAGGGTAAATACAACGTGGGAAAGCACAAGCGCGATAAGGCTGGTGCCACAGCTGGAGAGAAACCTTCACAGCGACTCCAGACCTTAACCTGCTGCCAGGGCTTCCACGGGCCACAGCATTGGGCTTTGCTCCGGTGGGCATGATTGCCTAGAGAATGGACACCCTGGGAGACCCCTGTGGTACATCTCTTCTGGAAAAATGGCAAGCAGTCAATCAGAACTTTTCACAGTTTGTTGCCAGGGAGGAGTTCTGCAGGTCCAGGGAGAGATCCAGGCTGGAAATGCCTGACAGCAGCCCACATCTTCAACACGAGCAGTTTGTGAGAGCCCTCCACTGAATACTTGCTTTCACCACCGACCAAACATCTCACTGTGCCTGCCACCAGATTTGGGCTCCTGCAGGGTTGTGGGTCGTGTCACTTTGGATTTGACAAAATTAGAACGTATCTGTTAGAACATATCTGTAACAGGCTGCCCTGTCAACATGTCCTGTTCATGTGACTCATGTTCTTGATACACAAACTCACCTTCTGAGCATGTAGCTAGATCATGGCCCAACGATGTAAATGGAGAAGCTTATTTCCAAGACAGGATCCCAGAAATTATATCAACACACAATTCACTTTGTTGTCCTAAACTCCTGCTGGATCCCATCCAGCATGCTGATGTCAACCGTGAGAATCACATACTAGCTGTCCCCACAATCTACCTTTGTGCTGGTTTTTAGACCCCTACTTCTCTGTGTTTTCTGTCTTAGTGAAGTTAGTCAAAATTTGTGTTCCCATGGCCTTTAACAGAGGGGAACTGGGGAAGAAATTGCCCCTTGTATCTTTACTCCATGTCCTGCTCAAATGTCAACTGCCCCTCAGAAGATTTCCTCTCTTTCCTCCAACCTTCCAGGAAGGTCTCTCAGAAAAGTCATCTACAGTTGTGGGTACCTGCAGCTGGATGATGTTTTTAACAGCTTTTGACAAACTGAAACACAGTCTTTTCTTTTTATCTTCCTTTCAGAAAACAAAACAAAAGAACAAAACTTCAGAGATTTACCATTAAAAGAAATAAAAACATATATATAAAAGAGAAAATTCAGAATCTCTTTCATGAAAATTCTGTATTTTAACTTCCAGCTCTTAAGCTGGAGAGTATATTCAAATCTTGACTCATATTTGTCATTCCTTTCATTCTCCTAATGCTTTCTAAGTGAATTTCCCATTTAAAAAAATAATTCTAGCATCAAATTCATTCAGAGTTCAGCACTACAAAGTGAGAGAAATATATGACTTCTGACCTGGTATATCAATAGTGGCTTGTGTGCAAACCAGAATGAAAATACCACTGTAGTCAAGGCCTTTTGGCAAAGTTACTGTTTCCTTTCCAGTTCCTTGGTTTAGGTGGATTTTTAAGATCAATTGCCATTACTCTTCTTTTTTTTTGGGTTGGGTTTTTTGGGTATTTTATTGTTGTCTGCTGTCTTCAGAAGCTTAATTTCTGGAACTCTATGAAGAAATTTATAGATGTGCTTGAAACCCTAGTTGTTTGAAAAATTTGACCTATAAAAGGACTTGTCTCAGCCTCTGACATTTGGGAAGATCTTTCACGTCCAAAACACAGGAAACCTCAAAACTCACTGTCCTCAGAAGAACCTGCTGTCCAGAGCAGATAAGCAGGGTGAAGAATCAGAGCAGAGGAGCTGGTGGGGGATTTGCAGAAGGGAATGGGATGTTCTGGAGGCACTGCAGCAACGAGAATGTCTGGGTCTGGCCCATGCCCCTCACCCGGCAGCAGCAAGGCATCCTGCAGCCCTTCAGCCTGCAGGGTGACCACCCTGAAAACGTGTGGCTAAAATGCTACACATTACATTGTGAGTGTATTTATTACAGAATAAGTACAGAATTCTGTAATAATTTACAGTATTACAGAAGTAAACCCACACCTTGTAAAATCAGATACTTAAGACTCTTGAAAGCAGTTCACTGTCAGCCTTGGCTCCTGTGGGTGTGGCAGCTCTTCTTCAGAGCCACAGAGCAAGGGAGCCCTTAGCAGAGGTACTGGGTGCCAGATGCCTGGTTTTCTTTCTGATTTGGCCGCTTTGGCCTTGTCCCAGACTCTTGTGAAGTGCTCTGGAAAGCTGGTATGTGAAAGGAGAGAGGGAGAAGAGCTAGGATGATGTTTCACAGTGCATGTGCTAACTTCAACTGCCAGCTTTCACTGCTTTCCCACAGACAGCACTCTTCCCAAACCCTTCGTCTCCCCAGCCTCCTAATCCTCCAGCTCTCTCTGAGGGCTGTGGTGTAGCCGAGGCACCAGCAGTGGCGAGAGTGGGGAGCCAAGAATTTCCATCCCACCTTCCAACAAGTAGAGCTGCTCCCCTCCTGGCCCCCCATCTGCCCCACAGCCCATCAAACATACCCTTGTGATTAATGGAAACAGTCAGAGATAAATAGCTGACTGACTGCAGCGCTGGAGGAGCAGAGAATGGAATTATTTGAATAGAGGCAGCATATCAAACAGTGTAACAACTTGGCTCGATGTACTTCCTATGGCTTCTTTTTTTCATAGAAAGTTGTATGCATGCTTTTGGGCACATGCCTACTGGCTGTAGTGCCAGGATAGAGAGGGAACACAGAAAGGATGAGCTTTCTCCTCTGCATTGTGTCAGAAGTAACAAGCTGCCAAGATGAAAAGGGGCCTCATGAGATCCTGCTGCTCTTTTCTGGGGCTTGACTGGGGCTCAGAAGCAGCAAAAGCCCAATGTTACTTTACCCTTTCAAAATGCAAAGTGTGTTTGGGACAAGAGAGGTACCAGTAAAGGGAGCAAGCAGCAGAAAGTGGGTTATTTTTACTCTCCTAACGAACTACTTCTCCAGGCAGGCTTGTCTAAGGGAATCACAACTCCCTGAAGACAAACCTCCCTCATTCTCTTACTTGGGTCACATACTTGAACAATATAATTCATAGTTTGGTTTATTTTATTTTTTTAAAAAGCTTTTCTTTTTTAATGCTGTCAATCCAAAGCCTTCCATAACAATGGAATCTGTCAATAGCCTCCAGATCTTCTCACACTTCCCACCAAAAGCTCTTTAAACATTTGTAATATTCAAAATTGTGATAATTAGTGTTTTGCCCCTTCTCGGGTGATGTCATTTTCACTGTCTGATACAGTAAGAGTGGCTCAGCATGCTAGCTCTCCAACTAGTGAGGAATACTTTTCTATCTGTAGGAATGATAATGTGCACTATCATCCTCTGCACTGCAAGACAGATCAAGGCTGGGGACAGAGACGCTGTTTCCTGGCTGGAGAACTTTCTTTTTTTGCAATAGGGTAATCACTGGCCAAAAAATGCTGCTACTGATTTTTCAGTGTTTCATGTATGCTGTTAAAATCTGTGAAATGTTGGAGACCTGCATATTTCTTTGTGTACCTCATCCTACTCTGAACTTCTCCAGCAAGCAAGCAATACAACATGGCATCAGTGCTTTAATTTGCAAAATCACTTGCAAACCACCTCTAGTATTTGTGACCAGCTGTTCATTAATGTATGAATCCTAATCCTATTCCTACGCAATACAGAAGTGGTTTGATTTCTCACATAGAACATCAATGGCGCCATGGAAGTTCCTGGATCTCAGCTCTAGTCTCTCTGTAAGGCTGAGGGTAGCACACAGAGAGGGAACAGCAAGGGTTACAGGCACACAGCCTGGTAGCCATGAGAGCCAAGCTAGCAGGATGTAGGGCCTCTAGCACTGCCAGCTCGTGTGGACAGTTTTATGTGCCGTTTCTCTGCCTCCTGCTTCACAGGCGGGATAAACAGTGTGTGGAAGGAGCCAAGAACACATTTTATATGAACATCATGTACTGTAGGAAACATGTCTCTGCCATCTTGCAGCCTTGGTTCCTTTCACAAGAAGTTAGCCACTCAAGAAAATTCCGTTTCTTCCTGGTCTGTATTTTCTAAGTGCATCAAACCCAAATGAAGAGGTCTTTAACAGACTAAAAGAGCTCAGTGTCCACAGCACATACTGTTGGGGAGGCAGATGGCTTCAGAGAGATGTGAGCTGATGTCATCCCAGTGGAGCTGTGGGGGCTTTTCCAAGACAGGTGGCTGGGTTGGTGTGCCCTGGGCCCAGCAAGTGTGTCCCCAAGGCCCTTTCCCCACTCTATAGGCAGCTAGCTCTCTTCCTCTGCAGCTGAGACTGTTCTGGCTCTGTCTGTCCTGGGGCCTGTGACCCTCCTCCCCATCTTTTTGTGCTGCACATTTTGGTGGCTGCAGATGCACTTACAAGATGCTAGCTTACATGTTTTCTAAGCAGCAAAGTTCGATGACACCCCTCACTACTGGGCCTTCTATTATATGAATAAATTCCTTATTCAGGGAAAAGGGCCTCCTATGCTGAGTGCACTGTTTTTTCTGAAAGTGGTGGTCTTTTCTTGTACAGATGGTCTAAACACAAGGGAAAACATGTACTTTTTGTCAGTTAAAAGTCAAAGTTTCCTCTTTAGGAACAAGGGCTTTAACCAGTGTGTATTGATGCATGCATCTAGATTCAACATGGGTACAAGGAAAACTTGTCCTATATTGTCTGAGGAGATACCAAGGAGATACTAAAGTTTGAATTCCATTTTGTTTTTCTTTTTTTTTTTTTTTTGCCTGGAGTTAAATCAATTCCAGACTCTATTAATTTGAGCAAATGCCCTTTGTCCCATTGCCTGGCTATCCAGAGCTATTGTATAACAACTAATTGGTCTATATGTCCCCTTCAATAAGGTGAGGCTGCCACAGACACGAGGCTCGTGGAGTCCATAGGAGCCGCCTGGCCGGGGGGAGCTGTGACATGAGGGGAACTCAGCCCAGGCCCGGCGTGCGCGCGCAGCTCCTCGGGAAGGGAACTGGGCTGAGGGGAGGCAGGAGGGTGAACAGTTCAGAGAGATTATGAACCAAAAGACAAATAAACACCACCCCTAACCCCAAGCTCTGGGGATGGTGAAGGTTTAGCTGTGCATGTTGGGATGCCAGAAGAGGGAATGTGGGACTTAGGGTTGTGAGCAGGGGCAGACTGGGCTGGAAGCAGCCCAGTAGCCATAGCCTAGCAGCAGAGGCATGGAGGCAAGGAGTCCATGAGGAGCCTGCTGAACTCAGGAGTGGAGCAGAGGGGTGTCTGGCCAGCCACATCCAGCCCAAGGGCTTTGCTTTCACTCCCAAAGAAAGAACTGCCCTGGCTCTGAGGGTGAGCAGTAAGCGGCCTCTGCTCACATGGGGATAGTGCTGATAACTTTCCTACTGCCTCAGTAGGGAGAAACATCCCCTCCAGATGTGGTGATGGGGCAACAGCAAGGAGCATGCCACTGGTCTGATGGCATGGGACGCGTCCCCCAAAGCCACTCCCTGGGGCTGATGCCAGTCCCTGGGCTGAGGAACCTGTGTAAGAGTGTTAGGCCTGGGGACTGTAAAGGAGCATCCCATGAATGAACAGGCCTGTTCAGCTCTTAACCTGAACAGGATTCCATGCTGGAAAAGAGATTCTTTTCAAAGAGAAGACTCTGTGGCTGTCCTGGCCCCAAAAAGGACAGGCCCCCTTCTCTCCCAGCAGGATTGTGTCCTGTGAGGGCTTCAGCCTCCCCTCAGGAGATGCTGATGAGAGAACAAGGACAAACATTTTGGCTGCAGGAGGGTTTCCTGATGGGGCACGGGGGCCAGGTTTTGGCTCACAGGTTTAATAATTGACACCACGGGTAATTTTGGCTTCCTCAGGGCTTCATTCCCCTGTGAGCCCCCTCTCCAGCACCCTGTGGACTTGGCCCAAAGCTGAACTTGGGCCCAGCACTAGAAGAGGCCCCAGGGCAAAGATCAGGGCTTGCCAGCCGACTCCACCCCTGCACAGGGCTGATACAATGTCCTCATGTCCTTCTGCGGCAACACGACGAGAAGATGGATCTAGCACTGCTTTCAGCCCTTCTGTGCCGCCATTTCTTTTTCCTCAGACAAGAAACAGAGAGAAAAGATCTGCTGCCACTAACACGGGGGTGGACTGATGCTTTGCCCATCATGATGCCTGAAAGCAGCCACTGCTTTCTCCAACATTTGAGTCTACCCTGCCATGAATGTCCTTCATCCGCTGTGAAAAATCTGCAATTAATAAATATCAGGCAGAGGAATAAAAATGTTATTAACTGGGGAGGAAAAAATAGACTCCCTCATCAATAACAGTGTGGAGAGGAAGGCTGAGAGGAGAAACGGAACTGGTATGCCAAGAGCACAGGAAAATGGAGAGCAGGAAAGGACAGAGAGAGGGGACAGGCAGGGTGCACAGGAGGAGGAAGAGGAAGGAAGGGGCAGTTGCAGAGGATGAGACACAGGCACAGAGGAACGGATACCAAAGAGGACAAAGAGCGGTGTGGGGTAGATGGAGGGAACGGCATGAATGTGTTTGCAGAAGAATACCCACTAATTCTTGGAATATGCCAGTCCCTTAAATCACCACTGCAGGAGGGGACCCATCCCAGGCTGGGGAGCCCCACGGACTCTGGGTGACAGGCCCATGGTCTTTCCTCAATAAGAGACTGAGCAGAGACGGGAAAGCTTGAATCGCTGCGCCTCCTCTGAGGGCTAACATTTCTCTCCCTCTTTCTTTTCTTTCTTGTCTTAAACTTGAGAAAATCAAAAAAGAAAGCAAGTAAAACAAAAGCTCCTTTGCCTTAATTAAATTACTCAGCCGCCCTCTGGGGTTGACACTGGGGATACATGAGGCTTTTGTGTAATATCTGGAGGAATTCTCCCGCCGCCTCCCGCCTCCCCCGGCCCTGTCCTGGGGACAGGCGGGAGGATTTCAAAGGGGAAGGGAAAGGAAGGGGGAGGGGGGTAAGCTAATAGGGATGGGAATTATTCTGTGATGGCTGGGGGGATAAGAGAAAAAAGGGAAGGAAAGTCGCTGCTGAAATTGAAAGCTGATTCCCTGCGCTGGCTCGAGGCAGTGCTCTGACCTGAGGTAACTGCCCTTTTGCCAGAGACACAGGCAAAGTTCAGGGCACAGGGAAAGCTGCATAAATATGAAGTCTTTATCAGGGGGATGATCCGCTGCCTCAGGACGTTCCTGCCCGCTTTGGACGCAGCGTGACGAGGCAAGGCCAGCTCTCCACGGCCACCAGCACCGGGCAGGACTCGAGGCAGCCTGGCCCCATGGCTGTGCAGCTATGCAGGGGCAGCTGGGGGGCTGTGCCTGAGCAGAGATGCTGCTGCTGGCAGCCGAGCCAGGCCATCCTGCAAGCTCCCAAGAGCGTCCCTCTGACCCAGGCAGCAATATCATCATTCCACATCTGCTGCAGCAAGCTCCCTGGGTTCTACCAGAAAGTTAGCAGTGGGAAAACCAGCTCCCATGAGCAGCAGGATTCATTCAGAGAGAGAACTGATGTTTTTTATCAGTATGGCCCCCAACCCTGAGCAGAGCATGTCCTGGAGATGCTGCAGCAAAAGCATGCTCTGCCAGAAGAATAGCTCTTATGCTGCTGCCACTGGTGGACTTTGAGAGCTGTGGTTTTCTTAGCCAGAATCTCCCATTAGCAAGATCCTGCATCTTCCCCTCTGAAACCTGGGTGAAAGGAGCTTTGTTTTGTACCTTCATTTTGGCCTGAAAAAAAGAGACCCATATCTGTGTTTGAAAGGCAAAGGCACCCTTCACATTAGGAGTAGTCTGTAATGGTAGTCCATGAGGGACTTGCTGGATCCTTTCCTCCATCTCCCCACATATGTCCCAGCATTGCTCAGGTCCCAGAGTCCCAACATCAGGTTTGATCAGTGGCTTTTGGGGAGGTAAGTGTGCTGTCTGGAACTGGGGGTGTAGCCCATAAACAAGCGATGGAAACAGAAGGAGCAGGGACTGCATACCAGCACCAGTTCCCTTTTACTTACTGTTGGGAAGGAATATTTCTGGGAACAAAGAACATCTGGGCTGTAGGCTGAACTGGGCTTTATATGATGAAGCTTGTAATACTGTCCCATCTGGAGAGCAGCTCCAGTGAGCTCTGTGGGGAGATAAGAGACAGAGTCAACCATAAATCCACTCCTTTAAGCATGACAAGTGTGTGCCTCATATTCCAAAGAGAGGAGGGGGAAAAGTAAGTGGAAACATTTTTCTCTGTGCTGAACACACGCAGAGCTCAAAAAAGGCCCGTCCCTCCATAGTGTGATGGGAGGTTGGTAAGCATGGAGCACCCCCAGGGTGCCAACAAGAACAGTCAAAGGCTTTTTCTGCAGTGACAGCTTCATTCCCGAGTGACAGTCAGGCCTGGCGGGGACGTAGGAGCTGGAGGATGCTGCCACACACACAAACCCCTGTGCAGTCAGAGTTGGAGGCAACTACCACTGGGAGAAGAGAAGGAACCAAAACTCTGGGGCTTCCACCTTGGTGGGCAAATTGGCCTCCCACTTCTCAGAGCTTCTCTGCTGTTTATTACTAACCATGATTTATGACATTAATAACAAAAGCCTTGCAGATGTGGAATGCCCAGGTGAAGAATCAGGCTGTGGACATGGGGAAATAGCATCAATGTTAGGGAAAAAAAAATAAAAAGGTCTATTATTTCCCCTAGCAAACTATCAGGGTTCAAATGAACTTTTGCAGTTTGTACCCAATGGACTGGCAGCACATTCCAAATACACACCTTGTAGATGGCATGTGATGCTCCCTGCAGTGATCTGCTTTCCCTGCAGCAGTGTGGCCCCATGATCAGCCCACCCAGGTAACCCATGTCTGGTGAGCACCTGTGTCAGCCAGCTTGGAGGAAGGTATAAATACACCCTTGTGTTTATCTAGGATTTCCCACTTACAGCCTTCGGCTTTCAAATAGCCACCCACTTGAGCCTTTGTATCCTTGCTTCTGTCCTCCAAATTTCTCCTGCAGTTCCTTTTTCCCTTCCTTGCTTCCTATGATTTTCCAGATTAGGTTGATTGATTACAATATTTGACTCCCTCTGCGAGTTCTTTTTTTCTCTGTGTTTAAAGTAGATGATTTTAATCCACATCCAGATCTTTTGTGGACAGTCTGCCACTGTTCATAAAGAAAAATCATTTGCAGGGCTGCAAAACAGCACGTTGCATGGCACAGTGCCTAAGTGCAGAGCTAAACTGCCCTGCTCCAAGGAGATTCCAATCAGAAAGCACTGGAGATGAGCCTGACTGGGATGGTGGAGGCCAAAAGTGGAGAGAAGTGAAGCAGGAGGAGGAATGCCAGGGGCTGGGGTAGGCACTGCTGCACTGCCCCTTCTACACTCTGCGTCAGGAGGGATCAGTCCCTTCTCATCCAGGGGCTGTGCCACACAGGGAGCAAGATGAGTTGCCAGCATCTGAATAAGAAAATATCACAAGGAAGGGGCTTCAAGGGAGGACTACCCTTGAGAAGTTACTCAGAGATGGGAACTGGGGCAGAGATGTGAATGATGTCATGGGACTATATCATGATCACACCTTTTGTGCCTTTGTCCACATTGTCTCTGTGCCATTTATTAAAGTCATCTAACTATGCCTGGACGCAAAGGAATGGAAAACTCTCAGCTTGCATATCTGTCTGAAGTGAAAGCCCTCATTTATTTATGTCCTAGAACGTGCTGTCTGAATCTTGCACCCCAGGCTCCCAATAACTCAAGCACCACTTATCTTGGCTTTTAGTTGCTAAAAAGCAGGATTTAGCATAAAATAAGATTAGTGCTGACCCATGACAGAGATGTTATTTTCATTCACTACTCCTTAAACTATATTTTCCTATAGAAAAAAAAAATGAGGGGGGGGGGGGGGGAAGGGACAAGTAAGGGGAAAATTAGAAAATTAGAAACATACTACTTTCCTGTAGAATGCTGTCCTCATCTGATCCATACCCCACCTTAGTTCTTCCTTCTTCCATCTCTCCCCAGACCATGGCAAAAACATCAAAGATGTTTCTAGGAGCTGGCCTGTGTGTGTCAAAGGGAGGGAGGGAGACCATTTCAGACACAGGTTACTTATTAGAGATTTAATATTGCTCCATATAGAAATTAAAAGGAACAGCATTCAGACGTGCCATTAAAATTTACTGCTTCTTGCTATTTAAAACCCATGTAATCATTTCAAGTAACACTGATTAGGGTCTTGCACGAATTGAAAAAGACCCAACCAAGTCAACTCAGGCATCACCACAATGTCTCCACCTAATAGCTGCTTTATTAACACAAGTCTGGAAGCAGGACTGCCTTATGTTAAATTTATTTATTTTCCATTTACACATCACTTTTTTGTTGGGTTTCTTTTCTAAACCATTTGGATGATGACCGCTTCCTTCTTGACAGACTGCCTGACTGTATAATATTTAATGTTTCACTGATATAAAATGTTCATTTCCCCAAAAGTGTGATTTTTTTTTTTCCTGGTCAAACCACCACATTTTAGAAATTTGACTTTTGTATTTTGTTCTTAACTTGTTCTTTCTGGAGTGAATGTGCCTGAATGCAAATATGTTCAAATGCATGCACATGAAACACACAGTCTGCCACCTTCTTCCCTTTCTATTTCTTTTATTTATGCACATATGTATGTACCTCCTCCCAGTACATTATTTTGTATGCATTCCTAGGGATATGTTCATATATACAAGTACATGTGAAAAACTTGTACTTTTCGAACCAAGCTGGACTCTTTTCATTGACCATGTCTTGAAACCCAAGAAAACTCTTCCAAACTACTTAAGGTTTGGATTTTGGGGCTGTTTTATGTGTTGCTTTGCAGATGAAATGAAAAGAAGGCAGGAAAGCTATATTGGGCTATGTGGTAAATGTGTATTTGCTTCAATTATTGATCCTGGTGTTCAAATTACAACAGATTGCATTAGATCACCATTCAGTCTCCCTAGCTGGAGTCCTTTGGTAGTACCAAGTGAGAAGGCCATGTTTATGTGATGGGTTTAGCTTAGAAACTCAGGAAAAGGTAAGGATGGTGGTGACTTTAAAACACAGGTTGGAGGTCATTCACATAATTATTATGTCATATGTAGTATATCTTATGAAGATCATCATATGGTGATCTGAAGATTGAGAGTTTGATAAGGTAGATACATAAAGGCTGCATCTTACAATATCTGGTTTTCTGGCATTGCACCCGTCAGGAAAATGTTGTCATGTACTCCTGCCAGATAAGGCAGGATAGGATTTTTTCACATGCATTCTGCCAGTATTAAGGGAAACACTCCTGGATTCACTGCCATCACATAAGACTGGAAGAATAAAAAGAGACTGCCCAGAAGTGTAAGCCATTAAAAAAAGCAGCCTGTAGGAGGCTTTGAAGCATTGTCCAGTCCAGCTTCCTATGCCAGGGGAAGGCAGGCTATTTCTGTCCTTCCTGGCAAAACAGTTGTCCAACTGTTTCCATAGAAGTTGCAAGCAGTAGAAGTTCTGCAACTTCCTCAAGCAGTTTGTGGCTATGCTTTGCTACCCTCACTTCTGGAAAGCTTTAATCCCTCAAATGTCTCAAAATCATCACCACCTTCCTGCTCATTTTGGTATTTATGTTGCTGTTGGACAGAAGAATTGGGAAGAGTGTTTGGAGACAGACAGGAGCTGAGAAATCAGAGAGTTTCATCTTGGCTGAAGGGCAAGAAAGGAGGTAGTCCTATGGGGGACTGCCCAGAGCAAGCTTTTCCTGCAGTAGGGGTAGGTGAAGTGTTTGACAAGGTCAACCGTTCCCCCAAATTTAACTTTAAAAATCATCACTGGAAGGATGATGGCATTTAGGATGGATTATTAACATAGTCTTCTAGCTTGCATGGATAAATAAATCTTCAAGGTGGTTAGACACAGAAAGGTAATAAGTGTTTTCCAAATGACTCCTGTTCTTCTTCAGCTGGCATACCTTCCTTGAGAGCTAGAAAAAGGAATGAGGAGTCAGGTTACTGGTCAGCATTTCATTGCTTTCACTTGGGCTTTTTGGTGGATTTTTGGGGTTTCTTTTTGTAACTTGGTTTCCAAGTTTATAACCAACAAATTAAATCCTCATTTTGCCAGAAGATTTCTTTTGTATACGTACGCTCAGTTGTTACATAACTGAACTGTTCACAGTATGAACAGCTTCTACTTCCTCAACTGTGGTCAGACAAGTAGTAGATGCTGTCAGAAGCAGTTCTGCCTGCCTGAAGCTTCAGGAGGTTTCAGGGTCATATCATGCTGGGAAGCATCTACTTGCAGGATGCACAAAGGAGCAGTCTGATGGCTGGTTTATCCTGCCAGGTGTAACCTGAGGCCCTTTCAACAGGAGGGTCTGTGAGTGCCCATAGGCTGATGCACCCCAGACCTTGCACAAGGTAGGTCACCCATGACTGCCCTTTGAATGAGTGAAACCTTTGAATTGTGAAGAAGCTCAGTTGAGCTCACTTACTCTCTTGTTCTCCCTTGAGTTTCTCTCTAGCCTGGTCTTTGCACTTCCTCAAACATGGATTTTATTGATTCACTCCTGACCTAAGCAGAAACACATGCCTTATCCAACATATTGATCTGGTTTACAGAAAAATCATCTCATACAAAATATGGAAGCTTTAAATGCTGGTGTCCTCTGCACTTCCCCACTGGAGTGAGTGACCTCCTGCCTTGGTTTCCCTAGGGACTAACAAAACAAACAGTGCAGGGCTGGGACTGGGCAGCTTCTCAGGACTGACTGACGCTAGTCCAAGGTGCGTTATTCATCTCAACCTCCTTTCATTTGTTTGCACACAGTAGAGCAAACTAGCAACACCACATCTTGTATCATGATAGGTATTTACAACATGACGCCTCAGCACCACAGCTGGAACCACACCAGTTAATCTGCTGATTAGTTTGTCCTGATAAATATCACCACCATGCAATGGTGTTGCATTATGACTGCTCATTTTTAGCATACAGCCTCCTCTATAGCTTCTATAACTTCTTGAATATAAGTCAGGTGAACCTACATGGATGATGGGATGGATGGCAGCACTGATGGAAGATTATTTGCTGGGCCAACAGTGTGCCAGCATCTTCAGGAGGCTTTCCTTATGGAGAATTCCAATCACCACATCTCTATAATGACATATACAAAAATACTTTGGTAATATCTTCACCTGTCCGGAAAAAAAATTGCCCTTCCTTTCACCAACTCTGCCTCAGAGTTAATTTTGTTTAATGAAGTAGAATTTTCAAACATACATATTTTAAAATGCATATTCAATATATTTCTCTCATGCCTTTTTTTTTCTCTGAAGCTTGATACATGGGAGTGGTGCATTGATGCATGGATTAAACTTAGTTTGGCTAGCAGTTGGGCCTTGAGTGCCAAGATAACCAGGTCAAAGAGGGAAAAGCATGAATATTAAAAAAAAACAATGTTTGACTGACAAAAGCAATTTTGAAGAGATGTGCCGGGTAAGGGGAAGTGAGGAGGAGAGCCCAGGTTTACACTGAAGAAGTCTGTTATGTAATTTAAACATTGTAACTGTTGGTTTTGCTTCACCACCCACTGTTCTTCCCAGATGGAATAGCCTGAGGAGGGTGTTTAATACTTTGAGTCGCTGGAGAGCTCTGGGCTTAATGCTGATGGGAGCAGACTTCTGTCTGCTGCTGAGGGTCCCCACTGCCACCCAGCATGCAAGACATGGGAGCTGGTGACATGAGAGGACTGTTTTTCCTCATGAGCCAAAGGAAGAGCAGCGCCAGATCTTCTTTCTGTACCTTCCTCAGCCTTCTATATCTAATAGCTCCCTTCCTGAGGAAGAGCTCAGGGGGCATTTTCTGAAGAAATTCATGCACACTCATACACCCCTTAGAAAGCTCTGACTTTGTCAGAACAATTTCAGTTCCAGGAAAGGGCTAATTTCAAAGCCTCCTCTGGACTGAAGAACTCTGAGGAGAAACAATGGTCATCCTATCCTCTATTGGCATCTCCAGCAGGAAAATGTACGGGTTCTCCCACAGTTCATTGATACTGATCACAGTTCAGTGATCCAAGAAAAATATTTCAGCTGACCACATCTCAGTTTGGTTTTTCTGTGGATTGTAGGGCATGCAGAGATATCAGAGAGCTTCCTCACCTCAGGACCAAAGAGCAGAGCCTGTCCATGGATGGTGCCCAGACATCCCATCCCAGAGGCCCAGGAAACTTTGACAGAAGTAATCCTTTTCCCTGGAGCACTCCTGGTGCTGACTTTTCAAGAGCATATAGAGAATCATTGTTTCACCAGCATGTGAAGCTAAAGCTGTTGCCAGACCGGAGGGCCTTGTATTATCTTACCTTCAGGAATGCTTTAGCCTTTGCTGTGAGCTCTTCACCAGCTTCCCTTTGACTTCCTGCACATGCATTCAAGGACCCACTGCAGAATCACAGGTCAAGAAAAGAAGAGTGATAGTACCCTGAAGCAGTAGAAGCCAGCCCATTGTTTTTTTTAGAGGGCTGAAATAGGACTCAAGTGATGTTTTTGTTTTTCCTGAGCTTTATTGTACAGGCAGAGTGCTCATTATTGGAATATGGTGTGGGTACTTGGCTCTGAGGGTGTATTGTGTACATATACATGCTCTTCCTGGGAGACTTCTCAGTCAGGGGCAGGCAGTGAGTGAGACCTGGATTAACTGTTTTCAGTCGCTAAATTGCCACAGTCCCACAGGAATTTAGGAGTCTATTAAGAAATCTTGCAGTACTGGATAACCAGCAGCTCTCATGCAGCAATTTCCAAGCACTCAGAAGACAAAACAGAGCAGCCAGGCATGGCCAGCCCAAAGCTCTGTCAGCCCAGCACTTTGTCAATGTATAGATGCAATTCAAGAATGAGGAAACCTACAGTAAAGGTTATAAACATTAATAGTATTTATTATACAGTAATGGTTATATATATTAATGGTATTAAGGACTGACATTTTGTAAGCACATGAAGAAATGTGTATCTCAATCCCACTAACCTGGTCAACTAAATTAGCATCATTTGGAATTCCTAATTCTCTCCTCCAAGGGAGTCAAGAACTGTCCTCCTGACTATATTTTTGGTGTAGTACAAAGGCACAGCAATGTTGAGGCAAAATGGTTCAGGGAAAGCTAAAGACCAGGACATATGTTTCTGTGAGCACAATAATTATTACAGTACATTTTAAGCAGCTAAGAAGGTTTGCTTAATAAAGATGTTGTAGACTTGATGCAGTGAGTTTAAGAAAAACACTGATTTGACTTAATGGTTTTCCACATCCCACACATTTCCATCATACCTTTTCATTTACTGAAATAATGAGATTTTCTTTTTTTTTTCTTAATAGGATTGTGAAACTTCCTCAGTAATGTTCAGATAGGATCAAGGCATTTGCAGCTTCACCAGTATCAAATCTTGACATCTCTCTTTCACAAGTGCATCAGGCGGCAACATGAAACTTTAAAACATTGTCATGACACAACAAACAAATTTGCAAAGTGGTCACTCTGTGAGCTCTGATAACCCTTGGTGGTGCAGAAAGACCTCCAGGCATTCCAGGACTGCAATCTTTGTACACTAAAAGGACAATTGCCATTGAGCTTGGCAATAAATTTGGCTGATAAACTCAGACCTCATTTCAACCCACAGATCTTGGATCTCCAAGTGACTGCTTGCCAGATTTACATTTGTTTCCTCTATGGGGAATGTGGAGTCCTTTTCAAACCCTTTGAGCTTATTTTTTCTTCTCCTCTTGGCTTTGCTGCCAGATGATAAAGATTTAATTCTTTTATTACCATTACAATCCATCTGGTTTTGAGCACAGAAGCAAGCTGAGCTTTCAGAGTGGCTTCTGTTTCTAAGAGAAAATTATTTTCACCTATCCTTGTCTGCTTCTCTCTTGGGCACAAAATACACTTAAAAGTCCCCACTTACTCTTCCCACACCCTGGATCTCACCTGTATTGCAGCATGGACTTGATAATAGAGAAGGATGGCTCTTCTTCCCTTCACTCTTCAGCCTAGGGGACTCTAACACGGAAAGTTTCCATTTTATTTTCAGTCTGAGTTTATGCTTGGTTTGGTTTAGAGTGGTATGGGGGTAAATAAAGAGCAGTCCCAAGTACCAGAGTTCAGCTGCCACAAAGAAAACAGTGCTGCCATTCCCTCTGGTAACCTCAGCTTCTTGCTAACCTCTTCTACAATCTACTGGCAATACATTGACTTGGAGGCAAAACCTGTGCTTACTACAGATATGGTGGGCTTTTTTCATTAAAACAAGGGTACTAGCTGCACTGCTGCACATTTGCTGCAGTCAAAATTTCTTCTGCAGTGCAGGCAAAGCATAGGCTATTATTTACTCCCATTGTGCATTGTTAGAAAAAATATTACATCCTAAAGCTGGCTTCTTTCTACTGATGTCTGAAATAGCCAAAGCATTTCCCTTGCCCTCTGTTTCTAAGAGCTGTGTGATCTCTGGATGAAAGCTCCTAGATATATGTAAGTTAATTAATCTTGCTGGACCAAGTTCTTCAGCCATCAAAAAGTTATCACTCATCAGTTGTGCACCTCTCTGTGGAATATCGAACTTTCTTCACTTTCTAGTACAGCCCCAGGGGCAGTATTTTTCTAGAATAAGAACACACAATATTTTAAGTGAGTTTTCTCTGTTATTTGTAATGCCCAGTATCCAAGGCTTCTGTAACCAATGGCAAGACTATCAGAGACTTCAGTGAGCTTATTCCATAGTAATCAGGCATACCTGAGATCTAGAAATTCTGATGATAATATTAGCAAAATGTATGGGAAAAACATATAGTCAGATGTTTCTGATGAGATATCAGTGCTTCACAAATACAGCCATGCAGTGTGTGCTTTTACCTTTCAGTTCATATGCCCATTTCATCCATAGCTGCAGAACTTTCTGCAAGCAGAGTTGATACTGGGGGTTAAAGGTTAGAACTAAAAATCCAGGCACTTCTCTGACCAGGCTGCAAAAGCAATAAAGAGTCAAAACTTGAGAAAAACATTCTCAGCTCACAGCTTACCTGCTCCAGGGGTTTGCTAGGAGTTGGATTGAGGGGATAAAAGAGTGGAAGAGACCCAGGACTGGGGCTCAGAGCTGGAAAAAGAAACAACAGTGAAAAGGTCAATGTTCAGATGATGGTATCACATCCTCCTTTCATCCCTGCGGTTCACACGAAGGCCGGGATCCTTGCTTTGCTTTACTTTGGGGAAAACTCTTGCTTTATTTGTTCATGTTGAACTGCTATCAGAGCTCAATGTCTCAGTGTTGTGTTTTAATAACATCAGTTTCCCTGGACCAGATACATATGAAGTCGGTTAGACGATTCTATAAACAATGGATCCAAGTCACGCAAAGCAACATTTCTGATTGCAAGATAACCTTTCCAAGGGCGAAGTGTGAGGGGTTGGATTCCTCAGCCAGGCATGAAGGGAGACCTTCAGTGTTCAGAGTTGCTCCAGTGGGACAAGGTTCATCTCTTCTTCTTTTGGGGGAACAGCTCCCTGATTTGTTTTTCTAGTCCCCAGTCAGCACACTGGGTGACTTTTCTGGATTCTGGCTGCCCAGACCATACTTTGTTGACAGTTCATTTAAGGAGATCTGCACAGAATATTTTCTTTGAAATCAGTTGAGAAGAGGAGTTACGCTGAAGTTTTAGTGAGTGCTTCATTTTTATTTTGGAGTTTAAAAAAAAGCAACAATTGTGGGAAGATGTTTCTAAACCAAGAAATGGGAAGGTTCACTGAACATAGTATGGGAAAGGTCAGAAAGGAAGAGAGGATGGAATCAGCCAGATGAAGACTTTGGGAAAGCTTCTCTCAAATTTTAGCATTTATAGTTATTTGTTGATGAATATATTAGTTTCTAACATCTGTTTTAATCAAATATGAAATTTATGTGAAGTTTGAAATTTTTTTCCCTTTCTTTAGTACCTAACACAAGGGAAAACCTCAAATCCTCAACCTGTAGCTTTACCTTCACCAGCTGATGAGTGTGGTTACCACCACATGTGAAGGAGTCTGGCCTTCACATTTTTAAACAACACCAGGTTGGCACCGACAAATACTCTAACTGAATGTCCTGGCATGAGATCCATTCCTACACTTTTCTTAGGAGAATTCTGCTCTGGAGGTTTTTCTGTTCTTTTTACTGTATAACCACATACAAGCTGAGTACAGAGACATGCAGGCTTTATCCTTTTCTTCCTGTAGCAAAGTTTGTGTGCAAAGCCACGTATGATGATGATGAGATAATGATGTGTTTTTGCTCATGATTCAAGTCCTTGTCTGATGGTGCTAACTTCAGATACGTTTGTTGAGTGTAAATCACAGTGAAAACAACCCTTCACTGCAGCTAAGTGAGTGGTTCTCAAAGCAAACATGGACTTTCTTCTTTAGGTACCAAGAGCAGTCCTGACATTATGGCATAGGGCTTCATCCTTCCTGTAGGCTAATGGACTCTCTTTTCCTGTGTTCAGAGGAGACTGGGTAGGGGAATTTTATTCATTTCATAAAATCAGAGATTTAAGTCTTCATCTCTGTCCTGAAGTATAAATGTTCAGACCAGAGATTACAGTTGTAATCCATTTTTATTTGCTATAACTCATAAATAATTTAAGTAGATCTTTAACCCAACATGCACCTCCATAACTCTCATAGTGAGTAACTGATGTAATCCAAGATTCATTCAGAGAGAAACTTCATTCATCTAAAGGAATGGGGCACCAATGGGAGGCTAGACAGCAAATTTAAGTTGTCAGTCTCTCCCAGCATCCTCTAAAACCAACTCTCATTCACTTTCATAACAAGAAGATCCTGGAATAGACACCTGAAATAGTTTCCCAATTCAAGGGATGGTCTGGAGTAGAATTACATCCATGGGGTATTACAGACCCTGTCTAAGTTAAAATGTCACATTTGGCTGACAGATCTGGCCATGGAGCAACCAGCTGATTCTGCCAGACATGGTGACAACTACAAAACTCCTTCGCAAATAAGGCACCAGTTGGCTGCAAGTGGCACATGGATGCAAGTGACTGCCTGCTGCATCTTATCAGCTTCTACCTCATGTTGTAGAGAAACAGCTCATATTGCTCAATAGTCAGGATCTCATATAACTACTCAGGCTGCATTGGATTATCAAGCAGTTCCATGCATGGAGACTCAAAAGAGGACACAGTTCTAGCTGCACAGACTGCCCTTGTGAACTGGGCTGATGTATTTTAGATCAGTGATTATCCTACTAAAGTTAATTAGCAGCCCATCCCTCTGTGCATATAGCTGTCTGTCTGCTTTTTCATACAGCAAAGGAACTAACATCTCACATATGTTTGTGGAAGATTTGTTTAATTAAGCAAAAATTAATTGACATAATGAGAGTTCAGTTTACAGTGGCCTATGCATATAGATATAAAGCTGGGTTTTAGAAAAGGCTCTGGCTGAGTATCTAGGGGGTCTGGATTCAATTCTCAGCTTTGTTGTAGGCTTCCTGTTTAAATCTAGGCCAATCATGCAAAGACAGATCTGTGAGGTATCAAGGTATTTGATTCCTAAATGTCTATTTATTTCTTCTGTTATCAGGGCTGTGCTGCCTTTCTGCCACAAGTTTTCCACCAGTAAAAGGCAGATGATTGAGGGTCTCTTCACACACTGCGGCTGGAGCATTTGTTTCAAGCAAAGGATACTTCTGACTGTGCCTCAGTACAGCAGCAAGAGAAATGGGATCTTGATTTCAGTTATGATCTTTTGAGTACTACTGTGCTGTGAATAAAAATAACCCTTAAAGCAGAGACTGTGACATCCACAGTGACACTTAAACTAACACACTCTCTGTTTGTTTGTTTGTTACTTAATTTTGTGAGGAGGATTGTTTTTTTCTTGGAATACTTGTTGTATATTCCCCCCAGCTATGATACTGTGCTCCAACTGCAATGTCTAACAATGGGAAGATCCCTGACCTTTTGTCCTGACCTAATACTAACTGACTGGATTATTTTAACAAGAGGAAAAGTAAGTTTTCCCACTTCCTTCTCAGTTTAAGCCTTGTGTAAGAGTCATGGTCTCTGTTGAACTCTTCCTTTCTCTGTCTCTCCCTTTTTCTCCTCCCAGCTTTTTGCTGAGACAAATAGCCTTTTCCACATGACATTATGCCTCATTGGTTTATAGAGTTTTTTTGTATAAACCAGTATCCAGAATTGCCAGTGAGCATTAATTATTGCCTCAATTATGACACACAATGTTTTTTGGGGTAAAATGAAAGCCACCATCATCAAGAATTCATGACCAGCCCTCTCAGCAAGGACCAGTAATCTATGGGGTAGACATTTTGGAAAGATACTTCAATCCATAAGTCATTGTATTGATTAAAAGCAAAAGGGGGCTGGCTGTGTTAAAAACAAAACATTCTGTAGCTTTTCCAAGTTAATAATTCAAAAACAGAGGCATTCTACCACCCAAGAACTGCACTCACTTTCTTGAATTCTAAAGGAAATATCTTTTCAGTCCTTTTGTGATGGCCATCTCCTGGGCCAGAGTGGCCAAGATGAGCTACAAAAACTCAACACAAAATGCCTTGCCCAGGAGTACTCTCATTGCCACCCGATGTTTCCTGTTTCTTTGCAAAGACGTTTGGGGTGATCCACCATTCTCTGGTACTCAGCTCATCCATCTTGATGTGGGAATTCCCAGGTTGCTTTCCCATATCAGGAAATGCCTCTGTATCCTGTTTTTTACTAACGTGCTGAAGGCCCTGACCAGGCAGACATGCTCAACCCTCTTTCTTCCCTGGCCTCCTTAAGCCTCTAGGAAGAAGAAAAAAGCAGGTGCCACAGCAGGTTCAAGTTTTTCTTCCTGCTTCTTTTATCCCCAAAGGGTTTTACAGAAGTGGCCGAGCTGTTCCTCAGCAGGGACCTGGCCTGCTGTTCAGTCCTGCTGGATTTCAAGCTCTTCTTGCCAGGCTGCCCTGGTGCTCATTCAAACACATGTCATCACATGCAATATGGACACAATACCCTCATTCCTACGGGCTCCAGGACCCAGCAGAAGAAAGCGCAGGCAGAAGATCAAACATGGAAGGAACAGAAGACAGAGGAGCTGCTGTTGTCGTCTGTGTCTGGAACAGAAAAATGAACACAAGGGAAGAGACAGGGTAGGGGGATAATTACTTTCATCCCAATTTTATTCCCACAATTCCCAACCACTTTTGAAGCCAATTTTCCTTTAATAAAATATACTATTAATGACTCAAGTAGAAGCCTTTTGTACAAGACAATACTCAGTGCTCCAGATGGAAATATTTTGTGTTCTGCACAATATACATGTATATATATTTATATACATAAATTGAGCTGTGAGCATAGCCTGCATTACCCTACTTTTCAAAATGAATAAGTTATTTCAAAATATGTTTAACATACTTCCTTTCTTTGAAACTAATTCTTTCATAGTTCTCCCTCTCCTTTAGTTTTCCTTATCCCTTAAAGAGAAACACAAGCCAAACAGCAACAAGAACTATATCCCATCATTTCTGGAAGCCATTCATTTGCTATTTCGGTTCATCACAGCTTCAGAATGAAGGAATTTAAAGAGCTACTGATGCCTTTTGTTGGCATATATATCCAATATTGTCTTTCAAGCAGTTTAGACGCATCCTTCTTCTCTTTCTTCTTTAACAGCCTGTCAAAGAAATGGGCCTAATTAGTTTATTGTGGGTTTGTGTGTGAAGAAGTTATTGAGGGAGCGCCAAGCCAAAAAGTCAAACACAAACTGATTAATTTTCACAATGCACCCCTCTGAGGTGGGGAAGTTCTGACAAATCCACTGGGTGTTCACAGTTATCCTGTGCTCTGCTCATGGAGGCTGGGAGCCATATGGAGAGCAGAGCACTGGCACCACATTTCCCACTTCCCAGAGCTCACACTCCGGGTGCTGGGGCTGATGCTGAACTTTCATGCCCAGTGAGAGCACAGTCCATTAGACCTGTCACTTCCTCTTCTCCCACTATCAAATAGAGACATCTCATGACAACCCCTCCTTGAGGTCAGCCTTCTGGGCACAGCAGAATATGCACAGCTTAGGAGTGCGACGTAATCCTTTATTGGCTCACAGAATAGATAGCTGGGGTTTGATAATCCACTAGGGTAAAAATCAGTATGCCCTGTGTAAAAATAAGGCACCCAGAGTCCTGTCTGACCAGGCAGGCACCGTCAGGAGAGGCTGGGTTGGCCGCTGCAGTTCCTGGGAACTAACTCCCTTCCTTGCTCCGTTGTCATCTTCCCCTGTCTTCACTGACAGCACCAACACTTTCCCCACACAGGACACTGCAATTCCTCACAAGCCTCCATGGGGTTTGGTTTTCTTTGCTGGTTTGTTTGTTTGTTTGTTTGAGGTTTGTATTTTTGTGCTTTACAGTTTCCTATGTTTTATGGTAGTGCTTTCCCTATGAATCCTTGAGCAACATATGAACCCATCTCAACAGTGCCTTCTCTGTCAGTAATTTTACATTTCCTATGTCTCTACAGACTGTCACAGCTCTTCCTCAGCAGCCTGAATCAAGGTTATGAAGCTGTGTCATATCAGAGCAGGGCTCTGCTCCTTAGTTCACAGGCAGCTGAATCCAGAGAGGGTTTACAGAGGGGAGCTACAACAGTTACTTGGGAAGGTCAAAAGGAAATGACTGGGTGGGCTGGTGTTAAAGTCTGGCAAGAGACTGGGCTAGATCGGTGGCTTTTAGCTCAACAAAACTTCCAGAAAAAAGTTCATGAGCCACAGTGGTTCCCATTTCCAACCAAATACAAATTAGACTGACCTTTAAGAGTTTGCTTAGTGTAATGCTGCCCAATGCATTTTCTTGCTTCCTCAGATGCCAGAGAATATCAGGAAAAAGGAAGGTTTATTTCCCCCAATGGCTTTGTGAAACGCCTTGTAATGCCTTTCAGACCAGCAGTTGTTCTCCTGATCCTAAGCTTAAAACACTGTCCTAAATGATTTCCAAAGGTCCCTTCCAGCACTGTTTTTTTTAATTCTGGAAACTCAGAACCTCTTGAATTTCTATCACTATTCTATTGCCACCAGCTATGTGTCAAGCTCTCAGGACTATCTTTTGTCCCGTATTATGCTGGCCAAATAGTTTCAATGCAACAAAATATTTGTCCAGAAGGGAATTATTGTTCCTGCCACAAAAGGTTATTTGAAGTCACAGCTGCCACGGGGATGTCTGATGGCACTGCAACCTTCAAAGATTTGAATTTATCTCACTTGGAGCTGTTTACAGGTTAAAGTTCCATGAACTTTTGCAGGTTGGAAGACTAGATCTCCACCCACTCAAAAAAAAAAAAATTAACCCTAATTCTGTGAACTTTAAACTGTGATTCAATAAAGCTATTCACCCATCTGTCTTTATCTCTGCTTTAACAATTTTATCCAATGAGGCATTTTTTTGCAGTTATGTGCTTAAAACAGCTTCAAAACAGACACTGAAGCAATATTAAGAAGCGATCACAGCACATCCAACTCTACCAATAGCTTCTCTGAGCGAAAGTCTCACCTTTCCTCGGTACAGAATATATAAATATAGATTCAAACAAGTGACTAGGAGGTGAGAGGAGAAATTTCTATGTTCAAGGAACTGACAAGTGACAAGTGACCTTGAAGTCACCTACCTGAAGCTGTGGACCTCAGCCCATGTTTCCATAGGGGGCCCATTAACATGCTGGTCTGGCATTGACCGCAGGATCATTCAAGCCTCTGTACTGGTTTAGCGGTAAACCTCTATATGCTGGGGCAGATTTGCAAGAGTTGGTTTTTGTGGTAGGGCACTGTGCCGCAGCCATCGGCCTCATTTGGATTCAAACAACGTAATGAGACTCGAGGGGTTTATCTGAAATATGAAAACACCATAAATATTCATTTCGAGAAAATCCTGCTCAGACAGGGAGCACAGAGCAGACTGATTTGTGCCCTGCTAATGCCATCCGGCTGTGAGTGGGCAGGGAGACCCCCACACTGCCTGTTCACCAGACCCACATCAGATCCATGTGCCTGGCTGGACGTCCTCCTGCTGTCAGCAACCTCACAGCCCCGAGCAGCTCAGCAGTGCTTTGCCCCTTAGCTCACAGCAAGGAAAGGCAGTTCCCATGCCTTCCACGTATGCTGGGTGGAATGTGCTGCACATGGGTGCGAGGCAGGCACGATAGAGATATACAGCCTTGGCCTGATTTAGTGGAAATGAAAATAACTAGACATGTGTTAAGCACATTAAAAGCAGTGGTGCATATTGTGCCCTGCTTACTGTTACTTCTTCCCAGGTTTTTTTGGTGGTGGGGGAAGATTCTTGCAGATCCTCCCTTCATGGTCACATGTAGTTTTGTCAGGGAGAAGGGCAAATTTTAGGAAAATAGCGCGAGTCTTCTCTATGATCGAGATAATGTCCCTAATGATCAGAAGCCATGTCCTGAGTCAGAGGGGAGCATTTGGTTGAGCTTTTATTGAGTGCAGTGCTGGATCAGATCCCCCTGGTCTGTGCCCCAGCATCAGCAACCCAGAGTCCCTCACCAGTCCCAGACATCTTCAGAGGAAAAGGACAGGCAGCAGCCACCTTAATCCAATTTCATCTAAGTATGTAATTAGGGCTGTACATCTGGGATCACTTTTTCTCCCCTTCAAAAGTTAAAAAGCTTTATGAACTAGAGGCAGGAAGAAGGGTTTGATCCAGCTTTGGGTGTTGAAAAATTCCTCTCATCTCAGCTCAGCTGTACAAGGCCCCAGAGGCTTGCACTCACTATTTGATGGCCCTGAGGGAAGCCAAAAACTTGTGCAGTCATCCCAGAGCTGTCTCATTATAACCATTTCTCTGCTGTGTGTGTGCACAGGATTTCTCTTTCTCCCCAACATAGTCTTCTGGCCTTCTTTTGCCAAGGTGGGACACCACAGCAGTGAGCAGCTGCTTACCCGAGCATCCCACCAGGCTCTGGGGTTTTGCCTTTCCCACATTATTGTTTGGAGACACATACTTTATGGGGGATGTTTCCATACAATGCTTTGTACAAAAAGGGGCATCTCTGCCATCAACATGTGCCCCTGTTCACTCTCCACATATGGCAAGGTTCAAAAGAGGCTGGATATTTTCAGAGATAGCAAAATTACTCAAAATACAATATCTAATGTGTAAGTGTTCCAGGCAGTTAGTCCAGCCCCTGCTTCAGGAGAGAACTCTTTTGGCCTGGCATTCACAGCCAGCTTGTGGTCTGGAGAAAAATAGTGAACATTTCTGCCACTTTGTTAACATTCATACAGATAAACAATTACCTGAACGGATGAAAATTTTGGAATGGAGGGAAGAAGCAAAGAGGAAGAATTGGGTATCATGCTGTGGATGTACTGTGGAAGAAATCCTCCAGGCAATATAAGTGATCCAAGAGGTTTACCACTTTCCTCCAATCCTTTCATAAGAATATCTTTTGCCCCTCCCAGTGGGACAACACCAAGTCAACTGTTTGTGTGGCCAGGTGTCAGCTGAGAGCCTGGAAACTCCTCAGGCAAAGCACATGTGGGTGAGGACACAGTCGGATATGTGGAAGCAGTAGACACCTATCAATGGACTTTAGGGCTTAAACACACCCTTTCCTACCATAAGTAGGAGGGCATAGACAGAATGCAGAGGCTGTTCCGTGTGGGCTCACAGGTGCCTCCTCCCTGAGAGCACAGAGGGCTGCTCAGGGTGCAGGGGCTGTGTGGGAGCTGAGATGGAGCTGATCATCCATGGGCCTGTGCCAGGCCTGCCTTGGCACCATGGTGAGACCACTGGCCCAGCACCTCCACCACCACTGGCTCATCCTCGATTCTCCAAACAAGCTGGAAAGATCAGAACATGCTTGATTTTAGAAGATTACCAAGAAGAAAAACAACTGATTCTGACCCCCCTCTTAGGCCTTGCTCCATCAGATTGGCTGGGCCAGTCTCAGCCTTTATGGGGGCAAAAACACACTCCTCTAACTGCAGCTTTTGAGCCAAACCCTCAGCTGGTGTGACACGGTTTTCAATGGAGCTGTGCTAATTTACAGCACTCTTGTGTCTGACCTTCTTCGGGGGAACAATTCAATGTGAAGAGAATGAGGATTATAGGGGGGTAACCTCAGCCTTTCTTCTAATATAAATCACAGAGGAGCAAAGCTGGCAACTGATGCTGGTCAGAGAAAGCCGATGGAATTGCACTCTGTGAGAATAAGCCCCTCCATCAAGATAAAACTGATACTGCTGTTGTTATGTGAAGAAGAAACCTGGGGGAAGGGAAGGAATTTCAACAATGCCAGTAAAAAACACAAGATATTTTAATATTCTGGAACAGAGAAATTGCCCTTTCCATTTTGATACAAAGTTTTGGGTTTTTTTCTTTCTGTCATGCTATATTTAGTATAAGAAAACAGTTAAAATTTAGAAATCAAAAATCAATCATAAGTATTTAAAAGTTTCCCAAATATATTTTTCTGTAGAATTTTGTGTCATGGATATCTTAACCTGGGGAGGGTTGATCATATTTGAAGCAGAAAAAAATTCCCAAATCTTGAACTATTTAATGAAGTAAGCATTTCATCTACTTCACTGAACAATTCAGAAAACTTTGGTTTGCTGTAGGAAAAAGGTGAATGCTTCCTTCTAGTTCCTAACTGCCTTCTAGCCTTTCCAAACACTAAAGATGTCTGGTTTCATTTGAGACTCAACAACCTCACTCCCAGAGAAGTTACAAAGAAGCTTGTCTGAGCAACTTACGTTTACCCACATAAAAAATAAATAAATTCAAATGCACTAAGCAAAGGATTACAAAGTCAGATTTAAAGATAGACCCTAAAGAAACTTATTTGTAGATGGGCTTAAAGTGTGGATAATAGTACTGACTCACTATTATGAACTGCTTTGAGGTCTAGGGATAAAAGGGTTTAGGTTAGTACTGGGTATTATTACATTTTATTGTTAATTTCAAAAGCTAGAAAATTAATAACAAGCAGAAAAAAAATCTTTCAGTGAAATTAAGGACTTAACCTGATAAGAGATCCCAAATGTCAACACTCTGGCATTGGGACTGCCCCTCCAGCCCTTTTTATCTTGCTGGCCCTTTTTAAACCCCTTCAGTGTGGAATGAGTCAAAAAACTGCAGGCACTTGGACTTGAAAATTCATAGTGTTTCTCATAACCTATTTCTTCTGCTGTAGGTGTTGTCATGTATGACTCTGTTGCTTGTCATGCTGTCAGACAGAGCCCCTACACACACTCTCAAACACACGTTTTTCCTCCCATACACACTCTATCCTTAACAGGTAGCACATACAGCACAAAAGGGAGAGAAACAAGAAAGCATGGGGAAATCAACATCTGGTTTGAATAATTCCCCTATTTAAATTTTTACTTAGAGAACTCCCATTGGTATCAAATAATTGAACTAGGTTATTTACAGCTGAAAACCCTGGTAGCACTCTTCCCCACTGGTTTCATGTTGTGGATCCTCACACCTTGGCTCTTAAAGCCTCACTGGAGATTTGTGTTGCAGGTACCACACAGCAAAAGGCAGATCCATGTTCCTCCCTGCCTCCTCCTCCTCCCACTGGCAGACATTAAAAGATGTTGCCTTGCTTTCTCTCACTCCTCTCCTTTATTAGGAGACGTTGAACTTATAACAAATACATTTCACTTTGCAAAAAGTGTAATTAGCCTTGCTTTTTTTGGCCTGCATGTGTGTGGTAAAATGTCTAGTAATAGTTGGCAAGGCTTCTGCAGGGAATGAGATTCCCATGGTTAGATCTAAAGCCCAAATACTTGGAACAAATTAACACCAGCCAAGAAAGTGAGGTTAATTACTGGAATACTTGGAATAGGAGGTCTCCCTAGCCTAGAAAACTGCAATACACTATCTGCATGTATGGTATGCGGCTAACCAGGATCTCTCCCTTTCTTTCTCTCTCTTACTTGCTCTCTCTCCTTCTTTCCTTTTGTGTCCCAACTCCAGACAAATGTCAGAGCCACTGAGAGCAAAGATTTCATTTTCCTCTGACCTGCTGCTCCATCAGGCCAGTGCCATCAATGGCCCTGGAAGCTACTCAAAGCTGAGAAACACTGCCATCAGGGGCTGGCTCTCTTTCTGTCTATGTTTTCTCATTAGTGGTTTTGCGTTGTTGAAAGGCATCTTCATTGGAGGCCCAATATTCCAGCAACATGCTGCTTTAATCTGGGGTGGGCACTGAGGCTTTCAAAAACACAGCCTACAACCCAACAGGAGAACAGCCATCTTCCCTAATATGCTCTTTGGAGAGCAAATCTGTAAATCCTGTTGGCCCCCAAACATCTGCCTTTGGTAAGGTTTTAATGGGGAAAATTTGCCTAGTAACCACATTGCCATTGACCTTTGATGTGTGAGGAATGTATACATGCACATGTCTGGGGGGAGCTGCAGACAGGCAAAAACCTGTGAAATCAAGGTTGCAAAACCGTGGAGGTGAAAGCTACGTAGTCCAGTTCAGTTACCTGTGCACCTTTAGGAGGGCTCCCTCATGTGTTTGCTTTATTCATGACACAGCCTTCTGTGGCATGATGACAAGGCTTTTTTCCATGGGATGGCTGCCTCACTCTGTGCTCAGGAGGGATACTGTTCATTACAGGAACAGCTATTCAAGATTTTGTTTTCTCTTCATTGTTCAGCTTGTGACCTCAAGCCTTACTGACTGTGCACTATTCAAATCCTCCTCTGAAAACAACATCATTTTGTTTACTCATGGGCTTTTCTATAGCACTCATGACAATAGTATCAAAGTGTCTCGTAAAGATTAATTCGTCTATTTTTGCTACAGCCCCAGGAGGCAACTTGGTATTTGCTTCATTCTCCAAATGTTGGACTGAAAGCATAAACCCTGTCCATACAATCCTGGGCGCAGTTTACCAAGCAGCTAAAGCTGTGGTGTCCTCTGAGGCCCCATGACTGTTTCAAACAGTGCCCGCATGGTCCGTCAGGCTACATCTGGCTTCAGCATGTGCACTGCCTGACCCCCTGGCCACGCTTGCAAACTTACAAAATTGAATCTAGTCTTGAAGGCAGCCTCAGGGCCTTTGACAGTATAGACACAGCCATATGGTCAACAGTGTGTCTACAAGATCCGTGGTAAGCATTAATTTTAAATCCTGTCATTGAGATGCCTAGGTCTTGATTTTTTCCTCTTGCTTGTCATTAGCCAGCATTGCAGATGTTCACAGCAGAGTTCCTGCCGACCTCAGTCCCAGCTGAGACTCCAGGGTCTCAGGCTGGGTCCCCAGAAAATGAGAACCTATATCTAGGACAATTCCCTGTAGGCAACATGGGCTAGCCTCTGTGAGGCCAAACCCATTGCTGGCTCTCACAGCTCCTTGAGGTACAGCACCAGCCCTTCCACTGCTCATCCTGCTTCAGCTGTCCCTCTCTTGCTGTCACCTGCAGGAGTCCAGGAGCTGGTAGCCTCCCCTCTTTGTTTGGAGCATGGCAGGAGACCTGTGGGAAAGTGGCTTCAAGAATGTAACACATGATCTGCCCAAAAGGGTGGGATTACCATGTGCACAGACCTAATCCAAGTATTTCCTGACTTTTGAGGGATCAAATAGAAAACCTTGGTAATGTTCCCTTAGGACAGGGATGCCTTATTTCCTATGTTTTAAAGTAAGCTAGGGGACAGCATAGGCATGTCAAAGTAGCCATACCACAGATGTCTACAGGGTTTGCCATCAAGATGGCAACTTTCTAGGGCATGTCACTGTGCCAGGAGTTAAGCTGGCAGGAGTAACAGATCCTCTCCACGTGGTTTTTCAAAGTATTATAACTTGGCCAAATGTGAGTAGTTTTTCACAGAGACAGACAAAGCCCATCCCCAACACAAAAGCCACCTCTTCTGCCAAGTGTCCAATTGCACTTCCAAAGCACAGGGGTTCTAGGGCTTTCCAAATAAAAGGTTGTAAAAAAAAAAAAAAAAAAAAAAAAAAAAAAAAGGAAAAAACAACAAGGCAAACAATGTATTTTTCCAGGCTTCTTCTCAGAAACACTATGTCATTTTGGCTGAAATTTCAGTAAATAATTCACTTTGAGGGAAACACTCTCTACCTAAAATTTAAGACCAAACAGTTGAAGCTGTCAAAGCTTTAAGTATGTGAAAGACCCCATAACTAAAAACATTAGTCAAAGTTACTAATAAGCAGTTTTGCAGCTGCAGGTGATGCATTATGTGGGCGTTTGCACATATTCAATATGGCCTGCTACATCAGGCAGGCTTTCTCAGGTTGTTCTCAGAGTCCTGCCCTGAGAAACAGACCCATACTGAGTGCTTGCTGTGCCATTTAGAAAAGAATATTGGAAAATGGACAGAGAGGAGAATACACTGTAGTGACAAGAAATTAATCGGTGCAGTGTATAGCCCAGAAGGGCTCTCTTCTTCTGCCAACCCAGCCTCTGGGGCTTTCCAGATTCTTAGACTAAAGGGTCAAGCAAAACATGGAAATGCAGGGCTGAAAGCAAGGAATTCATCTAGCCTAGTCCCCATATCTAAACTAGGATTAAACCAACTTATTCTTGACCAAGTGACATCTAATTTTTCTTCCAGCACATCAGAAAGAGGATCCCCAGTACCCCCAGCCTTTCAGCCTTTCCCAGTGCCGAACTGAAAGTGCTTAGAATAGCTTAATTCCATTTCAAGCAGCCTATTCTTTGCTGAGCACATTCTTTCTACCTCTGCCCAGTGTTAACAGGGAGCATGAATGATCACTGCTCTTTTCCGGAAGCAGCTTTACATACCAGAGGGCTTCCATATTGCCCCCACCATTCTCTCTTTTCTGAACATACATTAAATTTTTTTGCTCTTTCCCAGAAGTGGTGTTTTCTAACTTTTATTATTCTGGACTGTCTTCACTACACCTTTCCTGAAGTGTAGTAACTAATACAAGAGAGTCTCCCATATGGGTATAAAGCAAAAGTCATCTCTAAGCAGCCCAAGAGCTTACAGCACCTCCATGTCTCTCAGCTAATGCTGGGTGAGCAAAGTGCTTGATGTGTACAGGAAAACCCCAATTCAAGAGTAGTCAGGAGACTAATTTTACAGCTAAGTTAATACAACCCAGCATTTAGGATGGCCCAGAATAAGGTGAGACCTTAAGCCTATAAGCCTTACAAAGATTTGCCTGCTACTCTGTCCACAAAGTCAGAGTACAACAGGGTAATTACCTTGCCTAAAACATTCATTTTGCCACATTGCAAAATCAGGTTGATGGGAGCTTTTTTTGCTGTGCAACTGCATCATTGTTGGCTAATGATCTGGGATGTTTTTTAACCAGTTTTGTGCTGTCTTCAACCTGGTCATGCTTTTCTGTTTACATGGAATGATATGTGAGAACTTTCTTGATGTCCAAGTATAACATAGACATGGGTTTTATTTGAATCCACACCACCAGTTACCATTTTCAAGAGAGAATTCTAGTTTATATTTCTTTATCTGAAATACCTTGTACAAAATTAGGACCTTATATGTTTCTCAAGTCAATATATCCTGGAGTAAGGGCCCCCAGCTATAAGAAATACATCCATAGGGGTATCTGGGTACCTGACATTCCTTCCACAGCTCACAAAATACACCAGTGGTGCCAGAAACAGCCAATTAGTAACAAGATATAGTACTTCACATTCCCTTTAGCCAGGCTACCTCTGCTGAGCAAAGCACATATTTCTCATTAAAACCAAGCTTGCTTACTGAAATTAAATAATTTCCCTGCTACGATCTGTTTGTATGTCCTCTTTGCTCTTTTGACTACTTTAGAACCACACTTATCTTGCTAACACTCGCAGAGCACATAAGCAGCATCATAGGCCCAGAGGATGCTTCGTGCCCTGTGTGATAATCCAAAATCTCATTGCTGTGCAGACATGTACACAGACACAGGACCTTGCAGTCTCCTGTTAAAGAAAAAGAAACGTTTCAGAACCCTGTTGGGTTCAGTGAATCCATCACACAACACAGGAGTTTTGAAAGTTCACAGAATAGCAAAAATCACTGTGTTTATACATGGAACAAAGGGAAAGTGAGGCAGGTACAACACTAATGTAACTTTGGCCATTTACCAACATGTTTTCATACCCATGTAATGAGGTGCTGAGGAAGGTGAAGGTTACAGAGCAACAGAAATCAGCACCCACATGTTCTTTGCATGATCATATCCCTTGTGTTAAGGCTGTGGTTCCTAAGGAAAAGAAGAGTGATGCAAATGTGCCCAGACTTGCAATTGCTGCCCATGGAGGCAGCCATCCCAGGATCTGGACATGCTCAGAGGCTGCAGGTTCGGGCTCATCCCGGCAAGAGGGGGAAATAGTTTTCTTCCTAGCCTTTGAGTGCTCTATCTGCAGCCATCATGCACAATCTGTATGGCTTGTGCGTGCTCATGGAATGTCTTGCATTAGGGAAAGGTGAGAAAACCTCTGGCCAGTCTGCAATGTGATCTCCTCTTGACAAAGTGAGGGCAGGAGTAGGAACTGTGAGCTGGGACTGAGGAGATAAGCTCACCAAGGTGCACAGAGGAAATCACTGCAAGAATACAAAGCTCTCTGATACTATTACTCCATATCACTTAGTGGAAGGTAATGTGTACAATAAAGACATATTGCAAAATAGGGTTTATTTCCTTAAAAAATCATTTCACTCCGTTCTCCAAAGTGTTGCTCAAAGCAAATATAATTTTATTGCTGACAGTTTAGAGGAGCTGAGGCTGTTATTCCAGGGCTGGTGGGAGGCAGCTGTATTTGGCTCATTTCATCACTTGCATATGGAGAAAATTTTGTTATTAGACTCTCTCAAAGTTGAAATTTATTTCCCTGAGCCCCAGCTTCCAGCTGTGAGAAACAGAGACTTCCAGCACTGGTGGCATATGAGGACTAGGACATGTATCCTTAGCTCAAGCACATGAAGGTCTTGACAGCTGTTCTTGGATTGAATTTGTGTTTTCCTGCATAATGGCACAGAAACTGTTTCTTGAGTGAGCCTGATGACTGACTTGTATTAGGGAAGGGTGAGAAACCCTCTGGCCATAAGTGTGAGTTCTGGTTGAGCTGCCTCTCTGTAAAGACAGGAAATGCCCCGGCTCTGTTTGGAATCCACTGTCCACATGTTCTTTCCTTCATAAGATATGACAAATTCAAAAAAAAAGCATAGCTCAGGCTTTGGTACACCTGTGAGTGACCCTTCTTTAGATAATTTTCTTTAGCATTTCCACAACCCTTCCGAGAGCCTGCAAATACATTTTCTTAATAACTGCATTGTATCATGAGGACCAATATGCCTTATGACCAATTTATTCTTCATCCAAGATGTCAGAATAGCTTTTCAAAGATGTTTTAGTTAAGCCCCCTAATCTCTCCAACAGAGCAGTTGGTACTGTTATCCTCTGAAGATAATGGACCCAAGGTACAGAGAGATGAAGTAACTTGCCACAGCTGCACGATATATCAGTCACAAAGCTGCAGAGTCCAAGAAGCCCAGCTCCCAATCTTAAGTGTTAACCACTAGACTATGATCTGTACAATACCAGAAAGAGCAGGAAGGACCAGGAAGCAGCTACATGACATGAGGAATTCATTCCACTGGAGGAATACGAGAGAGGCAGAGGAGCAAATCTTAGTCAGCACGGGCTCTGTGATGATTGCTACCTTACTGTTCATGGGCAGCAGAATCTGTCTTCTGTTCCCACATCTGCCCTGGATCTCATTGCTCTCTCTCTTTTTCATTTTTCCTGTCTCTCCTTGTCTTCCCACAACCTCTCCAGATGTTTGTCTTTTAACGTCTTTAAAAGGAGAATCTTGTCTTTTACCCAGTTCTTTTTCTCAAAAACTCATTGGGAAGAGCTCTAAAATGTCAGTGGCTCTCCAGAGTCTTAAGGCAGCACAGCTCATCTGGAAATGTGACAATCTCTGGGAAGTCAAGCTCTTTATCACTGTGGATTTAAATCCCAGCATAAGCCCCCATAGAATTCATCCTGTAGTACCCTATAATAAAACTGCACAGTATCTTGTACCTATCAGCTGTTTTGTACAGATAATTTTAATCAGAAATTATTTTCTCTTTAGATTCCTAGTCCAAAGAAATTTAGGGTTTGGCAACAGTTTTTCTACTCTGCAGAAATTTTAGGAGGATTTCATGGTATATCTACAGGCTTCTGGAAATTCATGCGTGGTAAAGGGGGGCAGCCTACATGATGTGACACCAGGAGAAGGACGTATTCTACAGGCTTTTCAAGAGAAGTTTCCTAGATACATTTCCAGGATGTGAAGCCAGACTGCCACTAAGCAAGTGAAATTTGAATGCAAGAGAGGTGGCCTGTAAAAGTGGAAAGTGTGTTTGAAACTTTAAATCTCAATGATCAAACTTCTGCAGCCCTGAATGAGTTCCTAAATTTCAAAATCCTTTTCAAAATAGACATTATTGCCAGGAAAAGTAAGCAAAAGGCTCAGAAGGGGTTTTTAATCCATATTTTGAGTGAAAAATACAATGTGGAGTGTCCCAACCTGATTCTTTGCAAACAGAATTCTGATGTAAAGCATTAACTTAAGCTTTATTTGTATGAAAATAGGAATTTTCAAAGTTGTAGGGAAAAAATGTCTCCCTTTACAAGGAACAGCCATATTTTTTCAGGGAAAAAACGCACAACCTAATCTCATTACAAATAACACTAATAATAGTAAGCTATGCCATAACAGAGAACAGTGTCTAGAACTCACAAACAACATTTCTCCTGAAAAACAGGACTGTCAACAGCCTACAGAATGGTAAGAGAGTTCGACAAAAAGCGATACTAATGTATTTATTTCCCTTATTTTTCCTACAGTGGTGAGTTTTGCTGGCCACCCCTTGAAGCACTGGTGATCCCATGGAGTCAGCATTCCTCTTTTGTTGCTTCCACGAGCAAAACAGTGCAGTGAGCCAGCAATTACAGAGTTAACTGACAGTGGTACCTCTGGTGATTCCAGGATGCTTAGGGGGTTGAGTTGCTGGACTGGTTAGTTTTGATGGTGCTCTTTCTAATCACTGCTACAGCAGTGATGCCATTTATCAATGGTTTTTGTTTCTCAGGAGAGGAGGTATAAACTGTATATGGTACTACCTGCCCATACAGCTCAGATTCAGGTGGTCAGAGATCCTACTGCCTGCTGAGTTAAATGGAGCTTTCGACAATAGGAAAGTAAAGTGTGGCCACCTGGTATTCATCAATCCTCTTACCATTTCATAGTGTCCATTAGAAACCTACATGCATGATCCCTGCCTTTCGATTGTTAGAAAAATTAGCTGTTAACCATCAGGAAATGACCTGTTCCCCCAGCATAGTCACTCAGACCCATTATAGGCCCTGTTCTAAGTCCTCTTCTTATTGAGCACAGTTTACAAGAGGTTCACCATAATCTCTTCAAAATTAGATTCTTGTTCCTTTTCTAAGCCATTCAGATTGTTACTTAATAAAATCCTTTTGTCTGGTTGCAGAGAGAATGAGAAGCCAGCACCAGGGTGGGTGATGTGGTATCGTGCATGACTCCAGGAGAGTTTGCTCATAATTTGGGGTGCAAAATAGTTTTTCATCAAAAGTGGTTAACTTACAAAGAACATTTGTCACATGTAGGGTGCCATATTTGGTGACAGAGTGAAGAGGCAAGAGGAAGGGGGGAAGACAGGTCCATAGCCCCCACCATGGCAAAACTTCAGACCCACTTTGGCCTCCTTCAGATACATGTATCTGCGCATGGAGGGCATGTGGCTACTGCCCCTGCTGCCAGGCTGCTTGCAGTATCTCTTGGCAAAGCTGTTAATTGTCAAAGAAATACTCATTAGAAAAGGGGGAGATGGAGCTGGAGCCCCATAATTAAACAAGGATTTAAATCCACAATATGTGAGCACTTTGCCACCAGGCTTACTGAAGATGTTTCATTGTTTTTCTCTGTCTCTGAGAGGGAGAGCAAAAGGAAAGAGGTGGACAAGGGTTTTGGAAAAAAGTATTTATGCAGCTTGCTTTCAATTTGGCTGTGCAAAAAGCACATTCTTTTAAGTTCTGAAACATTTGGTTTCAAGAAATGCTTTCAGTTTAAAGTTTTTTGTTCCTGCCTAGTTCTCGCCTTAGGGATATTGTCCATGGCAGGTACTCTGCCTTCAGGTACCCCTGTGCAAAACTGTAGGCACACAGCCTGTGGTTATTGGGAGTGGGGCTGCAGCCCAGTCTTATCCCTAATGGGCTGCAGCTGTGAGCAGCAGGTGAGCAGCACTGACAACAATGAGCCATGGAGTGCCCAGGGGCACTGACCTATCACCAAAGGGAACAGAGGGCACACAGGTGCACTGCATCAACATCAGGGGTATAAAAGGATGGGCTAAAGACCAAGAAGGGCAGATGCCTGAAGCCTTCTGAAGTGGTAAGGTGTTGCTCTGTAGGGGTTGAAGCCTTCTGCTATTGTGTGGTAGTGCTCTGTGTATTGTGGCTGCCTCTGCTGTGACATATGCTGCGGTACATGCTTCGACACAGAACTATGACACAGAACTGCCTGTACTAGTTGCCCTTGGCAAATTACAGTTTTGTGGCCCCGTTAAGGGAGATGCATCCCACACATGGATGCTTGTCGTCAGTCTTTAAAAGCATTCATTGACTGGTCTTGGGTCCCTTCTCAAATAGTGTGGGGAGAGTGGATAGACTGATTCCAAGAAGCTGAGACTGAGCTCCACATAGAAGCCAGGATTGTGTCCGGGTAGTGTGTGTACAGAAGAAAAACAAGGGCAGCCAGAAAACTTGGAAACTTTAGGGGTGTCAGAAGGATATGGTTGAAGCCCAAATCAAGTGTAGGCACGAAACTCCCACCCTCATAGCTGCTCATAACCCAGAAGATTACAATGCCCGTGAGACATTGTTGCACATGCACTGTTTGTGTTTTAAAGGAAACACTGAAAAATCCTAAAGAGTAATGTGTCTGTTTAGAGAGAAAGCTGTTCTTCCTCCCTTCTATATCTAGTCATTACCCTTCTGAAACTCATTTACTATGAATTACTCCAGAAAATATCGTCCCAGCCACAGACCAGTAAAAGCCAAGGTGGAAAAAAAGCCTAATTTCAACTGTAATTAGAGGATGCTGAATGCAACACTTCAACAGTCAGATGTATCAAGCAGTGGAAAGAACATTGGTTCAATCATAGTGGCAAAGCTCTGGGAAATGCACACTAGGCAGAAATTTTGCCTTAGCTAGTGTTGGCTATCAGAAGGCAGGAAGCCCCATCTCATGCCAGTGAAAGCACACAGCCTGTGGCAGGGGGAAATCTGCTTCCCACAGAAATCCAAACCTCAGTTTGAGCTCCCATACTGCAGGTGGAGATAAGAATTCACTACTCAGGGAGAGCTATGGGTGATGCCGGCGTGATGCTCAGCTGCCCCAGCGCTGGACACCCACTGGCTGCTCAGCCCATGCTGCCTCACACAAGTCTGGCCTTCCACCTTCAATAGAACTTTCTCTTTTTTTCCAAGTAAATTCAATCAGGAGTTTAGTCATATCCTTAACTCACTTAATGTGAACTCAATTTCCAGCTCTCATAGTTATTTTCAAAAAGGAATTTTTGAAAATGCAGTGGGCTTTGAGAACAAAAGAAGGAGGAGGGAAAATTCAATTAACATCATTTCCAGTGTTTCTGTATTTCTCGGGTGTATAAGCAAAGCCATTTCAGCCATTAGGGAAGTTAGTTAGATTTGGACTGTATCTTGCCTGACAGATCATGTAACCAGGCTTTTGGATTCTTGGACCTTATCCAGTAGAAAGGATGGTTTCTGCACTCCACCAGTGGAGAGCAATGGCCACGGGAGCCCCTGACAGCAGAGACAGTTTTGTAACATTGCCAGGGCTAACGTGCATGAGAAGGTGTTTCAGCCTGGGATTGTTAGTAGGTATTTAAGAAAACACAGAAACAAGAAGATATGAACTAAGCCTATTTCAAAATGGAAAAAAACTATGGAAAATCAATAGATCTTAAGGAAAATGAGATGTTCTGCCTTACTCTCCAGAGCAAGATTGCCCTCCAGAGATTTTGAGGTGGGATACTTTTTTCTTGTTTTTTACATCAGAAAGCATAGCTACTTTTAACCTCCCTACTTAATGGTAAGAAATAGGAAGCAGCAATAAGGACAACAGAATGTCTTGAAACAAAAATCTATAGTTCAAATTTTTTATTAATTTGTGAAGCCTTTTAATTTTAAAAACTTAGAGTCAAATAAACTAATTCTGAAATAAAGCTATTATATCTGATTTTAATTGAAGTTTTAGTTACAATTTGCAACAAAGTAAAAAAAAATCCCTTTGTAGTTTTTTAAATGGAATAAAAAGTGAGTTAAATAGTTTCTTGTAAGTGTTCTTGAAAGAGAGCAATAATTTCCATCCAATTATTTAACCAACCAAGGGCATGATTTCCTAATGAGTATATTACGTGATGATGAATTTAACCAATCCTTTCTTTGGCAGAGACAAACTTATCTGGGTATGGCCCAGGAGACAGGAGTCAGAGAATGGCCTATGCCATTGGATTTGCTCAATTAATCCTGAGCAATTTCTGATGTGTTTTCCATTCATCAACATGTCCACATGTTTTCCCAAACAAAAAAAAAAATATTGTGAACTTCAAACAGATAAACCACACTAATCAGACATACATCAATATTTTTTGGCCATCCTAAGAGAATCTGTGTAAATCCCCACTACTATGTACAGTGAAGTCTCATATGTGAGGGATTATATCTTTTTCTAACTCGCTATCTTTCAGAAAGATACTCAGTGCTTCCAGACTTAGGATCCAAACTACAATTCTTTAAAAAAGCATAGTTGTTTGATTGGCGATAATTTCAAAAACATGGGTCTTGCTCTTCTCACCACTTGCTAGTGGCAAGGAGACCCTGTGCAACTTCCCAAGATCTCTCTGTCCTCAGGTGATAAGATTTTTCTCAAACAGCGGATTTTTTTGGTTTTTTGGTGTTTTTGTTTGTTTGTTTGTTTTCCCTAGATTTTTTGCATGAGTTACTGGTTCAGTAAAACTGACAAATATTTGAAAAAAAACACCATATGATGCATTTCAATGGTGCAAAAATGTACATGCTCAGGAGAAATAAGAGATTACCTTCTTCTCCTTGTCTGGAGATCTCTTAGACATCTGGATGGAGCTGTCTGATCAATGATGGGTTTAGATGTAATTTTCAAGTTAGTCCCAAACATTTCTATCCTCTGAGATAGCAGGGAACTATCAGCAAGCTTGCATTTTTTGGGGGGAAGGCCATAGACAATGCATTCCCCAGTAGTGCTTCTTGTCATAGCACAAACCATCCTGGTGGTGTGACACGGCAGCAATTGGCACATCAATGCAGTCTTCCCCACTGTCTTTACTTTAGCAGAGATCTTCCCACCTTGCTCTGTAGTTTCCTTTCTTTTCCATCCTCTTTTCCTAGCAGTGCCTTTGCTGAGTCTTTTCCTGTTACCTTGTTGACTCCTTCCTTAATGCATGTGGCACCTCAATGATCCTACTCATTACTCTTCTTTCCTCATAAAGTCACCACTGTCATGATCACATCTTTTTTTTTTCCTCTCTCTCTCACCAGATTGCCTCTGCTTGGCTACTGCAGCAATAGGGCCCTTGGGTTTCACTCCCTGTCACAGACCAGTAGCACCTTCCTGCTGTCACCTGCAGTTGGAAGAGCAACCTGATTCATGGAAAAAAGTCCTCTGTATTTTGACATGAGATTTTCCCTGTAAATCCTGAGTGAACACCTTCGCTCCTGCTGGTCAGCAGCTTATCCAAATGAAGTACTTTCTCTGCAGGAATTGCTGATGCTCAGTAATTTCTTCTGTCTTCTGCTCAAAAATCTCTTTACTGAGTGGTGACAGTCCAGTTTCCCAAATGAGAGCTGCCTAAAAATTGTTTTCCCTTTGCTTGTCCTCCTATGCTAGAAAGCTTTACCACAATTTTAAGATACCTGGGCGTTGTATGCAAATGAAGGGAAGAGCAGTGAAAATGCAGAGGTTGGCCTTGCAGTGTGGGAGGAGGCTTGGCAGTGCAACTTCAGCACCATTATGTGTCCATTCTCCCCTTGGACACTTTGGCCCTTAGTGACACAAAGCACTTTACAAGCAATGGTAAATTAACCTTCATAGCCTTAGCCCAAGAGGGACAAGATTTGTCCCCACAGCGCACTTGGAAAAACTGAGACATCCAGTAACAAAATAACTTTGCTGAGCAATCCTGTGGTAAATCAAGGAAAAAGGAATTGAAAACTTCACTCTCAATCTAGTAATGGGCTATTATCTTCCAAAGAAAATAAATGCATTAGCCTGGATGACATCTCTACTAGTCTTCAGATTTTGTTTTACTGTCCTCTTTGCCTCCTAAGCCTCACCAAAGTCAAAGGCTGTCAATGGACATTTTGAGAAAACATGGGGCAGGAGAGGAATGGAGCAGGGTGGCATTAAGTTTTATCACCCCTTAAAGTGTAATACTTTCCTTTGCGTGCTCTGTTTCTTATTCACACGGCTATAAAATCTGCCACATCCGGGCGAGAACATCCCTCCAGTCAAGCGGGCGGTGTTTACGGACTGGAAAAGGCGTTCTCTTGCTCCTCGCTGCAGGGGTGGCACAGAAACCTTAACAAGTCACTTGTGGTTTTCTCTTTCCAGGTTGGGCAATCAGACATCTCTCAACACCGCAAGAGGGGACATAACAATTTAGGGACATTTTATACCTCTGAAGATTTGCAATCAGCAAATTGTCTGGAACGTGTTTGATTTCCCCACCCACCTCCCCTCCATGGTGTCCCACCACAGAGCCTCTTGCTAGGGACATCTTGATGTTCGTGGTCTCACAGATTCCTTGCTCCAGCCAAACTCATTTCTTGTGTGCTGGTTCTCAGCCGAGCTTGCTTTACATCATAAATGTAAAAATGTTTCTTTTATAAAAAAAATTAAAATAAATTAAGCCAAAAAAATAGACGAAACACACAACCAACCTATAAACAGAACATAAAAGCTGTTTAATGGAGTGCATAATGAAGCACAGAGGAAACAGACTCACATTGATTTTCCCTAGCATTTTACCTATTAAATTAAAAGCTTCTTAAGGAAGAGTCTGAATTTTTTTTCCCAGTTAATTCAAGTTCTGTAATGGGTAACAAAAACATTATTGTCCCCAGCAAGCTGAGGCTGCATGAGAGGCAAGTCAAGAAGAAATAAGGCCTGAGTACAAAGACCCCCAAGAAAATGTCCCTCTCCATTTCAGACACCCTTCATGCCAGTCTGGGTACACTACAGAAGAGATTCTGAAGGAAAACCAAGTCACAGAAAACCATATCTTTGGGACCAAATGAGAAGGTGAGACCTCAGGCCTGGTAACCAAGCTCTGAGATTTCTGCCACAGCTTTGGACAAGCTGCTCAGACCTCCAGCTACTTGATGCTGTCCTCTGCACAACAGGAGCACCAGCGTTGACCACTACTATCCCACCTACTGAGATTACTGGAAAGATTAATTAATCTCTCAGGCTCTACTGAAGGGAGCGCTCATGCCAAGAATGCATCTGGAAGTCCTCATGCAGTAGTTGGGAAAAACTATAAAGCACACCACGTAGCTGGAAACTGGAGAGTAAAGGGCTGCCCACGCTGCAGCAGGGAGACACTTAATGAGGGACAAGATGAAAAAATAGCAGCACAGCAGGGAAGTGAAAAAACAATGTAGGATTCATTCCTTCAGGCACAATGACTATTTTTAACAAAGCTCAGCCTCACGAGTCAGTGTTTGCCCCTCTCTCAGCAGGCAGGAGGGCACTGCAGTGTGAGGGTCTGTGTGGCTGAGCACAGGGATGCCCGGGCTGGTCAGGGCGAGGCTGTGAGTCCCACGTGTTGACAGTGCCAGTGCCATTGTCAGCCCACAGATGCTGCCAGTACAGACACCCCAGAGGAGGGCAAGGGGCTGGTGTCATTCACAGAGCCATGGCATGGCAGGACCAGTAGCCTGGCCACCAGCAAACTCCTTGTTGTAACGTAAGCTGACTGGGCAGCTGTATTAGAACACATTTTTTTATAGCACTCAAAAAATGAAGAGAAATTTTGGAGAGGCATTTGGTTTCCATGCAGACACAAAAACCTGTCATTCCCAGGGCAGCCCAGCCTGCTGGGGGCCATCTCAGAGCTCACACCACAGCATCTGCTCTGCAGTCACTTGGCATGATCCTTCCCTGGTTTGTCTCTGGTATCAATGCTCAGGAGCAGCTGCACTGTGCTGAAACCAAAGCTTTGGCTTACCAGCAGGTCAGAGCAGCCAGAGCAAAGCCTTGCACATAAACAGCATTGGTTCAATTTCTTAAGAAAGGTGAGTTTTTTCCAAGTGAATGTTCAAAAAAAAAAAAAAAGAGAAAGAGACTATTCAGCTGTAATTCTGCTAAATAGAGCAAAGTTCTCACTCTCGTTAGCAGTGCCATGTCCTTGAGGTGCCAGCATGGATTGGGAGCTGTGTTTGTAGCTGAAGAGAAGTTCAGCTTTGAGATGATGGCTTAGTGGGTTCTGTCTCCTCAGGTGTGCCTCTCATGTGAGGGACACAACAAAGTGCAATAAGTTGCTCGTGTGAGATTTGTGATCTTCAGGCTCTGGAAGCAGGTCACAAAGTCTTGCTTTGAAAGGATTTTCTTCACACAGGCAGAAGTTCTTGTCCAAACTTCACACAAAACAAACCAAGGCTTATAGTACTGATGGGAACACAAGCTGAAGTAACTCTTGACTGTGTTGTGATGGCTCACACAATTGTGAGAAAACACCTGCATATCCCCAAAACCATCCTCACTTCTGGTTTGCCATATACAAGCAACCAATTTGAGTCCTTCTGAATAAATGTCAGAATGCTGTAAATCAGTGATTTTCTGTAAATCAGTAAACTTTATGGAAATATAAAGCAAAGAATTGTTTTGGAAGTCTTGTTATGTCACCAGATAGTACCACACTTCCTCAAAGAAGTGCTCCTGCATTTCTGGACACCTCAGTAAGCCAGCAGTCTGTGCTCCTGCACACACTGTGTGTGCCATCACACAGGGGAGCGGGGATGCTGCTGCCAGCCTGGACCCCAGGAGCAGCTCTGAGTGGGGACAAGGCAGGCACTGGTGTCCCTGGGGTCTCTCACAACAAGCCCACCCGCTGGAGCATGGGTTTCTCTGCCAGACCCCACAGACGCTGCCATTGCCATCATGTCCCACAGGTTGCCAAGGGCTTGCCAGCCCTGGCAGGGAGGCACAGCATGCCACAGCATGGCACAGGGTGGGGGCTGGAGTGCTCAGCTATGTGACCAGGTCACCACTTTGTTTGGTTTCACATAACTCCTTGAACTTATTAGGAGGCTGGGGAAAGGAGACATTGTTTTGCTTTGGCTGTGAGGTTTTGGATGCTTTGCTTCCAGGCCTCCATCCCAGTGATCCCAGCGATGAGGACAGATTGAGGGAAGATTAAGTCAATGCCTTAGGAAATTTACAGTTGGAGCCTGGGAGAGAAGGCTGTCTTCTTGGGAGAAAAAAGAAAAGTGATAGTAATGCAAATCAGAACATGTTTACACGTGTGTATAAACACACACACACATACAAACATGGGGTTTTGCATTTCAGTGTAGTTCTGTCTCTGACCATTTATTTCTGTATTTCTCTATTTTAAGTTTCAGGTAGACAGAGGCAATTGAAGAGTTTTCCTCCCACGCACACCCCGCTAGCAATAATGGGGGAATAGCACCACTGTAATTAAAGATCAAGATTTGCTGTTACACAGAAAGTTTTTCTAAGTGCTTCAAAAATCCACGTGCTTATTCAGACTTTTGTGAAAATTGCTTGCCTCGAGGGCTGCTGGGGAAGAGCTCCAGCACAGCCTCCTCTGTCTTTGGATAAGCAGACACCCCACAGACGATGCAGCAACAGCAGCAGTGTTGCACTCTTCTTGCAGGGTGCCCTGTGCTGCACAGCTGTGGCTCGTACTTCCTTTTTGGTCCTTTTCACCAGCTAACCTACTTAGGATTCAGGTGGTATTTCACCATTTACACTACCCCTTTTTTTAAAAAGGAATCTCTGTTTTAGGAGTTTTTGGAGTTATAAACTGAACCACCAGACAAGGGCTGCCCTGTAAATCCTGCAAAGGGGGAAGCTGCCTTTCACAGCTGGGTCAGAATAGTGCAGATGCTGGGTGAAGGCTGGCTTAAGTGAGTGGCTGCTACTTCCCAGGAACCTGTAGAAATCACCATGCTCTCCACTGTACTGTCTCCCCTTCCTTTCCTGTCGTGGGGGACACTCAGCCCATCAACCCTAGATAGGAAAACTGAAGTTTGCCCTTGCTGAGATGAGCCTGGGGATCCAGAGTCAAACACTGAGCCCAGTCTGGGACCTTCCTGCTCTGCAGCAGAGGCCCCAGGTGGCAGAGCAAGTCTGTTGTGAAGTATTATGCCATGGGGAACAATTTCAGATGTGCCTCTACCCAGTGATTCTGAGAGTTTCATTTCACGCCCTTTAAAATTAGGGGATCTGCTTGTGTGATCTGGGGACCCCTGTGGAGGCTTTGCTTTAAAATTCTGATTCCATAGCTAAAATTTCAAAATCTGCTAAAACGTACATACTGGCTCTGATTTTAAATAATTAGCATCCAGAGGAATATCATTAAGCAGTGAGCTATTATTTTAGAGCACTATAACAGTGCCTTGTGCCCTTTATCAATTCAGGGACAAGGGGAATGAGTGTCATATTAAAATAAAGTGAATTACTTATCTCCAAAAACTCAGCCAGGCAATAAAAAGCAAAGGTTCAAAGGAGACAGGTCAACCAAAAAATGCTGTAATTTGGGGGAACAGGAAAAATCAGACATCATGCCAAACCTACCATATGACCTTTCTTAGAGTGACTGTAATAAACTTCAAATGATATTTTAGGGCATACAGAAAAATGAGTGGAATGCAGACAAGAATAAACAAATGAAAAATGTTTAACCTGAAGCTCAGAGATCTGGCAGGCCCTTCTGATTTTCACTAAAAAGAAAATCCCCAGATAAACACAGTGATGGTGCCATCACATGTCTCCATTTGTACTCCTGTGCCCCGTGAGGGCCCAGGGCGCTCTTTGTGATCACAGTGGTTTTACCTTTCCTCTTTGTCTTGTGGCTTTCTGGGGGGGAATTTAAATGAATTTAGCATAACAGCAAGCATGCACTACACATCTCACACCACCTCTGTAACCAAGGCCATGGATTAAAAACAGGGGCCTTATTCTCTGTTCTTTTGGGGGGGAAGTACACCCAGATATTTCATTAATAATAGTAAATTAGAGTGAATTGAAATTAAGACTAACCAAAAGGCTGATTAAAAAGGGAAATATTTAAAAATAGAGTAGAAGGAAAGGAAAATCCTTTTTCTTTCGCTATTCCATATTTTTTTGACAAGAAGCACATCTCTTGTTATTTCATTAATATTGACATTCTCCCTTCTTTTGTGCCCTAAACTCACATGTCTCAAGTGGCATTTTTCACACTGCATTTCCCATCCATTTCTGGGACATGTGACAGGTTCACTCCGCTTCTAGAGATGTGTTAAGTGCACCCAGAGATGTGTTATAGTTCAACAGGTTCTGTTCCTGTACACAGCACTGGCCTTTGATAATAACAAATAATGAAAGTAATAAGCCAGTCTCCTGGCACAGATTCCTTTCAATGGTGTATACATATAAATATACTGCAGCCTTTCCAAATGCCTTTTGGGGAGCTGGATTTTATTCATGGCTTCTTAGGAGGTTGCTTGAATGGTTTAGGTGAAAGACAGTTCACTACTGCTGCTGTTCTCCTTGGAGCAGCTGGGCTGAATGCTGAGGCACTGGAAGCGCTCAGGGAAGGTGCTGAATGCTGGGCTGAATGCTGAGGCACTGGAAGCGCTCAGGGAAGGTGCTGAATGCTGGGCTGAATGCTGAGGCACTGGAAGCACTCAGGGAAGGTGCTGTCTTGAAATACTATCAGAGAGCAAAATCCATTTTGGAACAATAGGTGGCTTCTCAAGAACGCCTTTGACCTGACACAGAACTGAACCTTTAACCACTAAATTGGGAGATTTGGTCAGGGCTAAAGGCGAACCTGAGGCTCTTGAGACCTGCACGGTTTGGGAAATTATCTAATTAGGACTTTTCAGCAGTGACGTCACAAGGAGTTCCTGATTTTACAGCTGGTTTGTAACTGGCAAGGTTTTTGTGAAGGCTCAAGGGGTCTGAAAGGTCAGCTGGTCCCTGAAAGCTGGTCTGTTCTTTCCTCTATTGTGTTCTGTGCCCCCTGCTTTGGGACCCCTAAGATGCCAGCAGCAACTAAAACAAACCAAAATAATAGTTTATTTATCTTTTTTTTGCCTAGTACACTGCTAGGAAGAAACATTTCCAGACTATGACAATTGTCAATTGTAGGAGAGGAAGTTCAGACATAATCAAAACCACTGATGCATCCCAAACTCCCCAGGCCACAGCTGCTGGCTGAATGGGATTGCTCCTGGCCTCGCAGGCATGAGCCTGGCTGGTGTCACGGCTCTGACCAGGGTCCCCTTTGAGGTGGCCTGGACATGCCTCCAGCTGGTGCAGAGGTTATTATCCCTGCTGTGGCTTGCAGGAATGAATAAGGACAGATGAATGATAAGTGTGATGTGCCTGTTTAAGCTCTAAGTATCATACCAGCTATCAGCCTTCTTAGCACTGGAATCTGTCCATCTCTTCTGCTGGAGAGCTGCAGGGCCCCAGTGGCAACTGGCTTTACAGAGCCTCCTTCCTGCATCTCTCTCACACAGACCCATACAACCACATTGCAGGATGTAGGTCTCTGTATCAAAGTATCTCATTGTCACTTTTTCCAGTCTTTGCTGAAAGAAACACTCTTCTGCAGCTGTTTCTTGGCCTGTGTCTCAGACTGCTAAATCCTCCTTCCTGAAATGTTAATTATCACTCAACCTGAGGATTTACAAAGAACAGGTCCATTAGGAGACTGCAGAGAAAAGGTATGTGACAACTCATCACAGGCTGAGTTAAAATTACAATAATCTGTAGTTGGAAAGGCCATCTGAGTTGTTCCTTAGAGGCCTGATTTGCTGAGAGACCATGAACAACCAAGAAGACGGACCATGAACAACCAATGCCCTGTCAAGGAATCCTTAAGCCTAAAATTTTGGACAGAAGATGCAGGCTGGTTTTAGAAATCTCATTTCCCCTCTCTTGTCTTCCTATTTGTTCTGTTCCCATTATTTTATGTCCTCCCTTTACCTCTCTTTTCTGCAGCACTAGTGGCAAATGTGGAGTAAATGTTTGTTTGTGTGTTCTGCAGAGAAGGACTACTTTGTTCTTTCTCTGCCTTAATGGTTCTGGATCTCTGGTAACACGCTGCCTGCTCCCCATGACTAACACACTTTGGAAGGAACAGCACGCCATCTCAAATGACTTTTTCCACAGTGGAAATGCCTGGATCTGTAACCTTGTAACTTGAAAACAAGCAGCTTGAGTATCCTTCTGAGGCCAGACCCAGTGTTCAGTAAAGCAAGTTTTTATTAAGGGTGAAAATTTCTGTCTGAAATTCAACCAGTTCAGAGAAGAAGCATCCAAGGCTGTGGCTTTCATGTGCAATGGAGCATGGCACAGAGCCCCCCAACCTGCCTCAGTCCCTGGCAGTGGGCACACAAGTGCAATGCAGCCTGGGGACAGCACAGAGAAGCAGAGAAGTGTTTCTTCAGTGCTGTTCCATTGTGGCCACACTCCTTCCCCGTTCAGCATTCGTTTGTGCACACCCAGCTTCTCCCCCTCCATGCTCAAACACACATTCCTGGTCTGGTGACAGAGACACCATTCACGAGGATGGTGTGATGAAATGCTGGTGACCCTCAGGTTTGGGAGTAAAACAAACAAACCAACCCTGTTACCTTTAGCTCATCCCTACCCATTTGAAGTCTGATCATCCTTGGACTGGGCTTGGGCCTAGTCACACAGACTGTCATCAGAACCAAGCCTTGATGAAGAGGGCTTGGCAAATGGGCCCAGAATGCAAATGTGCCTGCCTTTGGGTGATGGGAGCAAGCAGGAAAAGTGGCATATTCAGTGACAAAAGCAACAGCTTTTTCTTCTTTTCCAAAAGCAACAGCTCTTTCAACAGTTGAAGAGAACATGTGTGTGTGTGTGTGTGTGTGTGTGTGTGCGTGTGTGCAGCATGTGCTCACAGAAACACCCGCACCAGGCCAGTCATACCCATCAGTCTGTGTGCATAATGCCCAGTCAGACTGAGGAAGCAAGTACTGGTTAGCCCAACGACTTAAGAAAATGCTTTCTGCAGGGAGGTCTCATTCTGGTGAGATTCATACTGTCAGATTATGTCCTTGTTGCATACCTTAAGAGGCATAACCACATTTCTGTTCCTGCATGCTCTATCCCTATCATCTGGAGCATCCCCATCCAGTATATCCTTCCTCAAAGATCAGCAAAATGGTGATATACACGTCACAGCTCTAAGTACTAGTCATGCAGGGGCAGAAAGAGAATAAGACTGGAGAAAACTTTACATCTCCCTTTCATTCTTCTTCCTTTTCTCTCCTTTCTTCTGTTCTTCCCCAGAAATTGTCAATCTTTCACTTTCCAACCCAGAAGCAATCAAGCTGAAGCAAGATGGCAGGGTGCAGAGGGTGATCTGAGTCAACCCCTTTTATATCAGTTTCAGTTCCTGTTGGGTGTTCTCATGACATTTCAAAAGACTGCAATCCTAATGAAAACCACACAAGCTCCTGAAATTAAGTTAACTGCTTTTGTAAAAATGCAGGGGTGGGAGGATGGAGGGAGGGAAGAGGGGGGTGAGAGGGAAAAAAAGGAAAGAAAAGAAAATGGGAAAATTAAGGAAAAATCTCTTTCAGGTTGTATTCATGCATGTAAAGACAGGATTGTTTATCAAGCCCTATTCTGCCCTGTAAACAAACACACTTCTTGTTACTGCACAGCAGAAAAGCTACAAAGATTTTCAATTTGATTATTTTTCCCTTAAGAAACCAAAGTAAAATAATTCAGACAGCTTTTATTTTTGGTGCAAAATATCACTCTTGGGGTTTTTTCCCATCTATCTTTTTGTATTATTTTGACCATTAATGGACCAACATGTTGAAAAACCTGCTCGCTTCCTAATAATAGAGTTTCCTAAGCAGCACAAGTCCAGTACTTTTTCTGAATGTTGCTGACCTAGAGCCTGGCTTCTTCCTACGTCTAATCAGAGCTGAACACAAAAGAACTCCAAATCTTGCTACACTACTGATAATCCTAATTAAACTGAAGTAAAATAAAGTACTTAGATTTCTAAAGGGGAGTAGCTCAGGGGTCCCAAAATCTAGAGGTTAAGAAGAATTGTACAGGGAGAATGAAAAAGAGTGTAGAATCCCTAGCCAGCCCCCAGTTCAAGGAGGATATACTGCTTAGATCCCAGAAGAAAGGTTGTTTTTTGGGGCATTATTGTTGAATACCAAAGTGTAAGGAGCACATTTATCAAAAAAAAAAATGTATAACTAAGCCTTTGCCTGTCACAGTCCAAGAAGCATCTGGACTACGTTCTTAGTTATTTAGTTTAGTTTTTGGTAGTCCTGAAAAGAGTAGAGAGATGGACTTGATGATCCTTAAGGGTCCCTTGAGATATTCTTGCCTGAGGTATTCTATAATTCTACGATTGCTACATTTCTTGGCTTATTTTTAGAAGAAATGTTCTTGATGTCCTCAAGTCATAGAGCATGTGTGAAATGAACTTCCAAAGCAAGATGAGCCCAGAAAAAGACAATACACTGGTGCTACCCATTTCAGCAGCCCAGTTGGCCAGATGTCAGCCCATCAATGGAAGCTGAGCTTGTTAGCCATCTAGTCACTTGGGTAAACACCTTCCTTAATACTCACCCTTCCTTGACTCCAAAAATTTAATAAATGTTGTTCCTGAGTCTTGTTGCTTGGTGTACTGCTAAAGTAGTGGAGACACATTCTGGGAACTGAAATCTTGGTGATCAACCCTTTTCAGCATATCAAGGAATAGTTAAAACCAAGTTTATTTGTCTTTCTTTGATCATGGCCGGAGAAGAGAAGTCAGAATTAAAAATCAAATCAGCACTTGGCTTTCTGTGCTTCTCTACTAGGTAGGTTTTTCTATTACCGCTCCCAAAGTAACATTTTGCTTTTTCTACAATTTTTCAAGGACCACAATTTGAATGGAAGTCATCAGATTTTCCATTCTCTGACTCTCCTTCAAGTGCTCACCCCTCAGCTTCCTGTTGAAAAGAGCTCAGACTTTGCTGGCACACAGGTCTGTAAGGAAGCCCCCGCCCCAAGGAAGGTTTGGATACAGATGATGATTTCAGTAAATCCACTGGTGTCAGTAGACGTGCTCAGAGTACAGGACCATGGCCTGGCCCTTTCTGAGTCACCTTGTGGTTCAGATAGCCATTGACAAATTAATTGGAAAAAGCCTCATCCTGCTCTTGTTTTCCAATCAACTCAGAGAAAACAAAAGATTTTAACTACAGGATGACAGGAGACCTCTGGCAGGATTTTGGCTGCATTTCTCATAACTTCTAGTGTATACAACAGGGGAAAATCTCTCATTCCTGGTTATGATGAGCTTCATATATTGTGAAATCCTCCAGAGTTTCAACATGAGAATGTGGCAATTCCTAGCAGTACAGAGCTTAAACTCTTGGGCCTGAACTCTAATGTCAAGAAAGCTGAAACTTGGCATTGTCCCTAATTGTACAGGAATCATTATATGCATTTTCTTCTAGTCAGAGTTATCCAATCCAATGCCAAGATGAACAGGGAAAGTAAGGTCATTAAACACACTCAAAAGTTAACAAAGTTCACCAGAAACAATTTCAGACCATGGAGCTCACCCAGAACCCGAGATGCAGAGGCCTTTGGTAGATGTCTTTCCAAGAGGTTTTTTAGAACAAAGAGATTGAAAGAAAATATGTCACCTTGAGAATGGAAACTTCAAAACAGCCATTTTCTCTCTTTCCATCTCTCCCTTCTTCTGTCTTCACCAATATCCTCAGGCAGCTGGAAGAACCACTAGGGTGATCTCAGTGGTAAACAACGTCCAACATGTTTTTCCCCGCTTTTGATAATGAGCTGGTTTAATCAAAGCTTGGCCCATTTGGAGAGGCTCATGGGGAGTTCAGACCCACAAGGCTTCCTCCTTTGCAATGTGCTTTCAAAAGTTTCCAGGACAATGACATCATGAGAAAAATGCCTGTCTCCTGTTGCCTAGACAAGTTTTGGGAGAGGTGAGCCTCTTTGCACTGCTTTGCTCTGCTTCAAGTGGGAGAAGTTAGAAACAGTAGATTCCATTTTTCAGAAAATTACAGCAATAGTTCAGCAGTCCAGAGGTGCAGTTGCACCTTCAAGACCTTTCAAGTGGCCTGATTTGCAGATACCTCTGTTAGCTCACAGCATTCCACTAGAATGCTCACATTTTTACAAACCTGATGATGTAAATGGGAGGTTTTGGATGCTGAGAAATTCTGTTGATCTGACTTCTGGTTACATGAGCCACACCATAGCTAGGCAGGTCTCAGTACAGACAGGATATTGCCACTACAAGGCGGCTCATGACCTCTTGGCCATACAGTTCTTCCTGTTATCCCTCCATTAGGACCAGGTATTGCTTCCCTGTTCCTCACTGAGGCCACACTGCTACTGAGAATACAGCTCATGCATGGCTCTCCAGTGTGGAGTTAAACTGCATGGCTCAAATACCACTCCAGGGTTGACTGGGATGACAAGGGACTGTGGGAAGGAGGGTGGGTGTAAGTGGGTAACCCACAGGAAGTTCCACAGTGCTGCAGCTCATTCAAATTGCCATGCTGCTCCTACCAGCTGTAACAGAGGAGCTCAAGGCTCCATGGCAGTATAGACCAAAATGTTTGCTCCTACCCCATGGATCTCGGTTGAAGCTAAACCTCCTTTTCTGCTGGAGAGGAGTGGAGCTCAGATGGATATGCTTTAGAGAGCAAGGCTGGCTGATTCTGCTGCCATGGGAAGAAGAGAAGCGAGGGGTTAGGCACAAATGACTGGTGCTGGGATCAACATCACTCCTACCATAAACATGCAGAGCAGCTTCTTCAATGAGTGAAAGCAATGATAATTTTGGCTTTCCAAAATTATCCTGTCCTTTTCTGCAGGCAGAGGACGTGTCAGACAAAGCATGTTTGCAGCTGCCAGCTTTGCCTAAGCCCAGAGTCCAGACTGTGCAAAACTCTCCAACACATTCCTAGATGTGGATAGGGCTCTAGCTCAGGGGAAGGAGTCTTAGAAATTACCCTTCCAACCTGATGAAAGCACATGTCACTGCAATGGCTATCAATGGTGTTTATCCATACAAATATTAAGTGCTAATTTCCCCCTCTCTCACGTCTGTAGCCACAGAGCGAGGGCACAGCTCACAGGACTTGTGCACATGGAGCAGAAAACACGTCTGTAGCTTCAGATTTTGTAGAACTACAGAGCTGTTTGCAGGACTGGGAACCACTGATGCTACCAAGGTTCCTTCCCAGTCAGGACCTTGCAGCTGAGTTAATTCTCCTGCTCAGCAATTACCACAGTCTCTGCACATGAAGAGGAAGGAAGAGGAATGGACTTAATGAAATCCAGTGCTCTGGGCCCAAAACATAGGCTGCAGCACTCCCACTCCACTCCATCCTATCTAAGGTCACAGTCAAATACCTTTATTTTCTGTGGTGCACCTGCTTTAGGGCAAGGTTGGTAATTCCCACTCCATATGGGGAGATAGGCAGTCAGTAGTATTTCCACAGCCCTGCAGCATGTACTCCCATAGTATCTGGGGAGCAAATTCATGGAAATAAGATTGTTGCCCTCTGGAAAGGAAAGTTTTTCTGTTTTGCACATCTCCTGCCACTCTGTCCCCTCTCTCTAGCCAAGTTGTCTACCTGTTCCTGAAGCAGGAGGCTGCAGATCCCCTGCCTATTGTAGGGCAATCCATACAATAATCACTCCTTTTTCCTGACTGCCACTGTTGTTTTCAGATAGCTCTCACATCTGACTGTCTGGTGTGGTCATAAGGCAGTTAAAGATTGCTCTTTTGTCTGTATGGTCAGGACTGGATTTTCCCATATATGTCACTTTTGCGACATTTAATTTCCTATTCTATAACTAATCATTTGTAGTCATGTTGCAACCCTCTCCATTTAGTTTTTGGTTTTGACTACCCAGATCAGTATTGTATCATCTGTATTTTATCAGCTCACTGTTTATGCCATTTTGTGGAGGATGATTTCTGAATACCCTGAACTGTGATCCCAGAAGGATTCTCAAAGGACACTGTGGGTAACCTCCCTCTATTGTGAAAGATGACTATTTCAGCCTATTCTGTTTCCCTGTTCCCTTGCTATTATTCTAAGAGAGGAGCTTTCCTATTGCCCCAAGAGACTATATTACCATTAGTCAATCTTTGTGAATGCTCTTTTGAAAATTTAAGTGGTGTAAATCTGCTAGACTACCTTCCTCCATGTGTTTACTGACCCTTTAAAGAACTGTGATAGATTGAGAACTTGCTTTTGCACTACAAAGACACATGGCTCATTATATTAGTATTATACTTAAGCATATTTATTTCCATTTATTTTTATGGGACTTTGTGAAATTTGCTTGTAACCTGTCCTAAAGGATGAAGTCACAATATCCACATTCAGGCATTTAGCTAAGTGCTAGGGCATCCCTTAAATCAGCACCTCCATTTCAGTTCATCTCAGACTACAGGGTGAACACAAGCTCTTTTGCATCCTCCTCACTTCTGATTCTTCTCCTTCTGATACTCCCATTTGAGCAAGTGCTTCCACTTTATGCAGCCCTAGAGCTGGGTCTTGCATGAGAGCTGCCCACAACTAAACATGTTGGTCCTGCTGCACCAAGAAGCAGCCATTAATGGGGCTTGACAATGTAACATCCCCATGATACTCTCTTAAAGAATTTGTTCCATCTTTATGGGCATGCACAAAACTCCCTCTGTGCTTTCTTCTTTTGCAGCCATTTACATTCCATCAGCATTTCTACAGACACCACCAAAATTTGACTGGCTGATCAATACTACACCATAGTCCCACTGGTACTATTGGTCCCTAGTGACCCCTGATGTCTCTAGACAGTAGATAGTAAGTAGATACAGTAAGTAGATACTCCGTGGTAGGTGTTGATGTGATTAGCTTGTTTCTCTTCTTTGACGTTATACTTTCTGTAATGTAGAGGGCCACCCCCCGCAAGCACTATCAGATCTGTCTTCCCAGCCCCTGGGTGGTAAATTAATGTTGTCATTCATATTTATCCATGAGTAAGTACTCTGAAATGCAGACCGCTGAGGGGCCCCCAATGTCAGCCTAGACCATAAGCTCCCCGGGGCAGAGATGGCATCTCTGCTGCGTATGTAACCAAGATGTGCAACTTTTCAGACTCCACCGTTTCTTCTGGGGAATGGATTTGGCTGAACAATGTCCAAGGATTAGGTTGTGTACCTTTTTCCAATTCTCCAGGTTTCATTCAGACATCTTCAACAAAAAGGCTCATGAGCCTCTGGGAGCCTCTGGATGAGCTTTTGCCAAATTTGCAGATAGTCACTAAAATGTAAGCCCAGATAAATTTAACAGAGCTTCTGGGTTTGGAGCTAAAGTTTAAATGTGAGTTCTTTCATCAGAGGCTCTCTTAAATCAAACAGGGATCTCTTAAAGCACAGTGTCTTAGTCATGATTCTTATCCACATATGAATTTTGCCATTCAGGTCAACACTCTGTCAAAAGCAGATATCAACATATGTGGTTCTGCATCCCTCTCCCACAGCGCAGTGCTACACTCTGCTAACTTTCTCCAGACCCAAAAAGACTCTCCCATGCGTGGAGACAGCCACAGCACAGCCTGGCTAGATCACTTTCAAGTGACTCCTTTATCTTTGACAATTGTTTTTTCCTAACAGTCTTTTCCTCTGGATGAATCTGCTTACACAAAGTCAAAGCTTTGAACATGTTGTATTAGTTAACAGAAAAATTCAGCATAGCTAAACTATGCCGTAAGGTCTTTTGTACCCCTCTTCTCCACTGCAGAGAGGGAACGAAGATGGAAGAGGAAGGACTTGTGGGGCTGAGAGGAAGGCAGGAAGGCAGGAAGGCAGGCAGGCAGGCAGGCAGGCAGGCAGGAAGGAAGGCAGGCAGGAAGGCAGGCAGGCAGGAAGGCAGGAAGGAAGGAAGGCAGGAAGGCAAGAAGGCAGGAAGGCAGGAAGGCAGGAAGGCAGGCAGGAAGGCAGGAAGGCAGGAAGGAAGGCAGGAAGGAAGGCAGGAAGGAAGGCAGGCAGGAAGGAAGGAAGGCAGGCAGGAAGGAAGGCAGGAAGGAAGGCAGGAAGGCAGGAAGGAAGGCAGGAAGGCAGGAAGGCAGGAAGGCAGGAAGGCAGGAAGGCAGGAAGGAAGGAAGGCAGGAAGGCAGGAAGGCAGGAAGGCAGGAAGGCAGGAAGGAAGGAAGGAAGGAAGGAAGGAAGGAAGGAAGGAAGGAAGGAAGGAAGGAAGGAAGGAAGGAAGGAAGGAAGGAAGGAAGGAAGGAAGGAAGGAAGGAAGGAAGGAAGAAGAAGGAAGGAAGGAAGGAAGGAAGGAAGGAAGGGAAAGGAAGGAAGGAAGGAAGGAAGGAAGGAAGGAAGGAAGGAAGGAAGGAAGGAAGGAAGGAAGGAAGGAAGGAAGGAAGGAAGGAAGGAAATATCACACAAGCCATAAGGGGTGGGTGGGTGGGAAGGAATCTGCCTGAGAAATATCTTTATGAAACCTCAGATTCACTGGGACAAATAGAAAAAATGCAAAAACTACTAAGATGTAAAGTGAGTACTCTCATTGAGCTCTTCCCTTTGGCATGAGCTGCTGTCATTCATAGGAATTTCTCTGGTTTTCAGAAGGTCCAGGGCCTTTCATAGAAGGGGGAGAAGATCAGTCATAGAGAGATGGTGTGTCCCTAAGACATTGCCACTTTTAGATTCTGTATATGGAAATCAGTGGAGAGCAAAAAGGAGGAGAGAGGCATCTTGTAAGAAGAGAAAAGAATCCTCTGTGTTTATTTCTGCTGATCATAGGAGCATTGACCATCGTCTTGTTTTCAAAACCTTTGGTTTAGGAGAGGCTGAACACATTTTGGGGGAAACTTCTGGTTAAGTGGCAGAACAAATGTGTCTATTCATAGTTCATGCTACAGTGTGTTAAAGAGCTTGAAGTATCTTGAGGACTGCCTGAAACACAGCCCACAGCTGTCTGTCCTGTAACAGCTCATCACTTATAGCCCATTGCCTACAATGGAACAGAACATTCAAGTCACAGCCCAAATAAAGAGGCAAGTGAGTCATCAGCATCCAAGATTTTAAAAGATGAAGATTAATGGCTTCTTAGGTTTTAAATTATAAAGAAAAAAAAGGTATTAAATAATGAAGTGGTAGGTTTTGATCAATACTGGAGTCTGTATTCCACAACAGACAATGTAGAAATGATCCCCCGGTACCTGTCTTGTCTTCCACTTCTTTTCTCCCTACTAAGCTTTTCCCTCTGCCATCTCAAGAATCACAGCTCATCTTAAAGGTGGATTGCAAAACTGTCCTGTTCATCTACATTTGGATATCTTAAACAAGGGGGCCAGTGTCACAAGAAATTGGCCAGGAGACAGCGTAATACAAATGTGAGTATTTCAGTTTCATCCCAGGAAAACACATGCTCCGGTCAAAATGTGCAAACCCTTTCACCAGCTGGGGCAGAAATTGATCAGTGAAGGTGATTAGGATTGGAAATGATGCTACTGACCCCACCTCCAGACAGAAAGCAATAATTTTTTCTTCTAAAAGCAAAATGGAAAGAAAGCATCTCTAAAGGTATAAAAGGTCTTACAAAACCAACCAAGTTATTTCTGTACAAAGTCTACAAGCCAGCATTGCAGTGCTTCCAGATGTTCACCTTTATCTGGTTGCTGCCTACCCATGGTGCACCTGCCTTTCTCCTTACCCTTGTAAACAAGTTATCTTCCACAAGCCAGGGCATAATTTTCTCCTGTTTTAACCCATGACCTAAAAGTTTGTGAAGAAGTTGTATAAGCTTTTTAATGAAATTATCAGAGGTAAAATAACACAGTAATAACATACCCATCCTACATTATGTGTCTTATCAGAAAAACAATCCCCCACATCTTAAGGAAGCTCAAATAGCTGAAAATCCAAATGGAAAGTCTGCTCAAAGATACTGGGCTAAGATCTGCAGAGATGTCAGCATAGGAGCAAGGCCCAAAAGTGTGGAAAAATAATTTAATATTTCAAATTCCAGCAGTTTTTAGCTTTTTTTTTCCTGGCATCTTCCCTAGAGATATAGAAAGGGATGGGTCATCCCAAGTCACTGCAAGGAGCTTCCATTGACCAAATTGGATCATTTCAGGACTACTTTATTCCTGAACTGACTTGTGCTCTGCTGCCCAAGGCTACCTCCCAGTGCCCACCTCGGTAGCGTGGCACCTCTGTTATGTCCTGGGGCACGCAGGGAAGGGGCCCATGAGGCCAGGAGCTGCAGAGCTGGGCTGATGGCAGCTGCCAGTGCTGTGGGCACAGAACCCACAGCTGAACCAAGGTCAGGCTTGTCCATGGTCAGAGCCAAAGCTGCTCATTTCCAAGGGCTGGCTGCTGTCCATGTGCAGAAGTGTGTCATAGGCACCACCACAGGGCAGAAAACATGACCATGGAAATCAATGCAGTGTTTGGAGAACAAAATGTTCCAATGTGTTTGGCTTGTGAGTCCTTGTGCCACAATCTGACTCTGTGGCTTTCTTTAGTCAATCAAGGCTGTAAAAAATACATCTGTGTCCTCCCACCACCGAGCAAAGATGTGGCCTCTCCAGCTCAAAGGGAGGGAATTTATGAAATGCCAACATTAAGCAATGCCATCCATTTGGAACAGTACAAGGCTTGAACTTCAAGTACCCTGTAGATATATTAATCGACTCTTTTTAAAAATTGTTATGGCTTCTATTTTCTCTTCTTCTTAGGTCTTCACTGGAGATAAGTATGGTTTGGTGGGCACATCAGTAGGATCCTTCCCATCCTTTTCAATGCCTGGTTTTATCTACTCAATTCTAAAGTGGATATTTAAAGTTCATAATAAGAATATCCAGATGACACTAAGGTAATTAACAATAAGGATCAGCATGCTAAAAGACAGGCCAAATTCCAGCTGCCTGAGGTCTGGAGGAAAAAGAAATCTCTTTAGAAAATTAGCCCAAAAATTGTCCATAAATTATGCTTTCCCAGTTTCTTAAGAAGTAAGCACCAGCCACCACCCAGTTTGCTCGTCCAGCTAGTTCATCAGATCTAGCACAAGGATTTCTACAGTCAAATAAAACAGGCAAACAAGTAGAAGCAGCTCAGGGCCCTGGGAAAAGCCAAAGGCAGGCACCCCACTTCACTCTGATATTTATCATTGCCTCTGGGAGGCACTGAGTGTCAGCTTGAGGATTTTCATTGCAGGAGAAGTTCAAGATCATATCTTTGAAATGGTGCAATAAGGATAATTAATGTCCCCTGAATATATTAAGAAATATTCTTAAGGACAAAAGGCACAAAAATCAATTGCACCTGAACTGCAATTAAACATTTCCCCATTCTGCTCTGCACTTCATCAGGCAGCCGACCTTCCTGCTCCCATTCACCTTCTTTACTGCATTTATCATTTTGCTTTCCAGCCAACATATCCCCCCTAGGGATGGTCTGGCTGCTCTTACCTCCCCCCCAGTCCCAGGCTCTTCCTGGCTTGCCATCCTAGTGCCTGTGCTCTCATGCCCCACACAGAGCACTGAGACCTTGGAGCCATCATTTCTGCAGGTGACAGCCTTGCCCTGGGTCTGCGTCACACTTGGAAGATGCTGATGTGGCTTCTAAAGCCTGGCAGCACATCACAGCCCTCTCTGCTGACAGCCATGGAGAAGCAGGGGTGGCCCTGTCACCCTGCATCTGCTTCCCATGACAATCCCTGCATCAGCAGAGGAGATTTGAGCAGAAGGTGATTGATTGTTGGTTCATTGAGCTTTGCAGTAATACACAGCATCCTTGTCCATTATTTTCCTTCAACAATTATCTGATTTTATTTTTTCAAGAATAGGTAATTTATATTGCAAAAGGTACTAGAAGCATAAAGCTCACATTGGTCTGAATGGGTTTATTTGATTTGTCTGTTGCAAGAAAACATGAGTATTTTCACTATAATATGTCACAATTTTGTATTTTAATGTTTTCATAAGAATGTAAGAATTGCCATCTCAGAGCAGCCTGAAGTCCTGTCACTCTCTTGTCCTGAATCCAAAAATGATAGGTATTTCAGGAGGTGTTCTAAATGATATGTCAGATATATTCCTCAGATCTTCAGATAAAGAAAATATCTCAGGTTCCAAAGCCTCCAAAGTCTAATGTCTCAGCTACAAAAGGATCACTATTGATGATCATGACAATGCATTTCTTTAGTGTCCCTTTAATGTGTGACAGGAACCACCTAAAATATTGGTGAGTACATTGGAAGATCAGAAGTTAAAGCAAGACTCTAACACTGGTTATTTTTCCCTCAGTTTTGGGATTCAATTTTAGCTGGCTACTGTAGGTACTTGATCATGTTCTTTTCAAAATACTTATTTTGAAATTTTGAAAAAAAATCCAAAATCAAAATAAAATCTAATAAGAATTTTTACAAATAAGATTATTAAGTGGATTTCATATGCTTAGCTACCTTGAATTGATCTAATTGCCAACGACATTCATCATTTTCTCCCCGGGGAGCATGGTGTGGAGCTCTGCACAAAGAGGCAGTGCCTGTTCCAGCAAGGCTGCTCTGCTCCTCTCAGACAGCGCTGAGTGCAGCTCAGGATGGCCCATTTTGGGATGGCCTCCCCCCCAGAGCCTCCTGCCAGCTCTGCCCAGCAGGCTGGTGTGTATGTGAGGATGCACAGCAGGCTCCCTCTGATGGCTTGCTCAGAGGGGAAAGGCTGATGTGCCGCAGCCAGCGCGAGCATTTCATGGCCTCTTTGGGTGGTGGAGTTCAGTTTCAAGGGCCTTCAAAAGGGAAGCGGAAAATGCACCAATTTCGTCTGGATTCTGGCCAAAAGATGGATTTCCCCACTCTGTCCCTGGGGGAGTGAAATGCATCAGTCATGAAAAACAGAGCCCTGTAGCTGCTTCAGTGGAGATGGGGGTGCAGTTCAGCGAGGATTTTACCACTCTCAGACCTGAGGGCTCATACTGGCCCCCACCATTTTTTATTCTGCTCTTCATCCCCAAAGAACAAACATTTTAACCTGGACTGTTTCTAATTTTGCAAGGCTACAGCAGTCAAGGACACTAAAGGACACTCACCTCACCCTGGAGACTCTAGCCTAGCTATTTCTCCCAAGTCTCCAAGAAAGCCGTATGGATTTGTACGAGACCAGGGAAATAATGTGATTTTCACATTTCAAACTTTGTCCTTTCTGTTGGGAAATATTAGTGCTTTCCATCATGTCAGGACACTGCAGTTACACCCCCATGCCCCATTTCCATATGTGAAACAAGGACATTAGGTCTTGCCCCACTGTGCTCAGTGTGGAGAAGGGGTCAAAGCAAAAAGCTCTGACAGATGCCAATATCTGACTAGGGGAGAATGATTATTCACTAGCATGAGGAATAAGTTTCACATGGTAAATGGAAGGAAGAATTTTATTTAGAGAGGTGAATTCTAGATATCTGAGTAAGTACTAACAATGCACTATTGAGGTAGAGTGTTTTTAAATTCACATGTCAAGCTGAAATTTGGGCTAGGTTGGAATTGATGACTTGGCATCAAGCTAAAATTTTAAGTTTTGAGGGAACAATAGAAAAAAAAAGTCTGTCTTTTGTTTTGTTCCAGCACCAAAGGCTTCTCCCAACTCAAAGCGATTGGAAACTATTTAATTTTTCTCTCTCACTTTTATTTTTATCTTGTGGGTTGGTTTATTTTTTGCTAAACTACATTAGTTTTACACTTCTAAAATGTTTCCTACCGTTGCTTACAAAGAAAACCATGAAGCCTTATTAAACAGTCTGTACATATGACCCTTTTTTCTTTGATTCACCATTTTTCCAGGTTCTCTCCACTAAAAACAGCACATGCCATTTTGCCTGAGACAATGGCAGAAAATTTCTATCAAACAATTCCTGTTTTTCAGAAGGACAGGCTGCCCTTCTGGTGTAAGGCACATCTGACCTGATACCTCTACCAGGTATTAGATCATTGAGCCAGGAGAGCACCAAAGCAACTGGCAGCACCATCAGGACTAAGAGGGCAATGCAAAGAAAACATTGAATCAGTTTAATTCAGGGCTGCAAGGATGGCACAAGGCAAGGCAAAGATCATGTTGAAACAACTGCCTATACCTGCTGTAAATAGTCAGTTCTTTTCTCTCTGGTGCGTTATACCCAGTGTGTGTCTCTGTTTGCCCCAGCCTTTTCCCTAGCTGAAGCCAAGGGATTTTTCCATGTCCCTGAGGAGTGTGTTAGAAAAGCAGTGTTTATGTTAAGGGACTTCATTAACATTACTAGTCAGGCTGTAGTACCCAGAGACCATCACAGCAAAAACGAGACCTTGTTCCTTTGCGTCATTGGCCCAAGCAACCACCAGGCTGAAACCTAACCCTGGCTGCTTGCCTTCAGGGGAAAAAATAAGAAGGGTAAAGTAAACAAGGCCCCTGTTCAGCTTTCCTGAGCCTGGATGAGAATTGCTTGCAATTATATATCAAAACTCAGAGCTGACTCTGAGCAGGCTCAGCTCTGCTCCTCCGCAGCCACAACCCTGGGAAGAAAATCCACGCCCGCAGCTTGCAGCTGCTCTGACCAGCCACCTCCACCCTGAGCCACGAATCCAGGAAACTCTTAAGTACATGCTTAAATCTACCATTCCTCAGGACAGCACTGATTTGATACCAGCGGGGCTTAAAAGCAAGCATGAGGTTACAGGCTTTCCTGAACATGCTTACTTTACGGAGCCTGGTTTTCAGACATTCATTATTTTATCCTGATGACAGCTGAGGTTTGGGGTTTTTTGGCTGCCGAGCTCAATCCCCCCACTCTCCTCTCCATCATGGCAAGCTCAGCCGTGCTGAACCCACTGCCAGTTCATCCCATCAGCGAGCTCCATCACACCTCCTGCTCCTGCAGCGCCTGCTGCTCAGCTGCCTCCACTCTGCTGGGGATGCCTGGGGGCCATGGATGGCCACTGGCCTGCAGCTAAAACCCCCCAAGGACCGGGTGCAGGTGCACCAGGCTCCCCTGCATCACCTCGTCCTCTCCCATCCCCTCCTGTCCCACTGGCAAAGAGCAAGGGGCTCCCACTGCCTCCCAGGCCGTCCTGCTCAATAGGGCCCTAAATAGGCCCATCGAGGGCCCCAGAGTCCTTCCTACATTAATGCAGCCTATCTTCTAGCCTGTTGCTCATTTTTGGGAAAAGATAGCTGGTTTCCACCTTCCCTGTGAGCTTTAAAATTCCCCCACCTCCCAACAAATCAACTGTGTGGAAAGAGGAAGGATGTCAGGTAAAATCAGTGCTGCCCTCATCTTGCAGTCTCTGACGTTATCTTATGTGAGAATAAGGAAATTCTCCAGACTTGCAGAATCTAGAGATAGTTGTGCCGGGTAAATTTTATATAGTTGACAGGAAAATTTAAGCTTTGGATTTGAAGTGACAGCTGAAGCAATACAGCCTTATCTCACCATTAATCTCCTCTCCTTCCCCATACAGTGTAAGTTAACTAGGCTTCTGAACAGACGGCATTCCATGTGTCTTTTCTCTTCTCTTCTCTTCTCTTCTCTTCTCTTCTCTTCTCTTCTCTTCTCTTCTCTTCTCTTCTCTTCTCTTCTCTTCTCTTCTCTTTTCACAATTCCTAATGATGCATTTAATTAATAGTAAATGTGCATAGATGTTTTCTGGGCAGCCATATGACAGCCACATTAACACCATATGAGCCTAATATTGTTTATTGTTATTACAGTAAATACCAAAGTGAATTAAGAATGATTGATCAGACATTTATTGTGACTTGCCCAAATATATATATATTTAATAATAGGATATTTCAAAAGAAGAAAGAGAAATGTTGGCAGAAGAGAAATTCAAACATATATGCTTCTTTCTTGTTTGTTTGTTTAAAAAATAACTAATTAGCTGAGCTGTGTGGCCATATTTGAAAGAAAGAGAAGTATTCACTGTGTTTAATAGCACTACACTAACCCAAGGTGACACCTACAGAAATAACTTGGAAGTGTCACTTGACAGTCAATCAATTCCTTATGGTCACAAACCCATTAAAAAAACCATAGCACCAAAGGTATTAAAAATATTAATAGGGCATTTAAAGTCCTGCAGAAAGGCAGAAATGTGTCAGGCTGGGAGGAAGGCAGGAGCAGGAGGGCCCTGCCCGGTGTCCTTGTGCTTTCTGCAGGGAAGCGCAGGGAGATCGGGCATCCCCCACGGGAGCGCCCCTGCACCGCGCTCACCCAGGGAAACAAAAAGAGCAGGAGCCCTTATTGAAAAGATTATCTGTCCCATCAATAATCCCCCTCTAAGAGTTCTTTATTAGTAAACCCCGTGGCAAAACCTGACATATTTACAGCTTGCAGTAAACTTTATGTATCTGAAACAATATTAATAATAAGGAGCCGGTGACCAGAGCAAATCATTCCAGCCTGCAAAATGATCAAGTGAAAGCTTAATTGTACTGAAAAGAGAGAGTCCTGACAAGTTGAAAATCCTTCCCACACACCCTTTCCAAAAAGCAAACTTTACTAAGATGAAAAAAGTGTGCTGGAGGATTGGAAACATAAGAATACATATTTAAAAAAAAAAAAAAAAGCCCAAGTCTGATATCACAGGCTGAGCTGAGACAGAAACCTGATCTTTTACATGGAATGGGCAACATTTGGGTCTGTTTTATGTGAATTGCTCCAAGCTGTTTTGGTTAGAAATGTATAGATTTTAAGGTAAGGAGTACCCTATAGGCAGCGCAGGTCATTCTCAGTATTGGAAGACGTTCCCCATTACTTTTCAGCTGACAAAGGTAGGGTCCAAACTTTTCTTTCTTTGCTGAGTAACTTATTTGCTTTAACAGTGAGCTGGATTTGGCAAGAGAGACATTTGTATTTTGCTGCTTGATTGTGCTTTTCAACACTCTCATTCCCTCTCTCCTTCCCTTCTAAGGATTATCCTGTTTTAGTCGCCAACCTGCAGAAATTTTTATTTTCCTTTTTGCTGCTAACATTAAAAAAAAATGTTATTTCTCAGTAATTCTACAAACTTGTCTTTGCTGGTGAAAATGGGGAAAATTAATCTGTTTAGAACAATTTTTTAATTTGGAGGGGATAAACCTGAAGAGCTCCAACTGTTTTTCGAGTAGGCTTTGCTTCTTATTAAACAGCATTTATGTGCTCTTATTATGATTTTTTTTCACTAAAAATATTGAAAAATACCTTCCCATTTTACCAGTCAAAAATATTTCCTTGCCTTTATTTTACTTGACATAATAGCTCTCAAACATCTTTATATTGACTAAAGAAGAGAAATATTCATGGTTTGGAAAAGGCGATTAGAAATGCCAAAAACAGCATAAGCATAAGAATTTTTTGTAAAAATTGTAACATCTTCCAGGATGTTTTTTAAATCTGTTTCTGCTATCAAAAACAAAAACAACCCCCCACAAAGAAATTATCAAACCTAGTTCTGCTTTTATTCTTTTAATTATTTAAAACTATATTTTGACAGCACCATATTTCTTATACATGCATGTTAAAACTAGGGGGACAAATATTGCAATATAGTTTTGAATGTCTGATATGTGCCATTTGTTGATTTAAAATTTACCAATGAAACACACAACAAAAGAGCTGTAAAACTCTCTTTAATATGTTACATATTTAAGTAGTGCTTACTTGTCACATTTTGGCTAATACTTATGTAGCTTTTTAAAATGAAAATAAAATATCTTGACCATGATGTTGTAATTATGCACAGCACGTTCGTTCCCTTCCCAGAATGACTCCCTGCTTTACTCTTCTCTGATAATCACACAGCAATAGCTTCCCTACGTGGCAATTTATTTTTTGTCCTCAACGTATTTCAGCTCTCAGAAGATTTTGCATTTGTATGGCAGCATGTCCGGACAACGAGCTGCAAATACATATTTGTCTGTCCCCATGAATGTCTGCGCACAGAGGGATGGGCAGTGGGTTTAGTCCAGTTTTGCAATGAAAAGAAGAAAATCCTACGGGAACCCGCTCCATTATTTCCCTGCCTTGGAGCCGTACTGGTTCACCGTTGGGGCTTGTGTGTTTGGCACACAAGTTTCCACTGAGTTTGTCCTTTAGATTTTTATCTGCTTAAAATGTGGAGGGTTTTTTTTCCTCAGAGCGTGAGATCAGATCTTATTTGTTTGTTCACTTTGTGTCATCAATTGTCACAAGCCACATTTTCACTAAATTCATTTTGCTGCTGTACAATAGTTATAAATGAAGTGAGGGGTGGGAGGGTGACTGCTGGGTGACTTGTTTTTTCTTCAACTATCTTCATAAAAATAGACAGAGATTTCATAAAAAGAATGAGGGAATCATTTTGTTTGGAAAAAAAACTGCAAGCAGCAGAGATGTGCTGCCTACTGCCCTCAAGAAATTACTAGAAGAGACTTGAGAAAAACATCAGGTATTTTTGCCTTGTGATTCTCTTTAATTTATTTTTATTGTCTATTATTATGTAGAGATGCATCTGTCCATAAATAGATTGCATTACTTGCTTTCCTAATATAGCTCAGCTAATTAAATCAACCTCAAAAAAGAAATATTTTCTCATCACACTTTCAGTTTAATTGCCTCAAACTTGGAATAAAAAATTGTTTTAATTTCAGTACACTGGGAAGACTCATACTTAAAAAGAATAAAGTAGCGTACTCTAAACTTATAGTGATTTTCCTTTAGCCCGTTAAACTTTCTAATAATCTTGACTTGCCTATTTGGAAATGTTAAAGACAATGCCACTATAAACACAGCTCTTTCTGTATTGCCAGGTACATGCACATATATATATATATATTCCAAAGGCAGGTTATAAAGTGCACCCAGTTGGCAGCTGTCGGGAAGGTTATTTGTGGAGCGAGTGCTTTAGCCTAGGGACGTAGTGGGCTCTTAATAATAAGCAAGGGGGAAAAGAATTTAATGTTTTCTTTAAATTAAGACTCAAACAGAATTGCTTTAATGAATATCGGAGAAACTCACAGGCTTCAGTTTGCTCCTACTCTAACAAAATTTCCTTTGTGGTTTTCACTGTAAGATCAAAAGGAGCCAATTAACTTTTCTATAAGGTAAACAAACAGGGAACTGGAAATAGACCCGCGAATGATCCAACTGGAGGGGTCCTGCCTTTTGTTGTTTTCCCTTTATTTCTGGTGCTTTTTCCCGCATCGCCAGGGCAGGGGCAGGGGAGCTGCCCCCCGTGCTGGGCTCTGAGGGGACCTGAGCAGGGGCTGGGGAGTCAGCCCAGCCCGTGGGGCTCATGAGAGCCAGGAAAGGCTGACAGCACCGCGCAGAGGAGCCCGGGGCTGCACCAAAGCTTGGTGCACCAGAGCTTTTGAGGTGCAAAATGTTTCTCAGCACTGAAGTGGATAACATAAATTGAGACCACCATATAGTGGGGGAACGGGAGCATTTCCTCACCATCACAAAATGCAGTCCCTCCCCTACTGCTGGCTTCACTAGGATCCTCTGCAGCTTGGAAAGTCCCAGGCAGGCACAGGAACTCATCGGGCTGAGGGACCCAGGCACGGCTTGGCCGTGCTGCATGGCCCAGGGAGAGACAAGAAGGCACACACTGGGGGTGCTCTGGAGAAATCTGGGGTAGGAGAGAAGCAACAAGTACACACACAGATACGGGGAGACAAGAGTGGTGGCCAGGGTAGGAGAAACAGAACACACAAGAAAAACTTTTAACTAAACCCTCTTCAGTTTCCTTCTCACAATGTGAAAAAAAACCAAAACAACATAAAAATATGCAGGTCCTCACTCCCACCTTGCACATAACCAGGAGAGCTGCTCTTTTTAACTTTTTCTTTGCTGGGTATTTGCTTGGCTCCCCAACACAGCTGCACTTGCCCGGTTAGCCGTGGAACAGCTGCATTGCTCTCTCAGTGGGGAAGCAGAGTCCTCAGGATTGCACCTCTCCATTGGGAGTGCCACACTGATCCACAGCTCCAATGCTCCCCAGCAGCCGCTGCTCCCCACCATCACCCAGACAGGAGAGCCCAGATGGCTCCCTGCATCTCAGCAACGTCACTCCAGTTTTAGGGAGCACCAGCTGTACTTATAAATACAGATAAGGGAATAAAATTACCTACCCTTAGGGGGAAAAAAAAAAAAAGGCTTTCTGGAGCTCCGGTTCTATTTACTTGAAGTGGCCATTTTATCTCTGAAAGAGTCACTGAAATTGTGTGTACCACAGGTAGGACAGAAGAAGGCTCATTTTTTACTCATTTTCTGATTTTCTGCAGAAAAGTAGATATTTCAGTAAGGTGTTGGGCCATGCTGATGCTCATGCTTTGCCTCCAAGGTAGCTCTATCTAAATCAGCTGGAGTACCTCTGACCTACACAGCTCATGGGGCCCAGAGGTGCTGCTTTGGAAACAGCAGGGCTGTGTCTCCAAGCTCCAGCCCCTGCAGTATTTCTGTGTGGGACAGCAGCTGTCACATCAGCCACTAAAATATCAGGGTGCAAAAACCCCCATGAGCTTCAGAGGGCACAATGTCTCGCCTTTAGCCATGAGGTCAGAGAGGTTGGGTTTGCAAAGCCAGCCAGGTCTTGGTCATCCACGCAATATGAAATCAATCAGCATTAATTGCTTTGCAGGGCCACATCTAGAGGTAGGAGCAAACTCAGCACAGTGACACCAAACTCTTCGTAGCTCTTGGGTCAGGTGCTGCAGTCACCAGTACCATGGAAATACTGCAGATTGACAGGCTCAAAGACACCAGGATGCAGATGTGAGTCACATACTTTATCACTGTATAAATATCTCAAAATACTTCCAAACCTCTGAATAACACAGAAATGCAGCCAGCTCTGGGATGGAGGGCAGCAGATAGAGGACTGCAGCATTACAGATTAATGGCAGGAAGGAAGGAAGGATTTGGCAGGCCCCCCTCACACCAAAAGGCATCCATGGTGTTTGATGTCCATGCAAAAATATCTCCTCCCTCCTAACAGTACAGAAGTACTGCAAAGCCATCTCTCCTGCATGCCCACCCTCAGCACTCCAGCCCCGGGTCTCCCCCCAGGTGCCTGGGGGCACAAAGGCACATTTGCACTCCCACCCGCCATGGGGTTTTGCTGCTCCCATTTCAGTGCCACAGCCTCACTGGAGAAATGCAGAGAGGAAAGTGCTGTTCCAAGGGTTCTCCTTATGCTGCCACAGGCTGGTTCCTACACATGCCATTGAGGAGCACAGAGAGTTTCTGCCCCTGGAACGTGTGCAGGGTGACCTGAGCAGAGTGCTCATGGGGCAAGGCATCCCACTGTCCTTATGTACCAAATAACTTGAGGAGACAGGGAAGCAGAGTGATGAGTGCAATGGTGTGAATAGACTGTTATTTTAACTCTCAAATGGGTTTAATTACTGTGATTTTTTTTCCTTATTCCAAGGGGCAGCTAACAGTTTCTTGGGTTTTTCAGAACAGGCTTTCTTCATCATGTCACCAATACATGAAACTAAGAATTTCTCTACCCCCACTCCCAACCCCCACATCTTCCTGTCAGATCCCTTTGGTGGGAAGGAGAGTTAGCAATATTCACAGATCCCAGCCATTAGGCCTTTCCTGCATAATTTCTAAAATGCACTAAGAGAAAAGTGGGGGGCAGGGGTGGGGCGGGGGGCAAAGAAAAACTCCTTTATTGTGCAGAGGCTCATAAATTCACTGCAGGACAATTTATAGCAGCAGAGCGTAGCACCTAACTCAAGTCAATGCAAGAGGTTAATATGAAAGGTTAAGGAACTCGGTTCTGGCTGATTTATGGTTGCACTGTCGGCTTTTATCCTGACCACAGCTCTGCAACTGTAGCTTGGGACTCTACAAAGCGCAAGAGGGGGTGGTGGTGTTAAAAAAATAATGTGTATTTAGACATTATCCCTGCCCATAAAATAAAGACCCCAAAATTCTTAAACGACCAAGAAGCTTTTGTATCACCACATGCCACTGCAAAAGCAAAGTACCTCCACTCTTCTATTGCCAGGCTCCCAGAGCAGAGGGGATTGCTGTGATCATCTTGTTTGCTTCCTGTATTACACAGGCAATAGGTTTCTCCTACAAGCTGGATTAAAGCTTCTCTTTCTGAAAGCTGCCCAAGCATAAAATTCCCACGTGCCAGCACAGAGCCCAGGATAGGCAGAGGTGACTTTGTGACAATAAGATGATACCCTGCTCCAAGGATGTACTTGCTTGACTCCAGAATCCAACCACTGCATCATAAAAAGCTTTTTGCTTGCAGTATGGAAAAGGCCTATGCAGGTGGATATTTCCCTTTGCAAGTGCACATAGTCAGTGACCTCCCAATATTCTGTCTCCAACAGGACAGCCTCCTTCTATGAAATTTATTACATTGCCTCGCTGACAATCTTTTCAACTTCCTCCAGCAGTTGTCCAGCCAGAGAAAGGCAGAACTGGTGCAACATTTGAGTAGCAACCTTACCAAGTATCATACAAGCTCTGCTACCAGAAATATGCATTTCTGCTGGTGTCACACTGGCAGTATTTTCATTAAAATACATGAACAAATTTTTTTTCAGTTTATAAAGTTCCGTCTTAATTCCACATACTGTAAGTTCATACTCTGGCAGTATTGAGACAGGCACCGTCAAGAAATATGAGTAGCTGGATTTCATGTAAATTGACTTTAGCAAGCAAACTGTATTTCTGTTTCAAAAGGACAAGTAGCTCCTCTCACAAGACCCATTCCTGTGAAACAGTGTATTGGCAAAACACTATTGTCCTTGCTGTTTACCAAAACTATTGCACTTTTAATCCGTGACCAACATCAAAATGCTCTGCCTATAGATGCCTGAATCATCCTTCAGTCCCAGACTCAGCACTGTTTATACACAAAGTTTTGTGGATTGGCCCTAGATGTACCTCTGTGTAACTGAGAGCCCAGCCTGGGTACTCAGAGTAGTTCTGTCTGACCATCCATGCTGGAGAAGGGACATAGCAAGGATACTTTTGCAGTAACATTTTGCAGCAGTGATCCAAACCCACAAGAAATTCCTGTGCCTGTAGGTCTATTACTACGTTAGAGAAAAATTACATTTGTCCTTTGATTTTTTCATAGAAGAGCGTCTGTCTGTCAAAGCTTTGGGGAGCTGGGCTGTGTTAAGGCTCCAGCCTGGAACTGGACATGAAGTTTTCCTGCTCAGGAGGGAGGAAGGGCTGAGAGCCAGAGGCAGCCCTCAGGCACTCGGTTTTCCTTTCCCTGCTTGCAGAGCAGGGTGTAACTCAGTTGTCCCCACCAGGACACGGTGTCCTCTCAGAGCCCCTGGCCATCCTGGTCCTTGCCCATGAGGTGCAGAGACCCCGCTCCCCGCTCTGCCCTTCCCGAGCTGGCTCTCCAGGCGCTGCCTCCCAGCATGGCACACGGAGGATGTTCACGTCCCAGCTGGGCAGCAGCACAGGGGGACAGTGTCCCTGTCTGTTTGCAAATGCTCCCTGCACCAAGGATACGCTCCTGGCCAAAAATAGCCTTTGGGTTTACATGTGTTGGCTAAACAAACCATGAAGCTTTTAACCCCACTTGAAACCCAAATCTCCCGAGGATTTCTAATCGGAGAGAGAGAATTGTACCCTTATGTGTTCAGGAAACACTTTTTTTTTTTCTTAGCTGTGTAACTAAGCTTTTTGTTTTCACTTAATTTTCTTTTTGTTAGATTATGGTTGAATAAGCTCAAGTTTTAATATCTGCATGTTTGTGCTACTAGACACTGTTCCTGCTGCTTCTGGAGAATAGAGAATATTGGTTTATGGCCCATATGAGGCAGAGAGAGACAGAGACAGTGAGAAACAGAGAGAGAGGAAAGAAGTTAACTTTAGATTCTTCTTTAGCCAATTTTTGAACAACAATTCATGAGCATATTCCTGCTCTTGGCTCTTAAATTATTTGCATAATACTCTAAGTGCATAAGACGTACAAGAATCTTTAAGAGCCATTATGCAAAGGTGAAGTACAGAGTAACTTTGTCAAGTTATTGTAATCCAGGAAAGTGGGCATTTGCATAGAACCATAAGTTTTGTACACAACTGGTAAGAAGTTTAAACACTCAGTGTATGGTATTTCAAGTAAAAAATAAATCCTCTCTCCTCTTTCTTTCCCTATCATCAATTGACATCAATAGTTAAAGGCCTTGGCAGAAAATCTAAATCACAGATAAAGAAGTAATACAAACAGAAAGCCTAATCCTGCTGCCAAGAAGTTGAACAGCAAAAATTTTATTGATGTTAGCACAGGCTAGATTGGGCCCAGGCACAGAGAAATTAGGGAAAGTTGCTATCTAGATTGTATGAGCCAACATAATGCAGTCTCTAGAGGTTAGGGAGATTTCCCTTTGGAAACACATCCACCCAAATGCTTGAAATGCTGGCAATTCATATGACTAAGAGAAGGAGATAGTTCCCAAAACTCAACTTCCCTCACAGACTTGCACATATTCTTCTTGGACAGCTCCAAATACATATATATATTTCTCTTTTTAGGTGATAGAAAAGCAAACTTTATAGTCCCCATGCCTGGACTAGTAGAACATATGTGTAGGTGCACTTTTTGTGTAAAGATGGGCTGAAAAATTGGTATTTTTAACACTTCCCCAGAATGTTGCATGTTCTTGCGCTCTTCAAGCTCAGACATCTTTTTACAGGTTTAACACTGTGAGCAGCCACAGCTGCAGGGAGTCCACGCTGCTGCATGTATGTGGCCCTTTGTATTCTAACCAGAGGAATCTCTCAGGAGATGGAAATATCAGTACAAGAGCCTTGAAATGGCCTCTGCTTCTGTAAAGTGACTATGCAAGAGGTGCATCCTCAGCAGACATGAGCAGCAATGCCACTGCAGCAAACTTTACTGGAGGGCTTTTCCTCCAGGGGATTCATTTAATCTCCAGGTAAATTCAGTTCCCCATGGCCCCACTTGCCACTCAAAGAAGGACATAACCTTGCAGACCGAGTCATACCCACAGTATTTTTCTTTTCCTGCTATAGTTATTTAGGGATTTCAGAGGGCAGTCCAGAAGGATCAGCTCAGCAAACCCCATATAGCTTCTGATAGCAACCAAGACAGTGCTTAGCATCTTGTCACGTGTAGGTATGAGTCAGAGGTCAGGGTCAAGTGTCCAAGAAGACACCACCAAACCATCTGCCACCGCACCCACTGCCTCTTGCACCAGGCTTCCTGGGTAGCTGCCAAAGCCTCGGCACTGACGCCACCTGTGAGGCTTGCACCCAGGGTAACACAGGAATTATGCCCCTGGAGAGGAGGAGCTGGACACAAGGCAATGGATGGAGTTCCATTTCATCCTCAGCCATGGAAGGAACTGGATTCACGTTTCTGTGGTATCTGTGAGGTCTCTGTTCATCTGTGCAGTTCAGTGATCTCATCCTTGCTGCTTGTCCCAAGGTAAAATAAATTTATGGATTTAAGGTGACTGAAGGTTTTTAAAACAAATTTCTTCTTGTCCCTCAAGGAACCTAAAAAATCATATTTCAGCTTTCTGTTTTGGTTAAATGGCATCACACAACTCCATTGCCCTCCCGGAAATATCACCAAGAAACTGCCTCAAATATGACCTGGGAGAGTGCTGATGCAGTTGAAGTAAATCATGCCAGTCATCCAGAGTGAACTTTTATTCCCATTCTTCTTATAAAAATAATATTAACCGAGGTTAAAAAAAAAAAAAAAAAAAAAAAAAAAAGCTGACTTTCTTGGAACTGGCCATCAGTTGAGTGGGTCAATTTAAGGTTTTTAGTGAATATATTTCCCTCAAGCTGCTTGAGGCCTTGAAGAGGAACTACTATACATCTTCCAATATTTTTCAGTGCTGTGTGTTCTATAAGAAAAGAAATCAGATAGACACAGCACTGAACTCTCTCCTTTTGTCCAGTTTGGCTGAAAGTTTTGCTGATTCTGATTGTTGAAATACAATCAACCCAAATTCAAGCTGCCCTCCCTCTGAACAGCATTATTTTTTTAAACATAAATAGATTTTTTTTTTAATGGAGACAAATACTGAAGAGTGAAATGCCTTGTGTGAATTGCCACAATGCCATCAGAGCCATGTCAATTTCTGTGAGGTGAAAAACCATCCTGGGTATTCAGTACACTAAGGCTGCTATAGACAGTTCTGCTGGGAAGGAAGATGGGAAAATATAAGAGGTAAAAAGATGTGCCTTAACCCCTCTAGAAACAGCAGGTTCATATTTCAGACCCATGGGGTCTCAGACTGATGCGTTTCTTAAAAGGAGTCAAAAAGTCACAAATTCTGTTCACTGAGCAGATGTTCTCCAGGTAATAGCACAGGCCTGTTTGATTAATACTCTTTTACCAACATATTTAAAATTTGCCCCTCAGAGCTGTTGGCTCTTTAATAAAATTCCTGTTCAAAAGGAGAGTGAAAAGGAAGCAAAGGACCAGCTCCTAGGTGTAAAACTAGTGTTATCCTCATTGAAACCACTCTGAAGCCAAAAGAGCAAACAACTTGAAATAAGGAAAAATCTGACATTTTCTAGCCATGTTCTGGCAGCAAATATATTTTTGACCCTCACTGGCAAGGAGCTGAGAGTTGTTCCCATTGCTGCCAGTAGAGTGCTTGCTGGTGGCCCGCTCACCATTGCCATGAGCCTTTTGTTTCCAGTAAAGCAGACGAGTTCACAATCGTGTGCATGCCTCATGCACTCATGACCTGTGTGACTAGGGATAATTCAAATAGAAATAATCCCATTAGCTCAAAGATGGAGATCAAAAATCTTATTGACCTTTACAGGCAGTGACACCTTCATTCTGACCAGTGTGCTCAGGACCAAGTCTTGATGGTCATTTCATGCCACTGAAGAAAACAGAGGCACACTGCAAGATGCCATGGGCAAGAGTAATATATTTTGTCTCTATATGATTTGGGTTTTTGCCTTTGATGACAGGATTCAATGCAGAGGTTCAACCAGATAGCATGGAAATTTCAGTTACAGAGAGCATGAAAGTCTCTTTTAGGAGAATCTGGATACTGTGAACACTTACAAATTGGTCATTTATGTCAAAATATAAGAATTAGTGTGAGAGAACAGATTCTTCCACATATGGAAGTCATGGCCACAATATCTAATTTATTATATACCATTTGCCCAATGAATCTAATATCATAAGCCAAACAAAAGACAGTCATTTTGTCCATAGAAACCTCAAGTGTTGGATGTGAACTCAAAAGACACACGGTCGGACTGCAAAAAGGGGTTGAAGTCACTCTGTGCTACTGTAGCAGAACTGTTTGGTGGATTTGGTCCCCTTGACCCAGAGCAGAGAATCTTTCTGATTTCACTGTTCAAAAATGGTGAGAAGTGAATGCCATATAAAAGTATTCAGAGATCAGAGATACCCTGTGGAAAAGGGAGAGCTGGTTCAGCAGGTGGCACCTTTGTGAACCAATGGAATTTGTTCCAAGGGAGTGTGTACAGGCACTGGTGGTTCAGTGAAACATCCCAGTATGGTCAGCCTCTGAATCTGCTTGGGGTCTAGAGTGATATGAGGAGAGAAGGAAATCTGAGAAATTCAGGTCTAGCCACAGCTGGATTAATACACACCTCAAGGCAGAGACACAGCCATACCAGCATGTGTCTGAGTCCCTGGACAGGGAATGCAAGGGTGCCTTGGAGAAGGGACAACCCAAAAGCTTTCATGACATTTAAACCTCATAATTCCTGGAACTCATTGATTCTCCTGCTCTGATGCACTTCACATGCTCTGGATGTGCTTCACATGCTCTGGATGTGCAGTTCTACATGATTAGCCCATGCATACACACATCCCACCATGGGCCTGGGACACACCTCTCAGTGCTGAGCAGCCTGGTTACACAGTGCTGCTGCTCTCAGCACATTTTGGTTAATCACCCCTGAATGAGGGTTACTGCTTCTGGGTAAGCAATCAAAAGTTTAAACTGCATCTGCGTAAATATTCACCATCACATGAAGGTTTAAGCTGCTCTCAGCAGAGTCAGGAGTCATCAAGCAAATGCCCATGGCTTGTCAGGGTGTATCACCATCTGTCTGCATGGTTTTGTCCTTTTTCAGTGGCAAATGTGGGCTTAGTGCTGGTGCACGTGAAGGGCTGGTGGCTTCACAGAAAAGCAGGTGCTCTGAAAGCTTTAAATAGCTCTGCCACATACTTCAAACATGACTGGCAGCACTCCTAGTATTCTGCCCTGCATTATTTGGCCAAGAAGCCTCAGCCTTTAGCTTCCAGACTTGGCCATTTCAACCTTAAGCCTCTATATGTCTCAGTCCTTCAGAGCATCCCACCACTGAACCTTGTCTAGCACAGGTATGGCTCCCCGGGGTGCTGTTCAAACATGCCAAGGGAGTGGAACATAATGAGAACCCATGGCAGGGCATCTTTAATTTAAGCCAGGATTTGAACCCAGGCCTTGGCAGATGTCTAGGAGAATTTTGCCCAAGTGTGCTTGTTTTCCTCCTTTCTTTTTCCAAGTGTTTGTTTCCCAGTTTGCACTAAATTTTATTGAAAACATCAGGCTAATAGCAATGGGGAGAGTGGTTGAGTAGATTTTGCCTCTTTTTCCCTTTTCTTTCTGGAATGCAGCCATCAAAATAAACATTAAATGCAAAATGCTGGGGCTTGAGTTATTACTTGTGAGGGTGCTGGGAGGGAAATTTATAGCAACATTACTGTGTTTTGCTAGAAATCTCTTAATGCACCAAAGTGGAGAGGTGTGTGTGTTTTTTATTAAAATGTTGCACTCTATAAATCTGAGCAGCAGGGAGGACACAGGTGGGCCCGAGGCTCAGCTGACTGGACTGTCATTCTAAACTTGGGGAAGGTCTGTCTGACTGTCCTCCCGCCCCAGCCCAGCATCAGCACAGCCACAGGCTGTCTCCATCACAGGCTGTGGAGCCTCTGCCTTTGCCTCATTACAGCAGCCTTCCAGCACCTAAAGTGGAAAGAGGGAGAGGACTTTTTGCAAGAGCATGTAGTGATAGGATGGGGGGAATGGCTTTAAACTGAAAGAGAGTAGGTTTAAATTAGATTTTAGGGAGAAATTCTCCGCTGTGAGGATGGTGAGGCATTGGAACAGGTTGCCCAGAGAAGGTGTTTATGCCCCATCCCTGAAGTGTTCCAGGCCAGGGTGGACAGGGCTGTGAGCAACTTGCTCTAGTGGAAGATGTCCCTGCCCATGGCAGGGGGATTGGAATGGGTGATCTTTAAGGTCTTTTTCAGCACAAACTATTCTATGATTCTTTGCTGTTATTGTTATTGCTGTTGGGTTTACTCCCTCTTTTTGTCCTTCTGATTTTTAAGCCACCAAAAATGACCAGTCAGGCTGTCATTGCTCCTGCTTTGATAGCAAATTTCCTAATGATGTCATTCAAACACTGTTCCTTTTCGGACTTTCTCAGTGACCTTCTCTTGTGCCTTGGCAGCAGTGAGTCCTGATGAGAAGTTTTCATGAGTGCATGACCCCTAAAAGCTGAGGATGGCAGCTGGGCAGAGGTCTGTTCTGTGACGGGGCAAGGTTGTCACCCCGTAATTTGGAGACTTGGGTGCACTTCACCAAGGCTGCTAACTTAGTACTCAATACAGGCTCCAGGGAAGCTGACAAAGCTCAGGACCTAGAGAAATACCAGCCACTTGTGTCCCTGTGTCTCAGTGGATAAGGTACTTTTGCCTGAAATTCAGAGGCTGGCCATGCTGTCACCTGGGCTTCTGCTGCTCAGCTGCTCACTGAAGGAAAGGGCAGAGACCCACAGGACTCCGGGGCTCTTTCCCAGCATCCAGCAACAGCAGATATTGTGGCTGAGTGTGAGTTCGAGGAATCACTGTTTGAGGCTCATTTTCTCTACCTTAAATGAAGGGTGCTTCCCTCAGGGTGAGACTTTAAAGTAAGGATGCGACATCGCCGCAGGATGTCCATGCAGGCAGGCTTGTCCTCAGCCTGCTCCACGGCTTGCAAAATATCTCTGTAAGACCAATCCTGGACCATCCTGTGGAGGGAACTTGCGAGCCCTGTGAACTGACTCCCCGTTAATTAGAAATGGTTCTGACACAATAAGCCTTGATAGGATATTTTACAAATTAAAAAAAAAAAAAAATAGCAGTGTTCCTGAAAGGCTTAAAAAAAATAAACAAGCAAACGAGTAACAGGAAAGAAGGAGCCATATCTACCGTCCAAGAGACTGGAAGAGCAGCCTGGAGCCCCTGCTGGGAATCACATCTATCCGAGATCCCGCGGCTGTGGGAGCCGGCCGAGGCGGAGAGCTGCGCCCCCGGGCAGCCCTGGGGCCAGGCGCTGCTGTGTGCCCGCGGCTGCCGGGGCTGCGGCTGTCCCAGAGACACCGTGCAGAGAAACCGGAGATTTTATTTGCAAATCCCCTTTGTCCTGCTTCCCTCCCTCTTCGGGACAGTTCTGGAAGGGACTTTTCAGGGCTTGCCTAAACCCCCAAAAAAGCACACGTTCCCATTCCTGTACGCCTCCTCTAATGAACCTGCTGATAAAAGGGGGGTTTCCTGCAGCAGCAGTGCCTCGGAAAGCAGCGCTCTGAGGAGCGGGACGGGAGAAGGACGGGAGAAAGCCGCTGTCGTGGCCCCGGAGCAAGCGTGGGAGCCCAGCGCTGGGGCTGCTCAGCGGGGCCAGGAGCTCAGGAGCTCCGCGAAGCATTTAGCCATTGCCCTGAGTACTTAAACTGGGCAGCAAATTTTGGTGCAAATCTCAAGGAAAATAAGTTTGTGCGTGATGCGCTGTCCGCCTAAAATTGTGCTGTGATATCTATGATTGGTCCGCAATTGTTATCAGGAAAAGAAAAATCGTCACCATTATAATTCCTAGCACTGGGTCAGGAGTTGCTTTGTCTGAGGATATCTGTTTTCCTTTGGTTTACAGCTGGTTTAAGGGGGCTGCTTAGACATTGCAACGAGAAAGGTGCGTTTGTTACAAACAACCCCGGAAATATCTACCGGAGAGAAAGGCTGGGAGAGGAGCAAACGAAATCCAAGGGCCAGGCGGGACCGGGGACGGGGCTCAGGCCGCCGCTCCATCGCGGCAGCCCCAAGGCTCGGGGGCGCCGAGCAGAGCCCCGCAGAGTGCGGGAACGGGCGCGGATCTGCCGTCCCTCTCCCAGACCTGGAGCGCCGTGCCCTTGCCTCATAATTGTAATAACAAGTATCCACACTTCTCTGGGAGGGCTTTTCATCCTCCCTTGGCAGCAGGCGCCAGCTGCTGCTCGCCGAGGGATGCTGGAGGCGGCTCTGCGGGCTGGACCGGCGGCCTGGGCGGCGAGGCCGGGTCTCAGCACCAGGCGTGACGGAGCGGGGCGAGCTCCCTCTCGCTCAACTTGCCCTCCTGCCCCGGCCTGTCCCCGTCCCTTCTCCCTCGCCCCGCGGCCGCGGGCTGTCCCAGCTCGGCCCTGCTCATAAAGGTCAGGGAGAGCCGCTCTCGCCGCGCTGACAGGTGCACCAGCTGCCGCTGGATGCCTTCGGCCCGGAGCTCCCTCCTCCCTGACCTCTTTGTTTCAAGCGCAGGGCAAGGAGGACATTCTGAGGCCGGCGCTCCCCAAGGGGCAATGCCAATCCCGCGGCGCATCGCGGCCCCGGCCCCAAAGGTCACCCGTGCCGGGGCAGTCCCTGTCCTGTTTCTGGGACCAGGCCCCCGCCGCTTGGGGCGGTGGGTCCGCCCGGTCCCGTAGCACATTCCCGGGCCAGGGGGGCGCGGTGCCGCATCCCCGGGGCTCCGCTGCCCCGCCGAGCCTCCCGCAGCTCCCGGGCTGCTGCCGTGCCGCCTCCCACTGCCGTGCCCTCGGCAGGAGCCTCTGTCTAGGCATCACCGCCCGGAGGGGCAGCGCTTCCCCCGACGGCACAGCCGCCCTGCCTTCCCTGCGCCCCAACTTGTGAATTACGCAAAAAATAGCGCTGATTTCAGAGCCAGGGCTGGTAACCCAAAAGGAAAGTATCGAGCAAATTAATAGCAAGTGCGTATTTCCCCGCGTGAAGGAATTTACTGACGGCCACCAGAGATGACATATTCAATATAGACCCCGTCCCCCCACCATCCCAGGTCTGTCCGGGGTGCTTGGAAGAGGGATGAAGTGAGGGCACGGCTTTAGCTCAGCCCGGCTTTGCCGTCTAAGCCAGTCCGTGGTTCTCAGAGCCTGCTCAGCCCGGGCCGGGACGCGGTGCCAGCGGGGTGCGCTCCCCGCGCCCGGCGGGACCGGGGTGAGGAACGGGGGGCCGGGGCCGCCCCTGCTCCATGCTCCCATTGGTCCTCACACACTGGCGTCACCCGGGGCCCCGCGACCGCGATGCCAAAAGAGGTGATTTTCCTTGTTTTTCTGGGAACACCAGGAAAAGGACGGGATCGAGGGTTTCTGCTGCTCCGGGCACAGCTCCGCGGAGCCTCGGACAGCGCAGGGCACAGCCCGCAGCGCAGTGGGCCCGGCCGCCCTTCTCCGGCCGCGGCCGCCCTGGGGTCTGCGTGCAGAGCCGGGTACATGAGTGCCCTACGGTGCCCGCAGCTGCGAGATCCACACTGTATGGAAAATAAAACAAAATTTAAAAATTAAAATAAAAACTAAGGGAACACCATTCTCGTCTGGAAAGCCGTTGCGGCCCGGACCAGCACTCTATGGCACCTTGGGGACCCCGGCATCGTGCGAGGAGAGCAGGCCGTGGTGGCTCTGGTCCCCTCCTGCTGAGGGCCGCCCCCTGTGCCCCTCACGGAGAGGGCTGGGGACCCCGCCTCGCCCCCTGCTCCCGAGCGGGCACCGGGCCCCACCATGCGCTGCTCAGCCCGGCTCCGGCGGGGCCCTCAGCCAGCAGGTGCCCGCTTTGGTGACAGCACACAGATACACAGGCACAGGTGGCCTTGGGGATCCTTATGGAGCCCTCCGGCCCGGGAGCAGCAGGAGGGGCCGCGCTGCGGAGTGGGGCCGAGAGCACGGCCGAAAAGCGGGGCTGGGGGTGACAGCCTGCGGGAAGCGGGGGTCTCTTGCTAAGGTGGATGTAAGAGGCAGCGGGGCGGGATCTAAGGAGGCGGATGGAAAAGCTTTGCCCGTACCAGCCCGGAGAGGCAGGGGCTAGCCTGGCAGCTCCGGAGCCTGGTCCTTCCTTCTTCCCGGAAAGGAGGGGAGCGGGTCAGCTTCAGTTCTCTGCAAGCGCTTTCTTTGCACGAGAAACGCGTTTTGGCAACATTCGGTATTTATTCCCGAGGAAAGGCTCAACAGGCAGGAGAGCAAAGCGCCCGCTCCGTGCAGCTCGGGCCCCGGCCGGTGCCCGGCAGGAAGCAGGAGCCGGAGCACAGGGCGGCAGGTACCGGCCGGACGGTCACTAGGCAAGCTCCACTCCTGAAATAAAGATGCAGCCTTCATTCCGCTGGGAAAAAAGAAAAAAAAAATACATGTTGGGAGAGATTAGCACCAGTACTCTTTTCCCCTCATTTCCCCCTTGCAGTGGTGTTATAAATAGGTTGCCTTCAGATCTCGGTCCAGTACAAAAGGAGCCCGCAGGTCTGAAGTGACCACACAAACCAATCCGTTGGGGGAAAAAATTCGAAACAGTTTTCAAGAGCAGGGCTCTGCCGAAGTGCCAGGAGGGAACGGTGTGAAAGATCTCCCCTCTCTCCATCCCCCTCTCCAGTGAAATGACCCCGCTCCCTAAACGGAGGTATTTCCTCTGGGTGCTGGATCCGGCACCCCGGGCTGCAGCCGTGGCTCTCTCAGCCATCCCGCCGCCGCTCTGGCTGCAGCCATCGGGAATACCCGATGGGGACACCCCTCAAGCCGCGGGTTTCCCCCGGAGGTGGCTGGGAAGAGGGGAAGAGCATTCCTGCCTCCTCCCCCGGCCTCCTGCGGGAGCCGGGCTCGTCCCAGCCGCCGTCCCGCCTGCCCGCTCCTCGCAGCCCTGCGCCGCCGCCCCCGGTGCACGGGGACCGGCGGAAACCCCTGCCTTTCCCCGGACTTAAGCGGGAGTGCTTAAATCACACGGGAATAAAGATTTATTTTTCTTCCAGAAATCGAAATGCAGGACATGCCCGGCATCGCCTGCGCCTCGCTCCGGGTCCTCACCCGGGAGTGACACCCGCCCGTGCCCCGGCGTAAAGGAGACAGCTCCTCGGAAACAAGCTAGTCAGGGCTGCCCTGGGCTGTCCCTTCTCCCCGGGGTGTCGCCGGCAGGCCACACCTGGAACGCCCGGAACTGCAGATTCCTGGCCCTTCCCGCACCTATCACTCGGTCGGCGTGAGCTGCCGTCCGTAAAGGCGGGACCGGCTGGCTCTCACAGGGGCTCCCGCAGCTCTGGGGGGAAGGGACCCTCGGGAGTGACCTCTTCCAAAACCGACAGGGACCATACCTGAAAACTGCCTCGGTATAAAGCCCATGCACGCATGGAATTGGCAAACGGCTCCTACGGAGCGCAGACCTGTCTGCCGCTCATTTTCCCTTCCCTTTTGGATGCATTCGATGCAGGGACAAGGCAGATTTGGTATCACTCGGAGGAAAAATGATGAGACCGTGTTTCAAACGGTGAAATGATGAGACCGTGTTTCAGACGGTGCGCGTCCCTTCGCGCCTTGCTCTGCGGATCGCGGGTCCTGCAGAGGAGAATGCAGAGCGCGGGTGGGCAGAACGCGGCTGCCGGAGGGACACGGCCCGAGGGACACGGCCCGAGGGACACAGTCGTCCCGGCTGCACCTCCACACGCCGCTCCATCGCCCCGCTGAACGGGAGGGCGGCCACAGGTTCCCTGCGTGCTTTTGTACTCGCAAGGCTCCGCTCCCGGCTAATGGGGGCCGAGGGGAATCCCCCGTCACACTAGCTGGGAGAGCTGCACGCCCAAACCTAGCCCAGCTAAACGAAAACAGTCAGGAAAAGTGATTTCCCGGTTATTCCCCCCCACGCCCGCTAGATCGCCAGGTATTTGCGCACGTCCTTTCCCCCGGTAACGATTCCCGAATTAACCTTCCGCTTCTGGGGATGCAAATTGACTCTTGGGCAGAGGGTTCCATTGCTGTCCTTTCCGAGGGCTGCGGATCAGCCCTGATTTGAAGTTAATGGATTTTTCGTTGCAATTTAATGCAAGGAGGGGCTAGCCGAGACTTCTGACCAAAGGAACCCTGGGCAGCTCTCCTTCGGGTCGGCCACGCTGGGCTGCCTCTGCGAGCCACTGCATTGCAGCGTTTCTGAATAAAAATGTTACACATATATAAATACACACACACACACACACATACATGTATATATATACACACACACATATGTGTGTTCATAATCTCCAAATATCTCCCTTTAGTTTCTCGCTCTTGCCGTTGTTTAACTTTGCCGAGGAGAAATCCCGAGGCCGAGTATAATGCTGTAGCATCGACAACTGCCCTCACATCATTTCTTTCAGGCTTCTTCTTCGTTCCCCCAAACAAGTTGCAGGGGAAGGAACTGGGGAAGGCGTATTTAAAGCGTCCCTCCGCCGTGAGCGACGCTGCGAGCCGGCTGCGGAGGAGCGGGGGATGCGGGAGCTGAGGTGCTCCCGGTGCTCCCGGTGCCCCGGACAGCTGCCCCTCAGCGGAGCCGCTCCCAGGCTGCCGGTACCGGCAGTACGCGGCTCCCTTGGCCTCCCCGGAGCGGATTTTAGAAAGGCTTTCATGCATTGAGTTGGTTTGGTTTTTATTATGTCGTGGACGAGGGAAAGAATGGGGCCTGCAGTGGGGTGGGTGAGTTTGGGAGGGGAGAAAGAAAGGACGGGAAAATAATTAAGTAGAGGTAATAAAGAGAATAAGGAAGGCAAATCCGCTGAAAGCTTTCTTGGACTAGAAAACTCAGCGAGCCCGGCCCTGCTCTGAGGGAAGCTCGCAAAATGGTTTAAAATCTCGTAAATGAATCCGTCTCTGGCTGTTTTTAATGACGACTTCGCT